>NC_071597.1:5980032-6642421 GCF_024509145.1 Vidua macroura | reverse complement strand
GCCACCTACTCCAGCTGCCCTGACTCGAAGGACACCCCTCTCGAGAATGCAGAAGTCTCGTTTACTGATGGAAGCAGTTATATCATCAGTGGAAAACGGCACGCCGGCTAGGCAGTTCCAACGTGCAAGGAAGTAATATCATCTGGGCCCCTGCCAACAAATACCTCTGCACAGAAGGCCGAGATAATTGCTCTAACTCGGGCCCTAGAATTGGCAAGAGGGAAAGAAATAAACATATACACGGACTCGAAGTATGCATTTGGAGTAGTGCATGCTCACAGAGCCATTTAGAAAGAGAGAGGACTGCTGAAGTCTCAAGGGAAAAATATTAAAGATGCATCAGAAGTACTGCGACTTCTAGCAGCAGTCCAGTTGCCAGAGAAAGTAGCGATCATGCACATTAAGGCACATCAGAAGATCAACTCCGAATTGGAAGAAGGAAACGAGCTGGCAGATAGGGAAGCAAAAGAAGCAGCAAGACGGGCAAATTTCCCCTAAAGGTAAGCCAAGATACAACAAACCAGAAAAAAAATTAATCTATGAGCAAAAAGGAGACTATAACCAAGAGGGATGGGCCACCATAGAAGGAAAATTAGTTCTACCCTCCTATTTATGATGGTCCCTAATAAAGGAAGAACACCAGAAAACCATTGGGGTATTGATGCTCTAGCATAACTAGACATTTACAACTCGACAATGTGACCTTTGCCTCCAGACCAACCCCAAAAATACTCCCAAACCAAAGCTTAGCCAGATTAGGAAGGGTCATGGGCCGGAGCAGCAATGGCAGATTGATTGTACAGAATTGCCAAGAAAAGGGGGGTATAAGTTTTTCCTGGTGCTAACAGATACCTTTTCAGGATGGCCAGAAGCATTCCCCACCAGGACTTCTAAAGCTCAAGAAGTAACTAAGGTATTGGTACAAGAAAACATACCACGCTTTAGAGTCCTGGCCACAATCTCCTCAAATAGAGGACCACATTTTATTGTAAAATTCGTGCAACAAGTTAGCCAATACTTGAACATAGACTGAGAACTTCGCACCCCATATAACCCACAATCAAGGGGTCAGGTAAAAAAAATGAATCATTTGATCAAACAACAAATTGTACAATTGGGACAAGAAGCTAATTTGTCATGGACTCAATCCCTCCCATTAGCACTACTGCAGATCCGAACCAAACCCAAGACTAAAGAAAAGCTAAACCACTTTGAATTGCTTTATGAAAAACCATATGGGGTGCGAAAGAGAATGTCTACCCAAGACATGTCACTAACCTCCTGTATGTTAAGTCTCTTAACTTGGTGTATCCAGCACCAATCACTAGCTAATAAACACAAGTCATAACTAGTGAAATACACTGTTTAGAAGACTTTATGTCACCCAATTATAATCCTATTAATTTTAGTTACTGTAAGTTTAATGATGTCTACTTTAACACTCATGTAGAATTCGAGGATGTTAAAACACATGGCCAGTCTGACATCACTCTCTAGAACTCCTAGAATCTTACTGAAAGAGGACGGTCATGATAGTAGATCAGAATTTAAATCAAGACCCCTGTAGTAAAAGAATTTAATCTATTTTAAGAAAAGGGGGGACTGAAGCAGAGATTTTTAGAGTTAGGTTAACAAAATGAATGAAGCATTTCTAATTTAGCTTGTAGAGTTATCTGTTGAATTTTCAACCTTTTACTTAAGAAACCTCTGCCTAGTACAAAGGGCATAGGAAAATGCAAATTTCTGAAGCTTCTTGCATAGAGAACAATACCAGAAGAAGGAAAGAACCCAGATAAAGAAGCTCCTCTGTCTCCAAGCCTATCAAGACTGACAGACGTACTCAGATAAGCACCAAAGGACCAAAAGCGCACGCGCAGAGAGGAAAAGTTCAAAAGTTCAATCATGAGGAAGACCACAATCTTCAGCCTCAGGACCACCAAGAGACCCCCGTACGACCACCACAGCAAACCACGCATGCCCAGAAGGGCGTGGACTTACTTCGCATGAGAAGCGAGGACAGGCGGGGCCAGGGGTGGAATATGCATGAAAAAGTTGTGCAATGCATTGCATATGGAACGTCTTTAAGAATAAAAGTGTGGGTCACACTGAGGCTCGGGGCACAAGTTTTGGAGAGCTATCTCACTTGTGCCGGGCGCTGACATACGTACCCACTTCATAACTACCCCAGGTTATGGAGTCTATTGATTTCTTCCGCGTATCGTTTCAGAGGTTTCTTGCCTTCGCCAGGCTGCAACGTGCCCGCTAGTACCAAGAACTGGGCAGGAGTGGGCAGAGAGCACGGCCATCTGCCAGCAGGTTGCAGCTTGCCCAGGAAAATGCAGTGTCCTTGGAATGTGCAGCAAATCTTATTTCCTGGCAAGGTCGGGCTAAGTGAGCAGTGCTGGGACACTTTCTCCTTGAGAACTGGAGCGGAAAAGCTTTTCGCTAAGATGTAGGCGACTAGAGAGGCAGAATACGCAGCTCCGCAGCTGGCCGAAAGCAAGTGCCGCTTCCCGGCGTCTTTCGGCAAAAGCGGCGCTTCGGAGCGCACCGCTGCCGCTCCAGTCATCTGTGCGCGAAGTTGCCGCTTCTTGGCCTCCGGCAGCCGGAGATCGCGGTAGCTTGCAAGAGGCGAAGAACGAAGCCGCGAAGAAGCCGGCTTGTGTGCGAAACTCGCAGACTGCTGCAGGACGGTGGCTGCCGCTCTCCTGCCTCTTGAATTCACTCTTGGCATGCCAATGGGAGGTGTTCCAGGACAACCTTCCTGAGTTTTTATTTTAGTTTTCATGCATGCCACCTTGGAAATTCTTGTTGCTCCCCAGAGGCTCCGAGATGCAGAGAACACGGTGGCAGCTGCTGAGAAGAAGGGCAACTGTGAGTTGGTCAAGAAGCAAGAACACAGGCAGTTGACTGTGCTTGGCGAGGAGCAGCTGCTGGATTCTTGCAATTGCCTTCAGTGCGCACAGAAGCCCGCTGCTCTGCTGCTTGGTTTTTCGCCTTCAGTCAATTACACACTGCTGAAGTTGAGGCAGGCAGTTCAGCTTTGCTGCTTTTCAGCATCTCAGCTGCCCTTCTGCTCTGTGACAGCTCTCCAGGTTTCTTGCCTTCGCCAGGCTGCAACGTGCCCGCTACTACCCAGAGCTGGGCAGGAGTGGGCAGAGAGCACGGCCATTTGCCAGCAGGTTGCAGCTTGCCCAGGAAAATGCAGTGTCCTTGGAATGTGCAGCAAATCTCATTTCCTGGCAAGGTCGGGCTAAGTGAGCAGTGCTGGGAGACTTTCTCCTTGAGAACTGGAGCGGAAAAGCTTTTCGCTAAGATGTAGGCGACTCGAGAGGCAGAATACGGAGCTCCGCAGCTGGCCGAAAGCAAGTGCCGCTTCCCGGCGTCTTTCGGCAAAAGCGGCGCTTCGGAGCGCACCGCTGCCGCTCCAGTCATCTGTGCGCGAAGTTGCCGCTTCTTCGCCTCCGGCAGCCGGAGATCGCGGTAGCTTGCATAGGCGAAGAACGAAGCCGCGAAGAAGCCGGCTTGTGTGCGAAGCTCGCAGACAGCTGCAGGACGGTGGCTGCCGCTCTCCAAGCCTGTTGAATTCAATCTTGGCATGCGAGTGGAAGGTGTTCCAGGACAATTTTCCTGGGTTTTGACGTAGTCCTACTACATCCCACCTTGGAAATTCTTGCTGCTCCCCAGAGGCTCCGAGATGCAGAGAACACGGTGGCAGCTGCTGAGAAGAAGGGCAACTGTGAGTTGGTCAAGAAGCAAGAACACAGGCAGTTGACTGTGCTTGGCGAGGAGCAGCTGCTGGATTCTAGCAATTGCCTTCAGTGCGCACAGAAGCCCGCTGCTCTGCTGCTTGGTTTTTCGCCTTCAGTCAATTACACACTGCTGAAGTTGAGGCAGGCAGTTCAGCTTTGCTGCTTTTCAGCATCTCAGCTGCCCTTCTGCTCTGTGACAGCTCTCCAGGTTTCTTGCCTTCGCCAGGCTGCAACGTGCCCGCTACTACCCAGAGCTGGGCAGGAGTGGGCAGAGAGCACGGCCATTTGCCAGCAGGTTGCAGCTTGCCCAGGAAAATGCAGTGTCCTTGGAATGTGCAGCAAATCTCATTTCCTGGCAAGGTCGGGCTAAGTGAGCAGTGCTGGGAGACTTTCTCCTTGAGAACTGGAGCGGAAAAGCTTTTCGCTAAGATGTAGGCGACTCGAGAGGCAGAATACGGAGCTCCGCAGCTGGCCGAAAGCAAGTGCCGCTTCCCGGCGTCTTTCGGCAAAAGCGGCGCTTCGGAGCGCACCGCTGCCGCTCCAGTCATCTGTGCGCGAAGTAGCCGCTTCTTCGCCTCCGGCAGCCGGAGATCGCGGTAGCTTGCATAGGCGAAGAACGAAGCCGCGAAGAAGCCGGCCTGTGTGCGAAGCTCGCAGACAGCTGCAGGACGGTGGCTGCCGCTCTCCAAGCCTGTTGAATTCACTCTTGGCATGCGAGTGGAAGGTGTTCCAGGACAATTTTCCTGGGTTTTGACGTAGTCCTGCTACATCCCTCCTTGGAAATTCTTGCTGCTCCCCAGAGGCTCCGAGATGCAGAGAACACGGTGGCAGCTGCTGAGAAGAAGGGCAACTGTGAGTTGGTCAAGAAGCAAGAACACAGGCAGTTGACTGTGCTTGGCGAGGAGCAGCTGCTGGATTCTTGCAATTGCCTTCAGTGCGCACAGAAGCCCGCTGCTCTGCTGCTTGGTTTTTCGCCTTCAGTCAATTACACACTGCTGAAGCTGAGGCAGGCAGTTCAGCTTTGCTGCTTTTCAGCATCTCAGCTGCCCTTCTGCTCTGTGACAGCTCTCCAGGTTTCTTGCCTTCCCCAGGCTGCAACGTGCCCGCTAGTACCAAGAACTGGGCAGGAGTGGGCAGAGAGCACGGCCATCTGCCAGCAGGTTGCAGCTTGCCCAGGAAAATGCAGTGTCCTTGGAATGTGCAGCAAATCCTATTTCCTGGCAAGGTCGGGCTAAGTGAGCAGTGCTGGGAGACTTTCTCCTTGAGAACTGGAGCGGAAAAGCTTTTCGCTAAGATGTAGGCGACTAGAGAGGCAGAATACGGAGCTCCGCAGCTGGCCGAAAGCAAGTGCCGCTTGCCGGCGTCTTTCGGCAAAAGCGGCGCTTCGGAGCGCACCGCTGCCGCTCCAGTCATCTGTGCGCGAAGTTGCCGCTTCTTCGCCTCAGGCAGCCGGAGATCGCGGTAGCTTGCAAGAGGCGAAGAACGAAGCCGCGAAGAAGCCGGCTTGTGTGCGAAGCTCGCAGACAGCTGCAGGACGGTGGCTGCCGCTCTCCTGCCTCTTGAATTCACTCTTGGCATGCCAATGGGAGGTGTTCAGGACAACCTTCCTGAGTTTTTATTTTGGTTTTCATGCATCCCACCTTGGAAATTCTTGTTGCTCCCCAGAGGCTCCGAAATGCAGAGAACACGGTGGCAGCTGCTGAGAAGAAGGGCAACTGTGAGTTGGTCAAGAAGCAAGAACACAGGCAGTTGACTGTGCTTGGCGAGGAGCAGCTGCTGGATTCTAGCAATTGCCTTCAGTGCGCACAGAAGCCCGCTGCTCTGCTGCTTGGTTTTTCGCCTTCAGTCAATTACACACTGCTGAAGTTGAGGCAGGCAGTTCAGCTTTGCTGCTTTTCAGCATCTCAGCTGCCCTTCTGCTCTGTGACAGCTCTCCAGGTTTCTTGCCTTCGCCAGGCTGCAACGTGCCCGCTACTACCCAGAGCTGGGCAGGAGTGGGCAGAGAGCACGGCCATCTGCCAGCAGGTTGCAGCTTGCCCAGGAAAATGCAGTGTCCTTGGAATGTGCAGCAAATCCTATTTCCTGGCAAGGTCGGGCTAAGTGAGCAGTGCTGGTACACTTTCTCCTTGAGAACTGGAGCGGAAAAGCTTTTCGCTAAGATGTAGGCGACTCGAGAGGCAGAATACGGAGTTCCGCAGCTGGCCGAAAGCAAGTGCCGCTTCCCGGCGTCTTTCGGCAAAAGCGGCGCTTCGGAGCGCACCGCTGCCGCTACAGTGATCTGTGCGCGAAGTAGCCGCTTCTTCGCCTCAGGCAGCCGGAGATCGCGGTAGCTTGCAAGAGTCGAAGAACGAAGCCGCGAAGAAGCCGGCTTGTGTGCGAAGCTCGCAGACTGCTGCAGGACGGTGGCTGCCGCTCTCCTGCCTCTTGAATTCACTCTTGGCATGCCAATGGGAGGTGTTCCAGGACAACCTTCCTTAGTTTTTATTTTAGTTTTCATGCATCCCACCTTGGAAATTCTTGTTGCTCCCCAGAGGCTCCGAGATGCAGAGAACACGGTGGCAGCTGCTGAGAAGAAGGGCAACTGTGAATTGGTCAAGAAGCAAGAACCTAGGCAGTTGACAGTGCTTGGCGAGGAGCAGCTGCTGGATTCTTGCAATTGCCTTCAGTGGGCACAGAAGCCCGCTGCTCTGCTGCTTGGTTTTTCGCCTTCAGTCAATTACACACTGCTGAAGTTGAGGCAGGCAGTTCAGCTTTGCTGCTTTTCAGCATCTCAGCTGCCCTTCTGCTCTGTGACAGCTCTCGAGGTTTCTTGCCTTCGCCAGGCTGCAACGTGCCCGCTAGTACCAAGAACTGGGCAGGAGTGGGCAGAGAGCACAGCCATTTGCCAGCAGGTTGCAGCTTGCCCAGGAAAATGCAGTGTCCTTGGAATGTGCAGCAAATCCTATTTCCTGGCAAGGTCGGGCTAAGTGAGCAGTGCTGGTACACTTTCTCCTTGAGAACTGGAGCGGAAAAGCTTTTCGCTAAGATGTAGGCGACTCGAGAGGCAGAATACGGAGCTCCGCAGCTGGCCGAAAGCAAGTGCCGCTTCCCGGCGTCTTTCGGCAAAAGCGGCGCTTCGGAGCGCACCGCTGCCGCTCCAGTCATCTGTGCGCGAAGTAGCCGCTTCTTCGCCTCCGGCAGCCGGAGATCGCGGTAGCTTGCATAGGCGAAGAACGAAGCCGCGAAGAAGCCGGCTTGTGTGCAAAGCTCGCAGACAGCTGCAGGACGGTGGCTGCCGCTCTCCAAGCCTGTTGAATTCACTCTTGGCATGCGAGTGGAAGGTGTTCCAGGACAATTTTCCTGGGTTTTGACGTAGTCCTGCTACATCCCTCCTTGGAAATTCTTGCTGCTCCCCAGAGGCTCCGAGATGCAGAGAACACGGTGGCAGCTGCTGAGAAGAAGGGCAACTGTGAGTTGGTCAAGAAGCAAGAACACAGGCAGTTGACTGTGCTTGGCGAGGAGCAGCTGCTGGATTCTTGCAATTGCCTTCAGTGCGCACAGAAGCCCGCTGCTCTGCTGCTTGGTTTTTCGCCTTCAGTCAATTACACACTGCTGAAGCTGAGGCAGGCAGTTCAGCTTTGCTGCTTTTCAGCATCTCAGCTGCCCTTCTGCTCTGTGACAGCTCTCCAGGTTTCTTGCCTTCGCCAGGCTGCAACGTGCCCGCTACTACCCAGAGCTGGGCAGGAGTGGGCAGAGAGCACGGCCATCTGCCAGCAGGTTGCAGCTTGCCCAGGAAAATGCAGTGTCCTTGGAATGTGCAGCAAATCTTATTTCCTGGCAAGGTCGGGCTAAGTGAGCAGTGCTGGTACACTTTCTCCTTGAGAACTGGATCGGAAAAGCTTTTCGCTAAGATGTAGGCGACTCGAGAGGCAGAATACGGAGCTCCGCAGCTGGCCGAAAGCAAGTGCCGCTTCCCGGCGTCTTTCGGCAAAAGCGGCGCTTCGGAGCGCACCGCTGCCGCTCCAGTGATCTGTGCGCGAAGTTGCCGCTTCTTGGCCTCCGGCAGCCGGAGATCGCGGTAGCTTGCAAGAGGCGAAGAACGAAGCCGCGAAGAAGCCGGCTTGTGTGCGAAGCTCGCAGACTGCTGCAGGACGGTGGCTGCCGCTCTCCAAGCCTGTTGAATTCACTCTTGGCATGCGAGTGGAAGGTGTTCCAGGACAATTTTCCTGGGTTTTGACGTAGTCCTGCTACATCCCTCCTTGGAAATTCTTGCTGCTCCCCAGAGGCTCCGAGATGCAGAGAACACGGTGGCAGCTGCTGAGAAGAAGGGCAACTGTGAGTTGGTCAAGAAGCAAGAACACAGGCAGTTGACTGTGCTTGGCGAGGAGCAGCTGCTGGATTCTTGCAATTGCCTTCAGTGCGCACAGAAGCCCGCTGCTCTGCTGCTTGGTTTTTCGCCTTCAGTCAATTACACACTGCTGAAGCTGAGGCAGGCAGTTCAGCTTTGCTGCTTTTCAGCATCTCAGCTGCCCTTCTGCTCTGTGACAGCTCTCCAGGTTTCTTGCCTTCGCCAGGCTGCAACGTGCCCGCTACTACCCAGAGCTGGGCAGGAGTGGGCAGAGAGCACGGCCATCTGCCAGCAGGTTGCAGCTTGCCCAGGAAAATGCAGTGTCCTTGGAATGTGCAGCAAATCTTATTTCCTGGCAAGGTCGGGCTAAGTGAGCAGTGCTGGTACACTTTCTCCTTGAGAACTGGATCGGAAAAGCTTTTCGCTAAGATGTAGGCGACTAGAGAGGCAGAATACGGAGCTCCGCAGCTGGCCGAAAGCAAGTGCCGCTTCCCGGCGTCTTTCGGCAAAAGCGGCGCTTCGGAGCGCACCGCTGCCGCTCCAGTCATCTGTGCGCGAAGTTGCCGCTTCTTCGCCTCCGGCAGCCGGAGATCGCGGTAGCTTGCAAGAGGCGAAGAACGAAGCCGCGAAGAAGCCGGCTTGTGTGCGAAGCTCGCAGACTGCTGCAGGACGGTGGCTGCCGCTCTCCTGCCTCTTGAATTCACTCTTGGCATGCCAATGGGAGGTGTTCCAGGACAACCTTCCTGAGTTTTTATTTTAGTTTTCATGCATGCCACCTTGGAAATTCTTGTTGCTCCCCAGAGGCTCCGAGATGCAGAGAACACGGTGGCAGCTGCTGAGAAGAAGGGCAACTGTGAGTTGGTCAAGAAGCAAGAACACAGGCAGTTGACTGTGCTTGGCGAGGAGCAGCTGCTGGATTCTTGCAATTGCCTTCAGTGCGCACAGAAGCCCGCTGCTCTGCTGCTTGGTTTTTCGCCTTCAGTCAATTACACACTGCTGAAGTTGAGGCAGGCAGTTCAGCTTTGCTGCTTTTCAGCATCTCAGCTGCCCTTCTGCTCTGTGACAGCTCTCCAGGTTTCTTGCCTTCGCCAGGCTGCAACGTGCCCGCTACTACCCAGAGCTGGGCAGGAGTGGGCAGAGAGCACGGCCATCTGCCAGCAGGTTGCAGCTTGCCCAGGAAAATGCAGTGTCCTTGGAATGTGCAGCAAATCCTATTTCCTGGCAAGGTCGGGCTAAGTGAGCAGTGCTGGTACACTTTCTCCTTGAGAACTGGAGCGGAAAAGCTTTTCGCTAAGATGTAGGCGACTCGAGAGGCAGAATACGGAGCTCCGCAGCTGGCCGAAAGCAAGTGCCGCTTCCCGGCGTCTTTCGGCAAAAGCGGCGCTTCGGAGCGCACCGCTGCCGCTCCAGTCATCTGTGCGCGAAGTAGCCGCTTCTTCGCCTCCGGCAGCCGGAGATCGCGGTAGCTTGCATAGGCGAAGAACGAAGCCGCGAAGAAGCCGGCTTGTGTGCAAAGCTCGCAGACAGCTGCAGGACGGTGGCTGCCGCTCTCCAAGCCTGTTGAATTCACTCTTGGCATGCGAGTGGAAGGTGTTCCAGGACAATTTTCCTGGGTTTTGACGTAGTCCTACTACATCCCACCTTGGAAATTCTTGCTGCTCCCCAGAGGCTCCGAGATGCAGAGAACACGGTGGCAGCTGCTGAAAAGAAGGGCAACTGTGAGTTGGTCAAGAAGCAAGAACACAGGCAGTTGACTGTGCTTGGCGAGGAGCAGCTGCTGGATTCTTGCAATTGCCTTCAGTGCGCACAGAAGCCCGCTGCTCTGCTGCTTGGTTTTTCGCCTTCAGTCAATTACACACTGCTGAAGCTGAGGCAGGCAGTTCAGCTTTGCTGCTTTTCAGCATCTCAGCTGCCCTTCTGCTCTGTGACAGCTCTCCAGGTTTCTTGCCTTCGCCAGCCTGCAACGTGCCCGCTAGTACCAAGAACTGGGCAGGAGTGGGCAGAGAGCACGGCCATTTGCCAGCAGGTTGCAGCTTGCCCAGGAAAATGCAGTGTCCTTGGAATGTGCAGCAAATCCTATTTCCTGGCAAGGTCGGGCTAAGTGAGCAGTGCTGGTACACTTTCTCCTTGAGAACTGGAGCGGAAAAGCTTTTCGCTAAGATGTAGGCGACTAGAGAGGCAGAATACGGAGCTCCGCAGCTGGCCGAAAGCAAGTGCCGCTTCCCGGCGTCTTTCGGCAAAAGCGGCGCTTCGGAGCGCACCGCTGCCGCTCCAGTCATCTGTGCGCGAAGTTGCCGCTTCTTCGCCTCCGGCAGCCGGAGATCGCGGTAGCTTGCAAGAGGCGAAGAACGAAGCCGCGAAGAAGCCGGCTTGTGTGCGAAGCTCGCAGACTGCTGCAGGACGGTGGCTGCCGCTCTCCTGCCTCTTGAATTCACTCTTGGCATGCCAATGGGAGGTGTTCCAGGACAACTTTCCTAAGTTTTTATTTTAGTTTTCATGCATCCCACCTTGGAAATTCTTGTTGCTCCCCAGAGGCTCCGAGATGCAGAGAACACGGTGGCAGCTGCTGAGAAGAAGGGCAACTGTGAGTTGGTCAAGAAGCAAGAACACAGGCAGTTGACTGTGCTTGGCGAGGAGCAGCTGCTGGGATCTTGCAATTGCCTTCAGTGAGCACAGAAGCCCGCTGCTCTGCTGCTTGGTTTTTCGCCTTCAGTCAATTACACACTGCTGAAGTTGAGGCAGGCAGTTCAGCTTTGCTGCTTTTCAGCATCTCAGCTGCCCTTCTGCTCTGTGACAGCTCTCCAGGTTTCTTGCCTTCGCCAGGCTGCAACGTGCCCGCTACTACCCAGAGCTGGGCAGGAGTGGGCAGAGAGCACGGCCATCTGCCAGCAGGTTGCAGCTTGCCCAGGAAAATGCAGTGTCCTTGGAATGTGCAGCAAATCCTATTTCCTGGCAAGGTCGGGCTAAGTGAGCAGTGCTGGTACACTTTCTCCTTGAGAACTGGAGCGGAAAAGCTTTTCGCTAAGATGTAGGCGACTCGAGAGGCAGAATACGGAGCTCCGCAGCTGGCCGAAAGCAAGTGCCGCTTCCCGGCGTCTTTCGGCAAAAGCGGCGCTTCGGAGCGCACCGCTGCCGCTCCAGTCATCTGTGCGCGAAGTAGCCGCTTCTTCGCCTCCGGCAGCCGGAGATCGCGGTAGCTTGCATAGGCGAAGAACGAAGCCGCGAAGAAGCCGGCTTGTGTGCAAAGCTCGCAGACAGCTGCAGGACGGTGGCTGCCGCTCTCCAAGCCTGTTGAATTCACTCTTGGCATGCGAGTGGAAGGTGTTCCAGGACAATTTTCCTGGGTTTTGACGTAGTCCTACTACATCCCACCTTGGAAATTCTTGCTGCTCCCCAGAGGCTCCGAGATGCAGAGAACACGGTGGCAGCTGCTGAAAAGAAGGGCAACTGTGAGTTGGTCAAGAAGCAAGAACACAGGCAGTTGACTGTGCTTGGCGAGGAGCAGCTGCTGGATTCTAGCAATTGCCTTCAGTGCGCACAGAAGCCCGCTGCTCTGCTGCTTGGTTTTTCGCCTTCAGTCAATTACACACTGCTGAAGCTGAGGCAGGCAGTTCAGCTTTGCTGCTTTTCAGCATCTCAGCTGCCCTTCTGCTCTGTGACAGCTCTCCAGGTTTCTTGCCTTCGCCAGCCTGCAACGTGCCCGCTAGTACCAAGAACTGGGCAGGAGTGGGCAGAGAGCACGGCCATCTGCCAGCAGGTTGCAGCTTGCCCAGGAAAATGCAGTGTCCTTGGAATGTGCAGCAAATCCTATTTCCTGGCAAGGTCGGGCTAAGTGAGCAGTGCTGGTACACTTTCTCCTTGAGAACTGGAGCGGAAAAGCTTTGCGCTAAGATGTAGGCGACTAGAGAGGCAGAATACGGAGCTCCGCAGCTGGCCGAAAGCAAGTGCCGCTTCCCGGCGTCTTTCGGCAAAAGCGGCGCTTCGGAGCGCACCGCTGCCGCTCCAGTCATCTGTGCGCGAAGTTGCCGCTTCTTCGCCTCCGGCAGCCGGAGATCGCGGTAGCTTGCAAGAGGCGAAGAACGAAGCCGCGAAGAAGCCGGCTTGTGTGCGAAGCTCGCAGACTGCTGCAGGACGGTGGCTGCCGCTCTCCTGCCTCTTGAATTCACTCTTGGCATGCCAATGGGAGGTGTTCCAGGACAACCTTCCTGAGTTTTTATTTTAGTTTTCATGCATGCCACCTTGGAAATTCTTGTTGCTCCCCAGAGGCTCCGAGATGCAGAGAACACGGTGGCAGCTGCTGAGAAGAAGGGCAACTGTGAGTTGGTCAAGAAGCAAGAACACAGGCAGTTGACTGTGCTTGGCTAGGAGCAGCTGCTGGATTCTTGCAATTGCCTTCAGTGAGCACAGAAGCCCGCTGCTCTGCTGCTTGGTTTTTCGCCTTCAGTCAATTACACACTGCTGAAGTTGAGGCAGGCAGTTCAGCTTTGCTGCTTTTCAGCATCTCAGCTGCCCTTCTGCTCTGTGACAGCTCTCCAGGTTTCTTGCCTTCGCCAGGCTGCAACGTGCCCGCTACTACCCAGAGCTGGGCAGGAGTGGGCAGAGAGCACGGCCATCTGCCAGCAGGTTGCAGCTTGCCCAGGAAAATGCAGTGTCCTTGGAATGTGCAGCAAATCCTATTTCCTGGCAAGGTCGGGCTAAGTGAGCAGTGCTGGTGCACTTTCTCCTTGAGAACTGGAGCGGAAAAGCTTTTCGCTAAGATGTAGGCGACTCGAGAGGCAGAATACGGAGCTCCGCAGCTGGCCGAAAGCAAGTGCCGCTTCCCGGCGTCTTTCGGCAAAAGCGGCGCTTCGGAGCGCACCGCTGCCGCTCCAGTCATCTGTGCGCGAAGTAGCCGCTTCTTCGCCTCCGGCAGCCGGAGATCGCGGTAGCTTGCATAGGCGAAGAACGAAGCCGCGAAGAAGCCGGCTTGTGTGCAAAGCTCGCAGACAGCTGCAGGACGGTGGCTGCCGCTCTCCAAGCCTGTTGAATTCACTCTTGGCATGCGAGTGGAAGGTGTTCCAGGACAATTTTCCTGGGTTTTGACGTAGTCCTACTACATCCCACCTTGGAAATTCTTGCTGCTCCCCAGAGGCTCCGAGATGCAGAGAACACGGTGGCAGCTGCTGAAAAGAAGGGCAACTGTGAGTTGGTCAAGAAGCAAGAACACAGGCAGTTGACTGTGCTTGGCGAGGAGCAGCTGCTGGATTCTAGCAATTGCCTTCAGTGCGCACAGAAGCCCGCTGCTCTGCTGCTTGGTTTTTCGCCTTCAGTCAATTACACACTGCTGAAGCTGAGGCAGGCAGTTCAGCTTTGCTGCTTTTCAGCATCTCAGCTGCCCTTCTGCTCTGTGACAGCTCTCCAGGTTTCTTGCCTTCGCCAGCCTGCAACGTGCCCGCTAGTACCAAGAACTGGGCAGGAGTGGGCAGAGAGCACGGCCATCTGCCAGCAGGTTGCAGCTTGCCCAGGAAAATGCAGTGTCCTTGGAATGTGCAGCAAATCCTATTTCCTGGCAAGGTCGGGCTAAGTGAGCAGTGCTGGTACACTTTCTCCTTGAGAACTGGAGCGGAAAAGCTTTGCGCTAAGATGTAGGCGACTAGAGAGGCAGAATACGGAGCTCCGCAGCTGGCCGAAAGCAAGTGCCGCTTCCCGGCGTCTTTCGGCAAAAGCGGCGCTTCGGAGCGCACCGCTGCCGCTCCAGTCATCTGTGCGCGAAGTTGCCGCTTCTTCGCCTCCGGCAGCCGGAGATCGCGGTAGCTTGCAAGAGGCGAAGAACGAAGCCGCGAAGAAGCCGGCTTGTGTGCGAAGCTCGCAGACTGCTGCAGGACGGTGGCTGCCGCTCTCCTGCCTCTTGAATTCACTCTTGGAATGCGAGAGGAAGGTGTTCCAGGACAATTTTCCTGGGTTTTGACGTAGTCCTACTACATCCCACCTTGGAAATTCTTGCTGCTCCCCAGAGGCTCCGAGATGCAGAGAACACGGTGGCAGCTGCTGAAAAGAAGGGCAACTGTGAGTTGGTCAAGAAGCAAGAACACAGGCAGTTGACTGTGCTTGGCGAGGAGCAGCTGCTGGATTCTAGCAATTGCCTTCAGTGCGCACAGAAGCCCGCTGCTCTGCTGCTTGGTTTTTCGCCTTCAGTCAATTACACACTGCTGAAGCTGAGGCAGGCAGTTCAGCTTTGCTGCTTTTCAGCATCTCAGCTGCCCTTCTGCTCTGTGACAGCTCTCCAGGTTTCTTGCCTTCGCCAGGCTGCAACGTGCCCGCTACTACCCAGAGCTGGGCAGGAGTGGGCAGAGAGCACGGCCATCTGCCAGCAGGTTGCAGCTTGCCCAGGAAAATGCAGTGTCCTTGGAATGTGCAGCAAATCCTATTTCCTGGCAAGGTCGGGCTAAGTGAGCAGTGCTGGTACACTTTCTCCTTGAGAACTGGAGCGGAAAAGCTTTTCGCTAAGATGTAGGCGACTAGAGAGGCAGAATACGGAGCTCCGCAGCTGGCCGAAAGCAAGTGCCGCTTCCCGGCGTCTTTCGGCAAAAGCGGCGCTTCGGAGCGCACCGCTGCCGCTCCAGTCATCTGTGCGCGAAGTTGCCGCTTCTTCGCCTCCGGCAGCCGGAGATCGCGGTAGCTTGCATAGGCGAAGAACGAAGCCGCGAAGAAGCCGGCTTGTGTGCAAAGCTCGCAGACAGCTGCAGGACGGTGGCTGCCGCTCTCCAAGCCTGTTGAATTCACTCTTGGCATGCGAGTGGAAGGTGTTCCAGGACAATTTTCCTGGGTTTTGACGTAGTCCTACTACATCCCACCTTGGAAATTCTTGCTGCTCCCCAGAGGCTCCGAGATGCAGAGAACACGGTGGCAGCTGCTGAAAAGAAGGGCAACTGTGAGTTGGTCAAGAAGCAAGAACACAGGCAGTTGACTGTGCTTGGCGAGGAGCAGCTGCTGGATTCTAGCAATTGCCTTCAGTGCGCACAGAAGCCCGCTGCTCTGCTGCTTGGTTTTTCGCCTTCAGTCAATTACACACTGCTGAAGCTGAGGCAGGCAGTTCAGCTTTGCTGCTTTTCAGCATCTCAGCTGCCCTTCTGCTCTGTGACAGCTCTCCAGGTTTCTTGCCTTCGCCAGCCTGCAACGTGCCCGCTAGTACCAAGAACTGGGCAGGAGTGGGCAGAGAGCACGGCCATTTGCCAGCAGGTTGCAGCTTGCCCAGGAAAATGCAGTGTCCTTGGAATGTGCAGCAAATCCTATTTCCTGGCAAGGTCGGGCTAAGTGAGCAGTGCTGGTACACTTTCTCCTTGAGAACTGGAGCGGAAAAGCTTTTCGCTAAGATGTAGGCGACTAGAGAGGCAGAATACGGAGCTCCGCAGCTGGCCGAAAGCAAGTGCCGCTTCCCGGCGTCTTTCGGCAAAAGCGGCGCTTCGGAGCGCACCGCTGCCGCTCCAGTCATCTGTGCGCGAAGTAGCCGCTTCTTCGCCTCCGGCAGCCGGAGATCGCGGTAGCTTGCATAGGCGAAGAACGAAGCCGCGAAGAAGCCGGCTTGTGTGCAAAGCTCGCAGACAGCTGCAGGACGGTGGCTGCCGCTCTCCAAGCCTGTTGAATTCACTCTTGGCATGCGAGTGGAAGGTGTTCCAGGACAATTTTCCTGGGTTTTGACGTAGTCCTACTACATCCCACCTTGGAAATTCTTGCTGCTCCCCAGAGGCTCCGAGATGCAGAGAACACGGTGGCAGCTGCTGAAAAGAAGGGCAACTGTGAGTTGGTCAAGAAGCAAGAACACAGGCAGTTGACTGTGCTTGGCGAGGAGCAGCTGCTGGATTCTAGCAATTGCCTTCAGTGCGCACAGAAGCCCGCTGCTCTGCTGCTTGGTTTTTCGCCTTCAGTCAATTACACACTGCTGAAGCTGAGGCAGGCAGTTCAGCTTTGCTGCTTTTCAGCATCTCAGCTGCCCTTCTGCTCTGTGACAGCTCTCCAGGTTTCTTGCCTTCGCCAGCCTGCAACGTGCCCGCTAGTACCAAGAACTGGGCAGGAGTGGGCAGAGAGCACGGCCATCTGCCAGCAGGTTGCAGCTTGCCCAGGAAAATGCAGTGTCCTTGGAATGTGCAGCAAATCCTATTTCCTGGCAAGGTCGGGCTAAGTGAGCAGTGCTGGTACACTTTCTCCTTGAGAACTGGAGCGGAAAAGCTTTTCGCTAAGATGTAGGCGACTCGAGAGGCAGAATACGGAGCTCCGCAGCTGGCCGAAAGCAAGTGCCGCTTCCCGGCGTCTTTCGGCAAAAGCGGCGCTTCGGAGCGCACCGCTGCCGCTCCAGTCATCTGTGCGCGAAGTAGCCGCTTCTTCGCCTCCGGCAGCCGGAGATCGCGGTAGCTTGCATAGGCGAAGAACGAAGCCGCGAAGAAGCCGGCTTGTGTGCAAAGCTCGCAGACAGCTGCAGGACGGTGGCTGCCGCTCTCCAAGCCTGTTGAATTCACTCTTGGCATGCGAGTGGAAGGTGTTCCAGGACAATTTTCCTGGGTTTTGACGTAGTCCTACTACATCCCACCTTGGAAATTCTTGCTGCTCCCCAGAGGCTCCGAGATGCAGAGAACACGGTGGCAGCTGCTGAAAAGAAGGGCAACTGTGAGTTGGTCAAGAAGCAAGAACACAGGCAGTTGACTGTGCTTGGCGAGGAGCAGCTGCTGGATTCTAGCAATTGCCTTCAGTGCGCACAGAAGCCCGCTGCTCTGCTGCTTGGTTTTTCGCCTTCAGTCAATTACACACTGCTGAAGCTGAGGCAGGCAGTTCAGCTTTGCTGCTTTTCAGCATCTCAGCTGCCCTTCTGCTCTGTGACAGCTCTCCAGGTTTCTTGCCTTCGCCAGCCTGCAACGTGCCCGCTAGTACCAAGAACTGGGCAGGAGTGGGCAGAGAGCACGGCCATCTGCCAGCAGGTTGCAGCTTGCCCAGGAAAATGCAGTGTCCTTGGAATGTGCAGCAAATCCTATTTCCTGGCAAGGTCGGGCTAAGTGAGCAGTGCTGGTACACTTTCTCCTTGAGAACTGGAGCGGAAAAGCTTTGCGCTAAGATGTAGGCGACTAGAGAGGCAGAATACGGAGCTCCGCAGCTGGCCGAAAGCAAGTGCCGCTTCCCGCCGTCTTTCGGCAAAAGCGGCGCTTCGGAGCGCACCGCTGCCGCTCCAGTCATCTGTGCGCGAAGTTGCCGCTTCTTCGCCTCCGGCAGCCGGAGATCGCGGTAGCTTGCAAGAGGCGAAGAACGAAGCCGCGAAGAAGCCGGCTTGTGTGCGAAGCTCGCAGACTGCTGCAGGACGGTGGCTGCCGCTCTCCTGCCTCTTGAATTCACTCTTGGAATGCGAGAGGAAGGTGTTCCAGGACAATTTTCCTGGGTTTTGACGTAGTCCTACTACATCCCACCTTGGAAATTCTTGCTGCTCCCCAGAGGCTCCGAGATGCAGAGAACACGGTGGCAGCTGCTGAAAAGAAGGGCAACTGTGAGTTGGTCAAGAAGCAAGAACACAGGCAGTTGACTGTGCTTGGCGAGGAGCAGCTGCTGGATTCTAGCAATTGCCTTCAGTGCGCACAGAAGCCCGCTGCTCTGCTGCTTGGTTTTTCGCCTTCAGTCAATTACACACTGCTGAAGCTGAGGCAGGCAGTTCAGCTTTGCTGCTTTTCAGCATCTCAGCTGCCCTTCTGCTCTGTGACAGCTCTCCAGGTTTCTTGCCTTCGCCAGGCTGCAACGTGCCCGCTACTACCCAGAGCTGGGCAGGAGTGGGCAGAGAGCACGGCCATCTGCCAGCAGGTTGCAGCTTGCCCAGGAAAATGCAGTGTCCTTGGAATGTGCAGCAAATCCTATTTCCTGGCAAGGTCGGGCTAAGTGAGCAGTGCTGGTACACTTTCTCCTTGAGAACTGGAGCGGAAAAGCTTTTCGCTAAGATGTAGGCGACTAGAGAGGCAGAATACGGAGCTCCGCAGCTGGCCGAAAGCAAGTGCCGCTTCCCGGCGTCTTTCGGCAAAAGCGGCGCTTCGGAGCGCACCGCTGCCGCTCCAGTCATCTGTGCGCGAAGTTGCCGCTTCTTCGCCTCCGGCAGCCGGAGATCGCGGTAGCTTGCATAGGCGAAGAACGAAGCCGCGAAGAAGCCGGCTTGTGTGCAAAGCTCGCAGACAGCTGCAGGACGGTGGCTGCCGCTCTCCAAGCCTGTTGAATTCACTCTTGGCATGCGAGTGGAAGGTGTTCCAGGACAATTTTCCTGGGTTTTGACGTAGTCCTACTACATCCCACCTTGGAAATTCTTGCTGCTCCCCAGAGGCTCCGAGATGCAGAGAACACGGTGGCAGCTGCTGAAAAGAAGGGCAACTGTGAGTTGGTCAAGAAGCAAGAACACAGGCAGTTGACTGTGCTTGGCGAGGAGCAGCTGCTGGATTCTAGCAATTGCCTTCAGTGCGCACAGAAGCCCGCTGCTCTGCTGCTTGGTTTTTCGCCTTCAGTCAATTACACACTGCTGAAGCTGAGGCAGGCAGTTCAGCTTTGCTGCTTTTCAGCATCTCAGCTGCCCTTCTGCTCTGTGACAGCTCTCCAGGTTTCTTGCCTTCGCCAGGCTGCAACGTGCCCGCTAGTACCAAGAACTGGGCAGGAGTGGGCAGAGAGCACGGCCATTTGCCAGCAGGTTGCAGCTTGCCCAGGAAAATGCAGTGTCCTTGGAATGTGCAGCAAATCCTATTTCCTGGCAAGGTCGGGCTAAGTGAGCAGTGCTGGTACACTTTCTCCTTGAGAACTGGAGCGGAAAAGCTTTTCGCTAAGATGTAGGCGACTAGAGAGGCAGAATACGGAGCTCCGCAGCTGGCCGAAAGCAAGTGCCGCTTCCCGGCGTCTTTCGGCAAAAGCGGCGCTTCGGAGCGCACCGCTGCCGCTCCAGTCATCTGTGCGCGAAGTTGCCGCTTCTTCGCCTCCGGCAGCCGGAGATCGCGGTAGCTTGCAAGAGGCGAAGAACGAAGCCGCGAAGAAGCCGGCTTGTGTGCGAAGCTCGCAGACTGCTGCAGGACGGTGGCTGCCGCTCTCCTGCCTCTTGAATTCACTCTTGGCATGCCAATGGGAGGTGTTCCAGGACAACTTTCCTAAGTTTTTATTTTAGTTTTCATGCATCCCACCTTGGAAATTCTTGTTGCTCCCCAGAGGCTCCGAGATGCAGAGAACACGGTGGCAGCTGCTGAGAAGAAGGGCAACTGTGAGTTGGTCAAGAAGCAAGAACACAGGCAGTTGACTGTGCTTGGCGAGGAGCAGCTGCTGGGATCTTGCAATTGCCTTCAGTGAGCACAGAAGCCCGCTGCTCTGCTGCTTGGTTTTTCGCCTTCAGTCAATTACACACTGCTGAAGTTGAGGCAGGCAGTTCAGCTTTGCTGCTTTTCAGCATCTCAGCTGCCCTTCTGCTCTGTGACAGCTCTCCAGGTTTCTTGCCTTCGCCAGGCTGCAACGTGCCCGCTACTACCCAGAGCTGGGCAGGAGTGGGCAGAGAGCACGGCCATCTGCCAGCAGGTTGCAGCTTGCCCAGGAAAATGCAGTGTCCTTGGAATGTGCAGCAAATCCTATTTCCTGGCAAGGTCGGGCTAAGTGAGCAGTGCTGGTACACTTTCTCCTTGAGAACTGGAGCGGAAAAGCTTTTCGCTAAGATGTAGGCGACTCGAGAGGCAGAATACGGAGCTCCGGAGCTGGCCGAAAGCAAGTGCCGCTTCCCGGCGTCTTTCGGCAAAAGCGGCGCTTCGGAGCGCACCGCTGCCGCTCCAGTCATCTGTGCGCGAAGTAGCCGCTTCTTCGCCTCCGGCAGCCGGAGATCGCGGTAGCTTGCATAGGCGAAGAACGAAGCCGCGAAGAAGCCGGCTTGTGTGCAAAGCTCGCAGACAGCTGCAGGACGGTGGCTGCCGCTCTCCAAGCCTGTTGAATTCACTCTTGGCATGCGAGTGGAAGGTGTTCCAGGACAATTTTCCTGGGTTTTGACGTAGTCCTACTACATCCCACCTTGGAAATTCTTGCTGCTCCCCAGAGGCTCCGAGATGCAGAGAACACGGTGGCAGCTGCTGAAAAGAAGGGCAACTGTGAGTTGGTCAAGAAGCAAGAACACAGGCAGTTGACTGTGCTTGGCGAGGAGCAGCTGCTGGATTCTAGCAATTGCCTTCAGTGCGCACAGAAGCCCGCTGCTCTGCTGCTTGGTTTTTCGCCTTCAGTCAATTACACACTGCTGAAGCTGAGGCAGGCAGTTCAGCTTTGCTGCTTTTCAGCATCTCAGCTGCCCTTCTGCTCTGTGACAGCTCTCCAGGTTTCTTGCCTTCGCCAGGCTGCAACGTGCCCGCTAGTACCAAGAACTGGGCAGGAGTGGGCAGAGAGCACGGCCATCTGCCAGCAGGTTGCAGCTTGCCCAGGAAAATGCAGTGTCCTTGGAATGTGCAGCAAATCCTATTTCCTGGCAAGGTCGGGCTAAGTGAGCAGTGCTGGTACACTTTCTCCTTGAGAACTGGAGCGGAAAAGCTTTTCGCTAAGATGTAGGCGACTAGAGAGGCAGAATACGGAGCTCCGCAGCTGGCCGAAAGCAAGTGCCGCTTCCCGGCGTCTTTCGGCAAAAGCGGCGCTTCGGAGCGCACCGCTGCCGCTCCAGTCATCTGTGCGCGAAGTTGCCGCTTCTTCGCCTCCGGCAGCCGGAGATCGCGGTAGCTTGCAAGAGGCGAAGAACGAAGCCGCGAAGAAGCCGGCTTGTGTGCGAAGCTCGCAGACTGCTGCAGGACGGTGGCTGCCGCTCTCCTGCCTCTTGAATTCACTCTTGGCATGCCAATGGGAGGTGTTCCAGGACAACCTTCCTGAGTTTTTATTTTAGTTTTCATGCATGCCACCTTGGAAATTCTTGTTGCACCCCAGAGGCTCCGAGATGCAGAGAACACGGTGGCAGCTGCTGAGAAGAAGGGCAACTGTGAGTTGGTCAAGAAGCAAGAACACAGGCAGTTGACTGTGCTTGGCTAGGAGCAGCTGCTGGATTCTTGCAATTGCCTTCAGTGCGCACAGAAGCCCGCTGCTCTGCTGCTTGGTTTTTCGCCTTCAGTCAATTACACACTGCTGAAGTTGAGGCAGGCAGTTCAGCTTTGCTGCTTTTCAGCATCTCAGCTGCCCTTCTGCTCTGTGACAGCTCTCCAGGTTTCTTGCCTTCGCCAGGCTGCAACGTGCCCGCTACTACCCAGAGCTGGGCAGGAGTGGGCAGAGAGCACGGCCATCTGCCAGCAGGTTGCAGCTTGCCCAGGAAAATGCAGTGTCCTTGGAATGTGCAGCAAATCCTATTTCCTGGCAAGGTCGGGCTAAGTGAGCAGTGCTGGGACACTTTCTCCTTGAGAACTGGAGCGGAAAAGCTTTTCGCTAAGATGTAGGCGACTAGAGAGGCAGAATACGGAGCTCCGCAGCTGGCCGAAAGCAAGTGCCGCTTCCCGGCGTCTTTCGGCAAAAGCGGCGCTTCGGAGCGCACCGCTGCCGCTCCAGTCATCTGTGCGCGAAGTTGCCGCTTCTTCGCCTCCGGCAGCCGGAGATCGCGGTAGCTTGCAAGAGGCGAAGAACGAAGCCGCGAAGAAGCCGGCTTGTGTGCGAAGCTCGCAGACTGCTGCAGGACGGTGGCTGCCGCTCTCCTGCCTCTTGAATTCACTCTTGGAATGCGAGAGGAAGGTGTTCCAGGACAATTTTCCTGGGTTTTGACGTAGTCCTACTACATCCCACCTTGGAAATTCTTGCTGCTCCCCAGAGGCTCCGAGATGCAGAGAACACGGTGGCAGCTGCTGCGAAGAAGGGCAACTGTGAATTGGTCAAGAAGCAAGAACCTAGGCAGTTGACAGTGCTTGGCGAGGAGCAGCTGCTGGATTCTTGCAATTGCCTTCAGTGCGCACAGAAGCCCGCTGCTCTGCTGCTTGGTTTTTCGCCTTCAGTCAATTACACACTGCTGAAGTTGAGGCAGGCAGTTCAGCTTTGCTGCTTTTCAGCATCTCAGCTGCCCTTCTGCTCTGTGACAGCTCTCCAGGTTTCTTGCCTTCGCCAGGCTGCAACGTGCCCGCTACTACCCAGAGCTGGGCAGGAGTGGGCAGAGAGCACGGCCATCTGCCAGCAGGTTGCAGCTTGCCCAGGAAAATGCAGTGTCCTTGGAATGTGCAGCAAATCTCATTTCCTGGCAAGGTCGGGCTAAGTGAGCAGTGCTGGTACACTTTCTCCTTGAGAACTGGAGCGGAAAAGCTTTTCGCTAAGATGTAGGCGACTCGAGAGGCAGAATACGGAGCTCCGCAGCTGGCCGAAAGCAAGTGCCGCTTCCCGGCGTCTTTCGGCAAAAGCGGCGCTTCGGAGCGCCCCGCTGCCGCTCCAGTCATCTGTGCGCGAAGTAGCCGCTTCTTGGCCTCCGGCAGCCGGAGATCGCGGTAGCTTGCATAGGCGAAGAACGAAGCCGCGAAGAAGCCGGCTTGTGAGCGAAGCTCGCAGACAGCTGCAGGACGGTGGCTGCCGCTCTCCAAGCCTGTTGAATTCACTCTTGGCATACGAGTGGAAGGTGTTCCAGGACAATTTTCCTGGGTTTTGACGTAGTCCTACTACATCCCACCTTGGAAATTCTTGCTGCTCCCCAGAGGCTCCGAGATGCAGAGAACACGGTGGCAGCTGCTGAAAAGAAGGGCAACTGTGAGTTGGTCAAGAAGCAAGAACACAGGCAGTTGACTGTGCTTGGCGAGGAGCAGCTGCTGGATTCTAGCAATTGCCTTCAGTGCGCACAGAAGCCCGCTGCTCTGCTGCTTGGTTTTTCGCCTTCAGTCAATTACACACTGCTGAAGCTGAGGCAGGCAGTTCAGCTTTGCTGCTTTTCAGCATCTCAGCTGCCCTTCTGCTCTGTGACAGCTCTCCAGGTTTCTTGCCTTCGCCAGGCTGCAACGTGCCCGCTACTACCCAGAGCTGGGCAGGAGTGGGCAGAGAGCACGGCCATCTGCCAGCAGGTTGCAGCTTGCCCAGGAAAATGCAGTGTCCTTGGAATGTGCAGCAAATCCTATTTCCTGGCAAGGTCGGGCTAAGTGAGCAGTGCTGGTACACTTTCTCCTTGAGAACTGGAGCGGAAAAGCTTTTCGCTAAGATGTAGGCGACTAGAGAGGCAGAATACGGAGCTCCGCAGCTGGCCGAAAGCAAGTGCCGCTTCCCGGCGTCTTTCGGCAAAAGCGGCGCTTCGGAGCGCACCGCTGCCGCTCCAGTCATCTGTGCGCGAAGTTGCCGCTTCTTCGCCTCCGGCAGCCGGAGATCGCGGTAGCTTGCAAGAGGCGAAGAACGAAGCCGCGAAGAAGCCGGCTTGTGTGCGAAGCTCGCAGACTGCTGCAGGACGGTGGCTGCCGCTCTCCTGCCTCTTGAATTCACTCTTGGAATGCGAGTGGAAGGTGTTCCAGGACAATTTTCCTGGGTTTTGACGTAGTCCTACTACATCCCACCTTGGAAATTCTTGCTGCTCCCCAGAGGCTCCGAGATGCAGAGAACACGGTGGCAGCTGCTGCGAAGAAGGGCAACTGTGAATTGGTCAAGAAGCAAGAACCTAGGCAGTTGACAGTGCTTGGCGAGGAGCAGCTGCTGGATTCTTGCAATTGCCTTCAGTGCGCACAGAAGCCCGCTGCTCTGCTGCTTGGTTTTTCGCCTTCAGTCAATTACACACTGCTGAAGTTGAGGCAGGCAGTTCAGCTTTGCTGCTTTTCAGCATCTCAGCTGCCCTTCTGCTCTGTGACAACTCTCCAGGTTTCTTGCCTTCGCCAGGCTGCAACGTGCCCGCTACTACCCAGAGCTGGGCAGGAGTGGGCAGAGAGCACGGCCATCTGCCAGCAGGTTGCAGCTTGCCCAGGAAAATGCAGTGTCCTTGGAATGTGCAGCAAATCTCATTTCCTGGCAAGGTCGGGCTAAGTGAGCAGTGCTGGTACACTTTCTCCTTGAGAACTGGAGCGGAAAAGCTTTTGGCTAAGATGTAGGCGACTCGAGAGGCAGAATACGGAGCTCCGGAGCTGGCCGAAAGCAAGTGCCGCTTCCCGGCGTCTTTCGGCAAAAGCGGCGCTTCGGAGCGCACCGCTGCCGCTCCAGTCATCTGTGCGCGAAGTAGCCGCTTCTTGGCCTCCGGCAGCCGGAGATCGCGGTAGCTTGCATAGGCGAAGAACGAAGCCGCGAAGAAGCCGGCTTGTGAGCGAAGCTCGCAGACAGCTGCAGGACGGTGGCTGCCGCTCTCCAAGCCTGTTGAATTCACTCTTGGCATACGAGTGGAAGGTGTTCCAGGACAATTTTCCTGGGTTTTGACGTAGTCCTACTACATCCCACCTTGGAAATTCTTGCTGCTCCCCAGAGGCTCCGAGATGCAGAGAACACGGTGGCAGCTGCTGAAAAGAAAGGCAACTGTGAGTTGGTCAAGAAGCAAGAACCTAGGCAGCTGCCTGTGCTTGGCAAGGAGCAGCTGCTGGATTCTTGCAATTGCCTTCAGTGCGCACAGAAGCCCGCTGCTCTGCTGCTTCGTGTTTCGCCTTCAGTCAATTGCACATTGCTGAAGCTGAGGCAGGCAGTTCAGCTTTGCTGCTTTTCAGCATCTCAGCTGCTTTCTGCTCTGTGACAGCTCTCGAGGTGAAATAGAGATTTTTAGAGTTAGGTTAACAAAATGAATTAAGCATTTCTAATTTAGCTTGTAGAGTTATGTGTTGAATTTTCAACCTTTTGCTTAAGAAACCTCTGCCTAATACAAAGGGCAAAGGAAAATGCAAATTTCTGAAGCTTCTTGCATGAAGAACAATACCAGAAGAAGGAAAGAACCCTTTCCTTCTGAATTAAAATAAAGAAGCTCCTCTGTCTCCAAGCCTATCAAGACTGACAGACGTACTCAGATAAGCACCAAAGGACCAAAAGCGCACGCGCAGAGAGGAAAAGTTCAAAAGTTCAATCATGAGGAAGACCACAATCTTCAGCCTCAGGACCCCCGTACGACCACCACAGCAAACCACGCATGCCCAGAAGGGCGTGGACTTACTTCGCATGAGAAGCGAGGACAGGCGGGGCCAGGGGTGGAATATGCATGAAAAAGTTGTGCAATGTATTGCATATGGAACGTCTTTAAGAATAAAAGTGTGGGTCAGACTGAGGCTCGGGGCACAAGTTTTGGAGAGCTATCTCACTTGTGCCGGGCGCTGACATACGTACCCACTTCATAACTACCCCAGGTTATGGAGTCTATTGATTTCTTCCGCGTATCGTTTCAGAGGTTTCTTGCCTTCGCCAGGCTGCAACGTGCCCGCTAGTACCAAGAACTGGGCAGGAGTGGGCAGAGAGCACGGCCATCTGCCAGCAGGTTGCAGCTTGCCCAGGAAAATGCAGTGTCCTTGGAATGTGCAGCAAATCCTATTTCCTGGCAAGGTCGGGCTAAGTGAGCAGTGCTGGTACACTTTCTCCTTGAGAACTGGAGCGGAAAAGCTTTTCGCTAAGATGTAGGCGACTCGAGAGGCAGAATACGGAGCTCCGCAGCTGGCCGAAAGCAAGTGCCGCTTCCCGGCGTCTTTCGGCAAAAGCGGCGCTTCGGAGCGCACCGCTGCCGCTACAGTGATCTGTGCGCGAAGTAGCCGCTTCTTCGCCTCCGGCAGCCGGAGATCGCGGTAGCTTGCAAGAGTCGAAGAACGAAGCCGCGAAGAAGCCGGCTTGTGTGCGAAGCTCGCAGACTGCTGCAGGACGGTGGCTGCCGCTCTCCTGCCTCTTGAATTCACTCTTGGCATGCCAATGGGAGGTGTTCCAGGACAACCTTCCTGAGTTTTTATTTTAGTTTTCATGCATCCCACCTTGGAAATTCTTGTTGCTCCCCAGAGGCTCCGAGATGCAGAGAACACGGTGGCAGCTGCTGAGAAGAAGGGCAACTGTGAGTTGGTCAAGAAGCAAGAACACAGGCAGTTGACTGTGCTTGGCGAGGAGCAGCTGCTGGATTCTTGCAATTGCCTTCAGTGCGCACAGAAGCCCGCTGCTCTGCTGCTTGGTTTTTCGCCTTCAGTCAATTACACACTGCTGAAGTTGAGGCAGGCAGTTCAGCTTTGCTGCTTTTCAGCATCTCAGCTGCCCTTCTGCTCTGTGACAGCTCTCCAGGTTTCTTGCCTTCGCCAGGCTGCAACGTGCCCGCTACTACCCAGAGCTGGGCAGGAGTGGGCAGAGAGCACGGCCATTTGCCAGCAGGTTGCAGCTTGCCCAGGAAAATGCAGTGTCCTTGGAATGTGCAGCAAATCTCATTTCCTGGCAAGGTCGGGCTAAGTGAGCAGTGCTGGGACACTTTCTCCTTGAGAACTGGAGCGGAAAAGCTTTTCGCTAAGATGTAGGCGACTAGAGAGGCAGAATACGGAGCTCCGCAGCTGGCCGAAAGCAAGTGCCGCTTCCCGGCGTCTTTCGGCAAAAGCGGCGCTTCGGAGCGCACCGCTGCCGCTCCAGTCATCTGTGCGCGAAGTTGCCGCTTCTTCGCCTCCGGCAGCCGGAGATCGCGGTAGCTTGCAAGAGGCGAAGAACGAAGCCGCGAAGAAGCCGGCTTGTGTGCGAAGCTCGCAGACAGCTGCAGGACGGTGGCTGCCGCTCTCCAAGCCTGTTGAATTCACTCTTGGCATGCGAGTGGAAGGTGTTCCAGGACAATTTTCCTGGGTTTTGACGTAGTCCTGCTACATCCCACCTTGGAAATTCTTGTTGCACCCCAGAGGCTCCGAGATGCAGAGAACACGGTGGCAGCTGCTGAAAAGAAAGGCAACTGTGAGTTGGTCAAGAAGCAAGAACACAGGCAGTTGACTGTGCTTGGCGAGGAGCAGCTGCTGGATTCTTGCAATTGCCTTCAGTGGGCACAGAAGCCCGCTGCTCTGCTGCTTGGTTTTTCGCCTTCAGTCAATTACACACTGCTGAAGTTGAGGCAGGCAGTTCAGCTTTGCTGCTTTTCAGCATCTCAGCTGCCCTTCTGCTCTGTGACAGCTCTCCAGGTTTCTTGCCTTCGCCAGGCTGCAACGTGCCCGCTACTACCCAGAGCTGGGCAGGAGTGGGCAGAGAGCACGGCCATTTGCCAGCAGGTTGCAGCTTGCCCAGGAAAATGCAGTGTCCTTGGAATGTGCAGCAAATCTCATTTCCTGGCAAGGTCGGGCTAAGTGAGCAGTGCTGGTACACTTTCTCCTTGAGAACTGGAGCGGAAAAGCTTTTCGCTAAGATGTAGGCGACTCGAGAGGCAGAATACGGAGCTCCGCAGCTGGCCGAAAGCAAGTGCCGCTTCCCGGCGTCTTTCGGCAAAAGCGGCGCTTCGGAGCGCACCGCTGCCGCTCCAGTCATCTGTGCGCGAAGTTGCCGCTTCTTCGCCTCCGGCAGCCGGAGATCGCGGTAGCTTGCAAGAGGCGAAGAACGAAGCCGCGAAGAAGCCGGCTTGTGTGCGAAGCTCGCAGACAGCTGCAGGACGGTGGCTGCCGCTCTCCTGCCTCTTGAATTCACTCTTGGCATGCCAATGGGAGGTGTTCCAGGACAACCTTCCTGAGTTTTTATTTTGGTTTTCATGCATCCCACCTTGGAAATTCTTGTTGCTCCCCAGAGGCTCCGAGATGCAGAGAACACGGTGGCAGCTGCTGAAAAGAAAGGCAACTGTGAGTTGGTCAAGAAGCAAGAACCTAGGCAGCTGCCTGTGCTTGGCAAGGAGCAGCTGCTGGATTCTTGCAATTGCCTTCAGTGCGCACAGAAGCCCGCTGCTCTGCTGCTTCGTGTTTCGCCTTCAGTCAATTGCACATTGCTGAAGCTGAGGCAGGCAGTTCAGCTTTGCTGCTTTTCAGCATCTCAGCTGCTTTCTGCTCTGTGACAGCTCTCGAGGTGAAATAGAGATTTTTAGAGTTAGGTTAACAAAATGAATTAAGCATTTCTAATTTAGCTTGTAGAGTTATGTGTTGAATTTTCAACCTTTTGCTTAAGAAACCTCTGCCTAATACAAAGGGCAAAGGAAAATGCAAATTTCTGAAGCTTCTCGCATGAAGAACAATACCAGAAGAAGGAAAGAACCCTTTCCTTCTGAATTAAAATAAAGAAGCTCCTCTGTCTCCAAGCCTATCAAGACTGACAGACGTACTCAGATAAGCACCAAAGGACCAAAAGCGCACGCGCAGAGAGGAAAAGTTCAAAAGTTCAATCATGAGGAAGACCACAATCTTCAGCCTCAGGACCCCCGTACGACCACCACAGCAAACCACGCATGCCCAGAAGGGCGTGGACTTACTTCGCATGAGAAGCGAGGACAGGCGGGGCCAGGGGTGGAATATGCATGAAAAAGTTGTGCAATGTATTGCATATGGAACGTCTTTAAGAATAAAAGTGTGGGTCACACTGAGGCTCGGGGCACAAGTTTTGGAGAGCTATCTCACTTGTGCCGGGCGCTGACATACGTACCCACTTCATAACTACCCCAGGTTATGGAGTCTATTGATTTCTTCCGCGTATCGTTTCAGTCGGGGCTTGCAAAGGTGCTTTAGGCGCGGCCCAGCTGATAGCGCAGCGGGCGCGCGGGCACAAGCCGCGGTTTGAGGAGCTGCTTTGAACGCCGCTAGCTGATAGCGCAGCTAGTGGGAGCGTGGTACAAGCTAGGAGTTACAAGCACCGCTTACAAGCATCGCTAGTTGGTAAAAAGCTTGCAAAAGTAGCCAGCGAGCCCGGCTGGGCTAAGAGTTAAGTGTTTGTTATACAATAGCACTGCCCTTCAGTGTTAAAAGCTGTCACTGGTGCAGGGGGAGGGGTTGGGGAAGGCAGTCTAGGGTTGCCATGGGAAACAGCAGTTGTATGAGTTCTCCACCCCCTTTCGTAAGAGAATTGTACCCTCCCCCTGTCCTGTCAGTTGTTGTTCAAGTCTGCCCCTTAGCCTAGAATCTTCTCTGTTCCACGTTTTCCCTTTGGTTCTTCCACCAAGAACACTCCTTTCCCTTTTCCCCACTGGTTAATGTTATATTTCCCCTCCCTTTAGCCTTCTCCCGATTGTACCCTCGAATGCTAAACCCTCCTACCCCTACGCAGTAAAAGAATCCTCACCCCGCCCTTCGGGGCTCTCGGAATCTGCCTCCCTACTGCTTCGTTGTCTCCCTGTTTGCCCCTTCTGCGACCCTTCAATCAACGAGCAGGATTTCAGCAGCCCGAGTGTCCCTCCCGTTCTTCTGGTGGACCCTCAGATGTACCAGCTACCCGAGCTTCGTGCCGAGCGGCTAAAAGCCCCCACGGCTCGGCAACTGGGAGATCCTTTGCATTACAGGGCGAATAAAGGGGGGATGAATGTGTGTGAATGCGAGGCTGTAAGAGCCCGTCAGAAGCCCCTCATTTTCCATTCTGCCTTCCGATTGCCACAAGAAAGAATCCCTTCCCCCACTGTAGTTCCGGCTTAGAACAGGACACAGCACAGGTGGGACCACTGAACCGTCATGCTGGCTGTTCCCAACAAGGCCTGGTAAGAACTTGGCAAGGAGTTGGCAAGGACTTGGCAAAGACCTGACATGGAGCCAGCACGGGACAGCCTGATGCGCGGCCTGCTTCTAATCTCCGTTCTTAAGCCCAATGAACTTTTGGGGTGACTCTCGCGGTCCTTCACTGAAGACCCCTCATCTGCCTCGTTACCACTGTGACAAAGAAAGAATGAGAACCCTCCTCCCAAGGACTGAGACTGAGACCCCTGCTATAGGGAGGAGGGGAAATTGGTGGTCTGACCACTAATGACATGACCTGTTTCCCTTCAGTGATTCAAATGGACTTATTCTTCATTGGATTCGTCTTGCTTTGGTGGTTTCTGTGGACTCACCCGTTCCCTCGGGGCGATTACAATGGACTTTCATTATTACACTTGTTCCCCCCCTCTCTCCTCTGTGGACTATAATTGGAGCCCCGAGTCGACCAGAACTTCGAAGACTCCCCCGACACGACAGACGGATCCCCATCGTCCGGAGCACTGAGGATCTCGCCTGTGTTGGTAGCTATTCCCATATCCCTCTTCTCTCTCTAACCTTTTATCTCCTTTCAGATCCCCACTATCGCGTTTACTGTTTTGGCCCCTACTAAAGGTGCATTTGTTGTGATTAACTGATAGTCCCTTGTTGTTTGCCTTTGTTGCACTTTTGGGATGGGTGAAAAGAACCATCACGACACCCCGGAAGAAGCGGATCGTGACAGAGGCGGGCTGGTTACCCCAGACCTGCTAAGCGAGAGCGGCAGTCTCCCATGCTGCGTTTCCGTCTTTTTCGCGAGAAAAGCGGCCAGTAAAGAGACGAAGCGAGTAATAAAAAGAGTGAGAGAACCCCCCTGGGACTGGGTCTCAGAGAAAGAGTGGGACCCCTTGGGGGGGGGGGGGGGGGAGTAAAATGTAATTTATTAGAAAAAAAAATGAATTAAAAGGTAAAAAGAGGGTTTTCTTGGCATAATCTATTGGGGAAAAATAAAAGGTAAAATGTGTAGGAGGGGCCCCTAAAAATTCTGCTGGATTGAGGGATAAGAATGCCCGAGAACATCCAAGATCAAACCTGCTGGATTGAGGGATTAATATTCCAAGAGCATCCAGGGTTGATTCAAACCTGCTGGATTGAGGGATTAATGTTCCAAGAGCATCCAGGGTTGATTCAAACCTGCTGGATTGAGGGATTAATGTTCCAAGAGCATCCAGGGTTAAGTCAAACCTGCTGGGTTGAGGGATTAACATTCCAAGAGCACCCAGAATTAAGTTTGCTGGGTTGTTGAGAGCAGCCAAGATTGAGTAAAAATTTTGCCAGTTTGAAGAGAAGTCTGACAGGATCTAGAGTTGGGAACCACACAGCTAGATTGAGGGGTATCCAAGAACACTGGGACTAGCCAGGGACACCTACAAGTGTAATAGGTGTGTTGAAAAAGAAAAGGTACCTTGTTGTTGTGGTTGTTTTGTTATGTGTAAGAGTAAGTAAAATAAAGTTAAGTGAATGTAGACGAAGGAAAGTATATGTATGCATCCTGCCCTGTTAAGCAGCCTCACTGTGCTTCCCTGCTGTCACCGACAAACACAAGTTACGAACCCTCAGAACTGAAAAAGTTCCATCAAATATTGCTTCCATTGATGACCATGATATTGTCTATAATACCTTGTTCCAACTTATGTTATGTAAGTGTTAATACCCCTATCCTACCAGTTGGTAAACCTGATGGGTCATACCGGTTAGTACAGGATCTGCGGGCCATAAACAAGGTCACTGAGGATCTGTATCCTGTGGTGGCCAATCCCTACACGTTATTAACTTGCTTAACCCCCGAGCTAACTTGGTTTACCGTTTTAGATTTAAAAGATGCCTTCTTTTGCCTTCCTATCCACGAAGCCAGAAAATTTTTGCATTTGAATGGGAAAATCCTAAGAGCGGGCCAAGAACTCAACTGACATGGACCAGACTCCCACAAGGATTCAAAAACTCACCCACTTTGTTTGGAGAACAACTTGCAAAAGAATTAGAGACCTGAGAAGCCCCTCCAGAGGAAGGGAAGTTGCTAGAGTACGTAGATGACATCCTGATAGCCACACGGACAAGGGAAGCATGCACGGCCTGGACGATAAGCCTCTTGAACTTTTTGGGGCTCCAAGGGTACCGAGTATCAAAGAAAAAAGCCCAAGTAGTAAAACAGAAAGTAACTTATCTGGGTTACGAAGTCAGTGCTAGACAACGTACCTTGGGCCAAAGCCGGAAGGAGGCAATATGCCAGACCCCAAAACCTCAGACGGTAAAGGAACTACGAACTTTCCTGAGGATGACAGGGTGGTGCAGGTTATGGATCTGTAACTATGGACTGTTTGTTAAGCCCTTCTATGAACTGATTGCAACTGAAAGCAGGAACATCCAAGAGACAAAGGAAGCTACGCAAGCTTTCAACCAGCTGAAAAAAGCCCTCATGTCAGCTCCAGCCCTGAGATTGCCGGACGTGAGTAAGCCTTTCCTTTTATTCTCCCATGAGAAGCAAGGAATCGCCTTAGGAATACTAGCACAGGACCTGGGCCCATATCGGAGAGCAGTGGCTTACTTCTCTAAGCAATTGGATACAGCAGCTAAAGGGTGGCCTGGGTGCCTCAGAGCTGTTGCAGCAGTCGTCCTGAACATCCAAGAGGCACACAAATTCACCCTAGGCCAGAAAAGAACTGTGCTAGTGTCTCACACAGTGTCTGCAGTGCTAGAGGTAAAAGGTGGGCATTGGCTTTCCCCACAACGGCTCCTGAGATACCAAGCTATCATAGCGGAGCAAGATGATGTAGAGATAGTAGTGGCTAACATTGTCAATCCAGCCTCCTTCCTCAGTAGAAACCAAGGGGACCCAGTGGAACATGACTGCCTGGAGACCATTGAAGCCACCTACTCCAGCTGCCCTGACTCGAAGGACACCCCTCTCGAGAATGCAGAAGTCTCGTTTACTGATGGAAGCAGTTATATCATCAGTGGAAAACGGCACGCCGGCTAGGCAGTTCCAACGTGCAAGGAAGTAATATCATCTGGGCCCCTGCCAACAAATACCTCTGCACAGAAGGCCGAGATAATTGCTCTAACTCGGGCCCTAGAATTGGCAAGAGGGAAAGAAATAAACATATACACGGACTCGAAGTATGCATTTGGAGTAGTGCATGCTCACAGAGCCATTTAGAAAGAGAGAGGACTGCTGAAGTCTCAAGGGAAAAATATTAAAGATGCATCAGAAGTACTGCCACTTCTAGCAGCAGTCCAGTTGCCAGAGAAAGTAGCGATCATGCACATTAAGGCACATCAGAAGATCAACTCCGAATTGGAAGAAGGAAACGAGCTGGCAGATAGGGAAGCAAAAGAAGCAGCAAGACGGGCAAATTTCCCCTAAAGGTAAGCCAAGATACAACAAACCAGAAAAAAAATTAATCTATGAGCAAAAAGGAGACTATAACCAAGAGGGATGGGCCACCATAGAAGGAAAATTAGTTCTACCCTCCTATTTATGATGGTCCCTAATAAAGGAAGAACACCAGAAAACCATTGGGGTATTGATGCTCTAGCATAACTAGACATTTACAACTCGACAATGTGACCTTTGCCTCCAGACCAACCCCAAAAATACTCCCAAACCAAAGCTTAGCCAGATGAGGAAGGGTCATGGGCCGGAGCAGCAATGGCAGATTGATTGTACAGAATTGCCAAGAAAAGGGGGGTATAAGTTTTTCCTGGTGCTAACAGATACCTTTTCAGGATGGCCAGAAGCATTCCCCACCAGGACTTCTAAAGCTCAAGAAGTAACTAAGGTATTGGTACAAGAAAACATACAACGCTTTAGAGTCCTGGCCACAATCTCCTCAAATAGAGGACCACATTTTATTGTAAAATTCGTGCAACAAGTTAGCCAATACTTGAACATAGACTGAGAACTTCGCACCCCATATAACCCACAATCAAGGGGTCAGGTAAAAAAAATGAATCATTTGATCAAACAACAAATTGTACAATTGGGACAAGAAGCTAATTTGTCATGGACTCAATCCCTCCCATTAGCACTACTGCAGATCCGAACCAAACCCAAGAGTAAAGAAAAGCTAAACCACTTTGAATTGCTTTATGAAAAACCATATGGGGTGCGAAAGAGAATGTCTACCCAAGACATGTCACTAACCTCCTGTATGTTAAGTCTCTTAACTTGGTGTATCCAGCACCAATCACTAGCTAATAAACACAAGTCATAACTAGTGAAATACACTGTTTAGAAGACTTTATGTCACCCAATTATAATCCTATTAATTTTAGTTACTGTAAGTTTAATGATGTCTACTTTAACACTCATGTAGAATTCGAGGATGTTAAAACACATGGCCAGTCTGACATCACTCTCTACAACTCCTAGAATCTTACTGAAAGAGGACGGTCATGATAGTAGATCAGAATTTAAATCAAGACCCCTGTAGTAAAAGAATTTAATCTATTTTAAGAAAAGGGGGGACTGAAGCAGAGATTTTTAGAGTTAGGTTAACAAAATGAATGAAGCATTTCTAATTTAGCTTGTAGAGTTATCTGTTGAATTTTCAACCTTTTACTTAAGAAACCTCTGCCTAGTACAAAGGGCATAGGAAAATGCAAATTTCTGAAGCTTCTTGCATAGAGAACAATACCAGAAGAAGGAAAGAACCCAGATAAAGAAGCTCCTCTGTCTCCAAGCCTATCAAGACTGACAGACGTACTAAGATAAGCACCAAAGGACCAAAAGCGCACGCGCAGAGAGGAAAAGTTCAAAAGTTCAATCATGAGGAAGACCACAATCTTCAGCCTCAGGACCACCAAGAGACCCCCGTACGACCACCACAGCAAACCACGCATGCCCAGAAGGGCGTGGACTTACTTCGCATGAGAAGCGAGGACAGGCGGGGCCAGGGGTGGAATATGCATGAAAAAGTTGTGCAATGTATTGCATATGGAACGTCTTTAAGAATAAAAGTGTGGGTCAGACTGAGGCTCGGGGCACAAGTTTTGGAGAGCTATCTCACTTGTGCCGGGCGCTGACATACGTACCCACTTCATAACTACCCCAGGTTATGGAGTCTATTGATTTCTTCCGCGTATCGTTTCAGAGGTTTCTTGCCTTCGCCAGGCTGCAACGTGCCCGCTAGTACCAAGAACTGGGCAGGAGTGGGCAGAGAGCACGGCCATCTGCCAGCAGGTTGCAGCTTGCCCAGGAAAATGCAGTGTCCTTGGAATGTGCAGCAAATCCTATTTCCTGGCAAGGTCGGGCTAAGTGAGCAGTGCTGGTACACTTTCTCCTTGAGAACTGGAGCGGAAAAGCTTTTCGCTAAGATGTAGGCGACTCGAGAGGCAGAATACGGAGCTCCGCAGCTGGCCGAAAGCAAGTGCCGCTTCCCGGCGTCTTTCGGCAAAAGCGGCGCTTCGGAGCGCACCGCTGCCGCTACAGTGATCTGTGCGCGAAGTAGCCGCTTCTTCGCCTCCGGCAGCCGGAGATCGCGGTAGCTTGCAAGAGTCGAAGAACGAAGCCGCGAAGAAGCCGGCTTGTGTGCGAAGCTCGCAGACTGCTGCAGGACGGTGGCTGCCGCTCTCCTGCCTCTTGAATTCACTCTTGGCATGCCAATGGGAGGTGTTCCAGGACAACCTTCCTGAGTTTTTATTTTAGTTTTCATGCATCCCACCTTGGAAATTCTTGTTGCTCCCCAGAGGCTCCGAGATGCAGAGAACACGGTGGCAGCTGCTGAGAAGAAGGGCAACTGTGAGTTGGTCAAGAAGCAAGAACACAGGCAGTTGACTGTGCTTGGCGAGGAGCAGCTGCTGGATTCTTGCAATTGCCTTCAGTGCGCACAGAAGCCCGCTGCTCTGCTGCTTGGTTTTTCGCCTTCAGTCAATTACACACTGCTGAAGTTGAGGCAGGCAGTTCAGCTTTGCTGCTTTTCAGCATCTCAGCTGCCCTTCTGCTCTGTGACAGCTCTCCAGGTTTCTTGCCTTCGCCAGGCTGCAACGTGCCCGCTACTACCCAGAGCTGGGCAGGAGTGGGCAGAGAGCACGGCCATTTGCCAGCAGGTTGCAGCTTGCCCAGGAAAATGCAGTGTCCTTGGAATGTGCAGCAAATCTCATTTCCTGGCAAGGTCGGGCTAAGTGAGCAGTGCTGGGACACTTTCTCCTTGAGAACTGGAGCGGAAAAGCTTTTCGCTAAGATGTAGGCGACTAGAGAGGCAGAATACGGAGCTCCGCAGCTGGCCGAAAGCAAGTGCCGCTTCCCGGCGTCTTTCGGCAAAAGCGGCGCTTCGGAGCGCACCGCTGCCGCTCCAGTCATCTGTGCGCGAAGTTGCCGCTTCTTCGCCTCCGGCAGCCGGAGATCGCGGTAGCTTGCATAGGCGAAGAACGAAGCCGCGAAGAAGCCGGCTTGTGTGCGAAGCTCGCAGACAGCTGCAGGACGGTGGCTGCCGCTCTCCAAGCCTGTTGAATTCACTCTTGGCATGCGAGTGGAAGGTGTTCCAGGACAATTTTCCTGGGTTTTGACGTAGTCCTGCTACATCCCACCTTGGAAATTCTTGTTGCACCCCAGAGGCTCCGAGATGCAGAGAACACGGTGGCAGCTGCTGAAAAGAAAGGCAACTGTGAGTTGGTCAAGAAGCAAGAACACAGGCAGTTGACTGTGCTTGGCGAGGAGCAGCTGCTGGATTCTTGCAATTGCCTTCAGTGGGCACAGAAGCCCGCTGCTCTGCTGCTTGGTTTTTCGCCTTCAGTCAATTACACACTGCTGAAGTTGAGGCAGGCAGTTCAGCTTTGCTGCTTTTCAGCATCTCAGCTGCCCTTCTGCTCTGTGACAGCTCTCCAGGTTTCTTGCCTTCGCCAGGCTGCAACGTGCCCGCTACTACCCAGAGCTGGGCAGGAGTGGGCAGAGAGCACGGCCATTTGCCAGCAGGTTGCAGCTTGCCCAGGAAAATGCAGTGTCCTTGGAATGTGCAGCAAATCTCATTTCCTGGCAAGGTCGGGCTAAGTGAGCAGTGCTGGTACACTTTCTCCTTGAGAACTGGAGCGGAAAAGCTTTTCGCTAAGATGTAGGCGACTCGAGAGGCAGAATACGGAGCTCCGCAGCTGGCCGAAAGCAAGTGCCGCTTCCCGGCGTCTTTCGGCAAAAGCGGCGCTTCGGAGCGCACCGCTGCCGCTCCAGTCATCTGTGCGCGAAGTTGCCGCTTCTTCGCCTCCGGCAGCCGGAGATCGCGGTAGCTTGCAAGAGGCGAAGAACGAAGCCGCGAAGAAGCCGGCTTGTGTGCGAAGCTCGCAGACAGCTGCAGGACGGTGGCTGCCGCTCTCCTGCCTCTTGAATTCACTCTTGGCATGCCAATGGGAGGTGTTCCAGGACAACCTTCCTGAGTTTTTATTTTGGTTTTCATGCATCCCACCTTGGAAATTCTTGTTGCTCCCCAGAGGCTCCGAGATGCAGAGAACACGGTGGCAGCTGCTGAAAAGAAAGGCAACTGTGAGTTGGTCAAGAAGCAAGAACCTAGGCAGCTGCCTGTGCTTGGCAAGGAGCAGCTGCTGGATTCTTGCAATTGCCTTCAGTGCGCACAGAAGCCCGCTGCTCTGCTGCTTCGTGTTTCGCCTTCAGTCAATTGCACATTGCTGAAGCTGAGGCAGGCAGTTCAGCTTTGCTGCTTTTCAGCATCTCAGCTGCTTTCTGCTCTGTGACAGCTCTCGAGGTGAAATAGAGATTTTTAGAGTTAGGTTAACAAAATGAATTAAGCATTTCTAATTTAGCTTGTAGAGTTATGTGTTGAATTTTCAACCTTTTGCTTAAGAAACCTCTGCCTAATACAAAGGGCAAAGGAAAATGCAAATTTCTGAAGCTTCTCGCATGAAGAACAATACCAGAAGAAGGAAAGAACCCTTTCCTTCTGAATTAAAATAAAGAAGCTCCTCTGTCTCCAAGCCTATCAAGACTGACAGACGTACTCAGATAAGCACCAAAGGACCAAAAGCGCACGCGCAGAGAGGAAAAGTTCAAAAGTTCAATCATGAGGAAGACCACAATCTTCAGCCTCAGGACCCCCGTACGACCACCACAGCAAACCACGCATGCCCAGAAGGGCGTGGACTTACTTCGCATGAGAAGCGAGGACAGGCGGGGCCAGGGGTGGAATATGCATGAAAAAGTTGTGCAATGTATTGCATATGGAACGTCTTTAAGAATAAAAGTGTGGGTCACACTGAGGCCCGGGGCACAAGTTTTGGAGAGCTATCTCACTTGTGCCGGGCGCTGACATACGTACCCACTTCATAACTACCCCAGGTTATGGAGTCTATTGATTTCTTCCGCGTATCGTTTCAGTCGGGGCTTGCAAAGGTGCTTTAGGCGCGGCCCAGCTGATAGCGCAGCGGGCGCGCGGGCACAAGCCGCGGTTTGAGGAGCTGCTTTGAACGCCGCTAGCTGATAGCGCAGCTAGTGGGAGCGTGGTACAAGCTAGGAGTTACAAGCACCGCTTACAAGCATCGCTAGTTGGTAAAAAGCTTGCAAAAGTAGCCAGCGAGCCCGGCTGGGCTAAGAGTTAAGTGTTTGTTATACAATAGCACTGCCCTTCAGTGTTAAAAGCTGTCACTGGTGCAGGGGGAGGGGTTGGGGAAGGCAGTCTAGGGTTGCCATGGGAAACAGCAGTTGTATGAGTTCTCCACCCCCTTTCGGAAGAGAATTGTACCCTCCCCCTGTCCTGTCAGTTGTTGTTCAAGTCTGCCCCTTAGCCTAGAATCTTCTCTGTTCCACGGTTCTTCCACCAAGAACACTCCTTTCCCTTTTCCCCACTGGTTAATGTTATATTTCCCCTCCCTTTAGCCTTCTCCCGATTGTACCCTCGAATGCTAAACCCTCCTACCCCTACGCAGTAAAAGAATCCTCACCCCGCCCTTCGGGGCTCTCGGAATCTGCCTCCCTACTGCTTCGTTGTCTCCCTGTTTGCCCCTTCTGCGACCCTTCAATCAACGAGCAGGATTTCAGCAGCCCGAGTGTCCCTCCCGTTCTTCTGGTGGACCCTCAGATGTACCAGCTACCCGAGCTTAGTGCCGAGCGGCTAAAAGCCCCCACAGCTCGGCAACTGGGAGATCCTTTGCATTACAGGGCGAATAAAGGGGGGATGAATGTGTGTGAATGCGAGGCTGTAAGAGCCCGTCAGAAGCCCCTCATTTTCCATTCTGCCTTCCGATTGCCACAAGAAAGAATCCCTTCCCCCACTGTAGTTCCGGCTTAGAACAGGACACAGCACAGGTGGGACCACTGAACCGTCATGCTGGCTGTTCCCAACAAGGCCTGGTAAGAACTTGGCAAGGACTTGGCAAGGACTTGGCAAAGACCTGACATGGAGCCAGCACGGGACAGCCTGATGCGCGGCCTGCTTCTAATCTCCGTTCTTAAGCCCAATGAACTTTTGGGGTGACTCTCGCGGTCCTTCACTGAAGACCCCTCATCTGCCTCGTTACCACTGTGACAAAGAAAGAATGAGAACCCTCCTCCCAAGGACTGAGACTGAGACCCCTGCTATAGGGAGGAGGGGAAATTGGTGGTCTGACCACTAATGACATGACCTGTTTCCCTTCAGTGATTCAAATGGACTTATTCTTCATTGGATTCGTCTTGCTTTGGTGGTTTCTGTGGACTCACCCGTTCCCTCGGGGCGATTACAATGGACTTTCATTATTACACTTGTTCCCCCCCTCTCTCCTCTGTGGACTATAATTGGAGCCCCGAGTCGACCAGAACTTCGAAGACTCCCCCGACACGACAGACGGATCCCCATCGTCCGGAGCACTGAGGATCTCGCCTGTGTTGGTAGCTATTCCCATATCCCTCTTCTCTCTCTAACCTTTTATCTCCTTTCAGATCCCCACTATCGCGTTTACTGTTTTGGCCCCTACTAAAGGTGCATTTGTTGTGATTAACTGATAGTCCCTTGTTGTTTGCCTTTGTTGCACTTTTGGGATGGGTGAAAAGAACCATCACGACACCCCGCAAGAAACGGATCGTGACATTAAAATTGGCGTCACGGACAGGATTTCTGTCTAGACAGAAGGGTTGCAGCTGAAAAGGCACCCATACTGTCTTTGGCAATTCATAAAGGATCCCTTAGTGCAAAGGGCGGGACACTGTTGTTTTGTTGTTGCTGTGTGTATGTGGTCTGGGAAGGAAGGGACAACTTGAAGCAACTAAGCAGAGCCTCCCAGGCAGATGATTGTCCTTTCACCCAGCCAGGGAAGCGAAGGGCGACACAGCGAGGGCTGTGTAGTTTTGTGGAACTTAAGTTTGTAGCTCCCTGTCGTGGTTTTGGTCCCTTCCCAAAATGAGTGACAATCTTAGCCTTGAAATTAAAGCTGAATTTTATGCACTACTAGCCAAACACAATGCCAAACCTTCTACAGAAGGAGAAAAATGGGCACAGAGTAATTGGTTGAACTTAGAAAATGTTATTGATAGAGTGTGTTCATTACAACATGAAACAAAATTCAAACTGGGCAAAAATAAAACTATCTTCTGCTCAGTTTTGGGAGCTTGTCTTATGGCAGCTATAGAAAATGGCTTCGAGCGAAGAAGTGAGGAACATGCTATAATAGACTCCCTTCAAAATCTAGTTGAAATTTTGCAAAAACAGTTCTATGAAGCAAAAAAATGTGATCTATGCATTGCGAGCTGCCTTAACAGAGGAACATATTAACAAATCACATCATGCTGATTCCTCTACAGAGCTTGAGGAGAAGGAAACTCCTCACATTAAACAAATCTATCCTCATCAAGAACTTGAAGCAGCAAGTAATTGTGGGGAACATTGCTGCCATCACTTGAGACCCTTGATTAAAACAGAGTAGAACTATCTCAGTGATGATGATCTGGAACCTCACATCACAACCAAACGCATACCATCACAACTAAACACGGCCACCGAGCTAGCTAAGCTTAAAAGGGAATACGGACAGCCTCCACATGAATCAGAAACAGAATATGTTTTCCGGGTGTCCCTCACTGGTGGTGATCAAATTCAATTCACTGAACAGGAAGCCAGTGGGTATTGGGGACATGGTGTCTTCTTAACAACGGGAGAGAAAGGTGACACATGGTCCCTGACACAGCGTGCAGCTTTTTGGGCCGGGGGAACAAGCCCCTTGGAAAGGGGAGATCCCATAGCTAGAATTAGTACCCCCGACCAGCTCTTGGAAAATGTGCACAAAGCTGCTTGCCTGCAAATGACTCACCAAAAGAAATGAATTCCTGGCTTTGAATCCCTGATGCAATTACCTGTGAAGCCCAAGATAATGACCCCTTGAATTTGTGGGCTTCCAGAATCACTCAAACCTACAGCAATTCTCCTTCCAAAAACGATAGCAGCTGTATCTCCTGTAGAAAGACCAGACAGATTTCCTAGTCACTGGAACGACCCATTTGTTCCCCTTTATGACTTGTTGAGGAAAGGGGTGAAATGGGATTGGAGTCTTTCTCAGGAGTCAGCATTGCAATTGCTGATTTTTGAAGCAACAGCTCATCAAGCACTGGGCCCTATCCATCCTACAGATCCTTTCCAGGTGGAATGGGCATTTGCCTCCTCAGGGCTGTCAGTACACATATGGCAGCGGGGTCCTGAGGCTCCGACAAGACCTGTTGGTTTTGATTCCCGTGGTTCCAAAGATGCTGAGAAAAGATACACTACCTGGGAAAAAGGATTGTTGATGGTTATCTTAGCTTTCCTAGAAGTAGAAAAAATTGCACAAAAACAACCAATTGTATTGAGAGGCCCCTTCAAGGTTATTAAGACAGTCACTAGTGGGAGTCCCCCTCCTGACGGGGTGGCCCAGAGGGCCTCAGTGAGAAAGTGGTATGCTCAGGTTGAACATTACTGTAACTTCTTCTCAATGACAGAAGGAGCTGTAAAAACTTTAGCAATCCAAGAAACGGAGAGCTTGGACAAACCTGCCTCTGTAATCAAAGTAACCCCTCCTTTCTGCCCCGAACAATCAGCAAACTCTTGGTTTACTGATGCTTTTGCTAAAGGGGAAGGAAAAGGATGGAAATCTAGGGCAGAAGCCCTCCACTTTTCCTCTGGTGAGCAAATGATTACAGAGGGAGAAGGTAGTACACACAGTGGGGAGCTGATAGCTGTCTGGAGTATTTTTCAACGAGAAGCACAGAATTCCTCTTTGGTCTGCATCTACACTGACTCCTATGCTCTGTACCAAATGATCCTAATAATCCAGCTCATGACCCCGGCCAACCTGTTCTGGTGGACCTCTCTTACTATAGGACTAGTAGCACTTGTGCTAAAACCCCCTCTGAAGAAATATGCATGGGAATCCTCTGGTGCTCTAGGGAAAGAGCATTGGACAAATACATGCTGGATAATTCCATCATTCTAACTTTTCTGCCTCTCGGCGGCAGAATTCTGTTGTGTTTACTTTCTCAGAAGAACTCCGAGGGACATGAAGACCACCTAATCCATGATAAAACTGGTAATACTTTTCTGCATCCTACCGCAACCCCATGGCCAGAAAGCAGCTGAGTGACCGTGGTCTGAACTAATTGTGGTAGCATGCAGAAAAAGTGAAAGGATCTCTTGAAGCACAAAAAGGTTTGTACGCAGCCAAGCATACAGGATTGTTGGCACAATTTCACATGAACACAAACTGTAGAAGTAGTTTGGTTTTGGTCCAAAAATACTGAAGCACTTTTTTTTTGTTTTGTTTTGTTTTTGTTTTTGTTTTTGTTTTTTAAGTTGAAAGTATTGATTCAAATACTGGAGTAGGACTTGATGTTAATGTTGTGACACCTACCACCCAACCACTGGTTACACTTAGCCCGAAAATTTTTGAAATTGGACCATATAGAATCAGGAAAACTGGCCAACAACAGATATTGTTTAATCTGTTATGGTCTCTTAAACAAGTCAAATTGCTGATGCAAAACAATATCTGAGAAATACAACCAGCTTGTTCACCCTTTTTGCAGACCTCTTTTCAGGCTTGGACAACCTGGCTGCGACAGTGGAAGCCTCCTAAAAACCGCGTGCCAAGAGACATAACTGGTCTTGTGGGAACAGGATTGGGAATCCTAAATAGTATTGATTCAGAAGTATGAATGAATAAATTGGCTTCCACAACTAAAGATTTAACCAAAATACAACAACCACTGCAATCGTCCTTATCAGCCTTGGGAACACATCAGTGGTTGCTATCAAACATTCTAGCAAATTGGGAAAAGATAAATGTAAATAATAGCAAATTGATCATTGATGCACTTAATGCCACACAAAGCAACGTTTCCTTAGCTCTTAGCCGTATCCAGGCTCAATGATGGATGCAGTCAGTTGCTGCCTCAATTATAAGAGAAGGTGAAGAAGGCACTTTTCCCACTGAAATTAGGAAAATAGTCTGGGACAGTGCCACTGACTTTGAAAGAGATTTCCAATCCTGGTGGAATTTAGTGAATTTTACCTATGACCCTAACACAAACACAGCCACAGCATTTGCGTTGACCATAAGAAATGCCTCGGTGCATTTGATATTCCCTATCATTGCACTAGGATTAAATCATGATGGACCCACTTTCTATCCTTCTGAACATAGAGAATGGGCCCGTCAAATTGATGACAAATGGCAAACTGTCAATTTAGAGTCCTGTACCATCTGAGAACAGCTAGGGTTTATCTGTGAAGGTAATGCAATTGTAGCTCAAGATATTTGTCTGGAGACAGAACAAAATAGCTGTCATTTTGATATTCATCCTAACGAGACTTCTGAAACAGTCCTTGTATCTACAGACAATGGGTGTGCCTGCTTCAGAACCGCTTGGGATACTGTGTTTATAGAAAGTACAGTAGTAGCTACTAAAAATCATTCCAATTTTTGTGCTTGCAACTTTACTAAAATTGCAGGATGTGATTTTTCTTTTGTAGCTCCAGTTACTTCACATGAACTTTTAGAATCCAATCTCACGTTGATTCACAAGCTACTGCCTACTGCCATTGGGATGAACCTTTCTCTGGTAAAGCAATTATTACTTCATCAAGATCTAATAGAGATCCTAGGAAAAATCAAGGGGAATGGACAGAAAACTCTGGTAACTGTTCATCATCATGTGCAAGAAATACATCGTGTTGTAGAAAGGGTGAAAAGTGATGCCGAGCACAAGTGGTGGGATACCCTTTTCGGGTGGTCACCCACCGCCACCGGTATCCTGAAGAAATTGTGTCATCCCATTGTTGTTCTTCTGATTTTAGTTATGATTGGTTTTGTTTTATCAGTAATCTTGCTTATTGTAAATTGGAGAATGATGAAACGATGAACAAAATTAACATCTATAATTAATGCACACCACTTGGCCGACATCCTTTACACTAGAGATGTTCCCAGGACAGTAGACACAAGAAGATGATAAGGTTAGAAGATATGTTTTACATCATTTTCTTTTATGATTTGTTCTAATCGCTGTTTTAATTATTTTTGTTTATTGTTTATAAAATTGTACTGAGTAATATCGATTATACTAGGTTTATTACTTTACTGTTTAATATTGATGATACTGGTTTATTATTTGATCAATTTATTGTTTAATTGATTCATATTGATTATTATTTAAATAACTATTATTGATTTACTAATTGTATTTTGCTTATTGTTTAATTATAATTTGTTGTGATTACTAATATGTTGTGATTGTTTTAGTTTTCCCGTTTTCTCTTTCTTTCCCTTTTCCTCTTCTCTTTTCCCTGGGACCTGCTGCCAACACTTGACGAGTCCTGAAGACTCCACGACGACACCATGGAATCCTGCTGATGAAGATCTTTCGAGGGCAATCGTCAGTCACGGGGTGGTGTAAGAGCCCGTCAGAAGCCCCTCATTTTCCATTCTGCCTTCCGATTGCCACAAGAAAGAATCCCTTCCCCCACTGTAGTTCCGGCTTAGAACAGGACACAGCACAGGTGGGACCACTGAACCGTCATGCTGGCTGTTCCCAACAAGGCCTGGTAAGAACTTGGCAAGGAGTTGGCAAGGACTTGGCAAAGACCTGACATGGAGCCAGCACGGGACAGCCTGATGCGCGGCCTGCTTCTAATCTCCGTTCTTAAGCCCAATGAACTTTTGGGGTGACTCTCGCGGTCCTTCACTGAAGACCCCTCATCTGCCTCGTTACCACTGTGACAAAGAAAGAATGAGAACCCTCCTCCCAAGGACTGAGACTGAGACCCCTGCTATAGGGAGGAGGGGAAATTGGTGGTCTGACCACTAATGACATGACCTGTTTCCCTTCAGTGATTCAAATGGACTTATTCTTCATTGGATTCGTCTTGCTTTGGTGGTTTCTGTGGACTCACCCGTTCCCTCGGGGCGATTACAATGGACTTTCATTATTACACTTGTTCCCCCCCTCTCTCCTCTGTGGACTATAATTGGAGCCCCGAGTCGGCCAGAACTTCGAAGACTCCCCCGACACGACAGACGGATCCCCATCGTCCGGAGCACTGAGGATCTCGCCTGTGTTGGTAGCTATTCCCATATCCCTCTTCTCTCTCTAACCTTTTATCTCCTTTCAGATCCCCACTATCGCGTTTACTGTTTTGGCCCCTACTAAAGGTGCATTTGTTGTGATTAACTGATAGTCCCTTGTTGTTTGCCTTTGTTGCACTTTTGGGATGGGTGAAAAGAACCATCACGACACCCCGCAAGAAACGGATCGTGACATTAAAATTGGCGTCACGGACAGGATTTCTGTCTAGACAGAAGGGTTGCAGCTGAAAAGGCACCCATACTGTCTTTGGCAATTCATAAAGGATCCCTTAGTGCAAAGGGCGGGACACTGTTGTTTTGTTGTTGCTGTGTGTATGTGGTCTGGGAAGGAAGGGACAACTTGAAGCAACTAAGCAGAGCCTCCCAGGCAGATGATTGTCCTTTCACCCAGCCAGGGAAGCGAAGGGCGACACAGCGAGGGCTGTGTAGTTTTGTGGAACTTAAGTTTGTAGCTCCCTGTCGTGGTTTTGGTCCCTTCACAAAATGAGTGACAATCTTAGCCTTGAAATTAAAGCTGAATTTTATGCACTACTAGCCAAACACAATGCCAAACCTTCTACAGAAGGAGAAAAATGGGCACAGAGTAATTGGTTGAACTTAGAAAATGTTATTGATAGAGTGTGTTCATTACAACATGAAACAAAATTCAAACTGGGCAAAAATAAAACTATCTTCTGCTCAGTTTTGGGAGCTTGTCTTATGGCAGCTATAGAAAATGGCTTCGAGCGAAGAAGCGAGGAACATGCTATAATAGACTCCCTTCAAAATCTAGTTGAAATTTTGCAAAAACAGTTCTATGAAGCAAAAAAATGTGATCTATGCATTGCGAGCTGCCTTAACAGAGGAACATATTAACAAATCCCATCATGCTGATTCCTCTACAGAGCTTGAGGAGAAGGAAACTCCTCACATTAAACAAATCTATCCTCATCAAGAACTTGAAGCAGCAAGTAATTGTGGGGAACATTGCTGCCATCACTTGAGACCCTTGATTAAAACAGAGTAGAACTATCTCAGTGATGATGATCTGGAACCTCACATCACAACCAAACGCATACCATCACAACTAAACACGGCCACCGAGCTAGCTAAGCTTAAAAGGGAATACGGACAGCCTCCACATGAATCAGAAACAGAATATGTTTTCCGGGTGTCCCTCACTGGTGGTGATCAAATTCAATTCACTGAACAGGAAGCCAGTGGGTATTGGGGACATGGTGTCTTCTTAACAACGGGAGAGAAAGGTGACACATGGTCCCTGACACAGCGTGCAGCTTTTTGGGCCGGGGGAACAAGCCCCTTGGAAAGGGGAGATCCCATAGCTAGAATTAGTACCCCCGACCAGCTCTTGGAAAATGTGCACAAAGCTGCTTGCCTGCAAATGACTCACCAAAAGAAATGAATTCCTGGCTTTGAATCCCTGATGCAATTACCTGTGAAGCCCAAGATAATGACCCCTTGAATTTGTGGGCTTCCAGAATCACTCAAACCTACAGCAATTCTCCTTCCAAAAACGATAGCAGCTGTATCTCCTGTAGAAAGACCAGACAGATTTCCTAGTCACTGGAACGACCCATTTGTTCCCCTTTATGACTTGTTGAGGAAAGGGGTGAAATGGGATTGGAGTCTTTCTCAGGAGTCAGCATTGCAATTGCTGATTTTTGAAGCAACAGCTCATCAAGCACTGGGCCCTATCCATCCTACAGATCCTTTCCAGGTGGAATGGGCATTTGCCTCCTCAGGGCTGTCAGTACACATATGGCAGCGGGGTCCTGAGGCTCCGACAAGACCTGTTGGTTTTGATTCCCGTGGTTCCAAAGATGCTGAGAAAAGATACACTACCTGGGAAAAAGGATTGTTGATGGTTATCTTAGCTTTCCTAGAAGTAGAAAAAATTGCACAAAAACAACCAATTGTATTGAGAGGCCCCTTCAAGGTTATTAAGACAGTCACTAGTGGGAGTCCCCCTCCTGACGGGGTGGCCCAGAGGGCCTCAGTGAGAAAGTGGTATGCTCAGGTTGAACATTACTGTAACTTCTTCTCAATGACAGAAGGAGCTGTAAAAACTTTAGCAATCCAAGAAACGGAGAGCTTGGACAAACCTGCCTCTGTAATCAAAGTAACCCCTCCTTTCTGCCCCGAACAATCAGCAAACTCTTGGTTTACTGATGCTTTTGCTAAAGGGGAAGGAAAAGGATGGAAATCTAGGGCAGAAGCCCTCCACTTTTCCTCTGGTGAGCAAATGATTACAGAGGGAGAAGGTAGTACACACAGTGGGGAGCTGATAGCTGTCTGGAGTATTTTTCAACGAGAAGCACAGAATTCCTCTTTGGTCTGCATCTACACTGACTCCTATGCTCTGTACCAAATGATCCTAATAATCCAGCTCATGACCCCGGCCAACCTGTTCTGGTGGACCTCTCTTACTATAGGACTAGTAGCACTTGTGCTAAAACCCCCTCTGAAGAAATATGCATGGGAATCCTCTGGTGCTCTAGGGAAAGAGCATTGGACAAATACATGCTGGATAATTCCATCATTCTAACTTTTCTGCCTCTCGGCGGCAGAATTCTGTTGTGTTTACTTTCTCAGAAGAACTCCGAGGGACATGAAGACCACCTAATCCATGATAAAACTGGTAATACTTTTCTGCATCCTACCGCAACCCCATGGCCAGAAAGCAGCTGAGTGACCGTGGTCTGAACTAATTGTGGTAGCATGCAGAAAAAGTGAAAGGATCTCTTGAAGCACAAAAAGGTTTGTACGCAGCCAAGCATACAGGATTGTTGGCACAATTTCACATGAACACAAACTGTAGAAGTAGTTTGGTTTTGGTCCAAAAATACTGAAGCACTTTTTTTTTGTTTTGTTTTGTTTTTGTTTTTGTTTTTGTTTTTTAAGTTGAAAGTATTGATTCAAATACTGGAGTAGGACTTGATGTTAATGTTGTGACACCTACCACCCAACCACTGGTTACACTTAGCCCGAAAATTTTTGAAATTGGACCATATAGAATCAGGAAAACTGGCCAACAACAGATATTGTTTAATCTGTTATGGTCTCTTAAACAAGTCAAATTGCTGATGCAAAACAATATCTGAGAAATACAACCAGCTTGTTCACCCTTTTTGCAGACCTCTTTTCAGGCTTGGACAACCTGGCTGCGACAGTGGAAGCCTCCTAAAAACCGCGTGCCAAGAGACATAACTGGTCTTGTGGGAACAGGATTGGGAATCCTAAATAGTATTGATTCAGAAGTATGAATGAATAAATTGGCTTCCACAACTAAAGATTTAACCAAAATACAACAACCACTGCAATCGTCCTTATCAGCCTTGGGAACACATCAGTGGTTGCTATCAAACATTCTAGCAAATTGGGAAAAGATAAATGTAAATAATAGCAAATTGATCATTGATGCACTTAATGCCACACAAAGCAACGTTTCCTTAGCTCTTAGCCGTATCCAGGCTCAATGATGGATGCAGTCAGTTGCTGCCTCAATTATAAGAGAAGGTGAAGAAGGCACTTTTCCCACTGAAATTAGGAAAATAGTCTGGGACAGTGCCACTGACTTTGAAAGAGATTTCCAATCCTGGTGGAATTTAGTGAATTTTACCTATGACCCTAACACAAACACAGCCACAGCATTTGCGTTGACCATAAGAAATGCCTCGGTGCATTTGATATTCCCTATCATTGCACTAGGATTAAATCATGATGGACCCACTTTCTATCCTTCTGAACATAGAGAATGGGCCCGTCAAATTGATGACAAATGGCAAACTGTCAATTTAGAGTCCTGTACCATCTGAGAACAGCTAGGGTTTATCTGTGAAGGTAATGCAATTGTAGCTCAAGATATTTGTCTGGAGACAGAACAAAATAGCTGTCATTTTGATATTCATCCTAACGAGACTTCTGAAACAGTCCTTGTATCTACAGACAATGGGTGTGCCTGCTTCAGAACCGCTTGGGATACTGTGTTTATAGAAAGTACAGTAGTAGCTACTAAAAATCATTCCAATTTTTGTGCTTGCAACTTTACTAAAATTGCAGGATGTGATTTTTCTTTTGTAGCTCCAGTTACTTCACATGAACTTTTAGAATCCAATCTCACGTTGATTCACAAGCTACTGCCTACTGCCATTGGGATGAACCTTTCTCTGGTAAAGCAATTATTACTTCATCAAGATCTAATAGAGATCCTAGGAAAAATCAAGGGGAATGGACAGAAAACTCTGGTAACTGTTCATCATCATGTGCAAGAAATACATCGTGTTGTAGAAAGGGTGAAAAGTGATGCCGAGCACAAGTGGTGGGATACCCTTTTCGGGTGGTCACCCACCGCCACCGGTATCCTGAAGAAATTGTGTCATCCCATTGTTGTTCTTCTGATTTTAGTTATGATTGGTTTTGTTTTATCAGTAATCTTGCTTATTGTAAATTGGAGAATGATGAAACGATGAACAAAATTAACATCTATAATTAATGCACACCACTTGGCCGACATCCTTTACACTAGAGATGTTCCCAGGACAGTAGACACAAGAAGATGATAAGGTTAGAAGATATGTTTTACATCATTTTCTTTTATGATTTGTTCTAATCGCTGTTTTAATTATTTTTGTTTATTGTTTATAAAATTGTACTGAGTAATATCGATTATACTAGGTTTATTACTTTACTGTTTAATATTGATGATACTGGTTTATTATTTGATCAATTTATTGTTTAATTGATTCATATTGATTATTATTTAAATAACTATTATTGATTTACTAATTGTATTTTGCTTATTGTTTAATTATAATTTGTTGTGATTACTAATATGTTGTGATTGTTTTAGTTTTCCCGTTTTCTCTTTCTTTCCCTTTTCCTCTTCTCTTTTCCCTGGGACCTGCTGCCAACACTTGACGAGTCCTGAAGACTCCACGACGACACCATGGAATCCTGCTGATGAAGATCTTTCGAGGGCAATCGTCAGTCACGGGGTGGTGTAAGAGCCCGTCAGAAGCCCCTCATTTTCCATTCTGCCTTCCGATTGCCACAAGAAAGAATCCCTTCCCCCACTGTAGTTCCGGCTTAGAACAGGACACAGCACAGGTGGGACCACTGAACCGTCATGCTGGCTGTTCCCAACAAGGCCTGGTAAGAACTTGGCAAGGAGTTGGCAAGGACTTGGCAAAGACCTGACATGGAGCCAGCACGGGACAGCCTGATGCGCGGCCTGCTTCTAATCTCCGTTCTTAAGCCCAATGAACTTTTGGGGTGACTCTCGCGGTCCTTCACTGAAGACCCCTCATCTGCCTCGTTACCACTGTGACAAAGAAAGAATGAGAACCCTCCTCCCAAGGACTGAGACTGAGACCCCTGCTATAGGGAGGAGGGGAAATTGGTGGTCTGACCACTAATGACATGACCTGTTTCCCTTCAGTGATTCAAATGGACTTATTCTTCATTGGATTCGTCTTGCTTTGGTGGTTTCTGTGGACTCACCCGTTCCCTCGGGGCGATTACAATGGACTTTCATTATTACACTTGTTCCCCCCCTCTCTCCTCTGTGGACTATAATTGGAGCCCCGAGTCGGCCAGAACTTCGAAGACTCCCCCGACACGACAGACGGATCCCCATCGTCCGGAGCACTGAGGATCTCGCCTGTGTTGGTAGCTATTCCCATATCCCTCTTCTCTCTCTAACCTTTTATCTCCTTTCAGATCCCCACTATCGCGTTTACTGTTTTGGCCCCTACTAAAGGTGCATTTGTTGTGATTAACTGATAGTCCCTTGTTGTTTGCCTTTGTTGCACTTTTGGGATGGGTGAAAAGAACCATCACGACACCCCGCAAGAAACGGATCGTGACATTAAAATTGGCGTCACGGACAGGATTTCTGTCTAGACAGAAGGGTTGCAGCTGAAAAGGCACCCATACTGTCTTTGGCAATTCATAAAGGATCCCTTAGTGCAAAGGGCGGGACACTGTTGTTTTGTTGTTGCTGTGTGTATGTGGTCTGGGAAGGAAGGGACAACTTGAAGCAACTAAGCAGAGCCTCCCAGGCAGATGATTGTCCTTTCACCCAGCCAGGGAAGCGAAGGGCGACACAGCGAGGGCTGTGTAGTTTTGTGGAACTTAAGTTTGTAGCTCCCTGTCGTGGTTTTGGTCCCTTCACAAAATGAGTGACAATCTTAGCCTTGAAATTAAAGCTGAATTTTATGCACTACTAGCCAAACACAATGCCAAACCTTCTACAGAAGGAGAAAAATGGGCACAGAGTAATTGGTTGAACTTAGAAAATGTTATTGATAGAGTGTGTTCATTACAACATGAAACAAAATTCAAACTGGGCAAAAATAAAACTATCTTCTGCTCAGTTTTGGGAGCTTGTCTTATGGCAGCTATAGAAAATGGCTTCGAGCGAAGAAGTGAGGAACATGCTATAATAGACTCCCTTCAAAATCTAGTTGAAATTTTGCAAAAACAGTTCTATGAAGCAAAAAAATGTGATCTATGCATTGCGAGCTGCCTTAACAGAGGAACATATTAACAAATCACATCATGCTGATTCCTCTACAGAGCTTGAGGAGAAGGAAACTCCTCACATTAAACAAATCTATCCTCATCAAGAACTTGAAGCAGCAAGTAATTGTGGGGAACATTGCTGCCATCACTTGAGACCCTTGATTAAAACAGAGTAGAACTATCTCAGTGATGATGATCTGGAACCTCACATCACAACCAAACGCATACCATCACAACTAAACACGGCCACCGAGCTAGCTAAGCTTAAAAGGGAATACGGACAGCCTCCACATGAATCAGAAACAGAATATGTTTTCCGGGTGTCCCTCACTGGTGGTGATCAAATTCAATTCACTGAACAGGAAGCCAGTGGGTATTGGGGACATGGTGTCTTCTTAACAACGGGAGAGAAAGGTGACACATGGTCCCTGACACAGCGTGCAGCTTTTTGGGCCGGGGGAACAAGCCCCTTGGAAAGGGGAGATCCCATAGCTAGAATTAGTACCCCCGACCAGCTCTTGGAAAATGTGCACAAAGCTGCTTGCCTGCAAATGACTCACCAAAAGAAATGAATTCCTGGCTTTGAATCCCTGATGCAATTACCTGTGAAGCCCAAGATAATGACCCCTTGAATTTGTGGGCTTCCAGAATCACTCAAACCTACAGCAATTCTCCTTCCAAAAACGATAGCAGCTGTATCTCCTGTAGAAAGACCAGACAGATTTCCTAGTCACTGGAACGACCCATTTGTTCCCCTTTATGACTTGTTGAGGAAAGGGGTGAAATGGGATTGGAGTCTTTCTCAGGAGTCAGCATTGCAATTGCTGATTTTTGAAGCAACAGCTCATCAAGCACTGGGCCCTATCCATCCTACAGATCCTTTCCAGGTGGAATGGGCATTTGCCTCCTCAGGGCTGTCAGTACACATATGGCAGCGGGGTCCTGAGGCTCCGACAAGACCTGTTGGTTTTGATTCCCGTGGTTCCAAAGATGCTGAGAAAAGATACACTACCTGGGAAAAAGGATTGTTGATGGTTATCTTAGCTTTCCTAGAAGTAGAAAAAATTGCACAAAAACAACCAATTGTATTGAGAGGCCCCTTCAAGGTTATTAAGACAGTCACTAGTGGGAGTCCCCCTCCTGACGGGGTGGCCCAGAGGGCCTCAGTGAGAAAGTGGTATGCTCAGGTTGAACATTACTGTAACTTCTTCTCAATGACAGAAGGAGCTGTAAAAACTTTAGCAATCCAAGAAACGGAGAGCTTGGACAAACCTGCCTCTGTAATCAAAGTAACCCCTCCTTTCTGCCCCGAACAATCAGCAAACTCTTGGTTTACTGATGCTTTTGCTAAAGGGGAAGGAAAAGGATGGAAATCTAGGGCAGAAGCCCTCCACTTTTCCTCTGGTGAGCAAATGATTACAGAGGGAGAAGGTAGTACACACAGTGGGGAGCTGATAGCTGTCTGGAGTATTTTTCAACGAGAAGCACAGAATTCCTCTTTGGTCTGCATCTACACTGACTCCTATGCTCTGTACCAAATGATCCTAATAATCCAGCTCATGACCCTGGCCAACCTGTTCTGGTGGACCTCTCTTACTATAGGACTAGTAGCACTTGTGCTAAAACCCCCTCTGAAGAAATATGCATGGGAATCCTCTGGTGCTCTAGGGAAAGAGCATTGGACAAATACATGCTGGATAATTCCATCATTCTAACTTTTCTGCCTCTCGGCGGCAGAATTCTGTTGTGTTTACTTTTTCAGAAGAACTCCGAGGGACATGAAGACCACCTAATCCATGATCAAACTGGTAATACTTTTCTGCATCCTACCGCAACCCCATGGCCAGAAAGCAGCTGAGTGACCGTGGTCTGAACTAATTGTGGTAGCATGCAGAAAAAGTGAAAGGATCTCTTGAAGCACAAAAAGGTTTGTACGCAGCCAAGCATACAGGATTGTTGGCACAATTTCACATGAACACAAACTGTAGAAGTAGTTTGGTTTTGGTCCAAAAATACTGAAGCACTTTTTTTTTGTTTTGTTTTGTTTTTGTTTTTGTTTTTGTTTTTTAAGTTGAAAGTATTGATTCAAATACTGGAGTAGGACTTGATGTTAATGTTGTGACACCTACCACCCAACCACTGGTTACACTTAGCCCGAAAATTTTTGAAATTGGACCATATAGAATCAGGAAAACTGGCCAACAACAGATATTGTTTAATCTGTTATGGTCTCTTAAACAAGTCAAATTGCTGATGCAAAACAATATCTGAGAAATACAACCAGCTTGTTCACCCTTTTTGCAGACCTCTTTTCAGGCTTGGACAACCTGGCTGCGACAGTGGAAGCCTCCTAAAAACCGCGTGCCAAGAGACATAACTGGTCTTGTGGGAACAGGATTGGGAATCCTAAATAGTATTGATTCAGAAGTATGAATGAATAAATTGGCTTCCACAACTAAAGATTTAACCAAAATACAACAACCACTGCAATCGTCCTTATCAGCCTTGGGAACACATCAGTGGTTGCTATCAAACATTCTAGCAAATTGGGAAAAGATAAATGTAAATAATAGCAAATTGATCATTGATGCACTTAATGCCACACAAAGCAACGTTTCCTTAGCTCTTAGCCGTATCCAGGCTCAATGATGGATGCAGTCAGTTGCTGCCTCAATTATAAGAGAAGGTGAAGAAGGCACTTTTCCCACTGAAATTAGGAAAATAGTCTGGGACAGTGCCACTGACTTTGAAAGAGATTTCCAATCCTGGTGGAATTTAGTGAATTTTACCTATGACCCTAACACAAACACAGCCACAGCATTTGCGTTGACCATAAGAAATGCCTCGGTGCATTTGATATTCCCTATCATTGCACTAGGATTAAATCATGATGGACCCACTTTCTATCCTTCTGAACATAGAGAATGGGCCCGTCAAATTGATGACAAATGGCAAACTGTCAATTTAGAGTCCTGTACCATCTGAGAACAGCTAGGGTTTATCTGTGAAGGTAATGCAATTGTAGCTCAAGATATTTGTCTGGAGACAGAACAAAATAGCTGTCATTTTGATATTCATCCTAACGAGACTTCTGAAACAGTCCTTGTATCTACAGACAATGGGTGTGCCTGCTTCAGAACCGCTTGGGATACTGTGTTTATAGAAAGTACAGTAGTAGCTACTAAAAATCATTCCAATTTTTGTGCTTGCAACTTTACTAAAATTGCAGGATGTGATTTTTCTTTTGTAGCTCCAGTTACTTCACATGAACTTTTAGAATCCAATCTCACGTTGATTCACAAGCTACTGCCTACTGCCATTGGGATGAACCTTTCTCTGGTAAAGCAATTATTACTTCATCAAGATCTAATAGAGATCCTAGGAAAAATCAAGGGGAATGGACAGAAAACTCTGGTAACTGTTCATCATCATGTGCAAGAAATACATCGTGTTGTAGAAAGGGTGAAAAGTGATGCCGAGCACAAGTGGTGGGATACCCTTTTCGGGTGGTCACCCACCGCCACCGGTATCCTGAAGAAATTGTGTCATCCCATTGTTGTTCTTCTGATTTTAGTTATGATTGGTTTTGTTTTATCAGTAATCTTGCTTATTGTAAATTGGAGAATGATGAAACGATGAACAAAATTAACATCTATAATTAATGCACACCACTTGGCCGACATCCTTTACACTAGAGATGTTCCCAGGACAGTAGACACAAGAAGATGATAAGGTTAGAAGATATGTTTTACATCATTTTCTTTTATGATTTGTTCTAATCGCTGTTTTAATTATTTTTGTTTATTGTTTATAAAATTGTACTGAGTAATATCGATTATACTAGGTTTATTACTTTACTGTTTAATATTGATGATACTGGTTTATTATTTGATCAATTTATTGTTTAATTGATTCATATTGATTATTATTTAAATAACTATTATTGATTTACTAATTGTATTTTGCTTATTGTTTAATTATAATTTGTTGTGATTACTAATATGTTGTGATTGTTTTAGTTTTCCCGTTTTCTCTTTCTTTCCCTTTTCCTCTTCTCTTTTCCCTGGGACCTGCTGCCAACACTTGACGAGTCCTGAAGACTCCACGACGACACCATGGAATCCTGCTGATGAAGATCTTTCGAGGGCAATCGTCAGTCACGGGGTGGTGTAAGAGCCCGTCAGAAGCCCCTCATTTTCCATTCTGCCTTCCGATTGCCACAAGAAAGAATCCCTTCCCCCACTGTAGTTCCGGCTTAGAACAGGACACAGCACAGGTGGGACCACTGAACCGTCATGCTGGCTGTTCCCAACAAGGCCTGGTAAGAACTTGGCAAGGACTTGGCAAGGACTTGGCAAAGACCTGACATGGAGCCAGCACGGGACAGCCTGATGCGCGGCCTGCTTCTAATCTCCGTTCTTAAGCCCAATGAACTTTTGGGGTGACTCTCGCGGTCCTTCACTGAAGACCCCTCATCTGCCTCGTTACCACTGTGACAAAGAAAGAATGAGAACCCTCCTCCCAAGGACTGAGACTGAGACCCCTGCTATAGGGAGGAGGGGAAATTGGTGGTCTGACCACTAATGACATGACCTGTTTCCCTTCAGTGATTCAAATGGACTTATTCTTCATTGGATTCGTCTTGCTTTGGTGGTTTCTGTGGACTCACCCGTTCCCTCGGGGCGATTACAATGGACTTTCATTATTACACTTGTTCCCCCCCTCTCTCCTCTGTGGACTATAATTGGAGCCCCGAGTCGGCCAGAACTTCGAAGACTCCCCCGACACGACAGACGGATCCCCATCGTCCGGAGCACTGAGGATCTCGCCTGTGTTGGTAGCTATTCCCATATCCCTCTTCTCTCTCTAACCTTTTATCTCCTTTCAGATCCCCACTATCGCGTTTACTGTTTTGGCCCCTACTAAAGGTGCATTTGTTGTGATTAACTGATAGTCCCTTGTTGTTTGCCTTTGTTGCACTTTTGGGATGGGTGAAAAGAACCATCACGACACCCCGCAAGAAACGGATCGTGACATTAAAATTGGCGTCACGGACAGGATTTCTGTCTAGACAGAAGGGTTGCAGCTGAAAAGGCACCCATACTGTCTTTGGCAATTCATAAAGGATCCCTTAGTGCAAAGGGCGGGACACTGTTGTTTTGTTGTTGCTGTGTGTATGTGGTCTGGGAAGGAAGGGACAACTTGAAGCAACTAAGCAGAGCCTCCCAGGCAGATGATTGTCCTTTCACCCAGCCAGGGAAGCGAAGGGCGACACAGCGAGGGCTGTGTAGTTTTGTGGAACTTAAGTTTGTAGCTCCCTGTCGTGGTTTTGGTCCCTTCCCAAAATGAGTGACAATCTTAGCCTTGAAATTAAAGCTGAATTTTATGCACTACTAGCCAAACACAATGCCAAACCTTCTACAGAAGGAGAAAAATGGGCACAGAGTAATTGGTTGAACTTAGAAAATGTTATTGATAGAGTGTGTTCATTACAACATGAAACAAAATTCAAACTGGGCAAAAATAAAACTATCTTCTGCTCAGTTTTGGGAGCTTGTCTTATGGCAGCTATAGAAAATGGCTTCGAGCGAAGAAGTGAGGAACATGCTATAATAGACTCCCTTCAAAATCTAGTTGAAATTTTGCAAAAACAGTTCTATGAAGCAAAAAAATGTGATCTATGCATTGCGAGCTGCCTTAACAGAGGAACATATTAACAAATCACATCATGCTGATTCCTCTACAGAGCTTGAGGAGAAGGAAACTCCTCACATTAAACAAATCTATCCTCATCAAGAACTTGAAGCAGCAAGTAATTGTGGGGAACATTGCTGCCATCACTTGAGACCCTTGATTAAAACAGAGTAGAACTATCTCAGTGATGATGATCTGGAACCTCACATCACAACCAAACGCATACCATCACAACTAAACACGGCCACCGAGCTAGCTAAGCTTAAAAGGGAATACGGACAGCCTCCACATGAATCAGAAACAGAATATGTTTTCCGGGTGTCCCTCACTGGTGGTGATCAAATTCAATTCACTGAACAGGAAGCCAGTGGGTATTGGGGACATGGTGTCTTCTTAACAACGGGAGAGAAAGGTGACACATGGTCCCTGACACAGCGTGCAGCTTTTTGGGCCGGGGGAACAAGCCCCTTGGAAAGGGGAGATCCCATAGCTAGAATTAGTACCCCCGACCAGCTCTTGGAAAATGTGCACAAAGCTGCTTGCCTGCAAATGACTCACCAAAAGAAATGAATTCCTGGCTTTGAATCCCTGATGCAATTACCTGTGAAGCCCAAGATAATGACCCCTTGAATTTGTGGGCTTCCAGAATCACTCAAACCTACAGCAATTCTCCTTCCAAAAACGATAGCAGCTGTATCTCCTGTAGAAAGACCAGACAAATTTCCTAGTCACTGGAACGACCCATTTGTTCCCCTTTATGACTTGTTGAGGAAAGGGGTGAAATGGGATTGGAGTCTTTCTCAGGAGTCAGCATTGCAATTGCTGATTTTTGAAGCAACAGCTCATCAAGCACTGGGCCCTATCCATCCTACAGATCCTTTCCAGGTGGAATGGGCATTTGCCTCCTCAGGGCTGTCAGTACACATATGGCAGCGGGGTCCTGAGGCTCCGACAAGACCTGTTGGTTTTGATTCCCGTGGTTCCAAAGATGCTGAGAAAAGATACACTACCTGGGAAAAAGGATTGTTGATGGTTATCTTAGCTTTCCTAGAAGTAGAAAAAATTGCACAAAAACAACCAATTGTATTGAGAGGCCCCTTCAAGGTTATTAAGACAGTCACTAGTGGGAGTCCCCCTCCTGACGGGGTGGCCCAGAGGGCCTCAGTGAGAAAGTGGTATGCTCAGGTTGAACATTACTGTAACTTCTTCTCAATGACAGAAGGAGCTGTAAAAACTTTAGCAATCCAAGAAAAGGAGAGCTTGGACAAACCTGCCTCTGTAATCAAAGTAACCCCTCCTTTCTGCCCCGAACAATCAGCAAACTCTTGGTTTACTGATGCTTTTGCTAAAGGGGAAGGAAAAGGATGGAAATCTAGGGCAGAAGCCCTCCACTTTTCCTCTGGTGAGCAAATGATTACAGAGGGAGAAGGTAGTACACACAGTGGGGAGCTGATAGCTGTCTGGAGTATTTTTCAACGAGAAGCACAGAATTCCTCTTTGGTCTGCATCTACACTGACTCCTATGCTCTGTACCAAATGATCCTAATAATCCAGCTCATGACCCCGGCCAACCTGTTCTGGTGGACCTCTCTTACTATAGGACTAGTAGCACTTGTGCTAAAACCCCCTCTGAAGAAATATGCATGGGAATCCTCTGGTGCTCTAGGGAAAGAGCATTGGACAAATACATGCTGGATAATTCCATCATTCTAACTTTTCTGCCTCTCGGCGGCAGAATTCTGTTGTGTTTACTTTCTCAGAAGAACTCCGAGGGACATGAAGACCACCTAATCCATGATCAAACTGGTAATACTTTTCTGCATCCTACCGCAACCCCATGGCCAGAAAGCAGCTGAGTGACCGTGGTCTGAACTAATTGTGGTAGCATGCAGAAAAAGTGAAAGGATCTCTTGAAGCACAAAAAGGTTTGTACGCAGCCAAGCATACAGGATTGTTGGCACAATTTCACATGAACACAAACTGTAGAAGTAGTTTGGTTTTGGTCCAAAAATACTGAAGCACTTTTTTTTTGTTTTGTTTTGTTTTTGTTTTTGTTTTTGTTTTTTAAGTTGAAAGTATTGATTCAAATACTGGAGTAGGACTTGATGTTAATGTTGTGACACCTACCACCCAACCACTGGTTACACTTAGCCCGAAAATTTTTGAAATTGGACCATATAGAATCAGGAAAACTGGCCAACAACAGATATTGTTTAATCTGTTATGGTCTCTTAAACAAGTCAAATTGCTGATGCAAAACAATATCTGAGAAATACAACCAGCTTGTTCACCCTTTTTGCAGACCTCTTTTCAGGCTTGGACAACCTGGCTGCGACAGTGGAAGCCTCCTAAAAACCGCGTGCCAAGAGACATAACTGGTCTTGTGGGAACAGGATTGGGAATCCTAAATAGTATTGATTCAGAAGTATGAATGAATAAATTGGCTTCCACAACTAAAGATTTAACCAAAATACAACAACCACTGCAATCGTCCTTATCAGCCTTGGGAACACATCAGTGGTTGCTATCAAACATTCTAGCAAATTGGGAAAAGATAAATGTAAATAATAGCAAATTGATCATTGATGCACTTAATGCCACACAAAGCAACGTTTCCTTAGCTCTTAGCCGTATCCAGGCTCAATGATGGATGCAGTCAGTTGCTGCCTCAATTATAAGAGAAGGTGAAGAAGGCACTTTTCCCACTGAAATTAGGAAAATAGTCTGGGACAGTGCCACTGACTTTGAAAGAGATTTCCAATCCTGGTGGAATTTAGTGAATTTTACCTATGACCCTAACACAAACACAGCCACAGCATTTGCGTTGACCATAAGAAATGCCTGGGTGCATTTGATATTCCCTATCATTGCACTAGGATTAAATCATGATGGACCCACTTTCTATCCTTCTGAACATAGAGAATGGGCCCGTCAAATTGATGACAAATGGCAAACTGTCAATTTAGAGTCCTGTACCATCTGAGAACAACTAGGGTTTATCTGTGAAGGTAATGCAATTGTAGCTCAAGATATTTGTCTGGAGACAGAACAAAATAGCTGTCATTTTGATATTCATCCTAACGAGACTTCTGAAACAGTCCTTGTATCTACAGACAATGGGTGTGCCTGCTTCAGAACCGCTTGGGATACTGTGTTTATAGAAAGTACAGTAGTAGCTACTAAAAATCATTCCAATTTTTGTGCTTGCAACTTTACTAAAATTGCAGGATGTGATTTTTCTTTTGTAGCTCCAGTTACTTCACATGAACTTTTAGAATCCAATCTCACGTTGATTCACAAGCTACTGCCTACTGCCATTGGGATGAACCTTTCTCTGGTAAAGCAATTATTACTTCATCAAGATCTAATAGAGATCCTAGGAAAAATCAAGGGGAATGGACAGAAAACTCTGGTAACTGTTCATCATCATGTGCAAGAAATACATCGTGTTGTAGAAAGGGTGAAAAGTGATGCCGAGCACAAGTGGTGGGATACCCTTTTCGGGTGGTCACCCACCGCCACCGGTATCCTGAAGAAATTGTGTCATCCCATTGTTGTTCTTCTGATTTTAGTTATGATTGGTTTTGTTTTATCAGTAATCTTGCTTATTGTAAATTGGAGAATGATGAAACGATGAACAAAATTAACATCTATAATTAATGCACACCACTTGGCCGACATCCTTTACACTAGAGATGTTCCCAGGACAGTAGACACAAGAAGATGATAAGGTTAGAAGATATGTTTTACATCATTTTCTTTTATGATTTGTTCTAATCGCTGTTTTAATTATTTTTGTTTATTGTTTATAAAATTGTACTGAGTAATATCGATTATACTAGGTTTATTACTTTACTGTTTAATATTGATGATACTGGTTTATTATTTGATCAATTTATTGTTTAATTGATTCATATTGATTATTATTTAAATAACTATTATTGATTTACTAATTGTATTTTGCTTATTGTTTAATTATAATTTGTTGTGATTACTAATATGTTGTGATTGTTTTAGTTTTCCCGTTTTCTCTTTCTTTCCCTTTTCCTCTTCTCTTTTCCCTGGGACCTGCTGCCAACACTTGACGAGTCCTGAAGACTCCACGACGACACCATGGAATCCTGCTGATGAAGATCTTTCGAGGGCAATCGTCAGTCACGGGGTGGTGTAAGAGCCCGTCAGAAGCCCCTCATTTTCCATTCTGCCTTCCGATTGCCACAAGAAAGAATCCCTTCCCCCACTGTAGTTCCGGCTTAGAACAGGACACAGCACAGGTGGGACCACTGAACCGTCATGCTGGCTGTTCCCAACAAGGCCTGGTAAGAACTTGGCAAGGAGTTGGCAAGGACTTGGCAAAGACCTGACATGGAGCCAGCACGGGACAGCCTGATGCGCGGCCTGCTTCTAATCTCCGTTCTTAAGCCCAATGAACTTTTGGGGTGACTCTCGCGGTCCTTCACTGAAGACCCCTCATCTGCCTCGTTACCACTGTGACAAAGAAAGAATGAGAACCCTCCTCCCAAGGACTGAGACTGAGACCCCTGCTATAGGGAGGAGGGGAAATTGGTGGTCTGACCACTAATGACATGACCTGTTTCCCTTCAGTGATTCAAATGGACTTATTCTTCATTGGATTCGTCTTGCTTTGGTGGTTTCTGTGGACTCACCCGTTCCCTCGGGGCGATTACAATGGACTTTCATTATTACACTTGTTCCCCCCCTCTCTCCTCTGTGGACTATAATTGGAGCCCCGAGTCGGCCAGAACTTCGAAGACTCCCCCGACACGACAGACGGATCCCCATCGTCCGGAGCACTGAGGATCTCGCCTGTGTTGGTAGCTATTCCCATATCCCTCTTCTCTCTCTAACCTTTTATCTCCTTTCAGATCCCCACTATCGCGTTTACTGTTTTGGCCCCTACTAAAGGTGCATTTGTTGTGATTAACTGATAGTCCCTTGTTGTTTGCCTTTGTTGCACTTTTGGGATGGGTGAAAAGAACCATCACGACACCCCGCAAGAAACGGATCGTGACATTAAAATTGGCGTCACGGACAGGATTTCTGTCTAGACAGAAGGGTTGCAGCTGAAAAGGCACCCATACTGTCTTTGGCAATTCATAAAGGATCCCTTAGTGCAAAGGGCGGGACACTGTTGTTTTGTTGTTGCTGTGTGTATGTGGTCTGGGAAGGAAGGGACAACTTGAAGCAACTAAGCAGAGCCTCCCAGGCAGATGATTGTCCTTTCACCCAGCCAGGGAAGCGAAGGGCGACACAGCGAGGGCTGTGTAGTTTTGTGGAACTTAAGTTTGTAGCTCCCTGTCGTGGTTTTGGTCCCTTCCCAAAATGAGTGACAATCTTAGCCTTGAAATTAAAGCTGAATTTTATGCACTACTAGCCAAACACAATGCCAAACCTTCTACAGAAGGAGAAAAATGGGCACAGAGTAATTGGTTGAACTTAGAAAATGTTATTGATAGAGTGTGTTCATTACAACATGAAACAAAATTCAAACTGGGCAAAAATAAAACTATCTTCTGCTCAGTTTTGGGAGCTTGTCTTATGGCAGCTATAGAAAATGGCTTCGAGCGAAGAAGTGAGGAACATGCTATAATAGACTCCCTTCAAAATCTAGTTGAAATTTTGCAAAAACAGTTCTATGAAGCAAAAAAATGTGATCTATGCATTGCGAGCTGCCTTAACAGAGGAACATATTAACAAATCACATCATGCTGATTCCTCTACAGAGCTTGAGGAGAAGGAAACTCCTCACATTAAACAAATCTATCCTCATCAAGAACTTGAAGCAGCAAGTAATTGTGGGGAACATTGCTGCCATCACTTGAGACCCTTGATTAAAACAGAGTAGAACTATCTCAGTGATGATGATCTGGAACCTCACATCACAACCAAACGCATACCATCACAACTAAACACGGCCACCGAGCTAGCTAAGCTTAAAAGGGAATACGGACAGCCTCCACATGAATCAGAAACAGAATATGTTTTCCGGGTGTCCCTCACTGGTGGTGATCAAATTCAATTCACTGAACAGGAAGCCAGTGGGTATTGGGGACATGGTGTCTTCTTAACAACGGGAGAGAAAGGTGACACATGGTCCCTGACACAGCGTGCAGCTTTTTGGGCCGGGGGAACAAGCCCCTTGGAAAGGGGAGATCCCATAGCTAGAATTAGTACCCCCGACCAGCTCTTGGAAAATGTGCACAAAGCTGCTTGCCTGCAAATGACTCACCAAAAGAAATGAATTCCTGGCTTTGAATCCCTGATGCAATTACCTGTGAAGCCCAAGATAATGACCCCTTGAATTTGTGGGCTTCCAGAATCACTCAAACCTACAGCAATTCTCCTTCCAAAAACGATAGCAGCTGTATCTCCTGTAGAAAGACCAGACAGATTTCCTAGTCACTGGAACGACCCATTTGTTCCCCTTTATGACTTGTTGAGGAAAGGGGTGAAATGGGATTGGAGTCTTTCTCAGGAGTCAGCATTGCAATTGCTGATTTTTGAAGCAACAGCTCATCAAGCACTGGGCCCTATCCATCCTACAGATCCTTTCCAGGTGGAATGGGCATTTGCCTCCTCAGGGCTGTCAGTACACATATGGCAGCGGGGTCCTGAGGCTCCGACAAGACCTGTTGGTTTTGATTCCCGTGGTTCCAAAGATGCTGAGAAAAGATACACTACCTGGGAAAAAGGATTGTTGATGGTTATCTTAGCTTTCCTAGAAGTAGAAAAAATTGCACAAAAACAACCAATTGTATTGAGAGGCCCCTTCAAGGTTATTAAGACAGTCACTAGTGGGAGTCCCCCTCCTGACGGGGTGGCCCAGAGGGCCTCAGTGAGAAAGTGGTATGCTCAGGTTGAACATTACTGTAACTTCTTCTCAATGACAGAAGGAGCTGTAAAAACTTTAGCAATCCAAGAAACGGAGAGCTTGGACAAACCTGCCTCTGTAATCAAAGTAACCCCTCCTTTCTGCCCCGAACAATCAGCAAACTCTTGGTTTACTGATGCTTTTGCTAAAGGGGAAGGAAAAGGATGGAAATCTAGGGCAGAAGCCCTCCACTTTTCCTCTGGTGAGCAAATGATTACAGAGGGAGAAGGTAGTACACACAGTGGGGAGCTGATAGCTGTCTGGAGTATTTTTCAACGAGAAGCACAGAATTCCTCTTTGGTCTGCATCTACACTGACTCCTATGCTCTGTACCAAATGATCCTAATAATCCAGCTCATGACCCTGGCCAACCTGTTCTGGTGGACCTCTCTTACTATAGGACTAGTAGCACTTGTGCTAAAACCCCCTCTGAAGAAATATGCATGGGAATCCTCTGGTGCTCTAGGGAAAGAGCATTGGACAAATACATGCTGGATAATTCCATCATTCTAACTTTTCTGCCTCTCGGCGGCAGAATTCTGTTGTGTTTACTTTTTCAGAAGAACTCCGAGGGACATGAAGACCACCTAATCCATGATAAAACTGGTAATACTTTTCTGCATCCTACCGCAACCCCATGGCCAGAAAGCAGCTGAGTGACCGTGGTCTGAACTAATTGTGGTAGCATGCAGAAAAAGTGAAAGGATCTCTTGAAGCACAAAAAGGTTTGTACGCAGCCAAGCATACAGGATTGTTGGCACAATTTCACATGAACACAAACTGTAGAAGTAGTTTGGTTTTGGTCCAAAAATACTGAAGCACTTTTTTTTTGTTTTGTTTTGTTTTTGTTTTTGTTTTTGTTTTTTAAGTTGAAAGTATTGATTCAAATACTGGAGTAGGACTTGATGTTAATGTTGTGACACCTACCACCCAACCACTGGTTACACTTAGCCCGAAAATTTTTGAAATTGGACCATATAGAATCAGGAAAACTGGCCAACAACAGATATTGTTTAATCTGTTATGGTCTCTTAAACAAGTCAAATTGCTGATGCAAAACAATATCTGAGAAATACAACCAGCTTGTTCACCCTTTTTGCAGACCTCTTTTCAGGCTTGGACAACCTGGCTGCGACAGTGGAAGCCTCCTAAAAACCGCGTGCCAAGAGACATAACTGGTCTTGTGGGAACAGGATTGGGAATCCTAAATAGTATTGATTCAGAAGTATGAATGAATAAATTGGCTTCCACAACTAAAGATTTAACCAAAATACAACAACCACTGCAATCGTCCTTATCAGCCTTGGGAACACATCAGTGGTTGCTATCAAACATTCTAGCAAATTGGGAAAAGATAAATGTAAATAATAGCAAATTGATCATTGATGCACTTAATGCCACACAAAGCAACGTTTCCTTAGCTCTTAGCCGTATCCAGGCTCAATGATGGATGCAGTCAGTTGCTGCCTCAATTATAAGAGAAGGTGAAGAAGGCACTTTTCCCACTGAAATTAGGAAAATAGTCTGGGACAGTGCCACTGACTTTGAAAGAGATTTCCAATCCTGGTGGAATTTAGTGAATTTTACCTATGACCCTAACACAAACACAGCCACAGCATTTGCGTTGACCATAAGAAATGCCTCGGTGCATTTGATATTCCCTATCATTGCACTAGGATTAAATCATGATGGACCCACTTTCTATCCTTCTGAACATAGAGAATGGGCCCGTCAAATTGATGACAAATGGCAAACTGTCAATTTAGAGTCCTGTACCATCTGAGAACAGCTAGGGTTTATCTGTGAAGGTAATGCAATTGTAGCTCAAGATATTTGTCTGGAGACAGAACAAAATAGCTGTCATTTTGATATTCATCCTAACGAGACTTCTGAAACAGTCCTTGTATCTACAGACAATGGGTGTGCCTGCTTCAGAACCGCTTGGGATACTGTGTTTATAGAAAGTACAGTAGTAGCTACTAAAAATCATTCCAATTTTTGTGCTTGCAACTTTACTAAAATTGCAGGATGTGATTTTTCTTTTGTAGCTCCAGTTACTTCACATGAACTTTTAGAATCCAATCTCACGTTGATTCACAAGCTACTGCCTACTGCCATTGGGATGAACCTTTCTCTGGTAAAGCAATTATTACTTCATCAAGATCTAATAGAGATCCTAGGAAAAATCAAGGGGAATGGACAGAAAACTCTGGTAACTGTTCATCATCATGTGCAAGAAATACATCGTGTTGTAGAAAGGGTGAAAAGTGATGCCGAGCACAAGTGGTGGGATACCCTTTTCGGGTGGTCACCCACCGCCACCGGTATCCTGAAGAAATTGTGTCATCCCATTGTTGTTCTTCTGATTTTAGTTATGATTGGTTTTGTTTTATCAGTAATCTTGCTTATTGTAAATTGGAGAATGATGAAACGATGAACAAAATTAACATCTATAATTAATGCACACCACTTGGCCGACATCCTTTACACTAGAGATGTTCCCAGGACAGTAGACACAAGAAGATGATAAGGTTAGAAGATATGTTTTACATCATTTTCTTTTATGATTTGTTCTAATCGCTGTTTTAATTATTTTTGTTTATTGTTTATAAAATTGTACTGAGTAATATCGATTATACTAGGTTTATTACTTTACTGTTTAATATTGATGATACTGGTTTATTATTTGATCAATTTATTGTTTAATTGATTCATATTGATTATTATTTAAATAACTATTATTGATTTACTAATTGTATTTTGCTTATTGTTTAATTATAATTTGTTGTGATTACTAATATGTTGTGATTGTTTTAGTTTTCCCGTTTTCTCTTTCTTTCCCTTTTCCTCTTCTCTTTTCCCTGGGACCTGCTGCCAACACTTGACGAGTCCTGAAGACTCCACGACGACACCATGGAATCCTGCTGATGAAGATCTTTCGAGGGCAATCGTCAGTCACGGGGTGGTGTAAGAGCCCGTCAGAAGCCCCTCATTTTCCATTCTGCCTTCCGATTGCCACAAGAAAGAATCCCTTCCCCCACTGTAGTTCCGGCTTAGAACAGGACACAGCACAGGTGGGACCACTGAACCGTCATGCTGGCTGTTCCCAACAAGGCCTGGTAAGAACTTGGCAAGGAGTTGGCAAGGACTTGGCAAAGACCTGACATGGAGCCAGCACGGGACAGCCTGATGCGCGGCCTGCTTCTAATCTCCGTTCTTAAGCCCAATGAACTTTTGGGGTGACTCTCGCGGTCCTTCACTGAAGACCCCTCATCTGCCTCGTTACCACTGTGACAAAGAAAGAATGAGAACCCTCCTCCCAAGGACTGAGACTGAGACCCCTGCTATAGGGAGGAGGGGAAATTGGTGGTCTGACCACTAATGACATGACCTGTTTCCCTTCAGTGATTCAAATGGACTTATTCTTCATTGGATTCGTCTTGCTTTGGTGGTTTCTGTGGACTCACCCGTTCCCTCGGGGCGATTACAATGGACTTTCATTATTACACTTGTTCCCCCCCTCTCTCCTCTGTGGACTATAATTGGAGCCCCGAGTCGACCAGAACTTCGAAGACTCCCCCGACACGACAGACGGATCCCCATCGTCCGGAGCACTGAGGATCTCGCCTGTGTTGGTAGCTATTCCCATATCCCTCTTCTCTCTCTAACCTTTTATCTCCTTTCAGATCCCCACTATCGCGTTTACTGTTTTGGCCCCTACTAAAGGTGCATTTGTTGTGATTAACTGATAGTCCCTTGTTGTTTGCCTTTGTTGCACTTTTGGGATGGGTGAAAAGAACCATCACGACACCCCGCAAGAAACGGATCGTGACATTAAAATTGGCGTCACGGACAGGATTTCTGTCTAGACAGAAGGGTTGCAGCTGAAAAGGCACCCATACTGTCTTTGGCAATTCATAAAGGATCCCTTAGTGCAAAGGGCGGGACACTGTTGTTTTGTTGTTGCTGTGTGTATGTGGTCTGGGAAGGAAGGGACAACTTGAAGCAACTAAGCAGAGCCTCCCAGGCAGATGATTGTCCTTTCACCCAGCCAGGGAAGCGAAGGGCGACACAGCGAGGGCTGTGTAGTTTTGTGGAACTTAAGTTTGTAGCTCCCTGTCGTGGTTTTGGTCCCTTCCCAAAATGAGTGACAATCTTAGCCTTGAAATTAAAGCTGAATTTTATGCACTACTAGCCAAACACAATGCCAAACCTTCTACAGAAGGAGAAAAATGGGCACAGAGTAATTGGTTGAACTTAGAAAATGTTATTGATAGAGTGTGTTCATTACAACATGAAACAAAATTCAAACTGGGCAAAAATAAAACTATCTTCTGCTCAGTTTTGGGAGCTTGTCTTATGGCAGCTATAGAAAATGGCTTCGAGCGAAGAAGTGAGGAACATGCTATAATAGACTCCCTTCAAAATCTAGTTGAAATTTTGCAAAACCAGTTCTATGAAGCAAAAAAATGTGATCTATGCATTGCGAGCTGCCTTAACAGAGGAACATATTAACAAATCACATCATGCTGATTCCTCTACAGAGCTCGAGGAGAAGGAAACTCCTCACATTAAACAAATCTATCCTCATCAAGAGCTTGAAGCAGCAAGTAATTGTGGGGAACATTGCTGCCATCACTTGAGACCCTTGATTAAAACAGAGTAGAACTATCTCAGTGATGATGATCTGGAACCTCACATCACAACCAAACGCATACCATCACAACTAAACACGGCCACCGAGCTAGCTAAGCTTAAAAGGGAATACGGACAGCCTCCACATGAATCAGAAACAGAATATGTTTTCCGGGTGTCCCTCACTGGTGGTGATCAAATTCAATTCACTGAACAGGAAGCCAGTGGGTATTGGGGACATGGTGTCTTCTTAACAACGGGAGAGAAAGGTGACACATGGTCCCTGACACAGCGTGCAGCTTTTTGGGCCGGGGGAACAAGCCCCTTGGAAAGGGGAGATCCCATAGCTAGAATTAGTACCCCCGACCAGCTCTTGGAAAATGTGCACAAAGCTGCTTGCCTGCAAATGACTCACAAAAAGAAATGAATTCCTGGCTTTGAATCCCTGATGCAATTACCTGTGAAGCCCAAGATAATGACCCCTTGAATTTGTGGGCTTCCAGAATCACTCAAACCTACAGCAATTCTCCTTCCAAAAACGATAGCAGCTGTATCTCCTGTAGAAAGACCAGACAAATTTCCTAGTCACTGGAACGACCCATTTGTTCCCCTTTATGACTTGTTGAGGAAAGGGGTGAAATGGGATTGGAGTCTTTCTCAGGAGTCAGCATTGCAATTGCTGATTTTTGAAGCAACAGCTCATCAAGCACTGGGCCCTATCCATCCTACAGATCCTTTCCAGGTGGAATGGGCATTTGCCTCCTCAGGGCTGTCAGTACACATATGGCAGCGGGGTCCTGAGGCTCCGACAAGACCTGTTGGTTTTGATTCCCGTGGTTCCAAAGATGCTGAGAAAAGATACACTACCTGGGAAAAAGGATTGTTGATGGTTATCTTAGCTTTCCTAGAAGTAGAAAAAATTGCACAAAAACAACCAATTGTATTGAGAGGCCCCTTCAAGGTTATTAAGACAGTCACTAGTGGGAGTCCCCCTCCTGACGGGGTGGCCCAGAGGGCCTCAGTGAGAAAGTGGTATGCTCAGGTTGAACATTACTGTAACTTCTTCTCAATGACAGAAGGAGCTGTAAAAACTTTAGCAATCCAAGAAACGGAGAGCTTGGACAAACCTGCCTCTGTAATCAAAGTAACCCCTCCTTTCTGCCCCGAACAATCAGCAAACTCTTGGTTTACTGATGCTTTTGCTAAAGGGGAAGGAAAAGGATGGAAATCTAGGGCAGAAGCCCTCCACTTTTCCTCTGGTGAGCAAATGATTACAGAGGGAGAAGGTAGTACACACAGTGGGGAGCTGATAGCTGTCTGGAGTATTTTTCAACGAGAAGCACAGAATTCCTCTTTGGTCTGCATCTACACTGACTCCTATGCTCTGTACCAAATGATCCTAATAATCCAGCTCATGACCCTGGCCAACCTGTTCTGGTGGACCTCTCTTACTATAGGACTAGTAGCACTTGTGCTAAAACCCCCTCTGAAGAAATATGCATGGGAATCCTCTGGTGCTCTAGGGAAAGAGCATTGGACAAATACATGCTGGATAATTCCATCATTCTAACTTTTCTGCCTCTCGGCGGCAGAATTCTGTTGTGTTTACTTTTTCAGAAGAACTCCGAGGGACATGAAGACCACCTAATCCATGATCAAACTGGTAATACTTTTCTGCATCCTACCGCAACCCCATGGCCAGAAAGCAGCTGAGTGACCGTGGTCTGAACTAATTGTGGTAGCATGCAGAAAAAGTGAAAGGATCTCTTGAAGCACAAAAAGGTTTGTACGCAGCCAAGCATACAGGATTGTTGGCACAATTTCACATGAACACAAACTGTAGAAGTAGTTTGGTTTTGGTCCAAAAATACTGAAGCACTTTTTTTTTGTTTTGTTTTGTTTTTGTTTTTGTTTTTGTTTTTTAAGTTGAAAGTATTGATTCAAATACTGGAGTAGGACTTGATGTTAATGTTGTGACACCTACCACCCAACCACTGGTTACACTTAGCCCGAAAATTTTTGAAATTGGACCATATAGAATCAGGAAAACTGGCCAACAACAGATATTGTTTAATCTGTTATGGTCTCTTAAACAAGTCAAATTGCTGATGCAAAACAATATCTGAGAAATACAACCAGCTTGTTCACCCTTTTTGCAGACCTCTTTTCAGGCTTGGACAACCTGGCTGCGACAGTGGAAGCCTCCTAAAAACCGCGTGCCAAGAGACATAACTGGTCTTGTGGGAACAGGATTGGGAATCCTAAATAGTATTGATTCAGAAGTATGAATGAATAAATTGGCTTCCACAACTAAAGATTTAACCAAAATACAACAACCACTGCAATCGTCCTTATCAGCCTTGGGAACACATCAGTGGTTGCTATCAAACATTCTAGCAAATTGGGAAAAGATAAATGTAAATAATAGCAAATTGATCATTGATGCACTTAATGCCGCACAAAGCAACGTTTCCTTAGCTCTTAGCCGTATCCAGGCTCAATGATGGATGCAGTCAGTTGCTGCCTCAATTATAAGAGAAGGTGAAGAAGGCACTTTTCCCACTGAAATTAGGAAAATAGTCTGGGACAGTGCCACTGACTTTGAAAGAGATTTCCAATCCTGGTGGAATTTAGTGAATTTTACCTATGACCCTAACACAAACACAGCCACAGCATTTGCGTTGACCATAAGAAATGCCTCGGTGCATTTGATATTCCCTATCATTGCACTAGGATTAAATCATGATGGACCCACTTTCTATCCTTCTGAACATAGAGAATGGGCCCGTCAAATTGATGACAAATGGCAAACTGTCAATTTAGAGTCCTGTACCATCTGAGAACAGCTAGGGTTTATCTGTGAAGGTAATGCAATTGTAGCTCAAGATATTTGTCTGGAGACAGAACAAAATAGCTGTCATTTTGATATTCATCCTAACGAGACTTCTGAAACAGTCCTTGTATCTACAGACAATGGGTGTGCCTGCTTCAGAACCGCTTGGGATACTGTGTTTATAGAAAGTACAGTAGTAGCTACTAAAAATCATTCCAATTTTTGTGCTTGCAACTTTACTAAAATTGCAGGATGTGATTTTTCTTTTGTAGCTCCAGTTACTTCACATGAACTTTTAGAATCCAATCTCACGTTGATTCACAAGCTACTGCCTACTGCCATTGGGATGAACCTTTCTCTGGTAAAGCAATTATTACTTCATCAAGATCTAATAGAGATCCTAGGAAAAATCAAGGGGAATGGACAGAAAACTCTGGTAACTGTTCATCATCATGTGCAAGAAATACATCGTGTTGTAGAAAGGGTGAAAAGTGATGCCGAGCACAAGTGGTGGGATACCCTTTTCGGGTGGTCACCCACCGCCACCGGTATCCTGAAGAAATTGTGTCATCCCATTGTTGTTCTTCTGATTTTAGTTATGATTGGTTTTGTTTTATCAGTAATCTTGCTTATTGTAAATTGGAGAATGATGAAACGATGAACAAAATTAACATCTATAATTAATGCACACCACTTGGCCGACATCCTTTACACTAGAGATGTTCCCAGGACAGTAGACACAAGAAGATGATAAGGTTAGAAGATATGTTTTACATCATTTTCTTTTATGATTTGTTCTAATCGCTGTTTTAATTATTTTTGTTTATTGTTTATAAAATTGTACTGAGTAATATCGATTATACTAGGTTTATTACTTTACTGTTTAATATTGATGATACTGGTTTATTATTTGATCAATTTATTGTTTAATTGATTCATATTGATTATTATTTAAATAACTATTATTGATTTACTAATTGTATTTTGCTTATTGTTTAATTATAATTTGTTGTGATTACTAATATGTTGTGATTGTTTTAGTTTTCCCGTTTTCTCTTTCTTTCCCTTTTCCTCTTCTCTTTTCCCTGGGACCTGCTGCCAACACTTGACGAGTCCTGAAGACTCCACGACGACACCATGGAATCCTGCTGATGAAGATCTTTCGAGGGCAATCGTCAGTCACGGGGTGGTGTAAGAGCCCGTCAGAAGCCCCTCATTTTCCATTCTGCCTTCCGATTGCCACAAGAAAGAATCCCTTCCCCCACTGTAGTTCCGGCTTAGAACAGGACACAGCACAGGTGGGACCACTGAACCGTCATGCTGGCTGTTCCCAACAAGGCCTGGTAAGAACTTGGCAAGGAGTTGGCAAGGACTTGGCAAAGACCTGACATGGAGCCAGCACGGGACAGCCTGATGCGCGGCCTGCTTCTAATCTCCGTTCTTAAGCCCAATGAACTTTTGGGGTGACTCTCGCGGTCCTTCACTGAAGACCCCTCATCTGCCTCGTTACCACTGTGACAAAGAAAGAATGAGAACCCTCCTCCCAAGGACTGAGACTGAGACCCCTGCTATAGGGAGGAGGGGAAATTGGTGGTCTGACCACTAATGACATGACCTGTTTCCCTTCAGTGATTCAAATGGACTTATTCTTCATTGGATTCGTCTTGCTTTGGTGGTTTCTGTGGACTCACCCGTTCCCTCGGGGCGATTACAATGGACTTTCATTATTACACTTGTTCCCCCCCTCTCTCCTCTGTGGACTATAATTGGAGCCCCGAGTCGGCCAGAACTTCGAAGACTCCCCCGACACGACAGACGGATCCCCATCGTCCGGAGCACTGAGGATCTCGCCTGTGTTGGTAGCTATTCCCATATCCCTCTTCTCTCTCTAACCTTTTATCTCCTTTCAGATCCCCACTATCGCGTTTACTGTTTTGGCCCCTACTAAAGGTGCATTTGTTGTGATTAACTGATAGTCCCTTGTTGTTTGCCTTTGTTGCACTTTTGGGATGGGTGAAAAGAACCATCACGACACCCCGCAAGAAACGGATCGTGACATTAAAATTGGCGTCACGGACAGGATTTCTGTCTAGACAGAAGGGTTGCAGCTGAAAAGGCACCCATACTGTCTTTGGCAATTCATAAAGGATCCCTTAGTGCAAAGGGCGGGACACTGTTGTTTTGTTGTTGTTGTGTGTATGTGGTCTGGGAAGGAAGGGACAACTTGAAGCAACTAAGCAGAGCCTCCCAGGCAGATGATTGTCCTTTCACCCAGCCAGGGAAGCGAAGGGCGACACAGCGAGGGCTGTGTAGTTTTGTGGAACTTAAGTTTGTAGCTCCCTGTCGTGGTTTTGGTCCCTTCCCAAAATGAGTGACAATCTTAGCCTTGAAATTAAAGCTGAATTTTATGCACTACTAGCCAAACACAATGCCAAACCTTCTACAGAAGGAGAAAAATGGGCACAGAGTAATTGGTTGAACTTAGAAAATGTTATTGATAGAGTGTGTTCATTACAACATGAAACAAAATTCAAACTGGGCAAAAATAAAACTATCTTCTGCTCAGTTTTGGGAGCTTGTCTTATGGCAGCTATAGAAAATGGCTTCGAGCGAAGAAGTGAGGAACATGCTATAATAGACTCCCTTCAAAATCTAGTTGAAATTTTGCAAAAACAGTTCTATGAAGCAAAAAAAATGTGATCTATGCATTGCGAGCTGCCTTAACAGAGGAACATATTAACAAATCACATCATGCTGATTCCTCTACAGAGCTTGAGGAGAAGGAAACTCCTCACATTAAACAAATCTATCCTCATCAAGAACTTGAAGCAGCAAGTAATTGTGGGGAACATTGCTGCCATCACTTGAGACCCTTGATTAAAACAGAGTAGAACTATCTCAGTGATGATGATCTGGAACCTCACATCACAACCAAACGCATACCATCACAACTAAACACGGCCACCGAGCTAGCTAAGCTTAAAAGGGAATACGGACAGCCTCCACATGAATCAGAAACAGAATATGTTTTCCGGGTGTCCCTCACTGGTGGTGATCAAATTCAATTCACTGAACAGGAAGCCAGTGGGTATTGGGGACATGGTGTCTTCTTAACAACGGGAGAGAAAGGTGACACATGGTCCCTGACACAGCGTGCAGCTTTTTGGGCCGGGGGAACAAGCCCCTTGGAAAGGGGAGATCCCATAGCTAGAATTAGTACCCCCGACCAGCTCTTGGAAAATGTGCACAAAGCTGCTTGCCTGCAAATGACTCACCAAAAGAAATGAATTCCTGGCTTTGAATCCCTGATGCAATTACCTGTGAAGCCCAAGATAATGACCCCTTGAATTTGTGGGCTTCCAGAATCACTCAAACCTACAGCAATTCTCCTTCCAAAAACGATAGCAGCTGTATCTCCTGTAGAAAGACCAGACAGATTTCCTAGTCACTGGAACGACCCATTTGTTCCCCTTTATGACTTGTTGAGGAAAGGGGTGAAATGGGATTGGAGTCTTTCTCAGGAGTCAGCATTGCAATTGCTGATTTTTGAAGCAACAGCTCATCAAGCACTGGGCCCTATCCATCCTACAGATCCTTTCCAGGTGGAATGGGCATTTGCCTCCTCAGGGCTGTCAGTACACATATGGCAGCGGGGTCCTGAGGCTCCGACAAGACCTGTTGGTTTTGATTCCCGTGGTTCCAAAGATGCTGAGAAAAGATACACTACCTGGGAAAAAGGATTGTTGATGGTTATCTTAGCTTTCCTAGAAGTAGAAAAAATTGCACAAAAACAACCAATTGTATTGAGAGGCCCCTTCAAGGTTATTAAGACAGTCACTAGTGGGAGTCCCCCTCCTGACGGGGTGGCCCAGAGGGCCTCAGTGAGAAAGTGGTATGCTCAGGTTGAACATTACTGTAACTTCTTCTCAATGACAGAAGGAGCTGTAAAAACTTTAGCAATCCAAGAAACGGAGAGCTTGGACAAACCTGCCTCTGTAATCAAAGTAACCCCTCCTTTCTGCCCCGAACAATCAGCAAACTCTTGGTTTACTGATGCTTTTGCTAAAGGGGAAGGAAAAGGATGGAAATCTAGGGCAGAAGCCCTCCACTTTTCCTCTGGTGAGCAAATGATTACAGAGGGAGAAGGTAGTACACACAGTGGGGAGCTGATAGCTGTCTGGAGTATTTTTCAACGAGAAGCACAGAATTCCTCTTTGGTCTGCATCTACACTGACTCCTATGCTCTGTACCAAATGATCCTAATAATCCAGCTCATGACCCTGGCCAACCTGTTCTGGTGGACCTCTCTTACTATAGGACTAGTAGCACTTGTGCTAAAACCCCCTCTGAAGAAATATGCATGGGAATCCTCTGGTGCTCTAGGGAAAGAGCATTGGACAAATACATGCTGGATAATTCCATCATTCTAACTTTTCTGCCTCTCGGCGGCAGAATTCTGTTGTGTTGACTTTTTCAGAAGAACTCCGAGGGACATGAAGACCACCTAATCCATGATCAAACTGGTAATACTTTTCTGCATCCTACCGCAACCCCATGGCCAGAAAGCAGCTGAGTGACCGTGGTCTGAACTAATTGTGGTAGCATGCAGAAAAAGTGAAAGGATCTCTTGAAGCACAAAAAGGTTTGTACGCAGCCAAGCATACAGGATTGTTGGCACAATTTCACATGAACACAAACTGTAGAAGTAGTTTGGTTTTGGTCCAAAAATACTGAAGCACTTTTTTTTTGTTTTGTTTTGTTTTTGTTTTTGTTTTTGTTTTTTAAGTTGAAAGTATTGATTCAAATACTGGAGTAGGACTTGATGTTAATGTTGTGACACCTACCACCCAACCACTGGTTACACTTAGCCCGAAAATTTTTGAAATTGGACCATATAGAATCAGGAAAACTGGCCAACAACAGATATTGTTTAATCTGTTATGGTCTCTTAAACAAGTCAAATTGCTGATGCAAAACAATATCTGAGAAATACAACCAGCTTGTTCACCCTTTTTGCAGACCTCTTTTCAGGCTTGGACAACCTGGCTGCGACAGTGGAAGCCTCCTAAAAACCGCGTGCCAAGAGACATAACTGGTCTTGTGGGAACAGGATTGGGAATCCTAAATAGTATTGATTCAGAAGTATGAATGAATAAATTGGCTTCCACAACTAAAGATTTAACCAAAATACAACAACCACTGCAATCGTCCTTATCAGCCTTGGGAACACATCAGTGGTTGCTATCAAACATTCTAGCAAATTGGGAAAAGATAAATGTAAATAATAGCAAATTGATCATTGATGCACTTAATGCCACACAAAGCAACGTTTCCTTAGCTCTTAGCCGTATCCAGGCTCAATGATGGATGCAGTCAGTTGCTGCCTCAATTATAAGAGAAGGTGAAGAAGGCACTTTTCCCACTGAAATTAGGAAAATAGTCTGGGACAGTGCCACTGACTTTGAAAGAGATTTCCAATCCTGGTGGAATTTAGTGAATTTTACCTATGACCCTAACACAAACACAGCCACAGCATTTGCGTTGACCATAAGAAATGCCTGGGTGCATTTGATATTCCCTATCATTGCACTAGGATTAAATCATGATGGACCCACTTTCTATCCTTCTGAACATAGAGAATGGGCCCGTCAAATTGATGACAAATGGCAAACTGTCAATTTAGAGTCCTGTACCATCTGAGAACAACTAGGGTTTATCTGTGAAGGTAATGCAATTGTAGCTCAAGATATTTGTCTGGAGACAGAACAAAATAGCTGTCATTTTGATATTCATCCTAACGAGACTTCTGAAACAGTCCTTGTATCTACAGACAATGGGTGTGCCTGCTTCAGAACCGCTTGGGATACTGTGTTTATAGAAAGTACAGTAGTAGCTACTAAAAATCATTCCAATTTTTGTGCTTGCAACTTTACTAAAATTGCAGGATGTGATTTTTCTTTTGTAGCTCCAGTTACTTCACATGAACTTTTAGAATCCAATCTCACGTTGATTCACAAGCTACTGCCTACTGCCATTGGGATGAACCTTTCTCTGGTAAAGCAATTATTACTTCATCAAGATCTAATAGAGATCCTAGGAAAAATCAAGGGGAATGGACAGAAAACTCTGGTAACTGTTCATCATCATGTGCAAGAAATACATCGTGTTGTAGAAAGGGTGAAAAGTGATGCCGAGCACAAGTGGTGGGATACCCTTTTCGGGTGGTCACCCACCGCCACCGGTATCCTGAAGAAATTGTGTCATCCCATTGTTGTTCTTCTGATTTTAGTTATGATTGGTTTTGTTTTATCAGTAATCTTGCTTATTGTAAATTGGAGAATGATGAAACGATGAACAAAATTAACATCTATAATTAATGCACACCACTTGGCCGACATCCTTTACACTAGAGATGTTCCCAGGACAGTAGACACAAGAAGATGATAAGGTTAGAAGATATGTTTTACATCATTTTCTTTTATGATTTGTTCTAATCGCTGTTTTAATTATTTTTGTTTATTGTTTATAAAATTGTACTGAGTAATATCGATTATACTAGGTTTATTACTTTACTGTTTAATATTGATGATACTGGTTTATTATTTGATCAATTTATTGTTTAATTGATTCATATTGATTATTATTTAAATAACTATTATTGATTTACTAATTGTATTTTGCTTATTGTTTAATTATAATTTGTTGTGATTACTAATATGTTGTGATTGTTTTAGTTTTCCCGTTTTCTCTTTCTTTCCCTTTTCCTCTTCTCTTTTCCCTGGGACCTGCTGCCAACACTTGACGAGTCCTGAAGACTCCACGACGACACCATGGAATCCTGCTGATGAAGATCTTTCGAGGGCAATCGTCAGTCACGGGGTGGTGTAAGAGCCCGTCAGAAGCCCCTCATTTTCCATTCTGCCTTCCGATTGCCACAAGAAAGAATCCCTTCCCCCACTGTAGTTCCGGCTTAGAACAGGACACAGCACAGGTGGGACCACTGAACCGTCATGCTGGCTGTTCCCAACAAGGCCTGGTAAGAACTTGGCAAGGACTTGGCAAGGACTTGGCAAAGACCTGACATGGAGCCAGCACGGGACAGCCTGATGCGCGGCCTGCTTCTAATCTCCGTTCTTAAGCCCAATGAACTTTTGGGGTGACTCTCGCGGTCCTTCACTGAAGACCCCTCATCTGCCTCGTTACCACTGTGACAAAGAAAGAATGAGAACCCTCCTCCCAAGGACTGAGACTGAGACCCCTGCTATAGGGAGGAGGGGAAATTGGTGGTCTGACCACTAATGACATGACCTGTTTCCCTTCAGTGATTCAAATGGACTTATTCTTCATTGGATTCGTCTTGCTTTGGTGGTTTCTGTGGACTCACCCGTTCCCTCGGGGCGATTACAATGGACTTTCATTATTACACTTGTTCCCCCCCTCTCTCCTCTGTGGACTATAATTGGAGCCCCGAGTCGGCCAGAACTTCGAAGACTCCCCCGACACGACAGACGGATCCCCATCGTCCGGAGCACTGAGGATCTCGCCTGTGTTGGTAGCTATTCCCATATCCCTCTTCTCTCTCTAACCTTTTATCTCCTTTCAGATCCCCACTATCGCGTTTACTGTTTTGGCCCCTACTAAAGGTGCATTTGTTGTGATTAACTGATAGTCCCTTGTTGTTTGCCTTTGTTGCACTTTTGGGATGGGTGAAAAGAACCATCACGACACCCCGCAAGAAACGGATCGTGACATTAAAATTGGCGTCACGGACAGGATTTCTGTCTAGACAGAAGGGTTGCAGCTGAAAAGGCACCCATACTGTCTTTGGCAATTCATAAAGGATCCCTTAGTGCAAAGGGCGGGACACTGTTGTTTTGTTGTTGCTGTGTGTATGTGGTCTGGGAAGGAAGGGACAACTTGAAGCAACTAAGCAGAGCCTCCCAGGCAGATGATTGTCCTTTCACCCAGCCAGGGAAGCGAAGGGCGACACAGCGAGGGCTGTGTAGTTTTGTGGAACTTAAGTTTGTAGCTCCCTGTCGTGGTTTTGGTCCCTTCACAAAATGAGTGACAATCTTAGCCTTGAAATTAAAGCTGAATTTTATGCACTACTAGCCAAACACAATGCCAAACCTTCTACAGAAGGAGAAAAATGGGCACAGAGTAATTGGTTGAACTTAGAAAATGTTATTGATAGAGTGTGTTCATTACAACATGAAACAAAATTCAAACTGGGCAAAAATAAAACTATCTTCTGCTCAGTTTTGGGAGCTTGTCTTATGGCAGCTATAGAAAATGGCTTCGAGCGAAGAAGTGAGGAACATGCTATAATAGACTCCCTTCAAAATCTAGTTGAAATTTTGCAAAAACAGTTCTATGAAGCAAAAAAATGTGATCTATGCATTGCGAGCTGCCTTAACAGAGGAACATATTAACAAATCACATCATGCTGATTCCTCTACAGAGCTTGAGGAGAAGGAAACTCCTCACATTAAACAAATCTATCCTCATCAAGAACTTGAAGCAGCAAGTAATTGTGGGGAACATTGCTGCCATCACTTGAGACCCTTGATTAAAACAGAGTAGAACTATCTCAGTGATGATGATCTGGAACCTCACATCACAACCAAACGCATACCATCACAACTAAACACGGCCACCGAGCTAGCTAAGCTTAAAAGGGAATACGGACAGCCTCCACATGAATCAGAAACAGAATATGTTTTCCGGGTGTCCCTCACTGGTGGTGATCAAATTCAATTCACTGAACAGGAAGCCAGTGGGTATTGGGGACATGGTGTCTTCTTAACAACGGGAGAGAAAGGTGACACATGGTCCCTGACACAGCGTGCAGCTTTTTGGGCCGGGGGAACAAGCCCCTTGGAAAGGGGAGATCCCATAGCTAGAATTAGTACCCCCGACCAGCTCTTGGAAAATGTGCACAAAGCTGCTTGCCTGCAAATGACTCACCAAAAGAAATGAATTCCTGGCTTTGAATCCCTGATGCAATTACCTGTGAAGCCCAAGATAATGACCCCTTGAATTTGTGGGCTTCCAGAATCACTCAAACCTACAGCAATTCTCCTTCCAAAAACGATAGCAGCTGTATCTCCTGTAGAAAGACCAGACAGATTTCCTAGTCACTGGAACGACCCATTTGTTCCCCTTTATGACTTGTTGAGGAAAGGGGTGAAATGGGATTGGAGTCTTTCTCAGGAGTCAGCATTGCAATTGCTGATTTTTGAAGCAACAGCTCATCAAGCACTGGGCCCTATCCATCCTACAGATCCTTTCCAGGTGGAATGGGCATTTGCCTCCTCAGGGCTGTCAGTACACATATGGCAGCGGGGTCCTGAGGCTCCGACAAGACCTGTTGGTTTTGATTCCCGTGGTTCCAAAGATGCTGAGAAAAGATACACTACCTGGGAAAAAGGATTGTTGATGGTTATCTTAGCTTTCCTAGAAGTAGAAAAAATTGCACAAAAACAACCAATTGTATTGAGAGGCCCCTTCAAGGTTATTAAGACAGTCACTAGTGGGAGTCCCCCTCCTGACGGGGTGGCCCAGAGGGCCTCAGTGAGAAAGTGGTATGCTCAGGTTGAACATTACTGTAACTTCTTCTCAATGACAGAAGGAGCTGTAAAAACTTTAGCAATCCAAGAAACGGAGAGCTTGGACAAACCTGCCTCTGTAATCAAAGTAACCCCTCCTTTCTGCCCCGAACAATCAGCAAACTCTTGGTTTACTGATGCTTTTGCTAAAGGGGAAGGAAAAGGATGGAAATCTAGGGCAGAAGCCCTCCACTTTTCCTCTGGTGAGCAAATGATTACAGAGGGAGAAGGTAGTACACACAGTGGGGAGCTGATAGCTGTCTGGAGTATTTTTCAACGAGAAGCACAGAATTCCTCTTTGGTCTGCATCTACACTGACTCCTATGCTCTGTACCAAATGATCCTAATAATCCAGCTCATGACCCTGGCCAACCTGTTCTGGTGGACCTCTCTTACTATAGGACTAGTAGCACTTGTGCTAAAACCCCCTCTGAAGAAATATGCATGGGAATCCTCTGGTGCTCTAGGGAAAGAGCATTGGACAAATACATGCTGGATAATTCCATCATTCTAACTTTTCTGCCTCTCGGCGGCAGAATTCTGTTGTGTTTACTTTTTCAGAAGAACTCCGAGGGACATGAAGACCACCTAATCCATGATAAAACTGGTAATACTTTTCTGCATCCTACCGCAACCCCATGGCCAGAAAGCAGCTGAGTGACCGTGGTCTGAACTAATTGTGGTAGCATGCAGAAAAAGTGAAAGGATCTCTTGAAGCACAAAAAGGTTTGTACGCAGCCAAGCATACAGGATTGTTGGCACAATTTCACATGAACACAAACTGTAGAAGTAGTTTGGTTTTGGTCCAAAAATACTGAAGCACTTTTTTTTTGTTTTGTTTTGTTTTTGTTTTTGTTTTTGTTTTTTAAGTTGAAAGTATTGATTCAAATACTGGAGTAGGACTTGATGTTAATGTTGTGACACCTACCACCCAACCACTGGTTACACTTAGCCCGAAAATTTTTGAAATTGGACCATATAGAATCAGGAAAACTGGCCAACAACAGATATTGTTTAATCTGTTATGGTCTCTTAAACAAGTCAAATTGCTGATGCAAAACAATATCTGAGAAATACAACCAGCTTGTTCACCCTTTTTGCAGACCTCTTTTCAGGCTTGGACAACCTGGCTGCGACAGTGGAAGCCTCCTAAAAACCGCGTGCCAAGAGACATAACTGGTCTTGTGGGAACAGGATTGGGAATCCTAAATAGTATTGATTCAGAAGTATGAATGAATAAATTGGCTTCCACAACTAAAGATTTAACCAAAATACAACAACCACTGCAATCGTCCTTATCAGCCTTGGGAACACATCAGTGGTTGCTATCAAACATTCTAGCAAATTGGGAAAAGATAAATGTAAATAATAGCAAATTGATCATTGATGCACTTAATGCCACACAAAGCAACGTTTCCTTAGCTCTTAGCCGTATCCAGGCTCAATGATGGATGCAGTCAGTTGCTGCCTCAATTATAAGAGAAGGTGAAGAAGGCACTTTTCCCACTGAAATTAGGAAAATAGTCTGGGACAGTGCCACTGACTTTGAAAGAGATTTCCAATCCTGGTGGAATTTAGTGAATTTTACCTATGACCCTAACACAAACACAGCCACAGCATTTGCGTTGACCATAAGAAATGCCTCGGTGCATTTGATATTCCCTATCATTGCACTAGGATTAAATCATGATGGACCCACTTTCTATCCTTCTGAACATAGAGAATGGGCCCGTCAAATTGATGACAAATGGCAAACTGTCAATTTAGAGTCCTGTACCATCTGAGAACAGCTAGGGTTTATCTGTGAAGGTAATGCAATTGTAGCTCAAGATATTTGTCTGGAGACAGAACAAAATAGCTGTCATTTTGATATTCATCCTAACGAGACTTCTGAAACAGTCCTTGTATCTACAGACAATGGGTGTGCCTGCTTCAGAACCGCTTGGGATACTGTGTTTATAGAAAGTACAGTAGTAGCTACTAAAAATCATTCCAATTTTTGTGCTTGCAACTTTACTAAAATTGCAGGATGTGATTTTTCTTTTGTAGCTCCAGTTACTTCACATGAACTTTTAGAATCCAATCTCACGTTGATTCACAAGCTACTGCCTACTGCCATTGGGATGAACCTTTCTCTGGTAAAGCAATTATTACTTCATCAAGATCTAATAGAGATCCTAGGAAAAATCAAGGGGAATGGACAGAAAACTCTGGTAACTGTTCATCATCATGTGCAAGAAATACATCGTGTTGTAGAAAGGGTGAAAAGTGATGCCGAGCACAAGTGGTGGGATACCCTTTTCGGGTGGTCACCCACCGCCACCGGTATCCTGAAGAAATTGTGTCATCCCATTGTTGTTCTTCTGATTTTAGTTATGATTGGTTTTGTTTTATCAGTAATCTTGCTTATTGTAAATTGGAGAATGATGAAACGATGAACAAAATTAACATCTATAATTAATGCACACCACTTGGCCGACATCCTTTACACTAGAGATGTTCCCAGGACAGTAGACACAAGAAGATGATAAGGTTAGAAGATATGTTTTACATCATTTTCTTTTATGATTTGTTCTAATCGCTGTTTTAATTATTTTTGTTTATTGTTTATAAAATTGTACTGAGTAATATCGATTATACTAGGTTTATTACTTTACTGTTTAATATTGATGATACTGGTTTATTATTTGATCAATTTATTGTTTAATTGATTCATATTGATTATTATTTAAATAACTATTATTGATTTACTAATTGTATTTTGCTTATTGTTTAATTATAATTTGTTGTGATTACTAATATGTTGTGATTGTTTTAGTTTTCCCGTTTTCTCTTTCTTTCCCTTTTCCTCTTCTCTTTTCCCTGGGACCTGCTGCCAACACTTGACGAGTCCTGAAGACTCCACGACGACACCATGGAATCCTGCTGATGAAGATCTTTCGAGGGCAATCGTCAGTCACGGGGTGGTGTAAGAGCCCGTCAGAAGCCCCTCATTTTCCATTCTGCCTTCCGATTGCCACAAGAAAGAATCCCTTCCCCCACTGTAGTTCCGGCTTAGAACAGGACACAGCACAGGTGGGACCACTGAACCGTCATGCTGGCTGTTCCCAACAAGGCCTGGTAAGAACTTGGCAAGGAGTTGGCAAGGACTTGGCAAAGACCTGACATGGAGCCAGCACGGGACAGCCTGATGCGCGGCCTGCTTCTAATCTCCGTTCTTAAGCCCAATGAACTTTTGGGGTGACTCTCGCGGTCCTTCACTGAAGACCCCTCATCTGCCTCGTTACCACTGTGACAAAGAAAGAATGAGAACCCTCCTCCCAAGGACTGAGACTGAGACCCCTGCTATAGGGAGGAGGGGAAATTGGTGGTCTGACCACTAATGACATGACCTGTTTCCCTTCAGTGATTCAAATGGACTTATTCTTCATTGGATTCGTCTTGCTTTGGTGGTTTCTGTGGACTCACCCGTTCCCTCGGGGCGATTACAATGGACTTTCATTATTACACTTGTTCCCCCCCTCTCTCCTCTGTGGACTATAATTGGAGCCCCGAGTCGACCAGAACTTCGAAGACTCCCCCGACACGACAGACGGATCCCCATCGTCCGGAGCACTGAGGATCTCGCCTGTGTTGGTAGCTATTCCCATATCCCTCTTCTCTCTCTAACCTTTTATCTCCTTTCAGATCCCCACTATCGCGTTTACTGTTTTGGCCCCTACTAAAGGTGCATTTGTTGTGATTAACTGATAGTCCCTTGTTGTTTGCCTTTGTTGCACTTTTGGGATGGGTGAAAAGAACCATCACGACACCCCGCAAGAAACGGATCGTGACATTAAAATTGGCGTCACGGACAGGATTTCTGTCTAGACAGAAGGGTTGCAGCTGAAAAGGCACCCATACTGTCTTTGGCAATTCATAAAGGATCCCTTAGTGCAAAGGGCGGGACACTGTTGTTTTGTTGTTGCTGTGTGTATGTGGTCTGGGAAGGAAGGGACAACTTGAAGCAACTAAGCAGAGCCTCCCAGGCAGATGATTGTCCTTTCACCCAGCCAGGGAAGCGAAGGGCGACACAGCGAGGGCTGTGTAGTTTTGTGGAACTTAAGTTTGTAGCTCCCTGTCGTGGTTTTGGTCCCTTCCCAAAATGAGTGACAATCTTAGCCTTGAAATTAAAGCTGAATTTTATGCACTACTAGCCAAACACAATGCCAAACCTTCTACAGAAGGAGAAAAATGGGCACAGAGTAATTGGTTGAACTTAGAAAATGTTATTGATAGAGTGTGTTCATTACAACATGAAACAAAATTCAAACTGGGCAAAAATAAAACTATCTTCTGCTCAGTTTTGGGAGCTTGTCTTATGGCAGCTATAGAAAATGGCTTCGAGCGAAGAAGTGAGGAACATGCTATAATAGACTCCCTTCAAAATCTAGTTGAAATTTTGCAAAACCAGTTCTATGAAGCAAAAAAATGTGATCTATGCATTGCGAGCTGCCTTAACAGAGGAACATATTAACAAATCACATCATGCTGATTCCTCTACAGAGCTCGAGGAGAAGGAAACTCCTCACATTAAACAAATCTATCCTCATCAAGAGCTTGAAGCAGCAAGTAATTGTGGGGAACATTGCTGCCATCACTTGAGACCCTTGATTAAAACAGAGTAGAACTATCTCAGTGATGATGATCTGGAACCTCACATCACAACCAAACGCATACCATCACAACTAAACACGGCCACCGAGCTAGCTAAGCTTAAAAGGGAATACGGACAGCCTCCACATGAATCAGAAACAGAATATGTTTTCCGGGTGTCCCTCACTGGTGGTGATCAAATTCAATTCACTGAACAGGAAGCCAGTGGGTATTGGGGACATGGTGTCTTCTTAACAACGGGAGAGAAAGGTGACACATGGTCCCTGACACAGCGTGCAGCTTTTTGGGCCGGGGGAACAAGCCCCTTGGAAAGGGGAGATCCCATAGCTAGAATTAGTACCCCCGACCAGCTCTTGGAAAATGTGCACAAAGCTGCTTGCCTGCAAATGACTCACAAAAAGAAATGAATTCCTGGCTTTGAATCCCTGATGCAATTACCTGTGAAGCCCAAGATAATGACCCCTTGAATTTGTGGGCTTCCAGAATCACTCAAACCTACAGCAATTCTCCTTCCAAAAACGATAGCAGCTGTATCTCCTGTAGAAAGACCAGACAAATTTCCTAGTCACTGGAACGACCCATTTGTTCCCCTTTATGACTTGTTGAGGAAAGGGGTGAAATGGGATTGGAGTCTTTCTCAGGAGTCAGCATTGCAATTGCTGATTTTTGAAGCAACAGCTCATCAAGCACTGGGCCCTATCCATCCTACAGATCCTTTCCAGGTGGAATGGGCATTTGCCTCCTCAGGGCTGTCAGTACACATATGGCAGCGGGGTCCTGAGGCTCCGACAAGACCTGTTGGTTTTGATTCCCGTGGTTCCAAAGATGCTGAGAAAAGATACACTACCTGGGAAAAAGGATTGTTGATGGTTATCTTAGCTTTCCTAGAAGTAGAAAAAATTGCACAAAAACAACCAATTGTATTGAGAGGCCCCTTCAAGGTTATTAAGACAGTCACTAGTGGGAGTCCCCCTCCTGACGGGGTGGCCCAGAGGGCCTCAGTGAGAAAGTGGTATGCTCAGGTTGAACATTACTGTAACTTCTTCTCAATGACAGAAGGAGCTGTAAAAACTTTAGCAATCCAAGAAACGGAGAGCTTGGACAAACCTGCCTCTGTAATCAAAGTAACCCCTCCTTTCTGCCCCGAACAATCAGCAAACTCTTGGTTTACTGATGCTTTTGCTAAAGGGGAAGGAAAAGGATGGAAATCTAGGGCAGAAGCCCTCCACTTTTCCTCTGGTGAGCAAATGATTACAGAGGGAGAAGGTAGTACACACAGTGGGGAGCTGATAGCTGTCTGGAGTATTTTTCAACGAGAAGCACAGAATTCCTCTTTGGTCTGCATCTACACTGACTCCTATGCTCTGTACCAAATGATCCTAATAATCCAGCTCATGACCCTGGCCAACCTGTTCTGGTGGACCTCTCTTACTATAGGACTAGTAGCACTTGTGCTAAAACCCCCTCTGAAGAAATATGCATGGGAATCCTCTGGTGCTCTAGGGAAAGAGCATTGGACAAATACATGCTGGATAATTCCATCATTCTAACTTTTCTGCCTCTCGGCGGCAGAATTCTGTTGTGTTTACTTTTTCAGAAGAACTCCGAGGGACATGAAGACCACCTAATCCATGATAAAACTGGTAATACTTTTCTGCATCCTACCGCAACCCCATGGCCAGAAAGCAGCTGAGTGACCGTGGTCTGAACTAATTGTGGTAGCATGCAGAAAAAGTGAAAGGATCTCTTGAAGCACAAAAAGGTTTGTACGCAGCCAAGCATACAGGATTGTTGGCACAATTTCACATGAACACAAACTGTAGAAGTAGTTTGGTTTTGGTCCAAAAATACTGAAGCACTTTTTTTTTGTTTTGTTTTGTTTTTGTTTTTGTTTTTGTTTTTTAAGTTGAAAGTATTGATTCAAATACTGGAGTAGGACTTGATGTTAATGTTGTGACACCTACCACCCAACCACTGGTTACACTTAGCCCGAAAATTTTTGAAATTGGACCATATAGAATCAGGAAAACTGGCCAACAACAGATATTGTTTAATCTGTTATGGTCTCTTAAACAAGTCAAATTGCTGATGCAAAACAATATCTGAGAAATACAACCAGCTTGTTCACCCTTTTTGCAGACCTCTTTTCAGGCTTGGACAACCTGGCTGCGACAGTGGAAGCCTCCTAAAAACCGCGTGCCAAGAGACATAACTGGTCTTGTGGGAACAGGATTGGGAATCCTAAATAGTATTGATTCAGAAGTATGAATGAATAAATTGGCTTCCACAACTAAAGATTTAACCAAAATACAACAACCACTGCAATCGTCCTTATCAGCCTTGGGAACACATCAGTGGTTGCTATCAAACATTCTAGCAAATTGGGAAAAGATAAATGTAAATAATAGCAAATTGATCATTGATGCACTTAATGCCGCACAAAGCAACGTTTCCTTAGCTCTTAGCCGTATCCAGGCTCAATGATGGATGCAGTCAGTTGCTGCCTCAATTATAAGAGAAGGTGAAGAAGGCACTTTTCCCACTGAAATTAGGAAAATAGTCTGGGACAGTGCCACTGACTTTGAAAGAGATTTCCAATCCTGGTGGAATTTAGTGAATTTTACCTATGACCCTAACACAAACACAGCCACAGCATTTGCGTTGACCATAAGAAATGCCTCGGTGCATTTGATATTCCCTATCATTGCACTAGGATTAAATCATGATGGACCCACTTTCTATCCTTCTGAACATAGAGAATGGGCCCGTCAAATTGATGACAAATGGCAAACTGTCAATTTAGAGTCCTGTACCATCTGAGAACAGCTAGGGTTTATCTGTGAAGGTAATGCAATTGTAGCTCAAGATATTTGTCTGGAGACAGAACAAAATAGCTGTCATTTTGATATTCATCCTAACGAGACTTCTGAAACAGTCCTTGTATCTACAGACAATGGGTGTGCCTGCTTCAGAACCGCTTGGGATACTGTGTTTATAGAAAGTACAGTAGTAGCTACTAAAAATCATTCCAATTTTTGTGCTTGCAACTTTACTAAAATTGCAGGATGTGATTTTTCTTTTGTAGCTCCAGTTACTTCACATGAACTTTTAGAATCCAATCTCACGTTGATTCACAAGCTACTGCCTACTGCCATTGGGATGAACCTTTCTCTGGTAAAGCAATTATTACTTCATCAAGATCTAATAGAGATCCTAGGAAAAATCAAGGGGAATGGACAGAAAACTCTGGTAACTGTTCATCATCATGTGCAAGAAATACATCGTGTTGTAGAAAGGGTGAAAAGTGATGCCGAGCACAAGTGGTGGGATACCCTTTTCGGGTGGTCACCCACCGCCACCGGTATCCTGAAGAAATTGTGTCATCCCATTGTTGTTCTTCTGATTTTAGTTATGATTGGTTTTGTTTTATCAGTAATCTTGCTTATTGTAAATTGGAGAATGATGAAACGATGAACAAAATTAACATCTATAATTAATGCACACCACTTGGCCGACATCCTTTACACTAGAGATGTTCCCAGGACAGTAGACACAAGAAGATGATAAGGTTAGAAGATATGTTTTACATCATTTTCTTTTATGATTTGTTCTAATCGCTGTTTTAATTATTTTTGTTTATTGTTTATAAAATTGTACTGAGTAATATCGATTATACTAGGTTTATTACTTTACTGTTTAATATTGATGATACTGGTTTATTATTTGATCAATTTATTGTTTAATTGATTCATATTGATTATTATTTAAATAACTATTATTGATTTACTAATTGTATTTTGCTTATTGTTTAATTATAATTTGTTGTGATTACTAATATGTTGTGATTGTTTTAGTTTTCCCGTTTTCTCTTTCTTTCCCTTTTCCTCTTCTCTTTTCCCTGGGACCTGCTGCCAACACTTGACGAGTCCTGAAGACTCCACGACGACACCATGGAATCCTGCTGATGAAGATCTTTCGAGGGCAATCGTCAGTCACGGGGTGGTGTAAGAGCCCGTCAGAAGCCCCTCATTTTCCATTCTGCCTTCCGATTGCCACAAGAAAGAATCCCTTCCCCCACTGTAGTTCCGGCTTAGAACAGGACACAGCACAGGTGGGACCACTGAACCGTCATGCTGGCTGTTCCCAACAAGGCCTGGTAAGAACTTGGCAAGGAGTTGGCAAGGACTTGGCAAAGACCTGACATGGAGCCAGCACGGGACAGCCTGATGCGCGGCCTGCTTCTAATCTCCGTTCTTAAGCCCAATGAACTTTTGGGGTGACTCTCGCGGTCCTTCACTGAAGACCCCTCATCTGCCTCGTTACCACTGTGACAAAGAAAGAATGAGAACCCTCCTCCCAAGGACTGAGACTGAGACCCCTGCTATAGGGAGGAGGGGAAATTGGTGGTCTGACCACTAATGACATGACCTGTTTCCCTTCAGTGATTCAAATGGACTTATTCTTCATTGGATTCGTCTTGCTTTGGTGGTTTCTGTGGACTCACCCGTTCCCTCGGGGCGATTACAATGGACTTTCATTATTACACTTGTTCCCCCCCTCTCTCCTCTGTGGACTATAATTGGAGCCCCGAGTCGGCCAGAACTTCGAAGACTCCCCCGACACGACAGACGGATCCCCATCGTCCGGAGCACTGAGGATCTCGCCTGTGTTGGTAGCTATTCCCATATCCCTCTTCTCTCTCTAACCTTTTATCTCCTTTCAGATCCCCACTATCGCGTTTACTGTTTTGGCCCCTACTAAAGGTGCATTTGTTGTGATTAACTGATAGTCCCTTGTTGTTTGCCTTTGTTGCACTTTTGGGATGGGTGAAAAGAACCATCACGACACCCCGCAAGAAACGGATCGTGACATTAAAATTGGCGTCACGGACAGGATTTCTGTCTAGACAGAAGGGTTGCAGCTGAAAAGGCACCCATACTGTCTTTGGCAATTCATAAAGGATCCCTTAGTGCAAAGGGCGGGACACTGTTGTTTTGTTGTTGTTGTGTGTATGTGGTCTGGGAAGGAAGGGACAACTTGAAGCAACTAAGCAGAGCCTCCCAGGCAGATGATTGTCCTTTCACCCAGCCAGGGAAGCGAAGGGCGACACAGCGAGGGCTGTGTAGTTTTGTGGAACTTAAGTTTGTAGCTCCCTGTCGTGGTTTTGGTCCCTTCCCAAAATGAGTGACAATCTTAGCCTTGAAATTAAAGCTGAATTTTATGCACTACTAGCCAAACACAATGCCAAACCTTCTACAGAAGGAGAAAAATGGGCACAGAGTAATTGGTTGAACTTAGAAAATGTTATTGATAGAGTGTGTTCATTACAACATGAAACAAAATTCAAACTGGGCAAAAATAAAACTATCTTCTGCTCAGTTTTGGGAGCTTGTCTTATGGCAGCTATAGAAAATGGCTTCGAGCGAAGAAGTGAGGAACATGCTATAATAGACTCCCTTCAAAATCTAGTTGAAATTTTGCAAAAACAGTTCTATGAAGCAAAAAAAATGTGATCTATGCATTGCGAGCTGCCTTAACAGAGGAACATATTAACAAATCACATCATGCTGATTCCTCTACAGAGCTTGAGGAGAAGGAAACTCCTCACATTAAACAAATCTATCCTCATCAAGAACTTGAAGCAGCAAGTAATTGTGGGGAACATTGCTGCCATCACTTGAGACCCTTGATTAAAACAGAGTAGAACTATCTCAGTGATGATGATCTGGAACCTCACATCACAACCAAACGCATACCATCACAACTAAACACGGCCACCGAGCTAGCTAAGCTTAAAAGGGAATACGGACAGCCTCCACATGAATCAGAAACAGAATATGTTTTCCGGGTGTCCCTCACTGGTGGTGATCAAATTCAATTCACTGAACAGGAAGCCAGTGGGTATTGGGGACATGGTGTCTTCTTAACAACGGGAGAGAAAGGTGACACATGGTCCCTGACACAGCGTGCAGCTTTTTGGGCCGGGGGAACAAGCCCCTTGGAAAGGGGAGATCCCATAGCTAGAATTAGTACCCCCGACCAGCTCTTGGAAAATGTGCACAAAGCTGCTTGCCTGCAAATGACTCACAAAAAGAAATGAATTCCTGGCTTTGAATCCCTGATGCAATTACCTGTGAAGCCCAAGATAATGACCCCTTGAATTTGTGGGCTTCCAGAATCACTCAAACCTACAGCAATTCTCCTTCCAAAAACGATAGCAGCTGTATCTCCTGTAGAAAGACCAGACAGATTTCCTAGTCACTGGAACGACCCATTTGTTCCCCTTTATGACTTGTTGAGGAAAGGGGTGAAATGGGATTGGAGTCTTTCTCAGGAGTCAGCATTGCAATTGCTGATTTTTGAAGCAACAGCTCATCAAGCACTGGGCCCTATCCATCCTACAGATCCTTTCCAGGTGGAATGGGCATTTGCCTCCTCAGGGCTGTCAGTACACATATGGCAGCGGGGTCCTGAGGCTCCGACAAGACCTGTTGGTTTTGATTCCCGTGGTTCCAAAGATGCTGAGAAAAGATACACTACCTGGGAAAAAGGATTGTTGATGGTTATCTTAGCTTTCCTAGAAGTAGAAAAAATTGCACAAAAACAACCAATTGTATTGAGAGGCCCCTTCAAGGTTATTAAGACAGTCACTAGTGGGAGTCCCCCTCCTGACGGGGTGGCCCAGAGGGCCTCAGTGAGAAAGTGGTATGCTCAGGTTGAACATTACTGTAACTTCTTCTCAATGACAGAAGGAGCTGTAAAAACTTTAGCAATCCAAGAAACGGAGAGCTTGGACAAACCTGCCTCTGTAATCAAAGTAACCCCTCCTTTCTGCCCCGAACAATCAGCAAACTCTTGGTTTACTGATGCTTTTGCTAAAGGGGAAGGAAAAGGATGGAAATCTACGGCAGAAGCCCTCCACTTTTCCTCTGGTGAGCAAATGATTACAGAGGGAGAAGGTAGTACACACAGTGGGGAGCTGATAGCTGTCTGGAGTATTTTTCAACGAGAAGCACAGAATTCCTCTTTGGTCTGCATCTACACTGACTCCTATGCTCTGTACCAAATGATCCTAATAATCCAGCTCATGACCCTGGCCAACCTGTTCTGGTGGACCTCTCTTACTATAGGACTAGTAGCACTTGTGCTAAAACCCCCTCTGAAGAAATATGCATGGGAATCCTCTGGTGCTCTAGGGAAAGAGCATTGGACAAATACATGCTGGATAATTCCATCATTCTAACTTTTCTGCCTCTCGGCGGCAGAATTCTGTTGTGTTTACTTTTTCAGAAGAACTCCGAGGGACATGAAGACCACCTAATCCATGATCAAACTGGTAATACTTTTCTGCATCCTACCGCAACCCCATGGCCAGAAAGCAGCTGAGTGACCGTGGTCTGAACTAATTGTGGTAGCATGCAGAAAAAGTGAAAGGATCTCTTGAAGCACAAAAAGGTTTGTACGCAGCCAAGCATACAGGATTGTTGGCACAATTTCACATGAACACAAACTGTAGAAGTAGTTTGGTTTTGGTCCAAAAATACTGAAGCACTTTTTTTTTGTTTTGTTTTGTTTTTGTTTTTGTTTTTGTTTTTTAAGTTGAAAGTATTGATTCAAATACTGGAGTAGGACTTGATGTTAATGTTGTGACACCTACCACCCAACCACTGGTTACACTTAGCCCGAAAATTTTTGAAATTGGACCATATAGAATCAGGAAAACTGGCCAACAACAGATATTGTTTAATCTGTTATGGTCTCTTAAACAAGTCAAATTGCTGATGCAAAACAATATCTGAGAAATACAACCAGCTTGTTCACCCTTTTTGCAGACCTCTTTTCAGGCTTGGACAACCTGGCTGCGACAGTGGAAGCCTCCTAAAAACCGCGTGCCAAGAGACATAACTGGTCTTGTGGGAACAGGATTGGGAATCCTAAATAGTATTGATTCAGAAGTATGAATGAATAAATTGGCTTCCACAACTAAAGATTTAACCAAAATACAACAACCACTGCAATCGTCCTTATCAGCCTTGGGAACACATCAGTGGTTGCTATCAAACATTCTAGCAAATTGGGAAAAGATAAATGTAAATAATAGCAAATTGATCATTGATGCACTTAATGCCACACAAAGCAACGTTTCCTTAGCTCTTAGCCGTATCCAGGCTCAATGATGGATGCAGTCAGTTGCTGCCTCAATTATAAGAGAAGGTGAAGAAGGCACTTTTCCCACTGAAATTAGGAAAATAGTCTGGGACAGTGCCACTGACTTTGAAAGAGATTTCCAATCCTGGTGGAATTTAGTGAATTTTACCTATGACCCTAACACAAACACAGCCACAGCATTTGCGTTGACCATAAGAAATGCCTCGGTGCATTTGATATTCCCTATCATTGCACTAGGATTAAATCATGATGGACCCACTTTCTATCCTTCTGAACATAGAGAATGGGCCCGTCAAATTGATGACAAATGGCAAACTGTCAATTTAGAGTCCTGTACCATCTGAGAACAGCTAGGGTTTATCTGTGAAGGTAATGCAATTGTAGCTCAAGATATTTGTCTGGAGACAGAACAAAATAGCTGTCATTTTGATATTCATCCTAACGAGACTTCTGAAACAGTCCTTGTATCTACAGACAATGGGTGTGCCTGCTTCAGAACCGCTTGGGATACTGTGTTTATAGAAAGTACAGTAGTAGCTACTAAAAATCATTCCAATTTTTGTGCTTGCAACTTTACTAAAATTGCAGGATGTGATTTTTCTTTTGTAGCTCCAGTTACTTCACATGAACTTTTAGAATCCAATCTCACGTTGATTCACAAGCTACTGCCTACTGCCATTGGGATGAACCTTTCTCTGGTAAAGCAATTATTACTTCATCAAGATCTAATAGAGATCCTAGGAAAAATCAAGGGGAATGGACAGAAAACTCTGGTAACTGTTCATCATCATGTGCAAGAAATACATCGTGTTGTAGAAAGGGTGAAAAGTGATGCCGAGCACAAGTGGTGGGATACCCTTTTCGGGTGGTCACCCACCGCCACCGGTATCCTGAAGAAATTGTGTCATCCCATTGTTGTTCTTCTGATTTTAGTTATGATTGGTTTTGTTTTATCAGTAATCTTGCTTATTGTAAATTGGAGAATGATGAAACGATGAACAAAATTAACATCTATAATTAATGCACACCACTTGGCCGACATCCTTTACACTAGAGATGTTCCCAGGACAGTAGACACAAGAAGATGATAAGGTTAGAAGATATGTTTTACATCATTTTCTTTTATGATTTGTTCTAATCGCTGTTTTAATTATTTTTGTTTATTGTTTATAAAATTGTACTGAGTAATATCGATTATACTAGGTTTATTACTTTACTGTTTAATATTGATGATACTGGTTTATTATTTGATCAATTTATTGTTTAATTGATTCATATTGATTATTATTTAAATAACTATTATTGATTTACTAATTGTATTTTGCTTATTGTTTAATTATAATTTGTTGTGATTACTAATATGTTGTGATTGTTTTAGTTTTCCCGTTTTCTCTTTCTTTCCCTTTTCCTCTTCTCTTTTCCCTGGGACCTGCTGCCAACACTTGACGAGTCCTGAAGACTCCACGACGACACCATGGAATCCTGCTGATGAAGATCTTTCGAGGGCAATCGTCAGTCACGGGGTGGTGTAAGAGCCCGTCAGAAGCCCCTCATTTTCCATTCTGCCTTCCGATTGCCACAAGAAAGAATCCCTTCCCCCACTGTAGTTCCGGCTTAGAACAGGACACAGCACAGGTGGGACCACTGAACCGTCATGCTGGCTGTTCCCAACAAGGCCTGGTAAGAACTTGGCAAGGAGTTGGCAAGGACTTGGCAAAGACCTGACATGGAGCCAGCACGGGACAGCCTGATGCGCGGCCTGCTTCTAATCTCCGTTCTTAAGCCCAATGAACTTTTGGGGTGACTCTCGCGGTCCTTCACTGAAGACCCCTCATCTGCCTCGTTACCACTGTGACAAAGAAAGAATGAGAACCCTCCTCCCAAGGACTGAGACTGAGACCCCTGCTATAGGGAGGAGGGGAAATTGGTGGTCTGACCACTAATGACATGACCTGTTTCCCTTCAGTGATTCAAATGGACTTATTCTTCATTGGATTCGTCTTGCTTTGGTGGTTTCTGTGGACTCACCCGTTCCCTCGGGGCGATTACAATGGACTTTCATTATTACACTTGTTCCCCCCCTCTCTCCTCTGTGGACTATAATTGGAGCCCCGAGTCGACCAGAACTTCGAAGACTCCCCCGACACGACAGACGGATCCCCATCGTCCGGAGCACTGAGGATCTCGCCTGTGTTGGTAGCTATTCCCATATCCCTCTTCTCTCTCTAACCTTTTATCTCCTTTCAGATCCCCACTATCGCGTTTACTGTTTTGGCCCCTACTAAAGGTGCATTTGTTGTGATTAACTGATAGTCCCTTGTTGTTTGCCTTTGTTGCACTTTTGGGATGGGTGAAAAGAACCATCACGACACCCCGCAAGAAACGGATCGTGACATTAAAATTGGCGTCACGGACAGGATTTCTGTCTAGACAGAAGGGTTGCAGCTGAAAAGGCACCCATACTGTCTTTGGCAATTCATAAAGGATCCCTTAGTGCAAAGGGCGGGACACTGTTGTTTTGTTGTTGTTGTGTGTATGTGGTCTGGGAAGGAAGGGACAACTTGAAGCAACTAAGCAGAGCCTCCCAGGCAGATGATTGTCCTTTCACCCAGCCAGGGAAGCGAAGGGCGACACAGCGAGGGCTGTGTAGTTTTGTGGAACTTAAGTTTGTAGCTCCCTGTCGTGGTTTTGGTCCCTTCCCAAAATGAGTGACAATCTTAGCCTTGAAATTAAAGCTGAATTTTATGCACTACTAGCCAAACACAATGCCAAACCTTCTACAGAAGGAGAAAAATGGGCACAGAGTAATTGGTTGAACTTAGAAAATGTTATTGATAGAGTGTGTTCATTACAACATGAAACAAAATTCAAACTGGGCAAAAATAAAACTATCTTCTGCTCAGTTTTGGGAGCTTGTCTTATGGCAGCTATAGAAAATGGCTTCGAGCGAAGAAGTGAGGAACATGCTATAATAGACTCCCTTCAAAATCTAGTTGAAATTTTGCAAAACCAGTTCTATGAAGCAAAAAAATGTGATCTATGCATTGCGAGCTGCCTTAACAGAGGAACATATTAACAAATCACATCATGCTGATTCCTCTACAGAGCTCGAGGAGAAGGAAACTCCTCACATTAAACAAATCTATCCTCATCAAGAGCTTGAAGCAGCAAGTAATTGTGGGGAACATTGCTGCCATCACTTGAGACCCTTGATTAAAACAGAGTAGAACTATCTCAGTGATGATGATCTGGAACCTCACATCACAACCAAACGCATACCATCACAACTAAACACGGCCACCGAGCTAGCTAAGCTTAAAAGGGAATACGGACAGCCTCCACATGAATCAGAAACAGAATATGTTTTCCGGGTGTCCCTCACTGGTGGTGATCAAATTCAATTCACTGAACAGGAAGCCAGTGGGTATTGGGGACATGGTGTCTTCTTAACAACGGGAGAGAAAGGTGACACATGGTCCCTGACACAGCGTGCAGCTTTTTGGGCCGGGGGAACAAGCCCCTTGGAAAGGGGAGATCCCATAGCTAGAATTAGTACCCCCGACCAGCTCTTGGAAAATGTGCACAAAGCTGCTTGCCTGCAAATGACTCACAAAAAGAAATGAATTCCTGGCTTTGAATCCCTGATGCAATTACCTGTGAAGCCCAAGATAATGACCCCTTGAATTTGTGGGCTTCCAGAATCACTCAAACCTACAGCAATTCTCCTTCCAAAAACGATAGCAGCTGTATCTCCTGTAGAAAGACCAGACAGATTTCCTAGTCACTGGAACGACCCATTTGTTCCCCTTTATGACTTGTTGAGGAAAGGGGTGAAATGGGATTGGAGTCTTTCTCAGGAGTCAGCATTGCAATTGCTGATTTTTGAAGCAACAGCTCATCAAGCACTGGGCCCTATCCATCCTACAGATCCTTTCCAGGTGGAATGGGCATTTGCCTCCTCAGGGCTGTCAGTACACATATGGCAGCGGGGTCCTGAGGCTCCGACAAGACCTGTTGGTTTTGATTCCCGTGGTTCCAAAGATGCTGAGAAAAGATACACTACCTGGGAAAAAGGATTGTTGATGGTTATCTTAGCTTTCCTAGAAGTAGAAAAAATTGCACAAAAACAACCAATTGTATTGAGAGGCCCCTTCAAGGTTATTAAGACAGTCACTAGTGGGAGTCCCCCTCCTGACGGGGTGGCCCAGAGGGCCTCAGTGAGAAAGTGGTATGCTCAGGTTGAACATTACTGTAACTTCTTCTCAATGACAGAAGGAGCTGTAAAAACTTTAGCAATCCAAGAAACGGAGAGCTTGGACAAACCTGCCTCTGTAATCAAAGTAACCCCTCCTTTCTGCCCCGAACAATCAGCAAACTCTTGGTTTACTGATGCTTTTGCTAAAGGGGAAGGAAAAGGATGGAAATCTAGGGCAGAAGCCCTCCACTTTTCCTCTGGTGAGCAAATGATTACAGAGGGAGAAGGTAGTACACACAGTGGGGAGCTGATAGCTGTCTGGAGTATTTTTCAACGAGAAGCACAGAATTCCTCTTTGGTCTGCATCTACACTGACTCCTATGCTCTGTACCAAATGATCCTAATAATCCAGCTCATGACCCTGGCCAACCTGTTCTGGTGGACCTCTCTTACTATAGGACTAGTAGCACTTGTGCTAAAACCCCCTCTGAAGAAATATGCATGGGAATCCTCTGGTGCTCTAGGGAAAGAGCATTGGACAAATACATGCTGGATAATTCCATCATTCTAACTTTTCTGCCTCTCGGCGGCAGAATTCTGTTGTGTTGACTTTTTCAGAAGAACTCCGAGGGACATGAAGACCACCTAATCCATGATAAAACTGGTAATACTTTTCTGCATCCTACCGCAACCCCATGGCCAGAAAGCAGCTGAGTGACCGTGGTCTGAACTAATTGTGGTAGCATGCAGAAAAAGTGAAAGGATCTCTTGAAGCACAAAAAGGTTTGTACGCAGCCAAGCATACAGGATTGTTGGCACAATTTCACATGAACACAAACTGTAGAAGTAGTTTGGTTTTGGTCCAAAAATACTGAAGCACTTTTTTTTTGTTTTGTTTTGTTTTTGTTTTTGTTTTTGTTTTTTAAGTTGAAAGTATTGATTCAAATACTGGAGTAGGACTTGATGTTAATGTTGTGACACCTACCACCCAACCACTGGTTACACTTAGCCCGAAAATTTTTGAAATTGGACCATGTAGAATCAGGAAAACTGGCCAACAACAGATATTGTTTAATCTGTTATGGTCTCTTAAACAAGTCAAATTGCTGATGCAAAACAATATCTGAGAAATACAACCAGCTTGTTCACCCTTTTTGCAGACCTCTTTTCAGGCTTGGACAACCTGGCTGCGACAGTGGAAGCCTCCTAAAAACCGGCTGCCAAGAGACATAACTGGTCTTGTGGGAACAGGATTGGGAATCCTAAATAGTATTGATTCAGAAGTATGAATGAATAAATTGGCTTCCACAACTAAAGATTTAACCAAAATACAACAACCACTGCAATCGTCCTTATCAGCCTTGGGAACACATCAGTGGTTGCTATCAAACATTCTAGCAAATTGGGAAAAGATAAATGTAAATAATAGCAAATTGATCATTGATGCACTTAATGCCACACAAAGCAACGTTTCCTTAGCTCTTAGCCGTATCCAGGCTCAATGATGGATGCAGTCAGTTGCTGCCTCAATTATAAGAGAAGGTGAAGAAGGCACTTTTCCCACTGAAATTAGGAAAATAGTCTGGGACAGTGCCACTGACTTTGAAAGAGATTTCCAATCCTGGTGGAATTTAGTGAATTTTACCTATGACCCTAACACAAACACAGCCACAGCATTTGCGTTGACCATAAGAAATGCCTCGGTGCATTTGATATTCCCTATCATTGCACTAGGATTAAATCATGATGGACCCACTTTCTATCCTTCTGAACATAGAGAATGGGCCCGTCAAATTGATGACAAATGGCAAACTGTCAATTTAGAGTCCTGTACCATCTGAGAACAACTAGGGTTTATCTGTGAAGGTAATGCAATTGTAGCTCAAGATATTTGTCTGGAGACAGAACAAAATAGCTGTCATTTTGATATTCATCCTAACGAGACTTCTGAAACAGTCCTTGTATCTACAGACAATGGGTGTGCCTGCTTCAGAACCGCTTGGGATACTGTGTTTATAGAAAGTACAGTAGTAGCTACTAAAAATCATTCCAATTTTTGTGCTTGCAACTTTACTAAAATTGCAGGATGTGATTTTTCTTTTGTAGCTCCAGTTACTTCACATGAACTTTTAGAATCCAATCTCACGTTGATTCACAAGCTACTGCCTACTGCCATTGGGATGAACCTTTCTCTGGTAAAGCAGTTATTACTTCATCAAGATCTAATAGAGATCCTAGGAAAAATCAAGGGGAATGGACAGAAAACTCTGGTAACTGTTCATCATCATGTGCAAGAAATACATCGTGTTGTAGAAAGGGTGAAAAGTGATGCCGAGCACAAGTGGTGGGATACCCTTTTCGGGTGGTCACCCACCGCCACCGGTATCCTGAAGAAATTGTGTCATCCCATTGTTGTTCTTCTGATTTTAGTTATGATTGGTTTTGTTTTATCAGTAATCTTGCTTATTGTAAATTGGAGAATGATGAAACGATGAACAAAATTAACATCTATAATTAATGCACACCACTTGGCCGACATCCTTTACACTAGAGATGTTCCCAGGACAGTAGACACAAGAAGATGATAAGGTTAGAAGATATGTTTTACATCATTTTCTTTTATGATTTGTTCTAATCGCTGTTTTAATTATTTTTGTTTATTGTTTATAAAATTGTACTGAGTAATATCGATTATACTAGGTTTATTACTTTACTGTTTAATATTGATGATACTGGTTTATTATTTGATCAATTTATTGTTTAATTGATTCCTATTGATTATTATTTAAATAACTATTATTGATTTACTAATTGTATTTTGCTTATTGTTTAATTATAATTTGTTGTGATTACTAATATGTTGTGATTGTTTTAGTTTTCCCGTTTTCTCTTTCTTTCCCTTTTCCTCTTCTCTTTTCCCTGGGACCTGCTGCCAACACTTGACGAGTCCTGAAGACTCCACGACGACACCATGGAATCCTGCTGATGAAGATCTTTCGAGGGCAATCGTCAGTCACGGGGTGGTGTAAGAGCCCGTCAGAAGCCCCTCATTTTCCATTCTGCCTTCCGATTGCCACAAGAAAGAATCCCTTCCCCCACTGTAGTTCCGGCTTAGAACAGGACACAGCACAGGTGGGACCACTGAACCGTCATGCTGGCTGTTCCCAACAAGGCCTGGTAAGAACTTGGCAAGGAGTTGGCAAGGACTTGGCAAAGACCTGACATGGAGCCAGCACGGGACAGCCTGATGCGCGGCCTGCTTCTAATCTCCGTTCTTAAGCCCAATGAACTTTTGGGGTGACTCTCGCGGTCCTTCACTGAAGACCCCTCATCTGCCTCGTTACCACTGTGACAAAGAAAGAATGAGAACCCTCCTCCCAAGGACTGAGACTGAGACCCCTGCTATAGGGAGGAGGGGAAATTGGTGGTCTGACCACTAATGACATGACCTGTTTCCCTTCAGTGATTCAAATGGACTTATTCTTCATTGGATTCGTCTTGCTTTGGTGGTTTCTGTGGACTCACCCGTTCCCTCGGGGCAATTACAATGGACTTTCATTATTACACTTGTTCCCCCCCTCTCTCCTCTGTGGACTATAATTGGAGCCCCGAGTCGACCAGAACTTCGAAGACTCCCCCGACACGACAGACGGATCCCCATCGTCCGGAGCACTGAGGATCTCGCCTGTGTTGGTAGCTATTCCCATATCCCTCTTCTCTCTCTAACCTTTTATCTCCTTTCAGATCCCCACTATCGCGTTTACTGTTTTGGCCCCTACTAAAGGTGCATTTGTTGTGATTAACTGATAGTCCCTTGTTGTTTGCCTTTGTTGCACTTTTGGGATGGGTGAAAAGAACCATCACGACACCCCGCAAGAAACGGATCGTGACATTAAAATTGGCGTCACGGACAGGATTTCTGTCTAGACAGAAGGGTTGCAGCTGAAAAGGCACCCATACTGTCTTTGGCAATTCATAAAGGATCCCTTAGTGCAAAGGGCGGGACACTGTTGTTTTGTTGTTGTTGTGTGTATGTGGTCTGGGAAGGAAGGGACAACTTGAAGCAACTAAGCAGAGCCTCCCAGGCAGATGATTGTCCTTTCACCCAGCCAGGGAAGCGAAGGGCGACACAGCGAGGGCTGTGTAGTTTTGTGGAACTTAAGTTTGTAGCTCCCTGTCGTGGTTTTGGTCCCTTCCCAAAATGAGTGACAATCTTAGCCTTGAAATTAAAGCTGAATTTTATGCACTACTAGCCAAACACAATGCCAAACCTTCTACAGAAGGAGAAAAATGGGCACAGAGTAATTGGTTGAACTTAGAAAATGTTCTTGATAGAGTGTGTTCATTACAACATGAAACAAAATTCAAACTGGGCAAAAATAAAACTATCTTCTGCTCAGTTTTGGGAGCTTGTCTTATGGCAGCTATAGAAAATGGCTTCGAGCGAAGAAGTGAGGAACATGCTATAATAGACTCCCTTCAAAATCTAGTTGAAATTTTGCAAAAACAGTTCTATGAAGCAAAAAAAATGTGATCTATGCATTGCGAGCTGCCTTAACAGAGGAACATATTAACAAATCACATCATGCTGATTCCTCTACAGAGCTTGAGGAGAAGGAAACTCCTCACATTAAACAAATCTATCCTCATCAAGAACTTGAAGCAGCAAGTAATTGTGGGGAACATTGCTGCCATCACTTGAGACCCTTGATTAAAACAGAGTAGAACTATCTCAGTGATGATGATCTGGAACCTCACATCACAACCAAACGCATACCATCACAACTAAACACGGCCACCGAGCTAGCTAAGCTTAAAAGGGAATACGGACAGCCTCCACATGAATCAGAAACAGAATATGTTTTCCGGGTGTCCCTCACTGGTGGTGATCAAATTCAATTCACTGAACAGGAAGCCAGTGGGTATTGGGGACATGGTGTCTTCTTAACAACGGGAGAGAAAGGTGACACATGGTCCCTGACACAGCGTGCAGCTTTTTGGGCCGGGGGAACAAGCCCCTTGGAAAGGGGAGATCCCATAGCTAGAATTAGTACCCCCGACCAGCTCTTGGAAAATGTGCACAAAGCTGCTTGCCTGCAAATGACTCACCAAAAGAAATGAATTCCTGGCTTTGAATCCCTGATGCAATTACCTGTGAAGCCCAAGATAATGACCCCTTGAATTTGTGGGCTTCCAGAATCACTCAAACCTACAGCAATTCTCCTTCCAAAAACGATAGCAGCTGTATCTCCTGTAGAAAGACCAGACAGATTTCCTAGTCACTGGAACGACCCATTTGTTCCCCTTTATGACTTGTTGAGGAAAGGGGTGAAATGGGATTGGAGTCTTTCTCAGGAGTCAGCATTGCAATTGCTGATTTTTGAAGCAACAGCTCATCAAGCACTGGGCCCTATCCATCCTACAGATCCTTTCCAGGTGGAATGGGCATTTGCCTCCTCAGGGCTGTCAGTACACATATGGCAGCGGGGTCCTGAGGCTCCGACAAGACCTGTTGGTTTTGATTCCCGTGGTTCCAAAGATGCTGAGAAAAGATACACTACCTGGGAAAAAGGATTGTTGATGGTTATCTTAGCTTTCCTAGAAGTAGAAAAAATTGCACAAAAACAACCAATTGTATTGAGAGGCCCCTTCAAGGTTATTAAGACAGTCACTAGTGGGAGTCCCCCTCCTGACGGGGTGGCCCAGAGGGCCTCAGTGAGAAAGTGGTATGCTCAGGTTGAACATTACTGTAACTTCTTCTCAATGACAGAAGGAGCTGTAAAAACTTTAGCAATCCAAGAAACGGAGAGCTTGGACAAACCTGCCTCTGTAATCAAAGTAACCCCTCCTTTCTGCCCCGAACAATCAGCAAACTCTTGGTTTACTGATGCTTTTGCTAAAGGGGAAGGAAAAGGATGGAAATCTAGGGCAGAAGCCCTCCACTTTTCCTCTGGTGAGCAAATGATTACAGAGGGAGAAGGTAGTACACACAGTGGGGAGCTGATAGCTGTCTGGAGTATTTTTCAACGAGAAGCACAGAATTCCTCTTTGGTCTGCATCTACACTGACTCCTATGCTCTGTACCAAATGATCCTAATAATCCAGCTCATGACCCTGGCCAACCTGTTCTGGTGGACCTCTCTTACTATAGGACTAGTAGCACTTGTGCTAAAACCCCCTCTGAAGAAATATGCATGGGAATCCTCTGGTGCTCTAGGGAAAGAGCATTGGACAAATACATGCTGGATAATTCCATCATTCTAACTTTTCTGCCTCTCGGCGGCAGAATTCTGTTGTGTTTACTTTTTCAGAAGAACTCCGAGGGACATGAAGACCACCTAATCCATGATAAAACTGGTAATACTTTTCTGCATCCTACCGCAACCCCATGGCCAGAAAGCAGCTGAGTGACCGTGGTCTGAACTAATTGTGGTAGCATGCAGAAAAAGTGAAAGGATCTCTTGAAGCACAAAAAGGTTTGTACGCAGCCAAGCATACAGGATTGTTGGCACAATTTCACATGAACACAAACTGTAGAAGTAGTTTGGTTTTGGTCCAAAAATACTGAAGCACTTTTTTTTTGTTTTGTTTTGTTTTTGTTTTTGTTTTTGTTTTTTAAGTTGAAAGTATTGATTCAAATACTGGAGTAGGACTTGATGTTAATGTTGTGACACCTACCACCCAACCACTGGTTACACTTAGCCCGAAAATTTTTGAAATTGGACCATGTAGAATCAGGAAAACTGGCCAACAACAGATATTGTTTAATCTGTTATGGTCTCTTAAACAAGTCAAATTGCTGATGCAAAACAATATCTGAGAAATACAACCAGCTTGTTCACCCTTTTTGCAGACCTCTTTTCAGGCTTGGACAACCTGGCTGCGACAGTGGAAGCCTCCTAAAAACCGGCTGCCAAGAGACATAACTGGTCTTGTGGGAACAGGATTGGGAATCCTAAATAGTATTGATTCAGAAGTATGAATGAATAAATTGGCTTCCACAACTAAAGATTTAACCAAAATACAACAACCACTGCAATCGTCCTTATCAGCCTTGGGAACACATCAGTGGTTGCTATCAAACATTCTAGCAAATTGGGAAAAGATAAATGTAAATAATAGCAAATTGATCATTGATGCACTTAATGCCACACAAAGCAACGTTTCCTTAGCTCTTAGCCGTATCCAGGCTCAATGATGGATGCAGTCAGTTGCTGCCTCAATTATAAGAGAAGGTGAAGAAGGCACTTTTCCCACTGAAATTAGGAAAATAGTCTGGGACAGTGCCACTGACTTTGAAAGAGATTTCCAATCCTGGTGGAATTTAGTGAATTTTACCTATGACCCTAACACAAACACAGCCACAGCATTTGCGTTGACCCTAAGAAATGCCTGGGTGCATTTGATATTCCCTATCATTGCACTAGGATTAAATCATGATGGACCCACTTTCTATCCTTCTGAACATAGAGAATGGGCCCGTCAAATTGATGACAAATGGCAAACTGTCAATTTAGAGTCCTGTACCATCTGAGAACAACTAGGGTTTATCTGTGAAGGTAATGCAATTGTAGCTCAAGATATTTGTCTGGAGACAGAACAAAATAGCTGTCATTTTGATATTCATCCTAACGAGACTTCTGAAACAGTCCTTGTATCTACAGACAATGGGTGTGCCTGCTTCAGAACCGCTTGGGATACTGTGTTTATAGAAAGTACAGTAGTAGCTACTAAAAATCATTCCAATTTTTGTGCTTGCAACTTTACTAAAATTGCAGGATGTGATTTTTCTTTTGTAGCTCCAGTTACTTCACATGAACTTTTAGAATCCAATCTCACGTTGATTCACAAGCTACTGCCTACTGCCATTGGGATGAACCTTTCTCTGGTAAAGCAATTATTACTTCATCAAGATCTAATAGAGATCCTAGGAAAAATCAAGGGGAATGGACAGAAAACTCTGGTAACTGTTCATCATCATGTGCAAGAAATACATCGTGTTGTAGAAAGGGTGAAAAGTGATGCCGAGCACAAGTGGTGGGATACCCTTTTCGGGTGGTCACCCACCGCCACCGGTATCCTGAAGAAATTGTGTCATCCCATTGTTGTTCTTCTGATTTTAGTTATGATTGGTTTTGTTTTATCAGTAATCTTGCTTATTGTAAATTGGAGAATGATGAAACGATGAACAAAATTAACATCTATAATTAATGCACACCACTTGGCCGACATCCTTTACACTAGAGATGTTCCCAGGACAGTAGACACAAGAAGATGATAAGGTTAGAAGATATGTTTTACATCATTTTCTTTTATGATTTGTTCTAATCGCTGTTTTAATTATTTTTGTTTATTGTTTATAAAATTGTACTGAGTAATATCGATTATACTAGGTTTATTACTTTACTGTTTAATATTGATGATACTGGTTTATTATTTGATCAATTTATTGTTTAATTGATTCATATTGATTATTATTTAAATAACTATTATTGATTTACTAATTGTATTTTGCTTATTGTTTAATTATAATTTGTTGTGATTACTAATATGTTGTGATTGTTTTAGTTTTCCCGTTTTCTCTTTCTTTCCCTTTTCCTCTTCTCTTTTCCCTGGGACCTGCTGCCAACACTTGACGAGTCCTGAAGACTCCACGACGACACCATGGAATCCTGCTGATGAAGATCTTTCGAGGGCAATCGTCAGTCACGGGGTGGTGTAAGAGCCCGTCAGAAGCCCCTCATTTTCCATTCTGCCTTCCGATTGCCACAAGAAAGAATCCCTTCCCCCACTGTAGTTCCGGCTTAGAACAGGACACAGCACAGGTGGGACCACTGAACCGTCATGCTGGCTGTTCCCAACAAGGCCTGGTAAGAACTTGGCAAGGACTTGGCAAGGACTTGGCAAAGACCTGACATGGAGCCAGCACGGGACAGCCTGATGCGCGGCCTGCTTCTAATCTCCGTTCTTAAGCCCAATGAACTTTTGGGGTGACTCTCGCGGTCCTTCACTGAAGACCCCTCATCTGCCTCGTTACCACTGTGACAAAGAAAGAATGAGAACCCTCCTCCCAAGGACTGAGACTGAGACCCCTGCTATAGGGAGGAGGGGAAATTGGTGGTCTGACCACTAATGACATGACCTGTTTCCCTTCAGTGATTCAAATGGACTTATTCTTCATTGGATTCGTCTTGCTTTGGTGGTTTCTGTGGACTCACCCGTTCCCTCGGGGCGATTACAATGGACTTTCATTATTACACTTGTTCCCCCCCTCTCTCCTCTGTGGACTATAATTGGAGCCCCGAGTCGACCAGAACTTCGAAGACTCCCCCGACACGACAGACGGATCCCCATCGTCCGGAGCACTGAGGATCTCGCCTGTGTTGGTAGCTATTCCCATATCCCTCTTCTCTCTCTAACCTTTTATCTCCTTTCAGATCCCCACTATCGCGTTTACTGTTTTGGCCCCTACTAAAGGTGCATTTGTTGTGATTAACTGATAGTCCCTTGTTGTTTGCCTTTGTTGCACTTTTGGGATGGGTGAAAAGAACCATCACGACACCCCGGAAGAAGCGGATCGTGACAGAGGCGGGCTGGTTACCCCAGACCTGCTAAGCGAGAGCGGCAGTCTCCCATGCTGCGTTTCCGTCTTTTTCGCGAGAAAAGCGGCCAGTAAAGAGACGAAGCGAGTAATAAAAAGAGTGAGAGAACCCCCCCTGGGACTGGGTCTCAGAGAAAGAGTGGGACCCCTTAGTGGGGGGGGGGGGGGGGGGGAGTAAAAGGTAATTAATTAGAAAAAAAAATGAATTAAAAGGTAAAAAGAGGGTTTTCTTGGCATAATCTATTGGGGAAAAATAAAAGGTAAAATGTGTAGGAGGGGCCCCTAAAAATTCTGCTGGATTGAGGGATAAGAATGCCCGAGAACATCCAAGATCAAACCTGCTGGATTGAGGGATTAATATTCCAAGAGCATCCAGGGTTGATTCAAACCTGCTGGATTGAGGGATTAATGTTCCAAGAGCATCCAGGGTTGATTCAAACCTGCTGGATTGAGGGATTAATGTTCCAAGAGCATCCAGGGTTAAGTCAAACCTGCTGGGTTGAGGGATTAACATTCCAAGAGCACCCAGAATTAAGTTTGCTGGGTTGTTGAGAGCAGCCAAGATTGAGTAAAAATTTTGCCAGTTTGAAGAGAAGTCTGACAGGATCTAGAGTTGGGAACCACACAGCTAGATTGAGGGGTATCCAAGAACACTGGGACTAGCCAGGGACACCTACAAGTGTAATAGGTGTGTTGAAAAAGAAAAGGTACCTTGTTGTTGTGGTTGTTTTGTTATGTGTAAGAGTAAGTAAAATAAAGTTAAGTGAATGTAGACGAAGGAAAGTATATGTATGCATCCTGCCCTGTTAAGCAGCCTCACTGTGCTTCCCTGCTGTCACCGACAAACACAAGTTACGAACCCTCAGAACTGAAAAAGTTCCATCAAATATTGCTTCCATTGATGACCATGATATTGTCTATAATACCTTGTTCCAACTTATGTTATGTAAGTGTTAATACCCCTATCCTACCAGTTGGTAAACCTGATGGGTCATACCGGTTAGTACAGGATCTGCGGGCCATAAACAAGGTCACTGAGGATCTGTATCCTGTGGTGGCCAATCCCTACACGTTATTAACTTGCTTAACCCCCGAGCTAACTTGGTTTACCGTTTTAGATTTAAAAGATGCCTTCTTTTGCCTTCCTATCCACGAAGCCAGAAAATTTTTGCATTTGAATGGGAAAATCCTAAGAGCGGGCCAAGAACTCAACTGACATGGACCAGACTCCCACAAGGATTCAAAAACTCACCCACTTTGTTTGGAGAACAACTTGCAAAAGAATTAGAGACCTGAGAAGCCCCTCCAGAGGAAGGGAAGTTGCTAGAGTACGTAGATGACATCCTGATAGCCACACGGACAAGGGAAGCATGCACGGCCTGGACGATAAGCCTCTTGAACTTTTTGGGGCTCCAAGGGTACCGAGTATCAAAGAAAAAAGCCCAAGTAGTAAAACAGAAAGTAACTTATCTGGGTTACGAAGTCAGTGCTAGACAACGTACCTTGGGCCAAAGCCGGAAGGAGGCAATATGCCAGACCCCAAAACCTCAGACGGTAAAGGAACTACGAACTTTCCTGAGGATGACAGGGTGGTGCAGGTTATGGATCTGTAACTATGGACTGTTTGTTAAGCCCTTCTATGAACTGATTGCAACTGAAAGCAGGAACATCCAAGAGACAAAGGAAGCTACGCAAGCTTTCAACCAGCTGAAAAAAGCCCTCATGTCAGCTCCAGCCCTGAGATTGCCGGACGTGAGTAAGCCTTTCCTTTTATTCTCCCATGAGAAGCAAGGAATCGCCTTAGGAATACTAGCACAGGACCTGGGCCCATATCGGAGAGCAGTGGCTTACTTCTCTAAGCAATTGGATACAGCAGCTAAAGGGTGGCCTGGGTGCCTCAGAGCTGTTGCAGCAGTCGTCCTGAACATCCAAGAGGCACACAAATTCACCCTAGGCCAGAAAAGAACTGTGCTAGTGTCTCACACAGTGTCTGCAGTGCTAGAGGTAAAAGGTGGGCATTGGCTTTCCCCACAACGGCTCCTGAGATACCAAGCTATCATAGCGGAGCAAGATGATGTAGAGATAGTAGTGGCTAACATTGTCAATCCAGCCTCCTTCCTCAGTAGAAACCAAGGGGAACCAGTGGAACATGACTGCCTGGAGACCATTGAAGCCACCTACTCCAGCTGCCCTGACTCGAAGGACACCCCTCTCGAGAATGCAGAAGTCTCGTTTACTGATGGAAGCAGTTATATCATCAGTGGAAAACGGCACGCCGGCTAGGCAGTTCCAACGTGCAAGGAAGTAATATCATCTGGGCCCCTGCCAACAAATACCTCTGCACAGAAGGCCGAGATAATTGCTCTAACTCGGGCCCTAGAATTGGCAAGAGGGAAAGAAATAAACATATACACGGACTCGAAGTATGCATTTGGAGTAGTGCATGCTCACAGAGCCATTTAGAAAGAGAGAGGACTGCTGAAGTCTCAAGGGAAAAATATTAAAGATGCATCAGAAGTACTGCGACTTCTAGCAGCAGTCCAGTTGCCAGAGAAAGTAGCGATCATGCACATTAAGGCACATCAGAAGATCAACTCCGAATTGGAAGAAGGAAACGAGCTGGCAGATAGGGAAGCAAAAGAAGCAGCAAGACGGGCAAATTTCCCCTAAAGGTAAGCCAAGATACAACAAACCAGAAAAAAAATTAATCTATGAGCAAAAAGGAGACTATAACCAAGAGGGATGGGCCACCATAGAAGGAAAATTAGTTCTACCCTCCTATTTATGATGGTCCCTAATAAAGGAAGAACACCAGAAAACCATTGGGGTATTGATGCTCTAGCATAACTAGACATTTACAACTCGACAATGTGACCTTTGCCTCCAGACCAACCCCAAAAATACTCCCAAACCAAAGCTTAGCCAGATTCGGAAGGGTCATGGGCCGGAGCAGCAATGGCAGATTGATTGTACAGAATTGCCAAGAAAAGGGGGGTATAAGTTTTTCCTGGTGCTAACAGATACCTTTTCAGGATGGCCAGAAGCATTCCCCACCAGGACTTCTAAAGCTCAAGAAGTAACTAAGGTATTGGTACAAGAAAACATACCACGCTTTAGAGTCCTGGCCACAATCTCCTCAAATAGAGGACCACATTTTATTGTAAAATTCGTGCAACAAGTTAGCCAATACTTGAACATAGACTGAGAACTTCGCACCCCATATAACCCACAATCAAGTGGTCAGGTAAAAAAAATGAATCATTTGATCAAACAACAAATTGTACAATTGGGACAAGAAGCTAATTTGTCATGGACTCAATCCCTCCCATTAGCACTACTGCAGATCCGAACCAAACCCAAGACTAAAGAAAAGCTAAACCACTTTGAATTGCTTTATGAAAAACCATATGGGGTGCGAAAGAGAATGTCTACCCAAGACATGTCACTAACCTCCTGTATGTTAAGTCTCTTAACTTGGTGTATCCAGCACCAATCACTAGCTAATAAACACAAGTCATAACTAGTGAAATACACTGTTTAGAAGACTTTATGTCACCCAATTATAATCCTATTAATTTTAGTTACTGTAAGTTTAATGATGTCTACTTTAACACTCATGTAGAATTCGAGGATGTTAAAACACATGGCCAGTCTGACATCACTCTCTAGAACTCCTAGAATCTTACTGAAAGAGGACGGTCATGATAGTAGATCAGAATTTAAATCAAGACCCCTGTAGTAAAAGAATTTAATCTATTTTAAGAAAAGGGGGGACTGAAGCAGAGATTTTTAGAGTTAGGTTAACAAAATGAATGAAGCATTTCTAATTTAGCTTGTAGAGTTATCTGTTGAATTTTCAACCTTTTACTTAAGAAACCTCTGCCTAGTACAAAGGGCATAGGAAAATGCAAATTTCTGAAGCTTCTTGCATAGAGAACAATACCAGAAGAAGGAAAGAACCCAGATAAAGAAGCTCCTCTGTCTCCAAGCCTATCAAGACTGACAGACGTACTCAGATAAGCACCAAAGGACCAAAAGCGCACGCGCAGAGAGGAAAAGTTCAAAAGTTCAATCATGAGGAAGACCACAATCTTCAGCCTCAGGACCACCAAGAGACCCCCGTACGACCACCACAGCAAACCACGCATGCCCAGAAGGGCGTGGACTTACTTCGCGTGAGAAGCGAGGACAGGCGGGGCCAGGGGTGGAATATGCATGAAAAAGTTGTGCAATGTATTGCATATGGAACGTCTTTAAGAATAAAAGTGTGGGTCAAGCCCGCTGCTTTGCCGCTTGGTTTTTCGCCTTCAGTCAATTACACACTGCTGAAGTTGAGGCAGGCTGTTCAGCTTTGCTGCTTTTCAGCATCTCAGCTGCCCTTCTGCTCTGTGACAGCTCTCGAGGTTTCTTGCCTTCGCCAGGCTGCAACGTGCCCGCTAGTACCAAGAACTGGGCAGGAGTGGGCAGAGAGCACGGCCATCTGCCAGCAGGTTGCAGCTTGCCCAGGAAAATGCAGTGTCCTTGCAATGTGCAGCAAATCCTATTTCCTGGCAAGGTCGGGCTAAGTGAGCAGTGCTGGTACACTTTCTCCTTGAGAACTGGAGCGGAAAAGCTTTTCGCTAAGATGTAGGCGACTAGAGAGGCAGAATACGGAGCTCCGCAGCTGGCCGAAAGCAAGTGCCGCTTCCCGGCGTCTTTCGGCAAAAGCGGCGCTTCGGAGCGCACCGCTGCCGCTCCAGTGATCTGTGCGCGAAGTTGCCGCTTCTTCGCCTCCGGCAGCCGGAGATCGCGGTAGCTTGCAAGAGGCGAAGAACGAAGCCGCGAAGAAGCCGGCTTGTGTGCGAAGCTCGCAGACTGCTGCAGGACGGTGGATGCCGCTCTCCTGCCTCTTGAATTCACTCTTGGCATGCCAATGGGAGGTGTTCCAGGACAACCTTCCTGAGTTTTTATTTTAGTTTTCATGCATCCCACCTTGGAAATTCTTGTTGCTCCCCAGAGGCTCCGAGATGCAGAGAACACGGTGGCAGCTGCTGAGAAGAAGGGCAACTGTGAGTTGGTCAAGAAGCAAGAACACAGGCAGTTGACTGTGCTTGGCGAGGAGCAGCTGCTGGATTCTTGCAATTGCCTTCAGTGCGCACAGAAGCCCGCTGCTCTGCTGCTTGGTTTTTCGCCTTCAGTCAATTACACACTGCTGAAGTTGAGGCAGGCAGTTCAGCTTTGCTGCTTTTCAGCATCTCAGCTGCCCTTCTGCTCTGTGACAGCTCTCGAGGTTTCTTGCCTTCGCCAGGCTGCAACGTGCCCGCTACTACCCAGAGCTGGGCAGGAGTGGGCAGAGAGCACGGCCATCTGCCAGCAGGTTGCAGCTTGTCCAGGAAAATGCAGTGTCCTTGGAATGTGCAGCAAATCCTATTTCCTGGCAAGGTCGGGCTAAGTGAGCAGTGCTGGTACACTTTCTCCTTGAGAACTGGAGCGGAAAAGCTTTGCGCTAAGATGTAGGCGACTAGAGAGGCAGAATACGGAGCTCCGCAGCTGGCCGAAAGCAAGTGCCGCTTCCCGGCGTCTTTCGGCAAAAGCGGCGCTTCGGAGCGCACCGCTGCCGCTCCAGTCATCTATGCGCGAAGTTGCCGCTTCTTCGCCTCCGGCAGCCGGAGATCGCGGTAGCTTGCATAGGCGAAGAACGAAGCCGCGAAGAAGCCGGCTTGTGTGCGAAGCTCGCAGACTGCTGCAGGACGGTGGCTGCCGCTCTCCAAGCCTGTTGAATTCACTCTTGGCATGCGAGTGGAAGGTGTTCCAGGACAATTTTCCTGGGTTTTGACGTAGTCCTGCTACATCCCTCCTTGGAAATTCTTGCTGCTCCCCAGAGGCTCCGAGATTCAGAGAACACGGTGGCAGCTGCTGAAAAGAAAGGCAACTGTGAGTTGGTCAAGAAGCAAGAACACAGGCAGTTGACTGTGCTTGGCGAGGAGCAGCTGCTGGATTCTTGCAATTGCCTTCAGTGCGCACAGAAGCCCGCTGCTCTGCTGCTTGGTTTTTCGCCTTCAGTCAATTACACACTGCTGAAGTTGAGGCAGGCAGTTCAGCTTTGCTGCTTTTCAGCATCTCAGCTGCCCTTCTGCTCTGTGACAGCTCTCGAGGTTTCTTGCCTTCGCCAGGCTGCAACGTGCCCGCTACTACCCAGAGCTGGGCAGGAGTGGGCAGAGAGCACGGCCATTTGCCAGCAGGTTGCAGCTTGCCCAGGAAAATGCAGTGTCCTTGGAATGTGCAGCAAATCCTATTTCCTGGCAAGGTCGGGCTAAGTGAGCAATGCTGGTACACTTTCTCCTTGAGAACTGGAGCGGAAAAGCTTTTCGCTAAGACGTAGGCGACTAGAGAGGCAGAATACGCAGCTCCGCAGCTGGCCGAAAGCAAGTGCCGCTTCCCGGCGTCTTTCGGCAAAAGCGGCGCTTCGGAGCGCACCGCTGCCGCTCCAGTCATCTGTGCGCGAAGTTGCCGCTTCTTCGCCTCCGGCAGCCGGAGATCGCGGTAGCTTGCAAGAGGCGAAGAACGAAGCCGCGAAGAAGCCGGCTTGTGTGCGAAGCTCGCAGACTGCTGCAGGACGGTGGCTGCCGCTCTCCTGCCTCTTGAATTCACTCTTGGCATGCCAATGGGAGGTGTTCCAGGACAACCTTCCTGAGTTTTTATTTTAGTTTTCATGCATGCCACCTTGGAAATTCTTGTTGCTCCCCAGAGGCTCCGAGATGCAGAGAACACGGTGGCAGCTGCTGAGAAGAAGGGCAACTGTGAGTTGGTCAAGAAGCAAGAACACAGGCAGTTGACTGTGCTTGGCGAGGAGCAGCTGCTGGATTCTTGCAATTGCCTTCAGTGCGCACAGAAGCCCGCTGCTCTGCTGCTTGGTTTTTCGCCTTCAGTCAATTACACACTGCTGAAGTTGAGGCAGGCAGTTCAGCTTTGCTGCTTTTCAGCATCTCAGCTGCCCTTCTGCTCTGTGACAGCTCTCCAGGTTTCTTGCCTTCGCCAGGCTGCAACGTGCCCGCTACTACCCAGAGCTGGGCAGGAGTGGGCAGAGAGCACGGCCATCTGCCAGCAGGTTGCAGCTTGCCCAGGAAAATGCAGTGTCCTTGGAATGTGCAGCAAATCCTATTTCCTGGCAAGGTCGGGCTAAGTGAGCAGTGCTGGTACACTTTCTCCTTGAGAACTGGAGCGGAAAAGCTTTTCGCTAAGATGTAGACGACTAGAGAGGCAGAATACGGAGCTCCGCAGCTGGCCGAAAGCAAGTGCCGCTTCCCGGCGTCTTTCGGCATAAGCGGCGCTTCGGAGCGCACCGCTGCCGCTCCAGTCATCTGTGCGCGAAGTTGCCGCTTCTTCGCCTCCGGCAGCCGGAGATCGCGGTAGCTTGCAAGAGGCGAAGAATGAAGCCGCGAAGAAGCCGGCTTGTGTGCGAAGCTCGCAGACTGCTGCAGGACGGTGGCTGCCGCTCTCCTGCCTCTTGAATTCACTCTTGGCATGCCAATGGGAGGTGTTCCAGGACAACCTTCCTGAGTTTTTATTTTAGTTTTCATGCATGCCACCTTGGAAATTCTTGTTGCTCCCCAGAGGCTCCGAGATGCAGAGAACACGGTGGCAGCTGCTGAGAAGAAGGGCAACTGTGAGTTGGTCAAGAAGCAAGAACACAGGCAGTTGACTGTGCTTGGCTAGGAGCAGCTGCTGGATTCTTGCAATTGCCTTCAGTGCGCACAGAAGCCCGCTGCTCTGCTGCTTGGTTTTTCGCCTTCAGTCAATTACACACTGCTGAAGTTGAGGCAGGCAGTTCAGCTTTGCTGCTTTTCAGCATCTCGGCTGCCCTTCTGCTCTGTGACAGCTCTCGAGGTTTCTTGCCTTCGCCAGGCTGCAACGTGCCCGCTAGTACCAAGAACTGGGCAGGAGTGGGCAGAGAGCACGGCCATCTGCCAGCAGGTTGCAGCTTGCCCAGGAAAATGCAGTGTCCTTGGAATGTGCAGCAAATCCTATTTCCTGGCAAGGTCGGGCTAAGTGAGCAGTGCTGGTACACTTTCTCCTTGAGAACTGGAGCGGAAAAGCTTTGCGCTAAGATGTAGGCGACTAGAGAGGCAGAATACGCAGCTCCGCAGCTGGCCGAAAGCAAGTGCCGCTTCCCGGCGTCTTTCGGCAAAAGCGGCGCTTCGGAGCGCACCGCTGCCGCTCCAGTCATCTGTGCGCGAAGTTGCCGCTTCTTCGCCTCCGGCAGCCGGAGATCGCGGTAGCTTGCAAGAGGCGAAGAACGAAGCCGCGAAGAAGCCGGCTTGTGTGCGAAGCTCGCAGACTGCTGCAGGACGGTGGATGCCGCTCTCCTGCCTCTTGAATTCACTCTTGGCATGCCAATGGGAGGTGTTCCAGGACAACCTTCCTGAGTTTTTATTTTAGTTTTCATGCATCCCACCTTGGAAATTCTTGTTGCTCCCCAGAGGCTCCGAGATGCAGAGAACACGGTGGCAGCTGCTGAGAAGAAGGGCAACTGTGAGTTGGTCAAGAAGCAAGAACACAGGCAGTTGACTGTGCTTGGCTAGGAGCAGCTGCTGGATTCTTGCAATTGCCTTCAGTGCGCACAGAAGCCCGCTGCTCTGCTGCTTGGTTTTTCGCCTTCAGTCAATTACACACTGCTGAAGTTGAGGCAGGCAGTTCAGCTTTGCTGCTTTTCAGCATCTCAGCTGCCCTTCTGCTCTGTGACAGCTCTCGAGGTTTCTTGCCTTCGCCAGGCTGCAACGTGCCCGCTACTACCCAGAGCTGGGCAGGAGTGGGCAGAGAGCACGGCCATCTGCCAGCAGGTTGCAGCTTGTCCAGGAAAATGCAGTGTCCTTGGAATGTGCAGCAAATCCTATTTCCTGGCAAGGTCGGGCTAAGTGAGCAGTGCTGGTACACTTTCTCCTTGAGAACTGGAGCGGAAAAGCTTTTCGCTAAGATGTAGGCGACTCGAGAGGCAGAATACGGAGCTCCGCAGCTGGCCGAAAGCAAGTGCCGCTTCCCGGCGTCTTTCGGCAAAAGCGGCGCTTCGGAGCGCACCGCTGCCGCTCCAGTCATCTGTGCGCGAAGTTGCCGCTTCTTCGCCTCCGGCAGCCGGAGATCGCGGTAGCTTGCAAGAGGCGAAGAACGAAGCCGCGAAGAAGCCGGCTTGTGTGCGAAGCTCGCAGACTGCTGCAGGACGGTGGCTGCCGCTCTCCTGCCTCTTGAATTCACTCTTGGCATGCCAATGGGAGGTGTTCCAGGACAACCTTCCTGAGTTTTTATTTTAGTTTTCATGCATGCCACCTTGGAAATTCTTGTTGCTCCCCAGAGGCTCCGAGATGCAGAGAACACGGTGGCAGCTGCTGAGAAGAAGGGCAACTGTGAGTTGGTCAAGAAGCAAGAACACAGGCAGTTGACTGTGCTTGGCGAGGAGCAGCTGCTGGATTCTTGCAATTGCCTTCAGTGCGCACAGAAGCCCGCTGCTCTGCTGCTTGGTTTTTCGCCTTCAGTCAATTACACACTGCTGAAGTTGAGGCAGGCAGTTCAGCTTTGCTGCTTTTCAGCATCTCGGCTGCCCTTCTGCTCTGTGACAGCTCTCGAGGTTTCTTGCCTTCGCCAGGCTGCAACGTGCCCGCTACTACCCAGAGCTGGGCAGGAGTGGGCAGAGAGCACGGCCATCTGCCAGCAGGTTGCAGCTTGTCCAGGAAAATGCAGTGTCCTTGGAATGTGCAGCAAATCCTATTTCCTGGCAAGGTCGGGCTAAGTGAGCAGTGCTGGTACACTTTCTCCTTGAGAACTGGAGCGGAAAAGCTTTTCGCTAAGATGTAGACGACTAGAGAGGCAGAATACGGAGCTCCGCAGCTGGCCGAAAGCAAGTGCCGCTTCCCGGCGTCTTTCGGCAAAAGCGGCGCTTCGGAGCGCACCGCTGCCGCTCCAGTGATCTGTGCGCGAAGTTGCCGCTTCTTCGCCTCCGGCAGCCGGAGATCGCGGTAGCTTGCAAGAGGCGAAGAATGAAGCCGCGAAGAAGCCGGCTTGTGTGCGAAGCTCGCAGACTGCTGCAGGACGGTGGCTGCCGCTCTCCTGCCTCTTGAATTCACTCTTGGCATGCCAATGGGAGGTGTTCCAGGACAACCTTCCTGAGTTTTTATTTTAGTTTTCATGCATGCCACCTTGGAAATTCTTGTTGCTCCCCAGAGGCTCCGAGATGCAGAGAACACGGTGGCAGCTGCTGAGAAGAAGGGCAGCTGTGAGTTGGTCAAGAAGCAAGAACACAGGCAGTTGACTGTGCTTGGCTAGGAGCAGCTGCTGGATTCTTGCAATTGCCTTCAGTGCGCACAGAAGCCCGCTGCTCTGCTGCTTGGTTTTTCGCCTTCAGTCAATTACACACTGCTGAAGTTGAGGCAGGCAGTTCAGCTTTGCTGCTTTTCAGCATCTCAGCTGCCCTTCTGCTCTGTGACAGCTCTCGAGGTTTCTTGCCTTCGCCAGGCTGCAACGTGCCCGCTAGTACCAAGAACTGGGCAGGAGTGGGCAGAGAGCACGGCCATCTGCCAGCAGGTTGCAGCTTGCCCAGGAAAATGCAGTGTCCTTGGAATGTGCAGCAAATCCTATTTCCTGGCAAGGTCGGGCTAAGTGAGCAGTGCTGGTACACTTTCTCCTTGAGAACTGGAGCGGAAAAGCTTTTCGCTAAGATGTAGGCGACTAGAGAGGCAGAATACGGAGCTCCGCAGCTGGCCGAAAGCAAGTGCCGCTTCCCGGCGTCTTTCGGCAAAAGCGGCGCTTCGGAGCGCACCGCTGCCGCTCCAGTGATCTGTGCGCGAAGTTGCCGCTTCTTCGCCTCCGGCAGCCGGAGATCGCGGTAGCTTGCAAGAGGCGAAGAACGAAGCCGCGAAGAAGCCGGCTTGTGTGCGAAGCTCGCAGACTGCTGCAGGACGGTGGATGCCGCTCTCCTGCCTCTTGAATTCACTCTTGGCATGCCAATGGGAGGTGTTCCAGGACAACCTTCCTGAGTTTTTATTTTAGTTTTCATGCATGCCACCTTGGAAATTCTTGTTGCTCCCCAGAGGCTCCGAGATGCAGAGAACACGGTGGCAGCTGCTGAGAAGAAGGGCAACTGTGAGTTGGTCAAGAAGCAAGAACACAGGCAGTTGACTGTGCTTGGCTAGGAGCAGCTGCTGGATTCTTGCAATTGCCTTCAGTGCGCACAGAAGCCCGCTGCTCTGCTGCTTGGTTTTTCGCCTTCAGTCAATTACACACTGCTGAAGTTGAGGCAGGCAGTTCAGCTTTGCTGCTTTTCAGCATCTCAGCTGCCCTTCTGCTCTGTGACAGCTCTCGAGGTTTCTTGCCTTCGCCAGGCTGCAACGTGCCCGCTACTACCCAGAGCTGGGCAGGAGTGGGCAGAGAGCACGGCCATCTGCCAGCAGGTTGCAGCTTGTCCAGGAAAATGCAGTGTCCTTGGAATGTGCAGCAAATCCTATTTCCTGGCAAGGTCGGGCTAAGTGAGCAGTGCTGGTACACTTTCTCCTTGAGAACTGGAGCGGAAAAGCTTTTCGCTAAGATGTAGGCGACTAGAGAGGCAGAATACGGAGCTCCGCAGCTGGCCGAAAGCAAGTGCCGCTTCCCGGCGTCTTTCGGCAAAAGCGGCGCTTCGGAGCGCACCGCTGCCGCTCCAGTCATCTGTGCGCGAAGTTGCCGCTTCTTCGCCTCCGGCAGCCGGAGATCGCGGTAGCTTGCAAGAGGCGAAGAACGAAGCCGCGAAGAAGCCGGCTTGTGTGCGAAGCTCGCAGACTGCTGCAGGACGGTGGCTGCCGCTCTCCTGCCTCTTGAATTCACTCTTGGCATGCCAATGGGAGGTGTTCCAGGACAACCTTCCTGAGTTTTTATTTTAGTTTTCATGCATGCCACCTTGGAAATTCTTGTTGCTCCCCAGAGGCTCCGAAATGCAGAGAACACGGTGGCAGCTGCTGAGAAGAAGGGCAACTGTGAGTTGGTCAAGAAGCAAGAACACAGGCAGTTGACTGTGCTTGGCTAGGAGCAGCTGCTGGATTCTAGCAATTGCCTTCAGTGCGCACAGAAGCCCGCTGCTCTGCTGCTTGGTTTTTCGCCTTCAGTCAATTACACACTGCTGAAGTTGAGGCAGGCAGTTCAGCTTTGCTGCTTTTCAGCATCTCGGCTGCCCTTCTGCTCTGTGACAGCTCTCGAGGTTTCTTGCCTTCGCCAGGCTGCAACGTGCCCGCTAGTACCAAGAACTGGGCAGGAGTGGGCAGAGAGCACGGCCATCTGCCAGCAGGTTGCAGCTTGCCCAGGAAAATGCAGTGTCCTTGGAATGTGCAGCAAATCCTATTTCCTGGCAAGGTCGGGCTAAGTGAGCAGTGCTGGTACACTTTCTCCTTGAGAACTGGAGCGGAAAAGCTTTTCGCTAAGATGTAGGCGACTAGAGAGGCAGAATACGGAGCTCCGCAGCTGGCCGAAAGCAAGTGCCGCTTCCCGGCGTCTTTCGGCAAAAGCGGCGCTTCGGAGCGCACCGCTGCCGCTCCAGTGATCTGTGCGCGAAGTTGCCGCTTCTTCGCCTCCGGCAGCCGGAGATCGCGGTAGCTTGCAAGAGGCGAAGAACGAAGCCGCGAAGAAGCCGGCTTGTGTGCGAAGCTCGCAGACTGCTGCAGGACGGTGGATGCCGCTCTCCTGCCTCTTGAATTCACTCTTGGCATGCCAATGGGAGGTGTTCCAGGACAACCTTCCTGAGTTTTTATTTTAGTTTTCATGCATGCCACCTTGGAAATTCTTGTTGCTCCCCAGAGGCTCCGAGATGCAGAGAACACGGTGGCAGCTGCTGAGAAGAAGGGCAACTGTGAGTTGGTCAAGAAGCAAGAACACAGGCAGTTGACTGTGCTTGGCTAGGAGCAGCTGCTGGATTCTTGCAATTGCCTTCAGTGCGCACAGAAGCCCGCTGCTCTGCTGCTTGGTTTTTCGCCTTCAGTCAATTACACACTGCTGAAGTTGAGGCAGGCAGTTCAGCTTTGCTGCTTTTCAGCATCTCAGCTGCCCTTCTGCTCTGTGACAGCTCTCGAGGTTTCTTGCCTTCGCCAGGCTGCAACGTGCCCGCTAGTACCAAGAACTGGGCAGGAGTGGGCAGAGAGCACGGCCATCTGCCAGCAGGTTGCAGCTTGCCCAGGAAAATGCAGTGTCCTTGGAATGTGCAGCAAATCCTATTTCCTGGCAAGGTCGGGCTAAGTGAGCAGTGCTGGTACACTTTCTCCTTGAGAACTGGAGCGGAAAAGCTTTTCGCTAAGATGTAGGCGACTCGAGAGGCAGAATACGGAGCTCCGCAGCTGGCCGAAAGCAAGTGCCGCTTCCCGGCGTCTTTCGGCAAAAGCGGCGCTTCGGAGCGCACCGCTGCCGCTCCAGTGATCTGTGCGCGAAGTTGCCGCTTCTTCGCCTCCGGCAGCCGGAGATCGCGGTAGCTTGCAAGAGGCGAAGAACGAAGCCGCGAAGAAGCCGGCTTGTGTGCGAAGCTCGCAGACTGCTGCAGGACGGTGGATGCCGCTCTCCTGCCTCTTGAATTCACTCTTGGCATGCCAATGGGAGGTGTTCCAGGACAACCTTCCTGAGTTTTTATTTTAGTTTTCATGCATCCCACCTTGGAAATTCTTGTTGCTCCCCAGAGGCTCCGAGATGCAGAGAACACGGTGGCAGCTGCTGAGAAGAAGGGCAACTGTGAGTTGGTCAAGAAGCAAGAACACAGGCAGTTGACTGTGCTTGGCTAGGAGCAGCTGCTGGATTCTTGCAATTGCCTTCAGTGCGCACAGAAGCCCGCTGCTCTGCTGCTTGGTTTTTCGCCTTCAGTCAATTACACACTGCTGAAGTTGAGGCAGGCAGTTCAGCTTTGCTGCTTTTCAGCATCTCAGCTGCCCTTCTGCTCTGTGACAGCTCTCCAGGTTTCTTGCCTTCGCCAGGCTGCAACGTGCCCGCTACTACCCAGAGCTGGGCAGGAGTGGGCAGAGAGCACGGCCATCTGCCAGCAGGTTGCAGCTTGTCCAGGAAAATGCAGTGTCCTTGGAATGTGCAGCAAATCCTATTTCCTGGCAAGGTCGGGCTAAGTGAGCAGTGCTGGTACACTTTCTCCTTGAGAACTGGAGCGGAAAAGCTTTTCGCTAAGATGTAGGCGACTAGAGAGGCAGAATACGGAGCTCCGCAGCTGGCCGAAAGCAAGTGCCGCTTCCCGGCGTCTTTCGGCAAAAGCGGCGCTTCGGAGCGCACCGCTGCCGCTCCAGTCATCTGTGCGCGAAGTTGCCGCTTCTTCGCCTCCGGCAGCCGGAGATCGCGGTAGCTTGCAAGAGGCGAAGAACGAAGCCGCGAAGAAGCCGGCTTGTGTGCGAAGCTCGCAGACTGCTGCAGGACGGTGGCTGCCGCTCTCCTGCCTCTTGAATTCACTCTTGGCATGCCAATGGGAGGTGTTCCAGGACAACCTTCCTGAGTTTTTATTTTAGTTTTCATGCATGCCACCTTGGAAATTCTTGTTGCTCCCCAGAGGCTCCGAAATGCAGAGAACACGGTGGCAGCTGCTGAGAAGAAGGGCAACTGTGAGTTGGTCAAGAAGCAAGAACACAGGCAGTTGACTGTGCTTGGCTAGGAGCAGCTGCTGGATTCTTGCAATTGCCTTCAGTGCGCACAGAAGCCCGCTGCTCTGCTGCTTGGTTTTTCGCCTTCAGTCAATTACACACTGCTGAAGTTGAGGCAGGCAGTTCAGCTTTGCTGCTTTTCAGCATCTCGGCTGCCCTTCTGCTCTGTGACAGCTCTCGAGGTTTCTTGCCTTCGCCAGGCTGCAACGTGCCCGCTACTACCCAGAGCTGGGCAGGAGTGGGCAGAGAGCACGGCCATCTGCCAGCAGGTTGCAGCTTGCCCAGGAAAATGCAGTGTCCTTGGAAAGTGCAGCAAATCTCATTTCCTGGCAAGGTCGGGCTAAGTGAGCAGTGCTGGGACACTTTCTCCTTGAGAACTGGAGCGGAAAAGCTTTTCGCTAAGATGTAGGCGACTAGAGAGGCAGAATACGCAGCTCCGCAGCTGGCCGAAAGCAAGTGCCGCTTCCCGGCGTCTTTCGGCAAAAGCGGCGCTTCGGAGCGCACCGCTGCCGCTCCAGTCATCTATGCGCGAAGTTGCCGCTTCTTCGCCTCCGGCAGCCGGAGATCGCGGTAGCTTGCATAGGCGAAGAACGAAGCCGCGAAGAAGCCGGCTTGTGTGCGAAGCTCGCAGACTGCTGCAGGACGGTGGCTGCCGCTCTCCAAGCCTGTTGAATTCACTCTTGGCATGCGAGTGGAAGGTGTTCCAGGACAATTTTCCTGGGTTTTGACGTAGTCCTGCTACATCCCTCCTTGGAAATTCTTGCTGCTCCCCAGAGGCTCCGAGATTCAGAGAACACGGTGGCAGCTGCTGAAAAGAAAGGCAACTGTGAGTTGGTCAAGAAGCAAGAACACAGGCAGTTGACTGTGCTTGGCGAGGAGCAGCTGCTGGATTCTTGCAATTGCCTTCAGTGCGCACAGAAGCCCGCTGCTCTGCTGCTTGGTTTTTCGCCTTCAGTCAATTACACACTGCTGAAGCTGAGGCAGGCAGTTCAGCTTTGCTGCTTTTCAGCATCTCAGCTGCCCTTCTGCTCTGTGACAGCTCTCGAGGTTTCTTGCCTTCGCCAGGCTGCAACGTGCCCGCTACTACCCAGAGCTGGGCAGGAGTGGGCAGAGAGCACGGCCATTTGCCAGCAGGTTGCAGCTTGCCCAGGAAAATGCAGTGTCCTTGGAATGTGCAGCAAATCCTATTTCCTGGCAAGGTCGGGCTAAGTGAGCAATGCTGGTACACTTTCTCCTTGAGAACTGGAGCGGAAAAGCTTTTCGCTAAGACGTAGGCGACTAGAGAGGCAGAATACGCAGCTCCGCAGCTGGCCGAAAGCAAGTGCCGCTTCCCGGCGTCTTTCGGCAAAAGCGGCGCTTCGGAGCGCACCGCTGCCGCTCCAGTCATCTGTGCGCGAAGTTGCCGCTTCTTCGCCTCCGGCAGCCGGAGATCGCGGTAGCTTGCAAGAGGCGAAGAACGAAGCCGCGAAGAAGCCGGCTTGTGTGCGAAGCTCGCAGACTGCTGCAGGACGGTGGCTGCCGCTCTCCTGCCTCTTGAATTCACTCTTGGCATGCCAATGGGAGGTGTTCCAGGACAACCTTCCTGAGTTTTTATTTTAGTTTTCATGCATGCCACCTTGGAAATTCTTGTTGCTCCCCAGAGGCTCCGAGATGCAGAGAACACGGTGGCAGCTGCTGAGAAGAAGGGCAACTGTGAGTTGGTCAAGAAGCAAGAACACAGGCAGTTGACTGTGCTTGGCGAGGAGCAGCTGCTGGATTCTTGCAATTGCCTTCAGTGCGCACAGAAGCCCGCTGCTCTGCTGCTTGGTTTTTCGCCTTCAGTCAATTACACACTGCTGAAGTTGAGGCAGGCAGTTCAGCTTTGCTGCTTTTCAGCATCTCAGCTGCCCTTCTGCTCTGTGACAGCTCTCGAGGTTTCTTGCCTTCGCCAGGCTGCAACGTGCCCGCTAGTACCAAGAACTGGGCAGGAGTGGGCAGAGAGCACGGCCATTTGCCAGCAGGTTGCAGCTTGCCCAGGAAAATGCAGTGTCCTTGGAATGTGCAGCAAATCCTATTTCCTGGCAAGGTCGGGCTAAGTGAGCAGTGCTGGTACACTTTCTCCTTGAGAACTGGAGCGGAAAAGCTTTTCGCTAAGATGTAGGCGACTAGAGAGGCAGAATACGGAGCTCCGCAGCTGGCCGAAAGCAAGTGCCGCTTCCCGGCGTCTTTCGGCAAAAGCGGCGCTTCGGAGCGCACCGCTGCCGCTCCAGTGATCTGTGCGCGAAGTTGCCGCTTCTTCGCCTCCGGCAGCCGGAGATCGCGGTAGCTTGCAAGAGGCGAAGAACGAAGCCGCGAAGAAGCCGGCTTGTGTGCGAAGCTCGCAGACTGCTGCAGGACGGTGGCTGCTGCTCTCCAGCCTGTTGAATTCAATCTTGACATGCGAGTGGAAGGTGTTCCAGGACAATTTTCCTGTGTTTCGACGTAGTCCTGCTACATCCCTCCTTGGAAATTCTTGCTGCTCCCCAGAGGCTCCGAGATGCAGAGAACACGGTGGCAGCTGCTGAAAAGAAAGGCAACTGTGAGTTGGTCAAGAAGCAAGAACACAGGCAGTTGACTGTGCTTGGCGAGGAGCAGCTGCTGGATTCTAGCAATTGCCTTCAGTGCGCACAGAAGCCCGCTGCTCTGCTGCTTGGCTTTTCGCCTTCAGTCAATGACACACTGCTGAAGTTGAGGCAGGCAGTTCAGCTTTGCTGCTTTTCAGCATCTCAGCTGCCCTTCTGCTCTGTGACAGCTCTCCAGGTTTCTTGCCTTCGCCAGGCTGCAACGTGCCCGCTACTACCCAGAGCTGGGCAGGAGTGGGCAGAGAGCACGGCCATCTGCCAGCAGGTTGCAGCTTGCCCAGGAAAATGCAGTGTCCTTGGAATGTGCAGCAAATCTTATTTCCTGGCAAGGTCGGGCTAAGTGAGCAGTGCTGGTACACTTTCTCCTTGAGAACTGGATCGGAAAAGCTTTTCGCTAAGATGTAGGCGACTAGAGAGGCAGAATACGGAGCTCCGCAGCTGGCCGAAAGCAAGTGCCGCTTCCCGGCGTCTTTCGGCAAAAGCGGCGCTTCGGAGCGCACCGCTGCCGCTCCAGTCATCTGTGCGCGAAGTTGCCGCTTCTTCGCCTCCGGCAGCCGGAGATCGCGGTAGCTTGCAAGAGGCGAAGAACGAAGCCGCGAAGAAGCCGGCTTGTGTGCGAAGCTCGCAGACTACTGCAGGACGGTGGCTGCCGCTCTCCTGCCTCTTGAATTCACTCTTGGCATGCCAATGGGAGGTGTTCCAGGACAACCTTCCTGAGTTTTTATTTTAGTTTTCATGCATCCCACCTTGGAAATTCTTGTTGCTCCCCAGAGGCTCCGAAATGCAGAGAACACGGTGGCAGCTGCTGAGAAGAAGGGCAACTGTGAGTTGGTCAAGAAGCAAGAACACAGGCAGCTGCCTGTGCTTGGCAAGGAGCAGCTGCTGGATTCTTGCAATTGCCTTCAGTGCGCACAGAAGCCCGCTGCTCTGCTGCTTCGTGTTTCGCCTTCAGTCAATTGCACATTGCTGAAGCTGAGGCAGGCAGTTCAGCTTTGCTGCTTTTCAGCATCTCAGCTGCTTTCTGCTCTGTGACAGCTCTCGAGGTGAAATAGAGATTTTTAGAGTTAGGTTAACAAAATGAATTAAGCATTTCTAATTTAGCTTGTAGAGTTATGTGTTGAATTTTCAACCTTTTGCTTAAGAAACCTCTGCCTAATACAAAGGGCAAAGGAAAATGCAAATTTCTGAAGCTTCTCGCATGAAGAACAATACCAGAAGAAGGAAAGAACCCTTTCCTTCTGAATTAAAATAAAGAAGCTCCTCTGTCTCCAAGCCTATCAAGACTGACAGACGTACTCAGATAAGCACGAAAGGACCAAAAGCGCACGCGCAGAGAGGAAAAGTTCAAAAGTTCAATCATGAGGAAGACCACAATCTTCAGCCTCAGGACCCCCGTACGACCACCACAGCAAACCACGCATGCCCAGAAGGGCGTGGACTTACTTCGCATGAGAAGCGAGGACAGGCGGGGCCAGGGGTGGAATATGCATGAAAAAGTTGTGCAATGTATTGCATATGGAACGTCTTTAAGAATAAAAGTGTGGGTCACACTGAGGCTCGGGGCACAAGTTTTGGAGAGCTATCTCACTTGTGCCGGGCGCTGACATACGTACCCACTTCATAACTACCCCAGGTTATGGAGTCTATTGATTTCTTCCGCGTATCGTTTCAGTCGGGGCTTGCAAAGGTGCTTTAGGCGCGGCCCAGCTGATAGCGCAGCGGGCGCGCGGGCACAAGCCGCCGTTTGAGGAGCTGCTTTGAACGCCGCTAGCTGATAGCGCAGCTAGTGGGAGCGTGGTACAAGCTAGGAGTTACAAGCACCGCTTACAAGCATCGCTAGTTGGTAAAAAGCTTGCAAAAGTAGCCAGCGAGCCCGGCTGGGCTAAGAGTTAAGTGTTTGTTATACAATAGCACTGCCCTTCAGTGTTAAAAGCTGTCACTGGTGCAGGGGGAGGGGTTGGGGAAGGCAGTCTAGGGTTGCCATGGGAAACAGCAGTTGTATGAGTTCTCCACCCCCTTTCGGAAGAGAATTGTACCCTCCCCCTGTCCTGTCAGTTGTTGTTCAAGTCTGCCCCTTAGCCTAGAATCTTCTCTGTTCCACGTTTTCCCTTTGGTTCTTCCACCAAGAACACTCCTTTCCCTTTTCCCCACTGGTTAATGTTATATTTCCCCTCCCTTTAGCCTTCTCCCGATTGTACCCTCGAATGCTAAACCCTCCTACCCCTACGCAGTAAAAGAATCCTCACCCCGCCCTTCGGGGCTCTCGGAATCTGCCTCCCTACTGCTTCGTTGTCTCCCTGTTTGCCCCTTCTGCGACCCTTCAATCAACGAGCAGGATTTCAGCAGCCCGAGTGTCCCTCCCGTTCTTCTGGTGGACCCTCAGATGTACCAGCTACCCGAGCTTCGTGCCGAGCGGCTAAAAGCCCCCACGGCTCGGCAACTGGGAGATCCTTTGCATTACAGGGCGAATAAAGGGGGGATGAATGTGTGTGAATGCGAGGCTGTAAGAGCCCGTCAGAAGCCCCTCATTTTCCATTCTGCCTTCCGATTGCCACAAGAAAGAATCCCTTCCCCCACTGTAGTTCCGGCTTAGAACAGGACACAGCACAGGTGGGACCACTGAACCGTCATGCTGGCTGTTCCCAACAAGGCCTGGTAAGAACTTGGCAAGGACTTGGCAAGGACTTGGCAAAGACCTGACATGGAGCCAGCACGGGACAGCCTGATGCGCGGCCTGCTTCTAATCTCCGTTCTTAAGCCCAATGAACTTTTGGGGTGACTCTCGCGGTCCTTCACTGAAGACCCCTCATCTGCCTCGTTACCACTGTGACAAAGAAAGAATGAGAACCCTCCTCCCAAGGACTGAGACTGAGACCCCTGCTATAGGGAGGAGGGGAAATTGGTGGTCTGACCACTAATGACATGACTTGTTTCCCTTCAGTGATTCAAATGGACTTATTCTTCATTGGATTCGTCTTGCTTTGGTGGTTTCTGTGGACTCACCCGTTCCCTCGGGGCGATTACAATGGACTTTCATTATTACACTTGTTCCCCCCCTCTCTCCTCTGTGGACTATAATTGGAGCCCCGAGTCGACCAGAACTTCGAAGACTCCCCCGACAAGAGAGACGGATCCCCATCGTCCGGAGCACTGAGGATCTCGCCTGTGTTGGTAGCTATTCCCATATCCCTCTTCTCTCTCTAACCTTTTATCTCCTTTCAGATCCCCACTATCGCGTTTACTGTTTTGGCCCCTACTAAAGGTGCATTTGTTGTGATTAACTGATAGTCCCTTGTTGTTTGCCTTTGTTGCACTTTTGGGATGGGTGAAAAGAACCATCACGACACCCCGCAAGAAACGGATCGTGACATTAAAATTGGCGTCACGGACAGGATTTCTGTCTAGACAGAAGGGTTGCAGCTGAAAAGGCACCCATACTGTCTTTGGCAATTCATAAAGGATCCCTTAGTGCAAAGGGCGGGACACTGTTGTTTTGTTGTTGTTGTGTGTATGTGGTCTGGGAAGGAAGGGACAACTTGAAGCAACTAAGCAGAGCCTCCCAGGCAGATGATTGTCCTTTCACCCAGCCAGGGAAGCGAAGGGCGACACAGCGAGGGCTGTGTAGTTTTGTGGAACTTAAGTTTGTAGCTCCCTGTCGTGGTTTTGGTCCCTTCCCAAAATGAGTGACAATCTTAGCCTTGAAATTAAAGCTGAATTTTATGCACTACTAGCCAAACACAATGCCAAACCTTCTACAGAAGGAGAAAAATGGGCACAGAGTAATTGGTTGAACTTAGAAAATGTTATTGATAGAGTGTGTTCATTACAACATGAAACAAAATTCAAACTGGGCAAAAATAAAACTATCTTCTGCTCAGTTTTGGGAGCTTGTCTTATGGCAGCTATAGAAAATGGCTTCGAGCGAAGAAGTGAGGAACATGCTATAATAGACTCCCTTCAAAATCTAGTTGAAATTTTGCAAAAACAGTTCTATGAAGCAAAAAAAATGTGATCTATGCATTGCGAGCTGCCTTAACAGAGGAACATATTAACAAATCACATCATGCTGATTCCTCTACAGAGCTTGAGGAGAAGGAAACTCCTCACATTAAACAAATCTATCCTCATCAAGAACTTGAAGCAGCAAGTAATTGTGGGGAACATTGCTGCCATCACTTGAGACCCTTGATTAAAACAGAGTAGAACTATCTCAGTGATGATGATCTGGAACCTCACATCACAACCAAACGCATACCATCACAACTAAACACGGCCACCGAGCTAGCTAAGCTTAAAAGGGAATACGGACAGCCTCCACATGAATCAGAAACAGAATATGTTTTCCGGGTGTCCCTCACTGGTGGTGATCAAATTCAATTCACTGAACAGGAAGCCAGTGGGTATTGGGGACATGGTGTCTTCTTAACAACGGGAGAGAAAGGTGACACATGGTCCCTGACACAGCGTGCAGCTTTTTGGGCCGGGGGAACAAGCCCCTTGGAAAGGGGAGATCCCATAGCTAGAATTAGTACCCCCGACCAGCTCTTGGAAAATGTGCACAAAGCTGCTTGCCTGCAAATGACTCACCAAAAGAAATGAATTCCTGGCTTTGAATCCCTGATGCAATTACCTGTGAAGCCCAAGATAATGACCCCTTGAATTTGTGGGCTTCCAGAATCACTCAAACCTACAGCAATTCTCCTTCCAAAAACGATAGCAGCTGTATCTCCTGTAGAAAGACCAGACAGATTTCCTAGTCACTGGAACGACCCATTTGTTCCCCTTTATGACTTGTTGAGGAAAGGGGTGAAATGGGATTGGAGTCTTTCTCAGGAGTCAGCATTGCAATTGCTGATTTTTGAAGCAACAGCTCATCAAGCACTGGGCCCTATCCATCCTACAGATCCTTTCCAGGTGGAATGGGCATTTGCCTCCTCAGGGCTGTCAGTACACATATGGCAGCGGGGTCCTGAGGCTCCGACAAGACCTGTTGGTTTTGATTCCCGTGGTTCCAAAGATGCTGAGAAAAGATACACTACCTGGGAAAAAGGATTGTTGATGGTTATCTTAGCTTTCCTAGAAGTAGAAAAAATTGCACAAAAACAACCAATTGTATTGAGAGGCCCCTTCAAGGTTATTAAGACAGTCACTAGTGGGAGTCCCCCTCCTGACGGGGTGGCCCAGAGGGCCTCAGTGAGAAAGTGGTATGCTCAGGTTGAACATTACTGTAACTTCTTCTCAATGACAGAAGGAGCTGTAAAAACTTTAGCAATCCAAGAAACGGAGAGCTTGGACAAACCTGCCTCTGTAATCAAAGTAACCCCTCCTTTCTGCCCCGAACAATCAGCAAACTCTTGGTTTACTGATGCTTTTGCTAAAGGGGAAGGAAAAGGATGGAAATCTAGGGCAGAAGCCCTCCACTTTTCCTCTGGTGAGCAAATGATTACAGAGGGAGAAGGTAGTACACACAGTGGGGAGCTGATAGCTGTCTGGAGTGTTTTTCAACGAGAAGCACAGAATTCCTCTTTGGTCTGCATCTACACTGACTCCTATGCTCTGTACCAAATGATCCTAATAATCCAGCTCATGACCCTGGCCAACCTGTTCTGGTGGACCTCTCTTACTATAGGACTAGTAGCACTTGTGCTAAAACCCCCTCTGAAGAAATATGCATGGGAATCCTCTGGTGCTCTAGGGAAAGAGCATTGGACAAATACATGCTGGATAATTCCATCATTCTAACTTTTCTGCCTCTCGGCGGCAGAATTCTGTTGTGTTTACTTTTTCAGAAGAACTCCGAGGGACATGAAGACCACCTAATCCATGATCAAACTGGTAATACTTTTCTGCATCCTACCGCAACCCCATGGCCAGAAAGCAGCTGAGTGACCGTGGTCTGAACTAATTGTGGTAGCATGCAGAAAAAGTGAAAGGATCTCTTGAAGCACAAAAAGGTTTGTACGCAGCCAAGCATACAGGATTGTTGGCACAATTTCACATGAACACAAACTGTAGAAGTAGTTTGGTTTTGGTCCAAAAATACTGAAGCACTTTTTTTTTGTTTTGTTTTGTTTTTGTTTTTGTTTTTGTTTTTTAAGTTGAAAGTATTGATTCAAATACTGGAGTAGGACTTGATGTTAATGTTGTGACACCTACCACCCAACCACTGGTTACACTTAGCCCGAAAATTTTTGAAATTGGACCATGTAGAATCAGGAAAACTGGCCAACAACAGATATTGTTTAATCTGTTATGGTCTCTTAAACAAGTCAAATTGCTGATGCAAAACAATATCTGAGAAATACAACCAGCTTGTTCACCCTTTTTGCAGACCTCTTTTCAGGCTTGGACAACCTGGCTGCGACAGTGGAAGCCTCCTAAAAACCGGCTGCCAAGAGACATAACTGGTCTTGTGGGAACAGGATTGGGAATCCTAAATAGTATTGATTCAGAAGTATGAATGAATAAATTGGCTTCCACAACTAAAGATTTAACCAAAATACAACAACCACTGCAATCGTCCTTATCAGCCTTGGGAACACATCAGTGGTTGCTATCAAACATTCTAGCAAATTGGGAAAAGATAAATGTAAATAATAGCAAATTGATCATTGATGCACTTAATGCCACACAAAGCAACATTTCCTTAGCTCTTAGCCGTATCCAGGCTCAATGATGGATGCAGTCAGTTGCTGCCTCAATTATAAGAGAAGGTGAAGAAGGCACTTTTCCCACTGAAATTAGGAAAATAGTCTGGGACAGTGCCACTGACTTTGAAAGAGATTTCCAATCCTGGTGGAATTTAGTGAATTTTACCTATGACCCTAACACAAACACAGCCACAGCATTTGCGTTGACCATAAGAAATGCCTGGGTGCATTTGATATTCCCTATCATTGCACTAGGATTAAATCATGATGGACCCACTTTCTATCCTTCTGAACATAGAGAATGGGCCCGTCAAATTGATGACAAATGGCAAACTGTCAATTTAGAGTCCTGTACCATCTGAGAACAACTAGGGTTTATCTGTGAAGGTAATGCAATTGTAGCTCAAGATATTTGTCTGGAGACAGAACAAAATAGCTGTCATTTTGATATTCATCCTAACGAGACTTCTGAAACAGTCCTTGTATCTACAGACAATGGGTGTGCCTGCTTCAGAACCGCTTGGGATACTGTGTTTATAGAAAGTACAGTAGTAGCTACTAAAAATCATTCCAATTTTTGTGCTTGCAACTTTACTAAAATTGCAGGATGTGATTTTTCTTTTGTAGCTCCAGTTACTTCACATGAACTTTTAGAATCCAATCTCACGTTGATTCACAAGCTACTGCCTACTGCCATTGGGATGAACCTTTCTCTGGTAAAGCAGTTATTACTTCATCAAGATCTAATAGAGATCCTAGGAAAAATCAAGGGGAATGGACAGAAAACTCTGGTAACTGTTCATCATCATGTGCAAGAAATACATCGTGTTGTAGAAAGGGTGAAAAGTGATGCCGAGCACAAGTGGTGGGATACCCTTTTCGGGTGGTCACCCACCGCCACCGGTATCCTGAAGAAATTGTGTCATCCCATTGTTGTTCTTCTGATTTTAGTTATGATTGGTTTTGTTTTATCAGTAATCTTGCTTATTGTAAATTGGAGAATGATGAAACGATGAACAAAATTAACATCTATAATTAATGCACACCACTTGGCCGACATCCTTTACACTAGAGATGTTCCCAGGACAGTAGACACAAGAAGATGATAAGGTTAGAAGATATGTTTTACATCATTTTCTTTTATGATTTGTTCTAATCGCTGTTTTAATTATTTTTGTTTATTGTTTATAAAATTGTACTGAGTAATATCGATTATACTAGGTTTATTACTTTACTGTTTAATATTGATGATACTGGTTTATTATTTGATCAATTTATTGTTTAATTGATTCATATTGATTATTATTTAAATAACTATTATTGATTTACTAATTGTATTTTGCTTATTGTTTAATTCTAATTTGTTGTGATTACTAATATGTTGTGATTGTTTTAGTTTTCCCGTTTTCTCTTTCTTTCCCTTTTCCTCTTCTCTTTTCCCTGGGACCTGCTGCCAACACTTGACGAGTCCTGAAGACTCCACGACGACACCATGGAATCCTGCTGATGAAGATCTTTCGAGGGCAATCGTCAGTCACGGGGTGGTGTAAGAGCCCGTCAGAAGCCCCTCATTTTCCATTCTGCCTTCCGATTGCCACAAGAAAGAATCCCTTCCCCCACTGTAGTTCCGGCTTAGAACAGGACACAGCACAGGTGGGACCACTGAACCGTCATGCTGGCTGTTCCCAACAAGGCCTGGTAAGAACTTGGCAAGGACTTGGCAAGGACTTGGCAAAGACCTGACATGGAGCCAGCACGGGACAGCCTGATGCGCGGCCTGCTTCTAATCTCCGTTCTTAAGCCCAATGAACTTTTGGGGTGACTCTCGCGGTCCTTCACTGAAGACCCCTCATCTGCCTCGTTACCACTGTGACAAAGAAAGAATGAGAACCCTCCTCCCAAGGACTGAGACTGAGACCCCTGCTATAGGGAGGAGGGGAAATTGGTGGTCTGACCACTAATGACATGACCTGTTTCCCTTCAGTGATTCAAATGGACTTATTCTTCATTGGATTCGTCTTGCTTTGGTGGTTTCTGTGGACTCACCCGTTCCCTCGGGGCGATTACAATGGACTTTCATTATTACACTTGTTCCCCCCCTCTCTCCTCTGTGGACTATAATTGGAGCCCCGAGTCGACCAGAACTTCGAAGACTCCCCCGACAAGAGAGACGGATCCCCATCGTCCGGAGCACTGAGGATCTCGCCTGTGTTGGTAGCTATTCCCATATCCCTGTTCTCTCTCTAACCTTTTATCTCCTTTCAGATCCCCACTATCGCGTTTACTGTTTTGGCCCCTACTAAAGGTGCATTTGTTGTGATTAACTGATAGTCCCTTGTTGTTTGCCTTTGTTGCACTTTTGGGATGGGTGAAAAGAACCATCACGACACCCCGCAAGAAACGGATCGTGACATTAAAATTGGCGTCACGGACAGGATTTCTGTCTAGACAGAAGGGTTGCAGCTGAAAAGGCACCCATACTGTCTTTGGCAATTCATAAAGGATCCCTTAGTGCAAAGGGCGGGACACTGTTGTTTTGTTGTTGTTGTGTGTATGTGGTCTGGGAAGGAAGGGACAACTTGAAGCAACTAAGCAGAGCCTCCCAGGCAGATGATTGTCCTTTCACCCAGCCAGGGAAGCGAAGGGCGACACAGCGAGGGCTGTGTAGTTTTGTGGAACTTAAGTTTGTAGCTCCCTGTCGTGGTTTTGGTCCCTTCCCAAAATGAGTGACAATCTTAGCCTTGAAATTAAAGCTGAATTTTATGCACTACTAGCCAAACACAATGCCAAACCTTCTACAGAAGGAGAAAAATGGGCACAGAGTAATTGGTTGAACTTAGAAAATGTTATTGATAGAGTGTGTTCATTACAACATGAAACAAAATTCAAACTGGGCAAAAATAAAACTATCTTCTGCTCAGTTTTGGGAGCTTGTCTTATGGCAGCTATAGAAAATGGCTTCGAGCGAAGAAGTGAGGGACATGCTATAATAGACTCCCTTCAAAATCTAGTTGAAATTTTGCAAAAACAGTTCTATGAAGCAAAAAAAATGTGATCTATGCATTGCGAGCTGCCTTAACAGAGGAACATATTAACAAATCACATCATGCTGATTCCTCTACAGAGCTTGAGGAGAAGGAAACTCCTCACATTAAACAAATCTATCCTCATCAAGAACTTGAAGCAGCAAGTAATTGTGGGGAACATTGCTGCCATCACTTGAGACCCTTGATTAAAACAGAGTAGAACTATCTCAGTGATGATGATCTGGAACCTCACATCACAACCAAACGCATACCATCACAACTAAACACGGCCACCGAGCTAGCTAAGCTTAAAAGGGAATACGGACAGCCTCCACATGAATCAGAAACAGAATATGTTTTCCGGGTGTCCCTCACTGGTGGTGATCAAATTCAATTCACTGAACAGGAAGCCAGTGGGTATTGGGGACATGGTGTCTTCTTAACAACGGGAGAGAAAGGTGACACATGGTCCCTGACACAGCGTGCAGCTTTTTGGGCCGGGGGAACAAGCCCCTTGGAAAGGGGAGATCCCATAGCTAGAATTAGTACCCCCGACCAGCTCTTGGAAAATGTGCACAAAGCTGCTTGCCTGCAAATGACTCACCAAAAGAAATGAATTCCTGGCTTTGAATCCCTGATGCAATTACCTGTGAAGCCCAAGATAATGACCCCTTGAATTTGTGGGCTTCCAGAATCACTCAAACCTACAGCAATTCTCCTTCCAAAAACGATAGCAGCTGTATCTCCTGTAGAAAGACCAGACAGATTTCCTAGTCACTGGAACGACCCATTTGTTCCCCTTTATGACTTGTTGAGGAAAGGGGTGAAATGGGATTGGAGTCTTTCTCAGGAGTCAGCATTGCAATTGCTGATTTTTGAAGCAACAGCTCATCAAGCACTGGGCCCTATCCATCCTACAGATCCTTTCCAGGTGGAATGGGCATTTGCCTCCTCAGGGCTGTCAGTACACATATGGCAGCGGGGTCCTGAGGCTCCGACAAGACCTGTTGGTTTTGATTCCCGTGGTTCCAAAGATGCTGAGAAAAGATACACTACCTGGGAAAAAGGATTGTTGATGGTTATCTTAGCTTTCCTAGAAGTAGAAAAAATTGCACAAAAACAACCAATTGTATTGAGAGGCCCCTTCAAGGTTATTAAGACAGTCACTAGTGGGAGTCCCCCTCCTGACGGGGTGGCCCAGAGGGCCTCAGTGAGAAAGTGGTATGCTCAGGTTGAACATTACTGTAACTTCTTCTCAATGACAGAAGGAGCTGTAAAAACTTTAGCAATCCAAGAAACGGAGAGCTTGGACAAACCTGCCTCTGTAATCAAAGTAACCCCTCCTTTCTGCCCCGAACAATCAGCAAACTCTTGGTTTACTGATGCTTTTGCTAAAGGGGAAGGAAAAGGATGGAAATCTAGGGCAGAAGCCCTCCACTTTTCCTCTGGTGAGCAAATGATTACAGAGGGAGAAGGTAGTACACACAGTGGGGAGCTGATAGCTGTCTGGAGTGTTTTTCAACGAGAAGCACAGAATTCCTCTTTGGTCTGCATCTACACTGACTCCTATGCTCTGTACCAAATGATCCTAATAATCCAGCTCATGACCCTGGCCAACCTGTTCTGGTGGACCTCTCTTACTATAGGACTAGTAGCACTTGTGCTAAAACCCCCTCTGAAGAAATATGCATGGGAATCCTCTGGTGCTCTAGGGAAAGAGCATTGGACAAATACATGCTGGATAATTCCATCATTCTAACTTTTCTGCCTCTCGGCGGCAGAATTCTGTTGTGTTTACTTTTTCAGAAGAACTCCGAGGGACATGAAGACCACCTAATCCATGATCAAACTGGTAATACTTTTCTGCATCCTACCGCAACCCCATGGCCAGAAAGCAGCTGAGTGACCGTGGTCTGAACTAATTGTGGTAGCATGCAGAAAAAGTGAAAGGATCTCTTGAAGCACAAAAAGGTTTGTACGCAGCCAAGCATACAGGATTGTTGGCACAATTTCACATGAACACAAACTGTAGAAGTAGTTTGGTTTTGGTCCAAAAATACTGAAGCACTTTTTTTTTGTTTTGTTTTGTTTTTGTTTTTGTTTTTGTTTTTTAAGTTGAAAGTATTGATTCAAATACTGGAGTAGGACTTGATGTTAATGTTGTGACACCTACCACCCAACCACTGGTTACACTTAGCCCGAAAATTTTTGAAATTGGACCATGTAGAATCAGGAAAACTGGCCAACAACAGATATTGTTTAATCTGTTATGGTCTCTTAAACAAGTCAAATTGCTGATGCAAAACAATATCTGAGAAATACAACCAGCTTGTTCACCCTTTTTGCAGACCTCTTTTCAGGCTTGGACAACCTGGCTGCGACAGTGGAAGCCTCCTAAAAACCGGCTGCCAAGAGACATAACTGGTCTTGTGGGAACAGGATTGGGAATCCTAAATAGTATTGATTCAGAAGTATGAATGAATAAATTGGCTTCCACAACTAAAGATTTAACCAAAATACAACAACCACTGCAATCGTCCTTATCAGCCTTGGGAACACATCAGTGGTTGCTATCAAACATTCTAGCAAATTGGGAAAAGATAAATGTAAATAATAGCAAATTGATCATTGATGCACTTAATGCCACACAAAGCAACATTTCCTTAGCTCTTAGCCGTATCCAGGCTCAATGATGGATGCAGTCAGTTGCTGCCTCAATTATAAGAGAAGGTGAAGAAGGCACTTTTCCCACTGAAATTAGGAAAATAGTCTGGGACAGTGCCACTGACTTTGAAAGAGATTTCCAATCCTGGTGGAATTTAGTGAATTTTACCTATGACCCTAACACAAACACAGCCACAGCATTTGCGTTGACCATAAGAAATGCCTGGGTGCATTTGATATTCCCTATCATTGCACTAGGATTAAATCATGATGGACCCACTTTCTATCCTTCTGAACATAGAGAATGGGCCCGTCAAATTGATGACAAATGGCAAACTGTCAATTTAGAGTCCTGTACCATCTGAGAACAACTAGGGTTTATCTGTGAAGGTAATGCAATTGTAGCTCAAGATATTTGTCTGGAGACAGAACAAAATAGCTGTCATTTTGATATTCATCCTAACGAGACTTCTGAAACAGTCCTTGTATCTACAGACAATGGGTGTGCCTGCTTCAGAACCGCTTGGGATACTGTGTTTATAGAAAGTACAGTAGTAGCTACTAAAAATCATTCCAATTTTTGTGCTTGCAACTTTACTAAAATTGCAGGATGTGATTTTTCTTTTGTAGCTCCAGTTACTTCACATGAACTTTTAGAATCCAATCTCACGTTGATTCACAAGCTACTGCCTACTGCCATTGGGATGAACCTTTCTCTGGTAAAGCAGTTATTACTTCATCAAGATCTAATAGAGATCCTAGGAAAAATCAAGGGGAATGGACAGAAAACTCTGGTAACTGTTCATCATCATGTGCAAGAAATACATCGTGTTGTAGAAAGGGTGAAAAGTGATGCCGAGCACAAGTGGTGGGATACCCTTTTCGGGTGGTCACCCACCGCCACCGGTATCCTGAAGAAATTGTGTCATCCCATTGTTGTTCTTCTGATTTTAGTTATGATTGGTTTTGTTTTATCAGTAATCTTGCTTATTGTAAATTGGAGAATGATGAAACGATGAACAAAATTAACATCTATAATTAATGCACACCACTTGGCCGACATCCTTTACACTAGAGATGTTCCCAGGACAGTAGACACAAGAAGATGATAAGGTTAGAAGATATGTTTTACATCATTTTCTTTTATGATTTGTTCTAATCGCTGTTTTAATTATTTTTGTTTATTGTTTATAAAATTGTACTGAGTAATATCGATTATACTAGGTTTATTACTTTACTGTTTAATATTGATGATACTGGTTTATTATTTGATCAATTTATTGTTTAATTGATTCATATTGATTATTATTTAAATAACTATTATTGATTTACTAATTGTATTTTGCTTATTGTTTAATTCTAATTTGTTGTGATTACTAATATGTTGTGATTGTTTTAGTTTTCCCGTTTTCTCTTTCTTTCCCTTTTCCTCTTCTCTTTTCCCTGGGACCTGCTGCCAACACTTGACGAGTCCTGAAGACTCCACGACGACACCATGGAATCCTGCTGATGAAGATCTTTCGAGGGCAATCGTCAGTCACGGGGTGGTGTAAGAGCCCGTCAGAAGCCCCTCATTTTCCATTCTGCCTTCCGATTGCCACAAGAAAGAATCCCTTCCCCCACTGTAGTTCCGGCTTAGAACAGGACACAGCACAGGTGGGACCACTGAACCGTCATGCTGGCTGTTCCCAACAAGGCCTGGTAAGAACTTGGCAAGGACTTGGCAAGGACTTGGCAAAGACCTGACATGGAGCCAGCACGGGACAGCCTGATGCGCGGCCTGCTTCTAATCTCCGTTCTTAAGCCCAATGAACTTTTGGGGTGACTCTCGCGGTCCTTCACTGAAGACCCCTCATCTGCCTCGTTACCACTGTGACAAAGAAAGAATGAGAACCCTCCTCCCAAGGACTGAGACTGAGACCCCTGCTATAGGGAGGAGGGGAAATTGGTGGTCTGACCACTAATGACATGACCTGTTTCCCTTCAGTGATTCAAATGGACTTATTCTTCATTGGATTCGTCTTGCTTTGGTGGTTTCTGTGGACTCACCCGTTCCCTCGGGGCGATTACAATGGACTTTCATTATTACACTTGTTCCCCCCCTCTCTCCTCTGTGGACTATAATTGGAGCCCCGAGTCGACCAGAACTTCGAAGACTCCCCCGACACGACAGACGGATCCCCATCGTCCGGAGCACTGAGGATCTCGCCTGTGTTGGTAGCTATTCCCATATCCCTCTTCTCTCTCTAACCTTTTATCTCCTTTCAGATCCCCACTATCGCGTTTACTGTTTTGGCCCCTACTAAAGGTGCATTTGTTGTGATTAACTGATAGTCCCTTGTTGTTTGCCTTTGTTGCACTTTTGGGATGGGTGAAAAGAACCATCACGACACCCCGCAAGAAACGGATCGTGACATTAAAATTGGCGTCACGGACAGGATTTCTGTCTAGACAGAAGGGTTGCAGCTGAAAAGGCACCCATACTGTCTTTGGCAATTCATAAAGGATCCCTTAGTGCAAAGGGCGGGACACTGTTGTTTTGTTGTTGTTGTGTGTATGTGGTCTGGGAAGGAAGGGACAACTTGAAGCAACTAAGCAGAGCCTCCCAGGCAGATGATTGTCCTTTCACCCAGCCAGGGAAGCGAAGGGCGACACAGCGAGGGCTGTGTAGTTTTGTGGAACTTAAGTTTGTAGCTCCCTGTCGTGGTTTTGGTCCCTTCCCAAAATGAGTGACAATCTTAGCCTTGAAATTAAAGCTGAATTTTATGCACTACTAGCCAAACACAATGCCAAACCTTCTACAGAAGGAGAAAAATGGGCACAGAGTAATTGGTTGAACTTAGAAAATGTTATTGATAGAGTGTGTTCATTACAACATGAAACAAAATTCAAACTGGGCAAAAATAAAACTATCTTCTGCTCAGTTTTGGGAGCTTGTCTTATGGCAGCTATAGAAAATGGCTTCGAGCGAAGAAGTGAGGAACATGCTATAATAGACTCCCTTCAAAATCTAGTTGAAATTTTGCAAAAACAGTTCTATGAAGCAAAAAAAATGTGATCTATGCATTGCGAGCTGCCTTAACAGAGGAACATATTAACAAATCACATCATGCTGATTCCTCTACAGAGCTTGAGGAGAAGGAAACTCCTCACATTAAACAAATCTATCCTCATCAAGAACTTGAAGCAGCAAGTAATTGTGGGGAACATTGCTGCCATCACTTGAGACCCTTGATTAAAACAGAGTAGAACTATCTCAGTGATGATGATCTGGAACCTCACATCACAACCAAACGCATACCATCACAACTAAACACGGCCACCGAGCTAGCTAAGCTTAAAAGGGAATACGGACAGCCTCCACATGAATCAGAAACAGAATATGTTTTCCGGGTGTCCCTCACTGGTGGTGATCAAATTCAATTCACTGAACAGGAAGCCAGTGGGTATTGGGGACATGGTGTCTTCTTAACAACGGGAGAGAAAGGTGACACATGGTCCCTGACACAGCGTGCAGCTTTTTGGGCCGGGGGAACAAGCCCCTTGGAAAGGGGAGATCCCATAGCTAGAATTAGTACCCCCGACCAGCTCTTGGAAAATGTGCACAAAGCTGCTTGCCTGCAAATGACTCACCAAAAGAAATGAATTCCTGGCTTTGAATCCCTGATGCAATTACCTGTGAAGCCCAAGATAATGACCCCTTGAATTTGTGGGCTTCCAGAATCACTCAAACCTACAGCAATTCTCCTTCCAAAAACGATAGCAGCTGTATCTCCTGTAGAAAGACCAGACAGATTTCCTAGTCACTGGAACGACCCATTTGTTCCCCTTTATGACTTGTTGAGGAAAGGGGTGAAATGGGATTGGAGTCTTTCTCAGGAGTCAGCATTGCAATTGCTGATTTTTGAAGCAACAGCTCATCAAGCACTGGGCCCTATCCATCCTACAGATCCTTTCCAGGTGGAATGGGCATTTGCCTCCTCAGGGCTGTCAGTACACATATGGCAGCGGGGTCCTGAGGCTCCGACAAGACCTGTTGGTTTTGATTCCCGTGGTTCCAAAGATGCTGAGAAAAGATACACTACCTGGGAAAAAGGATTGTTGATGGTTATCTTAGCTTTCCTAGAAGTAGAAAAAATTGCACAAAAACAACCAATTGTATTGAGAGGCCCCTTCAAGGTTATTAAGACAGTCACTAGTGGGAGTCCCCCTCCTGACGGGGTGGCCCAGAGGGCCTCAGTGAGAAAGTGGTATGCTCAGGTTGAACATTACTGTAACTTCTTCTCAATGACAGAAGGAGCTGTAAAAACTTTAGCAATCCAAGAAACGGAGAGCTTGGACAAACCTGCCTCTGTAATCAAAGTAACCCCTCCTTTCTGCCCCGAACAATCAGCAAACTCTTGGTTTACTGATGCTTTTGCTAAAGGGGAAGGAAAAGGATGGAAATCTAGGGCAGAAGCCCTCCACTTTTCCTCTGGTGAGCAAATGATTACAGAGGGAGAAGGTAGTACACACAGTGGGGAGCTGATAGCTGTCTGGAGTGTTTTTCAACGAGAAGCACAGAATTCCTCTTTGGTCTGCATCTACACTGACTCCTATGCTCTGTACCAAATGATCCTAATAATCCAGCTCATGACCCTGGCCAACCTGTTCTGGTGGACCTCTCTTACTATAGGACTAGTAGCACTTGTGCTAAAACCCCCTCTGAAGAAATATGCATGGGAATCCTCTGGTGCTCTAGGGAAAGAGCATTGGACAAATACATGCTGGATAATTCCATCATTCTAACTTTTCTGCCTCTCGGCGGCAGAATTCTGTTGTGTTTACTTTTTCAGAAGAACTCCGAGGGACATGAAGACCACCTAATCCATGATCAAACTGGTAATACTTTTCTGCATCCTACCGCAACCCCATGGCCAGAAAGCAGCTGAGTGACCGTGGTCTGAACTAATTGTGGTAGCATGCAGAAAAAGTGAAAGGATCTCTTGAAGCACAAAAAGGTTTGTACGCAGCCAAGCATACAGGATTGTTGGCACAATTTCACATGAACACAAACTGTAGAAGTAGTTTGGTTTTGGTCCAAAAATACTGAAGCACTTTTTTTTTGTTTTGTTTTGTTTTTGTTTTTGTTTTTGTTTTTTAAGTTGAAAGTATTGATTCAAATACTGGAGTAGGACTTGATGTTAATGTTGTGACACCTACCACCCAACCACTGGTTACACTTAGCCCGAAAATTTTTGAAATTGGACCATGTAGAATCAGGAAAACTGGCCAACAACAGATATTGTTTAATCTGTTATGGTCTCTTAAACAAGTCAAATTGCTGATGCAAAACAATATCTGAGAAATACAACCAGCTTGTTCACCCTTTTTGCAGACCTCTTTTCAGGCTTGGACAACCTGGCTGCGACAGTGGAAGCCTCCTAAAAACCGGCTGCCAAGAGACATAACTGGTCTTGTGGGAACAGGATTGGGAATCCTAAATAGTATTGATTCAGAAGTATGAATGAATAAATTGGCTTCCACAACTAAAGATTTAACCAAAATACAACAACCACTGCAATCGTCCTTATCAGCCTTGGGAACACATCAGTGGTTGCTATCAAACATTCTAGCAAATTGGGAAAAGATAAATGTAAATAATAGCAAATTGATCATTGATGCACTTAATGCCACACAAAGCAACATTTCCTTAGCTCTTAGCCGTATCCAGGCTCAATGATGGATGCAGTCAGTTGCTGCCTCAATTATAAGAGAAGGTGAAGAAGGCACTTTTCCCACTGAAATTAGGAAAATAGTCTGGGACAGTGCCACTGACTTTGAAAGAGATTTCCAATCCTGGTGGAATTTAGTGAATTTTACCTATGACCCTAACACAAACACAGCCACAGCATTTGCGTTGACCATAAGAAATGCCTGGGTGCATTTGATATTCCCTATCATTGCACTAGGATTAAATCATGATGGACCCACTTTCTATCCTTCTGAACATAGAGAATGGGCCCGTCAAATTGATGACAAATGGCAAACTGTCAATTTAGAGTCCTGTACCATCTGAGAACAACTAGGGTTTATCTGTGAAGGTAATGCAATTGTAGCTCAAGATATTTGTCTGGAGACAGAACAAAATAGCTGTCATTTTGATATTCATCCTAACGAGACTTCTGAAACAGTCCTTGTATCTACAGACAATGGGTGTGCCTGCTTCAGAACCGCTTGGGATACTGTGTTTATAGAAAGTACAGTAGTAGCTACTAAAAATCATTCCAATTTTTGTGCTTGCAACTTTACTAAAATTGCAGGATGTGATTTTTCTTTTGTAGCTCCAGTTACTTCACATGAACTTTTAGAATCCAATCTCACGTTGATTCACAAGCTACTGCCTACTGCCATTGGGATGAACCTTTCTCTGGTAAAGCAGTTATTACTTCATCAAGATCTAATAGAGATCCTAGGAAAAATCAAGGGGAATGGACAGAAAACTCTGGTAACTGTTCATCATCATGTGCAAGAAATACATCGTGTTGTAGAAAGGGTGAAAAGTGATGCCGAGCACAAGTGGTGGGATACCCTTTTCGGGTGGTCACCCACCGCCACCGGTATCCTGAAGAAATTGTGTCATCCCATTGTTGTTCTTCTGATTTTAGTTATGATTGGTTTTGTTTTATCAGTAATCTTGCTTATTGTAAATTGGAGAATGATGAAACGATGAACAAAATTAACATCTATAATTAATGCACACCACTTGGCCGACATCCTTTACACTAGAGATGTTCCCAGGACAGTAGACACAAGAAGATGATAAGGTTAGAAGATATGTTTTACATCATTTTCTTTTATGATTTGTTCTAATCGCTGTTTTAATTATTTTTGTTTATTGTTTATAAAATTGTACTGAGTAATATCGATTATACTAGGTTTATTACTTTACTGTTTAATATTGATGATACTGGTTTATTATTTGATCAATTTATTGTTTAATTGATTCATATTGATTATTATTTAAATAACTATTATTGATTTACTAATTGTATTTTGCTTATTGTTTAATTCTAATTTGTTGTGATTACTAATATGTTGTGATTGTTTTAGTTTTCCCGTTTTCTCTTTCTTTCCCTTTTCCTCTTCTCTTTTCCCTGGGACCTGCTGCCAACACTTGACGAGTCCTGAAGACTCCACGACGACACCATGGAATCCTGCTGATGAAGATCTTTCGAGGGCAATCGTCAGTCACGGGGTGGTGTAAGAGCCCGTCAGAAGCCCCTCATTTTCCATTCTGCCTTCCGATTGCCACAAGAAAGAATCCCTTCCCCCACTGTAGTTCCGGCTTAGAACAGGACACAGCACAGGTGGGACCACTGAACCGTCATGCTGGCTGTTCCCAACAAGGCCTGGTAAGAACTTGGCAAGGACTTGGCAAGGACTTGGCAAAGACCTGACATGGAGCCAGCACGGGACAGCCTGATGCGCGGCCTGCTTCTAATCTCCGTTCTTAAGCCCAATGAACTTTTGGGGTGACTCTCGCGGTCCTTCACTGAAGACCCCTCATCTGCCTCGTTACCACTGTGACAAAGAAAGAATGAGAACCCTCCTCCCAAGGACTGAGACTGAGACCCCTGCTATAGGGAGGAGGGGAAATTGGTGGTCTGACCACTAATGACATGACCTGTTTCCCTTCAGTGATTCAAATGGACTTATTCTTCATTGGATTCGTCTTGCTTTGGTGGTTTCTGTGGACTCACCCGTTCCCTCGGGGCGATTACAATGGACTTTCATTATTACACTTGTTCCCCCCCTCTCTCCTCTGTGGACTATAATTGGAGCCCCGAGTCGACCAGAACTTCGAAGACTCCCCCGACAAGAGAGACGGATCCCCATCGTCCGGAGCACTGAGGATCTCGCCTGTGTTGGTAGCTATTCCCATATCCCTGTTCTCTCTCTAACCTTTTATCTCCTTTCAGATCCCCACTATCGCGTTTACTGTTTTGGCCCCTACTAAAGGTGCATTTGTTGTGATTAACTGATAGTCCCTTGTTGTTTGCCTTTGTTGCACTTTTGGGATGGGTGAAAAGAACCATCACGACACCCCGCAAGAAACGGATCGTGACATTAAAATTGGCGTCACGGACAGGATTTCTGTCTAGACAGAAGGGTTGCAGCTGAAAAGGCACCCATACTGTCTTTGGCAATTCATAAAGGATCCCTTAGTGCAAAGGGCGGGACACTGTTGTTTTGTTGTTGTTGTGTGTATGTGGTCTGGGAAGGAAGGGACAACTTGAAGCAACTAAGCAGAGCCTCCCAGGCAGATGATTGTCCTTTCACCCAGCCAGGGAAGCGAAGGGCGACACAGCGAGGGCTGTGTAGTTTTGTGGAACTTAAGTTTGTAGCTCCCTGTCGTGGTTTTGGTCCCTTCCCAAAATGAGTGACAATCTTAGCCTTGAAATTAAAGCTGAATTTTATGCACTACTAGCCAAACACAATGCCAAACCTTCTACAGAAGGAGAAAAATGGGCACAGAGTAATTGGTTGAACTTAGAAAATGTTATTGATAGAGTGTGTTCATTACAACATGAAACAAAATTCAAACTGGGCAAAAATAAAACTATCTTCTGCTCAGTTTTGGGAGCTTGTCTTATGGCAGCTATAGAAAATGGCTTCGAGCGAAGAAGTGAGGGACATGCTATAATAGACTCCCTTCAAAATCTAGTTGAAATTTTGCAAAAACAGTTCTATGAAGCAAAAAAAATGTGATCTATGCATTGCGAGCTGCCTTAACAGAGGAACATATTAACAAATCACATCATGCTGATTCCTCTACAGAGCTTGAGGAGAAGGAAACTCCTCACATTAAACAAATCTATCCTCATCAAGAACTTGAAGCAGCAAGTAATTGTGGGGAACATTGCTGCCATCACTTGAGACCCTTGATTAAAACAGAGTAGAACTATCTCAGTGATGATGATCTGGAACCTCACATCACAACCAAACGCATACCATCACAACTAAACACGGCCACCGAGCTAGCTAAGCTTAAAAGGGAATACGGACAGCCTCCACATGAATCAGAAACAGAATATGTTTTCCGGGTGTCCCTCACTGGTGGTGATCAAATTCAATTCACTGAACAGGAAGCCAGTGGGTATTGGGGACATGGTGTCTTCTTAACAACGGGAGAGAAAGGTGACACATGGTCCCTGACACAGCGTGCAGCTTTTTGGGCCGGGGGAACAAGCCCCTTGGAAAGGGGAGATCCCATAGCTAGAATTAGTACCCCCGACCAGCTCTTGGAAAATGTGCACAAAGCTGCTTGCCTGCAAATGACTCACCAAAAGAAATGAATTCCTGGCTTTGAATCCCTGATGCAATTACCTGTGAAGCCCAAGATAATGACCCCTTGAATTTGTGGGCTTCCAGAATCACTCAAACCTACAGCAATTCTCCTTCCAAAAACGATAGCAGCTGTATCTCCTGTAGAAAGACCAGACAGATTTCCTAGTCACTGGAACGACCCATTTGTTCCCCTTTATGACTTGTTGAGGAAAGGGGTGAAATGGGATTGGAGTCTTTCTCAGGAGTCAGCATTGCAATTGCTGATTTTTGAAGCAACAGCTCATCAAGCACTGGGCCCTATCCATCCTACAGATCCTTTCCAGGTGGAATGGGCATTTGCCTCCTCAGGGCTGTCAGTACACATATGGCAGCGGGGTCCTGAGGCTCCGACAAGACCTGTTGGTTTTGATTCCCGTGGTTCCAAAGATGCTGAGAAAAGATACACTACCTGGGAAAAAGGATTGTTGATGGTTATCTTAGCTTTCCTAGAAGTAGAAAAAATTGCACAAAAACAACCAATTGTATTGAGAGGCCCCTTCAAGGTTATTAAGACAGTCACTAGTGGGAGTCCCCCTCCTGACGGGGTGGCCCAGAGGGCCTCAGTGAGAAAGTGGTATGCTCAGGTTGAACATTACTGTAACTTCTTCTCAATGACAGAAGGAGCTGTAAAAACTTTAGCAATCCAAGAAACGGAGAGCTTGGACAAACCTGCCTCTGTAATCAAAGTAACCCCTCCTTTCTGCCCCGAACAATCAGCAAACTCTTGGTTTACTGATGCTTTTGCTAAAGGGGAAGGAAAAGGATGGAAATCTAGGGCAGAAGCCCTCCACTTTTCCTCTGGTGAGCAAATGATTACAGAGGGAGAAGGTAGTACACACAGTGGGGAGCTGATAGCTGTCTGGAGTGTTTTTCAACGAGAAGCACAGAATTCCTCTTTGGTCTGCATCTACACTGACTCCTATGCTCTGTACCAAATGATCCTAATAATCCAGCTCATGACCCTGGCCAACCTGTTCTGGTGGACCTCTCTTACTATAGGACTAGTAGCACTTGTGCTAAAACCCCCTCTGAAGAAATATGCATGGGAATCCTCTGGTGCTCTAGGGAAAGAGCATTGGACAAATACATGCTGGATAATTCCATCATTCTAACTTTTCTGCCTCTCGGCGGCAGAATTCTGTTGTGTTTACTTTTTCAGAAGAACTCCGAGGGACATGAAGACCACCTAATCCATGATCAAACTGGTAATACTTTTCTGCATCCTACCGCAACCCCATGGCCAGAAAGCAGCTGAGTGACCGTGGTCTGAACTAATTGTGGTAGCATGCAGAAAAAGTGAAAGGATCTCTTGAAGCACAAAAAGGTTTGTACGCAGCCAAGCATACAGGATTGTTGGCACAATTTCACATGAACACAAACTGTAGAAGTAGTTTGGTTTTGGTCCAAAAATACTGAAGCACTTTTTTTTTTTGTTTTGTTTTTGTTTTTGTTTTTGTTTTTTAAGTTGAAAGTATTGATTCAAATACTGGAGTAGGACTTGATGTTAATGTTGTGACACCTACCACCCAACCACTGGTTACACTTAGCCCGAAAATTTTTGAAATTGGACCATGTAGAATCAGGAAAACTGGCCAACAACAGATATTGTTTAATCTGTTATGGTCTCTTAAACAAGTCAAATTGCTGATGCAAAACAATATCTGAGAAATACAACCAGCTTGTTCACCCTTTTTGCAGACCTCTTTTCAGGCTTGGACAACCTGGCTGCGACAGTGGAAGCCTCCTAAAAACCGCGTGCCAAGAGACATAACTGGTCTTGTGGGAACAGGATTGGGAATCCTAAATAGTATTGATTCAGAAGTATGAATGAATAAATTGGCTTCCACAACTAAAGATTTAACCAAAATACAACAACCACTGCAATCGTCCTTATCAGCCTTGGGAACACATCAGTGGTTGCTATCAAACATTCTAGCAAATTGGGAAAAGATAAATGTAAATAATAGCAAATTGATCATTGATGCACTTAATGCCACACAAAGCAACGTTTCCTTAGCTCTTAGCCGTATCCAGGCTCAATGATGGATGCAGTCAGTTGCTGCCTCAATTCTAAGAGAAGGTGAAGAAGGCACTTTTCCCACTGAAATTAGGAAAATAGTCTGGGACAGTGCCACTGACTTTGAAAGAGATTTCCAATCCTGGTGGAATTTAGTGAATTTTACCTATGACCCTAACACAAACACAGCCACAGCATTTGCGTTGACCATAAGAAATGCCTGGGTGCATTTGATATTCCCTATCATTGCACTAGGATTAAATCATGATGGACCCACTTTCTATCCTTCTGAACATAGAGAATGGGCCCGTCAAATTGATGACAAATGGCAAACTGTCAATTTAGAGTCCTGTACCATCTGAGAACAACTAGGGTTTATCTGTGAAGGTAATGCAATTGTAGCTCAAGATATTTGTCTGGAGACAGAACAAAATAGCTGTCATTTTGATATTCATCCTAACGAGACTTCTGAAACAGTCCTTGTATCTACAGACAATGGGTGTGCCTGCTTCAGAACCGCTTGGGATACTGTGTTTATAGAAAGTACAGTAGTAGCTACTAAAAATCATTCCAATTTTTGTGCTTGCAACTTTACTAAAATTGCAGGATGTGATTTTTCTTTTGTAGCTCCAGTTACTTCACATGAACTTTTAGAATCCAATCTCACGTTGATTCACAAGCTACTGCCTACTGCCATTGGGATGAACCTTTCTCTGGTAAAGCAATTATTACTTCATCAAGATCTAATAGAGATCCTAGGAAAAATCAAGGGGAATGGACAGAAAACTCTGGTAACTGTTCATCATCATGTGCAAGAAATACATCGTGTTGTAGAAAGGGTGAAAAGTGATGCCGAGCACAAGTGGTGGGATACCCTTTTCGGGTGGTCACCCACCGCCACCGGTATCCTGAAGAAATTGTGTCATCCCATTGTTGTTCTTCTGATTTTAGTTATGATTGGTTTTGTTTTATCAGTAATCTTGCTTATTGTAAATTGGAGAATGATGAAACGATGAACAAAATTAACATCTATAATTAATGCACACCACTTGGCCGACATCCTTTACACTAGAGATGTTCCCAGGACAGTAGACACAAGAAGATGATAAGGTTAGAAGATATGTTTTACATCATTTTCTTTTATGATTTGTTCTAATCGCTGTTTTAATTATTTTTGTTTATTGTTTATAAAATTGTACTGAGTAATATCGATTATACTAGGTTTATTACTTTACTGTTTAATATTGATGATACTGGTTTATTATTTGATCAATTTATTGTTTAATTGATTCATATTGATTATTATTTAAATAACTATTATTGATTTACTAATTGTATTTTGCTTATTGTTTAATTCTAATTTGTTGTGATTACTAATATGTTGTGATTGTTTTAGTTTTCCCGTTTTCTCTTTCTTTCCCTTTTCCTCTTCTCTTTTCCCTGGGACCTGCTGCCAACACTTGACGAGTCCTGAAGACTCCACGACGACACCATGGAATCCTGCTGATGAAGATCTTTCGAGGGCAATCGTCAGTCACGGGGTGGTGTAAGAGCCCGTCAGAAGCCCCTCATTTTCCATTCTGCCTTCCGATTGCCACAAGAAAGAATCCCTTCCCCCACTGTAGTTCCGGCTTAGAACAGGACACAGCACAGGTGGGACCACTGAACCGTCATGCTGGCTGTTCCCAACAAGGCCTGGTAAGAACTTGGCAAGGAGTTGGCAAGGACTTGGCAAAGACCTGACATGGAGCCAGCACGGGACAGCCTGATGCGCGGCCTGCTTCTAATCTCCGTTCTTAAGCCCAATGAACTTTTGGGGTGACTCTCGCGGTCCTTCACTGAAGACCCCTCATCTGCCTCGTTACCACTGTGACAAAGAAAGAATGAGAACCCTCCTCCCAAGGACTGAGACTGAGACCCCTGCTATAGGGAGGAGGGGAAATTGGTGGTCTGACCACTAATGACATGACCTGTTTCCCTTCAGTGATTCAAATGGACTTATTCTTCATTGGATTCGTCTTGCTTTGGTGGTTTCTGTGGACTCACCCGTTCCCTCGGGGCAATTACAATGGACTTTCATTATTACACTTGTTCCCCCCCTCTCTCCTCTGTGGACTATAATTGGAGCCCCGAGTCGACCAGAACTTCGAAGACTCCCCCGACACGACAGACGGATCCCCATCGTCCGGAGCACTGAGGATCTCGCCTGTGTTGGTAGCTATTCCCATATCCCTCTTCTCTCTCTAACCTTTTATCTCCTTTCAGATCCCCACTATCGCGTTTACTGTTTTGGCCCCTACTAAAGGTGCATTTGTTGTGATTAACTGATAGTCCCTTGTTGTTTGCCTTTGTTGCACTTTTGGGATGGGTGAAAAGAACCATCACGACACCCCGCAAGAAACGGATCGTGACATTAAAATTGGCGTCACGGACAGGATTTCTGTCTAGACAGAAGGGTTGCAGCTGAAAAGGCACCCATACTGTCTTTGGCAATTCATAAAGGATCCCTTAGTGCAAAGGGCGGGACACTGTTGTTTTGTTGTTGTTGTGTGTATGTGGTCTGGGAAGGAAGGGACAACTTGAAGCAACTAAGCAGAGCCTCCCAGGCAGATGATTGTCCTTTCACCCAGCCAGGGAAGCGAAGGGCGACACAGCGAGGGCTGTGTAGTTTTGTGGAACTTAAGTTTGTAGCTCCCTGTCGTGGTTTTGGTCCCTTCCCAAAATGAGTGACAATCTTAGCCTTGAAATTAAAGCTGAATTTTATGCACTACTAGCCAAACACAATGCCAAACCTTCTACAGAAGGAGAAAAATGGGCACAGAGTAATTGGTTGAACTTAGAAAATGTTATTGATAGAGTGTGTTCATTACAACATGAAACAAAATTCAAACTGGGCAAAAATAAAACTATCTTCTGCTCAGTTTTGGGAGCTTGTCTTATGGCAGCTATAGAAAATGGCTTCGAGCGAAGAAGTGAGGAACATGCTATAATAGACTCCCTTCAAAATCTAGTTGAAATTTTGCAAAAACAGTTCTATGAAGCAAAAAAAATGTGATCTATGCATTGCGAGCTGCCTTAACAGAGGAACATATTAACAAATCACATCATGCTGATTCCTCTACAGAGCTTGAGGAGAAGGAAACTCCTCACATTAAACAAATCTATCCTCATCAAGAACTTGAAGCAGCAAGTAATTGTGGGGAACATTGCTGCCATCACTTGAGACCCTTGATTAAAACAGAGTAGAACTATCTCAGTGATGATGATCTGGAACCTCACATCACAACCAAACGCATACCATCACAACTAAACACGGCCACCGAGCTAGCTAAGCTTAAAAGGGAATACGGACAGCCTCCACATGAATCAGAAACAGAATATGTTTTCCGGGTGTCCCTCACTGGTGGTGATCAAATTCAATTCACTGAACAGGAAGCCAGTGGGTATTGGGGACATGGTGTCTTCTTAACAACGGGAGAGAAAGGTGACACATGGTCCCTGACACAGCGTGCAGCTTTTTGGGCCGGGGGAACAAGCCCCTTGGAAAGGGGAGATCCCATAGCTAGAATTAGTACCCCCCGACCAGCTCTTGGAAAATGTGCACAAAGCTGCTTGCCTGCAAATGACTCACCAAAAGAAATGAATTCCTGGCTTTGAATCCCTGATGCAATTACCTGTGAAGCCCAAGATAATGACCCCTTGAATTTGTGGGCTTCCAGAATCACTCAAACCTACAGCAATTCTCCTTCCAAAAACGATAGCAGCTGTATCTCCTGTAGAAAGACCAGACAGATTTCCTAGTCACTGGAACGACCCATTTGTTCCCCTTTATGACTTGTTGAGGAAAGGGGTGAAATGGGATTGGAGTCTTTCTCAGGAGTCAGCATTGCAATTGCTGATTTTTGAAGCAACAGCTCATCAAGCACTGGGCCCTATCCATCCTACAGATCCTTTCCAGGTGGAATGGGCATTTGCCTCCTCAGGGCTGTCAGTACACATATGGCAGCGGGGTCCTGAGGCTCCGACAAGACCTGTTGGTTTTGATTCCCGTGGTTCCAAAGATGCTGAGAAAAGATACACTACCTGGGAAAAAGGATTGTTGATGGTTATCTTAGCTTTCCTAGAAGTAGAAAAAATTGCACAAAAACAACCAATTGTATTGAGAGGCCCCTTCAAGGTTATTAAGACAGTCACTAGTGGGAGTCCCCCTCCTGACGGGGTGGCCCAGAGGGCCTCAGTGAGAAAGTGGTATGCTCAGGTTGAACATTACTGTAACTTCTTCTCAATGACAGAAGGAGCTGTAAAAACTTTAGCAATCCAAGAAACGGAGAGCTTGGACAAACCTGCCTCTGTAATCAAAGTAACCCCTCCTTTCTGCCCCGAACAATCAGCAAACTCTTGGTTTACTGATGCTTTTGCTAAAGGGGAAGGAAAAGGATGGAAATCTAGGGCAGAAGCCCTCCACTTTTCCTCTGGTGAGCAAATGATTACAGAGGGAGAAGGTAGTACACACAGTGGGGAGCTGATAGCTGTCTGGAGTGTTTTTCAACGAGAAGCACAGAATTCCTCTTTGGTCTGCATCTACACTGACTCCTATGCTCTGTACCAAATGATCCTAATAATCCAGCTCATGACCCTGGCCAACCTGTTCTGGTGGACCTCTCTTACTATAGGACTAGTAGCACTTGTGCTAAAACCCCCTCTGAAGAAATATGCATGGGAATCCTCTGGTGCTCTAGGGAAAGAGCATTGGACAAATACATGCTGGATAATTCCATCATTCTAACTTTTCTGCCTCTCGGCGGCAGAATTCTGTTGTGTTTACTTTTTCAGAAGAACTCCGAGGGACATGAAGACCACCTAATCCATGATCAAACTGGTAATACTTTTCTGCATCCTACCGCAACCCCATGGCCAGAAAGCAGCTGAGTGACCGTGGTCTGAACTAATTGTGGTAGCATGCAGAAAAAGTGAAAGGATCTCTTGAAGCACAAAAAGGTTTGTACGCAGCCAAGCATACAGGATTGTTGGCACAATTTCACATGAACACAAACTGTAGAAGTAGTTTGGTTTTGGTCCAAAAATACTGAAGCACTTTTTTTTTGTTTTGTTTTGTTTTTGTTTTTGTTTTTGTTTTTTAAGTTGAAAGTATTGATTCAAATACTGGAGTAGGACTTGATGTTAATGTTGTGACACCTACCACCCAACCACTGGTTACACTTAGCCCGAAAATTTTTGAAATTGGACCATGTAGAATCAGGAAAACTGGCCAACAACAGATATTGTTTAATCTGTTATGGTCTCTTAAACAAGTCAAATTGCTGATGCAAAACAATATCTGAGAAATACAACCAGCTTGTTCACCCTTTTTGCAGACCTCTTTTCAGGCTTGGACAACCTGGCTGCGACAGTGGAAGCCTCCTAAAAACCGGCTGCCAAGAGACATAACTGGTCTTGTGGGAACAGGATTGGGAATCCTAAATAGTATTGATTCAGAAGTATGAATGAATAAATTGGCTTCCACAACTAAAGATTTAACCAAAATACAACAACCACTGCAATCGTCCTTATCAGCCTTGGGAACACATCAGTGGTTGCTATCAAACATTCTAGCAAATTGGGAAAAGATAAATGTAAATAATAGCAAATTGATCATTGATGCACTTAATGCCACACAAAGCAACATTTCCTTAGCTCTTAGCCGTATCCAGGCTCAATGATGGATGCAGTCAGTTGCTGCCTCAATTATAAGAGAAGGTGAAGAAGGCACTTTTCCCACTGAAATTAGGAAAATAGTCTGGGACAGTGCCACTGACTTTGAAAGAGATTTCCAATCCTGGTGGAATTTAGTGAATTTTACCTATGACCCTAACACAAACACAGCCACAGCATTTGCGTTGACCATAAGAAATGCCTGGGTGCATTTGATATTCCCTATCATTGCACTAGGATTAAATCATGATGGACCCACTTTCTATCCTTCTGAACATAGAGAATGGGCCCGTCAAATTGATGACAAATGGCAAACTGTCAATTTAGAGTCCTGTACCATCTGAGAACAACTAGGGTTTATCTGTGAAGGTAATGCAATTGTAGCTCAAGATATTTGTCTGGAGACAGAACAAAATAGCTGTCATTTTGATATTCATCCTAACGAGACTTCTGAAACAGTCCTTGTATCTACAGACAATGGGTGTGCCTGCTTCAGAACCGCTTGGGATACTGTGTTTATAGAAAGTACAGTAGTAGCTACTAAAAATCATTCCAATTTTTGTGCTTGCAACTTTACTAAAATTGCAGGATGTGATTTTTCTTTTGTAGCTCCAGTTACTTCACATGAACTTTTAGAATCCAATCTCACGTTGATTCACAAGCTACTGCCTACTGCCATTGGGATGAACCTTTCTCTGGTAAAGCAGTTATTACTTCATCAAGATCTAATAGAGATCCTAGGAAAAATCAAGGGGAATGGACAGAAAACTCTGGTAACTGTTCATCATCATGTGCAAGAAATACATCGTGTTGTAGAAAGGGTGAAAAGTGATGCCGAGCACAAGTGGTGGGATACCCTTTTCGGGTGGTCACCCACCGCCACCGGTATCCTGAAGAAATTGTGTCATCCCATTGTTGTTCTTCTGATTTTAGTTATGATTGGTTTTGTTTTATCAGTAATCTTGCTTATTGTAAATTGGAGAATGATGAAACGATGAACAAAATTAACATCTATAATTAATGCACACCACTTGGCCGACATCCTTTACACTAGAGATGTTCCCAGGACAGTAGACACAAGAAGATGATAAGGTTAGAAGATATGTTTTACATCATTTTCTTTTATGATTTGTTCTAATCGCTGTTTTAATTATTTTTGTTTATTGTTTATAAAATTGTACTGAGTAATATCGATTATACTAGGTTTATTACTTTACTGTTTAATATTGATGATACTGGTTTATTATTTGATCAATTTATTGTTTAATTGATTCATATTGATTATTATTTAAATAACTATTATTGATTTACTAATTGTATTTTGCTTATTGTTTAATTATAATTTGTTGTGATTACTAATATGTTGTGATTGTTTTAGTTTTCCCGTTTTCTCTTTCTTTCCCTTTTCCTCTTCTCTTTTCCCTGGGACCTGCTGCCAACACTTGACGAGTCCTGAAGACTCCACGACGACACCATGGAATCCTGCTGATGAAGATCTTTCGAGGGCAATCGTCAGTCACGGGGTGGTGTAAGAGCCCGTCAGAAGCCCCTCATTTTCCATTCTGCCTTCCGATTGCCACAAGAAAGAATCCCTTCCCCCACTGTAGTTCCGGCTTAGAACAGGACACAGCACAGGTGGGACCACTGAACCGTCATGCTGGCTGTTCCCAACAAGGCCTGGTAAGAACTTGGCAAGGACTTGGCAAGGACTTGGCAAAGACCTGACATGGAGCCAGCACGGGACAGCCTGATGCGCGGCCTGCTTCTAATCTCCGTTCTTAAGCCCAATGAACTTTTGGGGTGACTCTCGCGGTCCTTCACTGAAGACCCCTCATCTGCCTCGTTACCACTGTGACAAAGAAAGAATGAGAACCCTCCTCCCAAGGACTGAGACTGAGACCCCTGCTATAGGGAGGAGGGGAAATTGGTGGTCTGACCACTAATGACATGACCTGTTTCCCTTCAGTGATTCAAATGGACTTATTCTTCATTGGATTCGTCTTGCTTTGGTGGTTTCTGTGGACTCACCCGTTCCCTCGGGGCAATTACAATGGACTTTCATTATTACACTTGTTCCCCCCCTCTCTCCTCTGTGGACTATAATTGGAGCCCCGAGTCGACCAGAACTTCGAAGACTCCCCCGACACGACAGACGGATCCCCATCGTCCGGAGCACTGAGGATCTCGCCTGTGTTGGTAGCTATTCCCATATCCCTCTTCTCTCTCTAACCTTTTATCTCCTTTCAGATCCCCACTATCGCGTTTACTGTTTTGGCCCCTACTAAAGGTGCATTTGTTGTGATTAACTGATAGTCCCTTGTTGTTTGCCTTTGTTGCACTTTTGGGATGGGTGAAAAGAACCATCACGACACCCCGCAAGAAACGGATCGTGACATTAAAATTGGCGTCACGGACAGGATTTCTGTCTAGACAGAAGGGTTGCAGCTGAAAAGGCACCCATACTGTCTTTGGCAATTCATAAAGGATCCCTTAGTGCAAAGGGCGGGACACTGTTGTTTTGTTGTTGTTGTGTGTATGTGGTCTGGGAAGGAAGGGACAACTTGAAGCAACTAAGCAGAGCCTCCCAGGCAGATGATTGTCCTTTCACCCAGCCAGGGAAGCGAAGGGCGACACAGCGAGGGCTGTGTAGTTTTGTGGAACTTAAGTTTGTAGCTCCCTGTCGTGGTTTTGGTCCCTTCCCAAAATGAGTGACAATCTTAGCCTTGAAATTAAAGCTGAATTTTATGCACTACTAGCCAAACACAATGCCAAACCTTCTACAGAAGGAGAAAAATGGGCACAGAGTAATTGGTTGAACTTAGAAAATGTTATTGATAGAGTGTGTTCATTACAACATGAAACAAAATTCAAACTGGGCAAAAATAAAACTATCTTCTGCTCAGTTTTGGGAGCTTGTCTTATGGCAGCTATAGAAAATGGCTTCGAGCGAAGAAGTGAGGAACATGCTATAATAGACTCCCTTCAAAATCTAGTTGAAATTTTGCAAAAACAGTTCTATGAAGCAAAAAAAATGTGATCTATGCATTGCGAGCTGCCTTAACAGAGGAACATATTAACAAATCACATCATGCTGATTCCTCTACAGAGCTTGAGGAGAAGGAAACTCCTCACATTAAACAAATCTATCCTCATCAAGAACTTGAAGCAGCAAGTAATTGTGGGGAACATTGCTGCCATCACTTGAGACCCTTGATTAAAACAGAGTAGAACTATCTCAGTGATGATGATCTGGAACCTCACATCACAACCAAACGCATACCATCACAACTAAACACGGCCACCGAGCTAGCTAAGCTTAAAAGGGAATACGGACAGCCTCCACATGAATCAGAAACAGAATATGTTTTCCGGGTGTCCCTCACTGGTGGTGATCAAATTCAATTCACTGAACAGGAAGCCAGTGGGTATTGGGGACATGGTGTCTTCTTAACAACGGGAGAGAAAGGTGACACATGGTCCCTGACACAGCGTGCAGCTTTTTGGGCCGGGGGAACAAGCCCCTTGGAAAGGGGAGATCCCATAGCTAGAATTAGTACCCCCGACCAGCTCTTGGAAAATGTGCACAAAGCTGCTTGCCTGCAAATGACTCACCAAAAGAAATGAATTCCTGGCTTTGAATCCCTGATGCAATTACCTGTGAAGCCCAAGATAATGACCCCTTGAATTTGTGGGCTTCCAGAATCACTCAAACCTACAGCAATTCTCCTTCCAAAAACGATAGCAGCTGTATCTCCTGTAGAAAGACCAGACAGATTTCCTAGTCACTGGAACGACCCATTTGTTCCCCTTTATGACTTGTTGAGGAAAGGGGTGAAATGGGATTGGAGTCTTTCTCAGGAGTCAGCATTGCAATTGCTGATTTTTGAAGCAACAGCTCATCAAGCACTGGGCCCTATCCATCCTACAGATCCTTTCCAGGTGGAATGGGCATTTGCCTCCTCAGGGCTGTCAGTACACATATGGCAGCGGGGTCCTGAGGCTCCGACAAGACCTGTTGGTTTTGATTCCCGTGGTTCCAAAGATGCTGAGAAAAGATACACTACCTGGGAAAAAGGATTGTTGATGGTTATCTTAGCTTTCCTAGAAGTAGAAAAAATTGCACAAAAACAACCAATTGTATTGAGAGGCCCCTTCAAGGTTATTAAGACAGTCACTAGTGGGAGTCCCCCTCCTGACGGGGTGGCCCAGAGGGCCTCAGTGAGAAAGTGGTATGCTCAGGTTGAACATTACTGTAACTTCTTCTCAATGACAGAAGGAGCTGTAAAAACTTTAGCAATCCAAGAAACGGAGAGCTTGGACAAACCTGCCTCTGTAATCAAAGTAACCCCTCCTTTCTGCCCCGAACAATCAGCAAACTCTTGGTTTACTGATGCTTTTGCTAAAGGGGAAGGAAAAGGATGGAAATCTAGGGCAGAAGCCCTCCACTTTTCCTCTGGTGAGCAAATGATTACAGAGGGAGAAGGTAGTACACACAGTGGGGAGCTGATAGCTGTCTGGAGTATTTTTCAACGAGAAGCACAGAATTCCTCTTTGGTCTGCATCTACACTGACTCCTATGCTCTGTACCAAATGATCCTAATAATCCAGCTCATGACCCTGGCCAACCTGTTCTGGTGGACCTCTCTTACTATAGGACTAGTAGCACTTGTGCTAAAACCCCCTCTGAAGAAATATGCATGGGAATCCTCTGGTGCTCTAGGGAAAGAGCATTGGACAAATACATGCTGGATAATTCCATCATTCTAACTTTTCTGCCTCTCGGCGGCAGAATTCTGTTGTGTTTACTTTTTCAGAAGAACTCCGAGGGACATGAAGACCACCTAATCCATGATAAAACTGGTAATACTTTTCTGCATCCTACCGCAACCCCATGGCCAGAAAGCAGCTGAGTGACCGTGGTCTGAACTAATTGTGGTAGCATGCAGAAAAAGTGAAAGGATCTCTTGAAGCACAAAAAGGTTTGTACGCAGCCAAGCATACAGGATTGTTGGCACAATTTCACATGAACACAAACTGTAGAAGTAGTTTGGTTTTGGTCCAAAAATACTGAAGCACTTTTTTTTTGTTTTGTTTTGTTTTTGTTTTTGTTTTTGTTTTTTAAGTTGAAAGTATTGATTCAAATACTGGAGTAGGACTTGATGTTAATGTTGTGACACCTACCACCCAACCACTGGTTACACTTAGCCCGAAAATTTTTGAAATTGGACCATGTAGAATCAGGAAAACTGGCCAACAACAGATATTGTTTAATCTGTTATGGTCTCTTAAACAAGTCAAATTGCTGATGCAAAACAATATCTGAGAAATACAACCAGCTTGTTCACCCTTTTTGCAGACCTCTTTTCAGGCTTGGACAACCTGGCTGCGACAGTGGAAGCCTCCTAAAAACCGGCTGCCAAGAGACATAACTGGTCTTGTGGGAACAGGATTGGGAATCCTAAATAGTATTGATTCAGAAGTATGAATGAATAAATTGGCTTCCACAACTAAAGATTTAACCAAAATACAACAACCACTGCAATCGTCCTTATCAGCCTTGGGAACACATCAGTGGTTGCTATCAAACATTCTAGCAAATTGGGAAAAGATAAATGTAAATAATAGCAAATTGATCATTGATGCACTTAATGCCACACAAAGCAACATTTCCTTAGCTCTTAGCCGTATCCAGGCTCAATGATGGATGCAGTCAGTTGCTGCCTCAATTATAAGAGAAGGTGAAGAAGGCACTTTTCCCACTGAAATTAGGAAAATAGTCTGGGACAGTGCCACTGACTTTGAAAGAGATTTCCAATCCTGGTGGAATTTAGTGAATTTTACCTATGACCCTAACACAAACACAGCCACAGCATTTGCGTTGACCATAAGAAATGCCTCGGTGCATTTGATATTCCCTATCATTGCACTAGGATTAAATCATGATGGACCCACTTTCTATCCTTCTGAACATAGAGAATGGGCCCGTCAAATTGATGACAAATGGCAAACTGTCAATTTAGAGTCCTGTACCATCTGAGAACAACTAGGGTTTATCTGTGAAGGTAATGCAATTGTAGCTCAAGATATTTGTCTGGAGACAGAACAAAATAGCTGTCATTTTGATATTCATCCTAACGAGACTTCTGAAACAGTCCTTGTATCTACAGACAATGGGTGTGCCTGCTTCAGAACCGCTTGGGATACTGTGTTTATAGAAAGTACAGTAGTAGCTACTAAAAATCATTCCAATTTTTGTGCTTGCAACTTTACTAAAATTGCAGGATGTGATTTTTCTTTTGTAGCTCCAGTTACTTCACATGAACTTTTAGAATCCAATCTCACGTTGATTCACAAGCTACTGCCTACTGCCATTGGGATGAACCTTTCTCTGGTAAAGCAGTTATTACTTCATCAAGATCTAATAGAGATCCTAGGAAAAATCAAGGGGAATGGACAGAAAACTCTGGTAACTGTTCATCATCATGTGCAAGAAATACATCGTGTTGTAGAAAGGGTGAAAAGTGATGCCGAGCACAAGTGGTGGGATACCCTTTTCGGGTGGTCACCCACCGCCACCGGTATCCTGAAGAAATTGTGTCATCCCATTGTTGTTCTTCTGATTTTAGTTATGATTGGTTTTGTTTTATCAGTAATCTTGCTTATTGTAAATTGGAGAATGATGAAACGATGAACAAAATTAACATCTATAATTAATGCACACCACTTGGCCGACATCCTTTACACTAGAGATGTTCCCAGGACAGTAGACACAAGAAGATGATAAGGTTAGAAGATATGTTTTACATCATTTTCTTTTATGATTTGTTCTAATCGCTGTTTTAATTATTTTTGTTTATTGTTTATAAAATTGTACTGAGTAATATCGATTATACTAGGTTTATTACTTTACTGTTTAATATTGATGATACTGGTTTATTATTTGATCAATTTATTGTTTAATTGATTCATATTGATTATTATTTAAATAACTATTATTGATTTACTAATTGTATTTTGCTTATTGTTTAATTATAATTTGTTGTGATTACTAATATGTTGTGATTGTTTTAGTTTTCCCGTTTTCTCTTTCTTTCCCTTTTCCTCTTCTCTTTTCCCTGGGACCTGCTGCCAACACTTGACGAGTCCTGAAGACTCCACGACGACACCATGGAATCCTGCTGATGAAGATCTTTCGAGGGCAATCGTCAGTCACGGGGTGGTGTAAGAGCCCGTCAGAAGCCCCTCATTTTCCATTCTGCCTTCCGATTGCCACAAGAAAGAATCCCTTCCCCCACTGTAGTTCCGGCTTAGAACAGGACACAGCACAGGTGGGACCACTGAACCGTCATGCTGGCTGTTCCCAACAAGGCCTGGTAAGAACTTGGCAAGGACTTGGCAAGGACTTGGCAAAGACCTGACATGGAGCCAGCACGGGACAGCCTGATGCGCGGCCTGCTTCTAATCTCCGTTCTTAAGCCCAATGAACTTTTGGGGTGACTCTCGCGGTCCTTCACTGAAGACCCCTCATCTGCCTCGTTACCACTGTGACAAAGAAAGAATGAGAACCCTCCTCCCAAGGACTGAGACTGAGACCCCTGCTATAGGGAGGAGGGGAAATTGGTGGTCTGACCACTAATGACATGACCTGTTTCCCTTCAGTGATTCAAATGGACTTATTCTTCATTGGATTCGTCTTGCTTTGGTGGTTTCTGTGGACTCACCCGTTCCCTCGGGGCAATTACAATGGACTTTCATTATTACACTTGTTCCCCCCCTCTCTCCTCTGTGGACTATAATTGGAGCCCCGAGTCGACCAGAACTTCGAAGACTCCCCCGACACGACAGACGGATCCCCATCGTCCGGAGCACTGAGGATCTCGCCTGTGTTGGTAGCTATTCCCATATCCCTCTTCTCTCTCTAACCTTTTATCTCCTTTCAGATCCCCACTATCGCGTTTACTGTTTTGGCCCCTACTAAAGGTGCATTTGTTGTGATTAACTGATAGTCCCTTGTTGTTTGCCTTTGTTGCACTTTTGGGATGGGTGAAAAGAACCATCACGACACCCCGCAAGAAACGGATCGTGACATTAAAATTGGCGTCACGGACAGGATTTCTGTCTAGACAGAAGGGTTGCAGCTGAAAAGGCACCCATACTGTCTTTGGCAATTCATAAAGGATCCCTTAGTGCAAAGGGCGGGACACTGTTGTTTTGTTGTTGTTGTGTGTATGTGGTCTGGGAAGGAAGGGACAACTTGAAGCAACTAAGCAGAGCCTCCCAGGCAGATGATTGTCCTTTCACCCAGCCAGGGAAGCGAAGGGCGACACAGCGAGGGCTGTGTAGTTTTGTGGAACTTAAGTTTGTAGCTCCCTGTCGTGGTTTTGGTCCCTTCCCAAAATGAGTGACAATCTTAGCCTTGAAATTAAAGCTGAATTTTATGCACTACTAGCCAAACACAATGCCAAACCTTCTACAGAAGGAGAAAAATGGGCACAGAGTAATTGGTTGAACTTAGAAAATGTTATTGATAGAGTGTGTTCATTACAACATGAAACAAAATTCAAACTGGGCAAAAATAAAACTATCTTCTGCTCAGTTTTGGGAGCTTGTCTTATGGCAGCTATAGAAAATGGCTTCGAGCGAAGAAGTGAGGAACATGCTATAATAGACTCCCTTCAAAATCTAGTTGAAATTTTGCAAAAACAGTTCTATGAAGCAAAAAAAATGTGATCTATGCATTGCGAGCTGCCTTAACAGAGGAACATATTAACAAATCACATCATGCTGATTCCTCTACAGAGCTTGAGGAGAAGGAAACTCCTCACATTAAACAAATCTATCCTCATCAAGAACTTGAAGCAGCAAGTAATTGTGGGGAACATTGCTGCCATCACTTGAGACCCTTGATTAAAACAGAGTAGAACTATCTCAGTGATGATGATCTGGAACCTCACATCACAACCAAACGCATACCATCACAACTAAACACGGCCACCGAGCTAGCTAAGCTTAAAAGGGAATACGGACAGCCTCCACATGAATCAGAAACAGAATATGTTTTCCGGGTGTCCCTCACTGGTGGTGATCAAATTCAATTCACTGAACAGGAAGCCAGTGGGTATTGGGGACATGGTGTCTTCTTAACAACGGGAGAGAAAGGTGACACATGGTCCCTGACACAGCGTGCAGCTTTTTGGGCCGGGGGAACAAGCCCCTTGGAAAGGGGAGATCCCATAGCTAGAATTAGTACCCCCGACCAGCTCTTGGAAAATGTGCACAAAGCTGCTTGCCTGCAAATGACTCACCAAAAGAAATGAATTCCTGGCTTTGAATCCCTGATGCAATTACCTGTGAAGCCCAAGATAATGACCCCTTGAATTTGTGGGCTTCCAGAATCACTCAAACCTACAGCAATTCTCCTTCCAAAAACGATAGCAGCTGTATCTCCTGTAGAAAGACCAGACAGATTTCCTAGTCACTGGAACGACCCATTTGTTCCCCTTTATGACTTGTTGAGGAAAGGGGTGAAATGGGATTGGAGTCTTTCTCAGGAGTCAGCATTGCAATTGCTGATTTTTGAAGCAACAGCTCATCAAGCACTGGGCCCTATCCATCCTACAGATCCTTTCCAGGTGGAATGGGCATTTGCCTCCTCAGGGCTGTCAGTACACATATGGCAGCGGGGTCCTGAGGCTCCGACAAGACCTGTTGGTTTTGATTCCCGTGGTTCCAAAGATGCTGAGAAAAGATACACTACCTGGGAAAAAGGATTGTTGATGGTTATCTTAGCTTTCCTAGAAGTAGAAAAAATTGCACAAAAACAACCAATTGTATTGAGAGGCCCCTTCAAGGTTATTAAGACAGTCACTAGTGGGAGTCCCCCTCCTGACGGGGTGGCCCAGAGGGCCTCAGTGAGAAAGTGGTATGCTCAGGTTGAACATTACTGTAACTTCTTCTCAATGACAGAAGGAGCTGTAAAAACTTTAGCAATCCAAGAAACGGAGAGCTTGGACAAACCTGCCTCTGTAATCAAAGTAACCCCTCCTTTCTGCCCCGAACAATCAGCAAACTCTTGGTTTACTGATGCTTTTGCTAAAGGGGAAGGAAAAGGATGGAAATCTAGGGCAGAAGCCCTCCACTTTTCCTCTGGTGAGCAAATGATTACAGAGGGAGAAGGTAGTACACACAGTGGGGAGCTGATAGCTGTCTGGAGTATTTTTCAACGAGAAGCACAGAATTCCTCTTTGGTCTGCATCTACACTGACTCCTATGCTCTGTACCAAATGATCCTAATAATCCAGCTCATGACCCTGGCCAACCTGTTCTGGTGGACCTCTCTTACTATAGGACTAGTAGCACTTGTGCTAAAACCCCCTCTGAAGAAATATGCATGGGAATCCTCTGGTGCTCTAGGGAAAGAGCATTGGACAAATACATGCTGGATAATTCCATCATTCTAACTTTTCTGCCTCTCGGCGGCAGAATTCTGTTGTGTTTACTTTTTCAGAAGAACTCCGAGGGACATGAAGACCACCTAATCCATGATAAAACTGGTAATACTTTTCTGCATCCTACCGCAACCCCATGGCCAGAAAGCAGCTGAGTGACCGTGGTCTGAACTAATTGTGGTAGCATGCAGAAAAAGTGAAAGGATCTCTTGAAGCACAAAAAGGTTTGTACGCAGCCAAGCATACAGGATTGTTGGCACAATTTCACATGAACACAAACTGTAGAAGTAGTTTGGTTTTGGTCCAAAAATACTGAAGCACTTTTTTTTTGTTTTGTTTTGTTTTTGTTTTTGTTTTTGTTTTTTAAGTTGAAAGTATTGATTCAAATACTGGAGTAGGACTTGATGTTAATGTTGTGACACCTACCACCCAACCACTGGTTACACTTAGCCCGAAAATTTTTGAAATTGGACCATGTAGAATCAGGAAAACTGGCCAACAACAGATATTGTTTAATCTGTTATGGTCTCTTAAACAAGTCAAATTGCTGATGCAAAACAATATCTGAGAAATACAACCAGCTTGTTCACCCTTTTTGCAGACCTCTTTTCAGGCTTGGACAACCTGGCTGCGACAGTGGAAGCCTCCTAAAAACCGGCTGCCAAGAGACATAACTGGTCTTGTGGGAACAGGATTGGGAATCCTAAATAGTATTGATTCAGAAGTATGAATGAATAAATTGGCTTCCACAACTAAAGATTTAACCAAAATACAACAACCACTGCAATCGTCCTTATCAGCCTTGGGAACACATCAGTGGTTGCTATCAAACATTCTAGCAAATTGGGAAAAGATAAATGTAAATAATAGCAAATTGATCATTGATGCACTTAATGCCACACAAAGCAACATTTCCTTAGCTCTTAGCCGTATCCAGGCTCAATGATGGATGCAGTCAGTTGCTGCCTCAATTATAAGAGAAGGTGAAGAAGGCACTTTTCCCACTGAAATTAGGAAAATAGTCTGGGACAGTGCCACTGACTTTGAAAGAGATTTCCAATCCTGGTGGAATTTAGTGAATTTTACCTATGACCCTAACACAAACACAGCCACAGCATTTGCGTTGACCATAAGAAATGCCTCGGTGCATTTGATATTCCCTATCATTGCACTAGGATTAAATCATGATGGACCCACTTTCTATCCTTCTGAACATAGAGAATGGGCCCGTCAAATTGATGACAAATGGCAAACTGTCAATTTAGAGTCCTGTACCATCTGAGAACAACTAGGGTTTATCTGTGAAGGTAATGCAATTGTAGCTCAAGATATTTGTCTGGAGACAGAACAAAATAGCTGTCATTTTGATATTCATCCTAACGAGACTTCTGAAACAGTCCTTGTATCTACAGACAATGGGTGTGCCTGCTTCAGAACCGCTTGGGATACTGTGTTTATAGAAAGTACAGTAGTAGCTACTAAAAATCATTCCAATTTTTGTGCTTGCAACTTTACTAAAATTGCAGGATGTGATTTTTCTTTTGTAGCTCCAGTTACTTCACATGAACTTTTAGAATCCAATCTCACGTTGATTCACAAGCTACTGCCTACTGCCATTGGGATGAACCTTTCTCTGGTAAAGCAGTTATTACTTCATCAAGATCTAATAGAGATCCTAGGAAAAATCAAGGGGAATGGACAGAAAACTCTGGTAACTGTTCATCATCATGTGCAAGAAATACATCGTGTTGTAGAAAGGGTGAAAAGTGATGCCGAGCACAAGTGGTGGGATACCCTTTTCGGGTGGTCACCCACCGCCACCGGTATCCTGAAGAAATTGTGTCATCCCATTGTTGTTCTTCTGATTTTAGTTATGATTGGTTTTGTTTTATCAGTAATCTTGCTTATTGTAAATTGGAGAATGATGAAACGATGAACAAAATTAACATCTATAATTAATGCACACCACTTGGCCGACATCCTTTACACTAGAGATGTTCCCAGGACAGTAGACACAAGAAGATGATAAGGTTAGAAGATATGTTTTACATCATTTTCTTTTATGATTTGTTCTAATCGCTGTTTTAATTATTTTTGTTTATTGTTTATAAAATTGTACTGAGTAATATCGATTATACTAGGTTTATTACTTTACTGTTTAATATTGATGATACTGGTTTATTATTTGATCAATTTATTGTTTAATTGATTCATATTGATTATTATTTAAATAACTATTATTGATTTACTAATTGTATTTTGCTTATTGTTTAATTATAATTTGTTGTGATTACTAATATGTTGTGATTGTTTTAGTTTTCCCGTTTTCTCTTTCTTTCCCTTTTCCTCTTCTCTTTTCCCTGGGACCTGCTGCCAACACTTGACGAGTCCTGAAGACTCCACGACGACACCATGGAATCCTGCTGATGAAGATCTTTCGAGGGCAATCGTCAGTCACGGGGTGGTGTAAGAGCCCGTCAGAAGCCCCTCATTTTCCATTCTGCCTTCCGATTGCCACAAGAAAGAATCCCTTCCCCCACTGTAGTTCCGGCTTAGAACAGGACACAGCACAGGTGGGACCACTGAACCGTCATGCTGGCTGTTCCCAACAAGGCCTGGTAAGAACTTGGCAAGGACTTGGCAAGGACTTGGCAAAGACCTGACATGGAGCCAGCACGGGACAGCCTGATGCGCGGCCTGCTTCTAATCTCCGTTCTTAAGCCCAATGAACTTTTGGGGTGACTCTCGCGGTCCTTCACTGAAGACCCCTCATCTGCCTCGTTACCACTGTGACAAAGAAAGAATGAGAACCCTCCTCCCAAGGACTGAGACTGAGACCCCTGCTATAGGGAGGAGGGGAAATTGGTGGTCTGACCACTAATGACATGACCTGTTTCCCTTCAGTGATTCAAATGGACTTATTCTTCATTGGATTCGTCTTGCTTTGGTGGTTTCTGTGGACTCACCCGTTCCCTCGGGGCAATTACAATGGACTTTCATTATTACACTTGTTCCCCCCCTCTCTCCTCTGTGGACTATAATTGGAGCCCCGAGTCGACCAGAACTTCGAAGACTCCCCCGACACGACAGACGGATCCCCATCGTCCGGAGCACTGAGGATCTCGCCTGTGTTGGTAGCTATTCCCATATCCCTCTTCTCTCTCTAACCTTTTATCTCCTTTCAGATCCCCACTATCGCGTTTACTGTTTTGGCCCCTACTAAAGGTGCATTTGTTGTGATTAACTGATAGTCCCTTGTTGTTTGCCTTTGTTGCACTTTTGGGATGGGTGAAAAGAACCATCACGACACCCCGCAAGAAACGGATCGTGACATTAAAATTGGCGTCACGGACAGGATTTCTGTCTAGACAGAAGGGTTGCAGCTGAAAAGGCACCCATACTGTCTTTGGCAATTCATAAAGGATCCCTTAGTGCAAAGGGCGGGACACTGTTGTTTTGTTGTTGTTGTGTGTATGTGGTCTGGGAAGGAAGGGACAACTTGAAGCAACTAAGCAGAGCCTCCCAGGCAGATGATTGTCCTTTCACCCAGCCAGGGAAGCGAAGGGCGACACAGCGAGGGCTGTGTAGTTTTGTGGAACTTAAGTTTGTAGCTCCCTGTCGTGGTTTTGGTCCCTTCCCAAAATGAGTGACAATCTTAGCCTTGAAATTAAAGCTGAATTTTATGCACTACTAGCCAAACACAATGCCAAACCTTCTACAGAAGGAGAAAAATGGGCACAGAGTAATTGGTTGAACTTAGAAAATGTTATTGATAGAGTGTGTTCATTACAACATGAAACAAAATTCAAACTGGGCAAAAATAAAACTATCTTCTGCTCAGTTTTGGGAGCTTGTCTTATGGCAGCTATAGAAAATGGCTTCGAGCGAAGAAGTGAGGAACATGCTATAATAGACTCCCTTCAAAATCTAGTTGAAATTTTGCAAAAACAGTTCTATGAAGCAAAAAAAATGTGATCTATGCATTGCGAGCTGCCTTAACAGAGGAACATATTAACAAATCACATCATGCTGATTCCTCTACAGAGCTTGAGGAGAAGGAAACTCCTCACATTAAACAAATCTATCCTCATCAAGAACTTGAAGCAGCAAGTAATTGTGGGGAACATTGCTGCCATCACTTGAGACCCTTGATTAAAACAGAGTAGAACTATCTCAGTGATGATGATCTGGAACCTCACATCACAACCAAACGCATACCATCACAACTAAACACGGCCACCGAGCTAGCTAAGCTTAAAAGGGAATACGGACAGCCTCCACATGAATCAGAAACAGAATATGTTTTCCGGGTGTCCCTCACTGGTGGTGATCAAATTCAATTCACTGAACAGGAAGCCAGTGGGTATTGGGGACATGGTGTCTTCTTAACAACGGGAGAGAAAGGTGACACATGGTCCCTGACACAGCGTGCAGCTTTTTGGGCCGGGGGAACAAGCCCCTTGGAAAGGGGAGATCCCATAGCTAGAATTAGTACCCCCGACCAGCTCTTGGAAAATGTGCACAAAGCTGCTTGCCTGCAAATGACTCACCAAAAGAAATGAATTCCTGGCTTTGAATCCCTGATGCAATTACCTGTGAAGCCCAAGATAATGACCCCTTGAATTTGTGGGCTTCCAGAATCACTCAAACCTACAGCAATTCTCCTTCCAAAAACGATAGCAGCTGTATCTCCTGTAGAAAGACCAGACAGATTTCCTAGTCACTGGAACGACCCATTTGTTCCCCTTTATGACTTGTTGAGGAAAGGGGTGAAATGGGATTGGAGTCTTTCTCAGGAGTCAGCATTGCAATTGCTGATTTTTGAAGCAACAGCTCATCAAGCACTGGGCCCTATCCATCCTACAGATCCTTTCCAGGTGGAATGGGCATTTGCCTCCTCAGGGCTGTCAGTACACATATGGCAGCGGGGTCCTGAGGCTCCGACAAGACCTGTTGGTTTTGATTCCCGTGGTTCCAAAGATGCTGAGAAAAGATACACTACCTGGGAAAAAGGATTGTTGATGGTTATCTTAGCTTTCCTAGAAGTAGAAAAAATTGCACAAAAACAACCAATTGTATTGAGAGGCCCCTTCAAGGTTATTAAGACAGTCACTAGTGGGAGTCCCCCTCCTGACGGGGTGGCCCAGAGGGCCTCAGTGAGAAAGTGGTATGCTCAGGTTGAACATTACTGTAACTTCTTCTCAATGACAGAAGGAGCTGTAAAAACTTTAGCAATCCAAGAAACGGAGAGCTTGGACAAACCTGCCTCTGTAATCAAAGTAACCCCTCCTTTCTGCCCCGAACAATCAGCAAACTCTTGGTTTACTGATGCTTTTGCTAAAGGGGAAGGAAAAGGATGGAAATCTAGGGCAGAAGCCCTCCACTTTTCCTCTGGTGAGCAAATGATTACAGAGGGAGAAGGTAGTACACACAGTGGGGAGCTGATAGCTGTCTGGAGTATTTTTCAACGAGAAGCACAGAATTCCTCTTTGGTCTGCATCTACACTGACTCCTATGCTCTGTACCAAATGATCCTAATAATCCAGCTCATGACCCTGGCCAACCTGTTCTGGTGGACCTCTCTTACTATAGGACTAGTAGCACTTGTGCTAAAACCCCCTCTGAAGAAATATGCATGGGAATCCTCTGGTGCTCTAGGGAAAGAGCATTGGACAAATACATGCTGGATAATTCCATCATTCTAACTTTTCTGCCTCTCGGCGGCAGAATTCTGTTGTGTTTACTTTTTCAGAAGAACTCCGAGGGACATGAAGACCACCTAATCCATGATCAAACTGGTAATACTTTTCTGCATCCTACCGCAACCCCATGGCCAGAAAGCAGCTGAGTGACCGTGGTCTGAACTAATTGTGGTAGCATGCAGAAAAAGTGAAAGGATCTCTTGAAGCACAAAAAGGTTTGTACGCAGCCAAGCATACAGGATTGTTGGCACAATTTCACATGAACACAAACTGTAGAAGTAGTTTGGTTTTGGTCCAAAAATACTGAAGCACTTTTTTTTTGTTTTGTTTTGTTTTTGTTTTTGTTTTTGTTTTTTAAGTTGAAAGTATTGATTCAAATACTGGAGTAGGACTTGATGTTAATGTTGTGACACCTACCACCCAACCACTGGTTACACTTAGCCCGAAAATTTTTGAAATTGGACCATGTATAATCAGGAAAACTGGCCAACAACAGATATTGTTTAATCTGTTATGGTCTCTTAAACAAGTCAAATTGCTGATGCAAAACAATATCTGAGAAATACAACCAGCTTGTTCACCCTTTTTGCAGACCTCTTTTCAGGCTTGGACAACCTGGCTGCGACAGTGGAAGCCTCCTAAAAACCGGCTGCCAAGAGACATAACTGGTCTTGTGGGAACAGGATTGGGAATCCTAAATAGTATTGATTCAGAAGTATGAATGAATAAATTGGCTTCCACAACTAAAGATTTAACCAAAATACAACAACCACTGCAATCGTCCTTATCAGCCTTGGGAACACATCAGTGGTTGCTATCAAACATTCTAGCAAATTGGGAAAAGATAAATGTAAATAATAGCAAATTGATCATTGATGGACTTAATGCCACACAAAGCAACGTTTCCTTAGCTCTTAGCTGTATCCAGGCTCAATGATGGATGCAGTCAGTTGCTGCCTCAAGTAGAAGAGAAGGTGAAGAAGGCACTTTTCCTACTGAAATGAGGAAAATAGTCTGGGACAGTGCCACTGACTTTGAAAGAGATTTCCAATCCTGGTGGAATTTAGTGAATTTTACCTATGACCCTAACACAAACACAGCCACAGCATTTGCGTTGACCATAAGAAATGCCTCGGTGCGTTTGATATTCCCTATCATTGCACTAGGATTAAATCATGATGGACCCACTTTCTATCCTTCTGAACATAGAGAATGGGCCCGTCAAATTGATGACAAATGGCAAACTGTCAATTTAGAGTCCTGTACCATCTGAGAACAACTAGGGTTTATCTGTGAAGGTAATGCAATTGTAGCTCAAGATATTTGTCTGGAGACAGAACAAAATAGCTGTCATTTTGATATTCATCCTAACGAGACTTCTGAAACAGTCCTTGTATCTACAGACAATGGGTGTGCCTGCTTCAGAACCGCTTGGGATACTGTGTTTATAGAAAGTACAGTAGTAGCTACTAAAAATCATTCCAATTTTTGTGCTTGCAACTTTACTAAAATTGCAGGATGTGATTTTTCTTTTGTAGCTCCAGTTACTTCACATGAACTTTTAGAATCCAATCTCACGTTGATTCACAAGCTACTGCCTACTGCCATTGGGATGAACCTTTCTCTGGTAAAGCAGTTATTACTTCATCAAGATCTAATAGAGATCCTAGGAAAAATCAAGGGGAATGGACAGAAAACTCTGGTAACTGTTCATCATCATGTGCAAGAAATACATCGTGTTGTAGAAAGGGTGAAAAGTGATGCCGAGCACAAGTGGTGGGATACCCTTTTCGGGTGGTCACCCACCGCCACCGGTATCCTGAAGAAATTGTGTCATCCCATTGTTGTTCTTCTGATTTTAGTTATGATTGGTTTTGTTTTATCAGTAATCTTGCTTATTGTAAATTGGAGAATGATGAAACGATGAACAAAATTAACATCTATAATTAATGCACACCACTTGGCCGACATCCTTTACACTAGAGATGTTCCCAGGACAGTAGACACAAGAAGATGATAAGGTTAGAAGATATGTTTTACATCATTTTCTTTTATGATTTGTTCTAATCGCTGTTTTAATTATTTTTGTTTATTGTTTATAAAATTGTACTGAGTAATATCGATTATACTAGGTTTATTACTTTACTGTTTAATATTGATGATACTGGTTTATTATTTGATCAATTTATTGTTTAATTGATTCATATTGATTATTATTTAAATAACTATTATTGATTTACTAATTGTATTTTGCTTATTGTTTAATTATAATTTGTTGTGATTACTAATATGTTGTGATTGTTTTAGTTTTCCCGTTTTCTCTTTCTTTCCCTTTTCCTCTTCTCTTTTCCCTGGGACCTGCTGCCAACACTTGACGAGTCCTGAAGACTCCACGACGACACCATGGAATCCTGCTGATGAAGATCTTTCGAGGGCAATCGTCAGTCACGGGGTGGTGTAAGAGCCCGTCAGAAGCCCCTCATTTTCCATTCTGCCTTCCGATTGCCACAAGAAAGAATCCCTTCCCCCACTGTAGTTCCGGCTTAGAACAGGACACAGCACAGGTGGGACCACTGAACCGTCATGCTGGCTGTTCCCAACAAGGCCTGGTAAGAACTTGGCAAGGACTTGGCAAGGACTTGGCAAAGACCTGACATGGAGCCAGCACGGGACAGCCTGATGCGCGGCCTGCTTCTAATCTCCGTTCTTAAGCCCAATGAACTTTTGGGGTGACTCTCGCGGTCCTTCATTGAAGACCCCTCATCTGCCTCGTTACCACTGTGACAAAGAAAGAATGAGAACCCTCCTCCCAAGGACTGAGACTGAGACCCCTGCTATAGGGAGGAGGGGAAATTGGTGGTCTGACCACTAATGACATGACCTGTTTCCCTTCAGTGATTCAAATGGACTTATTCTTCATTGGATTCGTCTTGCTTTGGTGGTTTCTGTGGACTCACCCGTTCCCTCGGGGCGATTACAATGGACTTTCATTATTACACTTGTTCCCCCCCCTCTCTCCTCTGTGGACTATAATTGGAGCCCCGAGTCGACCAGAACTTCGAAGACTCCCCCGACACGACAGACGGATCCCCATCGTCCGGAGCACTGAGGATCTCGCCTGTGTTGGTAGCTATTCCCATAGCCCTCTTCTCTCTCTAACCTTTTATCTCCTTTCAGATCCCCACTATCGCGTTTACTGTTTTGGCCCCTACTAAAGGTGCGTTTGTTGTGATTAACTGATAGTCCCTTGTTGTTTGCCTTTGTTGCACTTTTGGGATGGGTGAAAAGAACCATCACGACACCCCGCAAGAAACGGATCGTGACATTAAAATTGGCGTCACGGACAGGATTTCTGTCTAGACAGAAGGGTTGCAGCTGAAAAGGCACCCATACTGTCTTTGGCAATTCATAAAGGATCCCTTAGTGCAAAAGGCGGGACACTGTTGTTTTGTTGTTGTTGTGTGTATGTGGTCTGGGAAGGAAGGGACAACTTGAAGCAACTAAGCAGAGCCTCCCAGGCAGATGATTGTCCTTTCACCCAGCCAGGGAAGCGAAGGGCGACACAGCGAGGGCTGTGTAGTTTTGTGGAACTTAAGTTTGTAGCTCCCTGTCGTGGTTTTGGTCCCTTCCCAAAATGAGTGACAATCTTAGCCTTGAAATTAAAGCTGAATTTTATGCACTACTAGCCAAACACAATGCCAAACCTTCTACAGAAGGAGAAAAATGGGCACAGAGTAATTGGTTGAACTTAGAAAATGTTATTGATAGAGTGTGTTCATTACAACATGAAACAAAATTCAAACTGGGCAAAAATAAAACTATCTTCTGCTCAGTTTTGGGAGCTTGTCTTATGGCAGCTATAGAAAATGGCTTCGAGCGAAGAAGTGAGGAACATGCTATAATAGACTCCCTTCAAAATCTAGTTGAAATTTTGCAAAAACAGTTCTATGAAGCAAAAAATGTGATCTATGCATTGCGAGCTGCCTTAACAGAGGAACATATTAACAAATCACATCATGCTGATTCCTCTACAGAGCTTGAGGAGAAGGAAACTCCTCACATTAAACAAATCTATCCTCATCAAGAACTTGAAGCAGCAAGTAATTGTGGGGAACATTGCTGCCATCACTTGAGACCCTTGATTAAAACAGAGTAGAACTATCTCAGTGATGATGATCTCGAACCTCACATCGCAACCAAACGCATACCATCACAACTAAACACTGCCACCGAGCTGGCTAAGCTTAAAAGGGAATATGGACACCCTCCACATGAATCAGAAACAGAATATGTTTTCCGGGTGTCCCTCACTGGTGGTGATCAAATCCAATTAACTGAACAGGAAGCCAGTGGGTATTGGGGACATGGTGTCTTCTTAACAACAGGAGAGAAAGGTGACACATGGTCCCTGACACAGCGTGCAGCTTTTTGGGCCGGGGGAACAAGCCCCTTGGAAAGGGGAGATCCCATAGCTAGAATTAGTACCCCCGACCAGCTCTTGGAAAATGTGCACAAAGCTGCTTGCCTGCAAATGACTCACAAAAAGAAATGAATTCCTGGCTTTGAATCCCTGATGCAATTACCTGTGAAGCCCGAAATAATGACCCCTTGAATTTGTGGGCTTCCAGAATCACTCAAACCTACAGCAATTCTCCTTCCAAAAACGATAGCAACTGTATCTCCTGTAGAAAGACCAGACAGATTTCCTAGTAACCGGAACGACCCATTTGTTCCCCTTTATGACTTGTTGAGGAAAGGGGTGAAATGGGATTGGAGTCTTTCTCAGGAGTCAGCATTGCAATTGCTGATTTTTGAAGCAACAGCTCATCAAGCACTGGGCCCTATCCATCCTACAGATCCTTTCCAGGTGGAATGGGCATTTGCCTCCTCAGGGCTGTCAGTACACATATGGCAGCAGGGTCCTGAGGGTCCAACAAGACCTGTTGGTTTTTATTCCCGTGGTTCCAAAGATGCTGAGAAAAGATACACTACCTGGGAAAAAGGATTGTTGATGGTTATCTTAGCTTTCCTAGAAGTAGAAAAAATTGCACGAAAACAACCAATTGTATTGAGAGGCCCCTTCAAGGTTATTAAGACAGTCACTAGTGGGAGTCCCCCTCCTGACGGGGTGGCCCAGAGGGCCTCAGTGAGAAAGTGGTATGCTCAGGTTGAACATTACTGTAACTTCTTCTCAATGACAGAAGGAGCTGTAAAAACTTTAGCAATCCAAGAAACGGAGAGCTTGGACAAACCTGCCTCTGTAATCAAAGTAACCCCTCCTTTCTGCCCCGAACAATCAGCAAACTCTTGGTTTACTGATGCTTTTGCTAAAGGGGAAGGAAAAGGATGGAAATCTAGGGCAGAAGCCCTCCACTTTTCCTCTGGTGAGCAAATGATTACAGAGGGAGAAGGTAGTACACACAGTGGGGAGCTGATAGCTGTCTGGAGTATTTTTCAACGAGAAGCACAGAATTCCTCTTTGGTCTGCATCTACACTGACTCCTATGCTCTGTACCAAATGATCCTAATAATCCAGCTCATGACCCTGGCCAACCTGTTCTGGTGGACCTCTCTTACTATAGGACTAGTAGCACTTGTGCTAAAACCCCCTCTGAAGAAATATGCATGGGAATCCTCTGGTGCTCTAGGGAAAGAGCATTGGACAAATACATGCTGGATAATTCCATCATTCTAACTTTTCTGCCTCTCGGCGGCAGAATTCTGTTGTGTTTACTTTTTCAGAAGAACTCCGAGGGACATGAAGACCACCTAATCCATGATCAAACTGGTAATACTTTTCTGCATCCTACCGCAACCCCATGGCCAGAAAGCAGCTGAGTGACCGTGGTCTGAACTAATTGTGGTAGCATGCAGAAAAAGTGAAAGGATCTCTTGAAGCACAAAAAGGTTTGTACGCAGCCAAGCATACAGGATTGTTGGCACAATTTCACATGAACACAAACTGTAGAAGTAGTTTGGTTTTGGTCCAAAAATACTGAAGCACTTTTTTTTTGTTTTGTTTTGTTTTTGTTTTTGTTTTTGTTTTTTAAGTTGAAAGTATTGATTCAAATACTGGAGTAGGACTTGATGTTAATGTTGTGACACCTACCACCCAACCACTGGTTACACTTAGCCCGAAAATTTTTGAAATTGGACCATGTATAATCAGGAAAACTGGCCAACAACAGATATTGTTTAATCTGTTATGGTCTCTTAAACAAGTCAAATTGCTGATGCAAAACAATATCTGAGAAATACAACCAGCTTGTTCACCCTTTTTGCAGACCTCTTTTCAGGCTTGGACAACCTGGCTGCGACAGTGGAAGCCTCCTAAAAACCGGCTGCCAAGAGACATAACTGGTCTTGTGGGAACAGGATTGGGAATCCTAAATAGTATTGATTCAGAAGTATGAATGAATAAATTGGCTTCCACAACTAAAGATTTAACCAAAATACAACAACCACTGCAATCGTCCTTATCAGCCTTGGGAACACATCAGTGGTTGCTATCAAACATTCTAGCAAATTGGGAAAAGATAAATGTAAATAATAGCAAATTGATCATTGATGGACTTAATGCCACACAAAGCAACGTTTCCTTAGCTCTTAGCTGTATCCAGGCTCAATGATGGATGCAGTCAGTTGCTGCCTCAAGTAGAAGAGAAGGTGAAGAAGGCACTTTTCCTACTGAAATGAGGAAAATAGTCTGGGACAGTGCCACTGACTTTGAAAGAGATTTCCAATCCTGGTGGAATTTAGTGAATTTTACCTATGACCCTAACACAAACACAGCCACAGCATTTGCGTTGACCATAAGAAATGCCTCGGTGCGTTTGATATTCCCTATCATTGCACTAGGATTAAATCATGATGGACCCACTTTCTATCCTTCTGAACATAGAGAATGGGCCCGTCAAATTGATGACAAATGGCAAACTGTCAATTTAGAGTCCTGTACCATCTGAGAACAACTAGGGTTTATCTGTGAAGGTAATGCAATTGTAGCTCAAGATATTTGTCTGGACACAGAACAAAATAGCTGTCATTTTGATATTCATCCTAACGAGACTTCTGAAACAGTCCTTGTATCTACAGACAATGGGTGTGCCTGCTTCAGAACCGCTTGGGATACTGTGTTTATAGAAAGTACAGTAGTAGCTACTAAAAATCATTCACATTTTTGTGCTTGCAACTTTACTAAAATTGCAGGATGTGATTTTTCTTTTGTAGCTCCAGTTACTTCACATGAACTTTTAGAATCCAATCTCACGTTGATTCACAAGCTACTGCCTACTGCCATTGGGATGAACCTTTCTCTGGTAAAGCAATTATTACTTCATCAAGATCTAATAGAGATCCTAGGAAAAATCAAGGGGAATGGACAGAAAACTCTGGTAACTGTTCATCATCATGTGCAAGAAATACATCGTGTTGTAGAAAGGGTGAAAAGTGATGCCGAGCACAAGTGGTGGGATACCCTTTTCGGGTGGTCACCCACCGCCACCGGTATCCTGAAGAAATTGTGTCATCCCATTGTTGTTCTTCTGATTTTAGTTATGATTGGTTTTGTTTTATCAGTAATCTTGCTTATTGTAAATTGGAGAATGATGAAACGATGAACAAAATTAACATCTATAATTAATGCACACCACTTGGCCGACATCCTTTACACTAGAGATGTTCCCAGGACAGTAGACACAAGAAGATGATAAGGTTAGAAGATATGTTTTACATCATTTTCTTTTATGATTTGTTCTAATCGCTGTTTTAATTATTTTTGTTTATTGTTTATAGAATTGTACTGAGTAATATCGATTATACTAGGTTTATTACTTTACTGTTTAATATTGATGATACTGGTTTATTATTTGATCAATTTATTGTTTAATTGATTCATATTGATTATTATTTAAATAACTATTATTGATTTACTAATTGTATTTTGCTTATTGTTTAATTATAATTTGTTGTGATTACTAATATGTTGTGATTGTTTTAGTTTTCCTGTTTTCTCTTTCTTTCCCTTTTCCTCTTCTCTTTTCCCTGGGACCTGCTGCCAACACTTGACGAGTCCTGAAGACTCCAAGACGACACCATGGAATCCTGCTGATGAAGATCTTTCGAGGGCAATCGTCAGTCACGGGGTGGTGTAAGAGCCCGTCAGAAGCCCCTCATTTTCCATTCTGCCTTCCGATTGCCACAAGAAAGAATCCCTTCCCCCACTGTAGTTCCGGCTTAGAACAGGACACAGCACAGGTGGGACCACTGAACCGTCATGCTGGCTGTTCCCAACAAGGCCTGGTAAGAACTTGGCAAGGAGTTGGCAAGGACTTGGCAAAGACCTGACATGGAGCCAGCACGGGACAGCCTGATGCGCGGCCTGCTTCTAATCTCCGTTCTTAAGCCCAATGAACTTTTGGGGTGACTCTCGCGGTCCTTCATTGAAGACCCCTCATCTGCCTCGTTACCACTGTGACAAAGAAAGAATGAGAACCCTCCTCCCAAGGACTGAGACTGAGACCCCTGCTATAGGGAGGAGGGGAAATTGGTGGTCTGACCACTAATGACATGACCTGTTTCCCTTCAGTGATTCAAATGGACTTATTCTTCATTGGATTCGTCTTGCTTTGGTGGTTTCTGTGGACTCACCCGTTCCCTCGGGGCGATTACAATGGACTTTCATTATTACACTTGTTCCCCCCCCTCTCTCCTCTGTGGACTATAATTGGAGCCCCGAGTCGACCAGAACTTCGAAGACTCCCCCGACACGACAGACGGATCCCCATCGTCCGGAGCACTGAGGATCTCGCCTGTGTTGGTAGCTATTCCCATAGCCCTCTTCTCTCTCTAACCTTTTATCTCCTTTCAGATCCCCACTATCGCGTTTACTGTTTTGGCCCCTACTAAAGGTGCGTTTGTTGTGATTAACTGATAGTCCCTTGTTGTTTGCCTTTGTTGCACTTTTGGGATGGGTGAAAAGAACCATCACGACACCCCGCAAGAAACGGATCGTGACATTAAAATTGGCGTCACGGACAGGATTTCTGTCTAGACAGAAGGGTTGCAGCTGAAAAGGCACCCATACTGTCTTTGGCAATTCATAAAGGATCCCTTAGTGCAAAAGGCGGGACACTGTTGTTTTGTTGTTGTTGTGTGTATGTGGTCTGGGAAGGAAGGGACAACTTGAAGCAACTAAGCAGAGCCTCCCAGGCAGATGATTGTCCTTTCACCCAGCCAGGGAAGCGAAGGGCGACACAGCGAGGGCTGTGTAGTTTTGTGGAACTTAAGTTTGTAGCTCCCTGTCGTGGTTTTGGTCCCTTCCCAAAATGAGTGACAATCTTAGCCTTGAAATTAAAGCTGAATTTTATGCACTACTAGCCAAACACAATGCCAAACCTTCTACAGAAGGAGAAAAATGGGCACAGAGTAATTGGTTGAACTTAGAAAATGTTATTGATAGAGTGTGTTCATTACAACATGAAACAAAATTCAAACTGGGCAAAAATAAAACTATCTTCTGCTCAGTTTTGGGAGCTTGTCTTATGGCAGCTATAGAAAATGGCTTCGAGCGAAGAAGTGAGGAACATGCTATAATAGACTCCCTTCAAAATCTAGTTGAAATTTTGCAAAAACAGTTCTATGAAGCAAAAAATGTGATCTATGCATTGCGAGCTGCCTTAACAGAGGAACATATTAACAAATCACATCATGCTGATTCCTCTACAGAGCTTGAGGAGAAGGAAACTCCTCACATTAAACAAATCTATCCTCATCAAGAACTTGAAGCAGCAAGTAATTGTGGGGAACATTGCTGCCATCACTTGAGACCCTTGATTAAAACAGAGTAGAACTATCTCAGTGATGATGATCTCGAACCTCACATCGCAACCAAACGCATACCATCACAACTAAACACTGCCACCGAGCTGGCTAAGCTTAAAAGGGAATATGGACACCCTCCACATGAATCAGAAACAGAATATGTTTTCCGGGTGTCCCTCACTGGTGGTGATCAAATCCAATTAACTGAACAGGAAGCCAGTGGGTATTGGGGACATGGTGTCTTCTTAACAACAGGAGAGAAAGGTGACACATGGTCCCTGACACAGCGTGCAGCTTTTTGGGCCGGGGGAACAAGCCCCTTGGAAAGGGGAGATCCCATAGCTAGAATTAGTACCCCCGACCAGCTCTTGGAAAATGTGCACAAAGCTGCTTGCCTGCAAATGACTCACCAAAAGAAATGAATTCCTGGCTTTGAATCCCTGATGCAATTACCTGTGAAGCCCAAGATAATGACCCCTTGAATTTGTGGGCTTCCAGAATCACTCAAACCTACAGCAATTCTCCTTCCAAAAACGATAGCAGCTGTATCTCCTGTAGAAAGACCAGACAGATTTCCTAGTCACTGGAACGACCCATTTGTTCCCCTTTATGACTTGTTGAGGAAAGGGGTGAAATGGGATTGGAGTCTTTCTCAGGAGTCAGCATTGCAATTGCTGATTTTTGAAGCAACAGCTCATCAAGCACTGGGCCCTATCCATCCTACAGATCCTTTCCAGGTGGAATGGGCATTTGCCTCCTCAGGGCTGTCAGTACACATATGGCAGCGGGGTCCTGAGGCTCCGACAAGACCTGTTGGTTTTGATTCCCGTGGTTCCAAAGATGCTGAGAAAAGATACACTACCTGGGAAAAAGGATTGTTGATGGTTATCTTAGCTTTCCTAGAAGTAGAAAAAATTGCACAAAAACAACCAATTGTATTGAGAGGCCCCTTCAAGGTTATTAAGACAGTCACTAGTGGGAGTCCCCCTCCTGACGGGGTGGCCCAGAGGGCCTCAGTGAGAAAGTGGTATGCTCAGGTTGAACATTACTGTAACTTCTTCTCAATGACAGAAGGAGCTGTAAAAACTTTAGCAATCCAAGAAACGGAGAGCTTGGACAAACCTGCCTCTGTAATCAAAGTAACCCCTCCTTTCTGCCCCGAACAATCAGCAAACTCTTGGTTTACTGATGCTTTTGCTAAAGGGGAAGGAAAAGGATGGAAATCTAGGGCAGAAGCCCTCCACTTTTCCTCTGGTGAGCAAATGATTACAGAGGGAGAAGGTAGTACACACAGTGGGGAGCTGATAGCTGTCTGGAGTATTTTTCAACGAGAAGCACAGAATTCCTCTTTGGTCTGCATCTACACTGACTCCTATGCTCTGTACCAAATGATCCTAATAATCCAGCTCATGACCCTGGCCAACCTGTTCTGGTGGACCTCTCTTACTATAGGACTAGTAGCACTTGTGCTAAAACCCCCTCTGAAGAAATATGCATGGGAATCCTCTGGTGCTCTAGGGAAAGAGCATTGGACAAATACATGCTGGATAATTCCATCATTCTAACTTTTCTGCCTCTCGGCGGCAGAATTCTGTTGTGTTGACTTTTTCAGAAGAACTCCGAGGGACATGAAGACCACCTAATCCATGATCAAACTGGTAATACTTTTCTGCATCCTACCGCAACCCCATGGCCAGAAAGCAGCTGAGTGACCGTGGTCTGAACTAATTGTGGTAGCATGCAGAAAAAGTGAAAGGATCTCTTGAAGCACAAAAAGGTTTGTACGCAGCCAAGCATACAGGATTGTTGGCACAATTTCACATGAACACAAACTGTAGAAGTAGTTTGGTTTTGGTCCAAAAATACTGAAGCACTTTTTTTTTGTTTTGTTTTGTTTTTGTTTTTGTTTTTGTTTTTTAAGTTGAAAGTATTGATTCAAATACTGGAGTAGGACTTGATGTTAATGTTGTGACACCTACCACCCAACCACTGGTTACACTTAGCCCGAAAATTTTTGAAATTGGACCATGTAGAATCAGGAAAACTGGCCAACAACAGATATTGTTTAATCTGTTATGGTCTCTTAAACAAGTCAAATTGCTGATGCAAAACAATATCTGAGAAATACAACCAGCTTGTTCACCCTTTTTGCAGACCTCTTTTCAGGCTTGGACAACCTGGCTGCGACAGTGGAAGCCTCCTAAAAACCGCGTGCCAAGAGACATAACTGGTCTTGTGGGAACAGGATTGGGAATCCTAAATAGTATTGATTCAGAAGTATGAATGAATAAATTGGCTTCCACAACTAAAGATTTAACCAAAATACAACAACCACTGCAATCGTCCTTATCAGCCTTGGGAACACATCAGTGGTTGCTATCAAACATTCTAGCAAATTGGGAAAAGATAAATGTAAATAATAGCAAATTGATCATTGATGCACTTAATGCCGCACAAAGCAACGTTTCCTTAGCTCTTAGCCGTATCCAGGCTCAATGATGGATGCAGTCAGTTGCTGCCTCAATTATAAGAGAAGGTGAAGAAGGCACTTTTCCCACTGAAATTAGGAAAATAGTCTGGGACAGTGCCACTGACTTTGAAAGAGATTTCCAATCCTGGTGGAATTTAGTGAATTTTACCTATGACCCTAACACAAACACAGCCACAGCATTTGCGTTGACCATAAGAAATGCCTCGGTGCATTTGATATTCCCTATCATTGCACTAGGATTAAATCATGATGGACCCACTTTCTATCCTTCTGAACATAGAGAATGGGCCCGTCAAATTGATGACAAATGGCAAACTGTCAATTTAGAGTCCTGTACCATCTGAGAACAGCTAGGGTTTATCTGTGAAGGTAATGCAATTGTAGCTCAAGATATTTGTCTGGAGACAGAACAAAATAGCTGTCATTTTGATATTCATCCTAACGAGACTTCTGAAACAGTCCTTGTATCTACAGACAATGGGTGTGCCTGCTTCAGAACCGCTTGGGATACTGTGTTTATAGAAAGTACAGTAGTAGCTACTAAAAATCATTCCAATTTTTGTGCTTGCAACTTTACTAAAATTGCAGGATGTGATTTTTCTTTTGTAGCTCCAGTTACTTCACATGAACTTTTAGAATCCAATCTCACGTTGATTCACAAGCTACTGCCTACTGCCATTGGGATGAACCTTTCTCTGGTAAAGCAATTATTACTTCATCAAGATCTAATAGAGATCCTAGGAAAAATCAAGGGGAATGGACAGAAAACTCTGGTAACTGTTCATCATCATGTGCAAGAAATACATCGTGTTGTAGAAAGGGTGAAAAGTGATGCCGAGCACAAGTGGTGGGATACCCTTTTCGGGTGGTCACCCACCGCCACCGGTATCCTGAAGAAATTGTGTCATCCCATTGTTGTTCTTCTGATTTTAGTTATGATTGGTTTTGTTTTATCAGTAATCTTGCTTATTGTAAATTGGAGAATGATGAAACGATGAACAAAATTAACATCTATAATTAATGCACACCACTTGGCCGACATCCTTTACACTAGAGATGTTCCCAGGACAGTAGACACAAGAAGATGATAAGGTTAGAAGATATGTTTTACATCATTTTCTTTTATGATTTGTTCTAATCGCTGTTTTAATTATTTTTGTTTATTGTTTATAAAATTGTACTGAGTAATATCGATTATACTAGGTTTATTACTTTACTGTTTAATATTGATGATACTGGTTTATTATTTGATCAATTTATTGTTTAATTGATTCATATTGATTATTATTTAAATAACTATTATTGATTTACTAATTGTATTTTGCTTATTGTTTAATTATAATTTGTTGTGATTACTAATATGTTGTGATTGTTTTAGTTTTCCCGTTTTCTCTTTCTTTCCCTTTTCCTCTTCTCTTTTCCCTGGGACCTGCTGCCAACACTTGACGAGTCCTGAAGACTCCACGACGACACCATGGAATCCTGCTGATGAAGATCTTTCGAGGGCAATCGTCAGTCACGGGGTGGTGTAAGAGCCCGTCAGAAGCCCCTCATTTTCCATTCTGCCTTCCGATTGCCACAAGAAAGAATCCCTTCCCCCACTGTAGTTCCGGCTTAGAACAGGACACAGCACAGGTGGGACCACTGAACCGTCATGCTGGCTGTTTCCAACAAGGCCTGGTAAGAACTTGGCAAGGAGTTGGCAAGGACTTGGCAAAGACCTGACATGGAGCCAGCACGGGACAGCCTGATGCGCGGCCTGCTTCTAATCTCCGTTCTTAAGCCCAATGAACTTTTGGGGTGACTCTCGCGGTCCTTCACTGAAGACCCCTCATCTGCCTCGTTACCACTGTGACAAAGAAAGAATGAGAACCCTCCTCCCAAGGACTGAGACTGAGACCCCTGCTATAGGGAGGAGGGGAAATTGGTGGTCTGACCACTAATGACATGACCTGTTTCCCTTCAGTGATTCAAATGGACTTATTCTTCATTGGATTCGTCTTGCTTTGGTGGTTTCTGTGGACTCACCCGTTCCCTCGGGGCGATTACAATGGACTTTCATTATTACACTTGTTCCCCCCCTCTCTCCTCTGTGGACTATAATTGGAGCCCCGAGTCGGCCAGAACTTCGAAGACTCCCCCGACACGACAGACGGATCCCCATCGTCCGGAGCACTGAGGATCTCGCCTGTGTTGGTAGCTATTCCCATATCCCTCTTCTCTCTCTAACCTTTTATCTCCTTTCAGATCCCCACTATCGCGTTTACTGTTTTGGCCCCTACTAAAGGTGCATTTGTTGTGATTAACTGATAGTCCCTTGTTGTTTGCCTTTGTTGCACTTTTGGGATGGGTGAAAAGAACCATCACGACACCCCGCAAGAAACGGATCGTGACATTAAAATTGGCGTCACGGACAGGATTTCTGTCTAGACAGAAGGGTTGCAGCTGAAAAGGCACCCATACTGTCTTTGGCAATTCATAAAGGATCCCTTAGTGCAAAGGGCGGGACACTGTTGTTTTGTTGTTGTTGTGTGTATGTGGTCTGGGAAGGAAGGGACAACTTGAAGCAACTAAGCAGAGCCTCCCAGGCAGATGATTGTCCTTTCACCCAGCCAGGGAAGCGAAGGGCGACACAGCGAGGGCTGTGTAGTTTTGTGGAACTTAAGTTTGTAGCTCCCTGTCGTGGTTTTGGTCCCTTCCCAAAATGAGTGACAATCTTAGCCTTGAAATTAAAGCTGAATTTTATGCACTACTAGCCAAACACAATGCCAAACCTTCTACAGAAGGAGAAAAATGGGCACAGAGTAATTGGTTGAACTTAGAAAATGTTATTGATAGAGTGTGTTCATTACAACATGAAACAAAATTCAAACTGGGCAAAAATAAAACTATCTTCTGCTCAGTTTTGGGAGCTTGTCTTATGGCAGCTATAGAAAATGGCTTCGAGCGAAGAAGTGAGGAACATGCTATAATAGACTCCCTTCAAAATCTAGTTGAAATTTTGCAAAAACAGTTCTATGAAGCAAAAAAAATGTGATCTATGCATTGCGAGCTGCCTTAACAGAGGAACATATTAACAAATCACATCATGCTGATTCCTCTACAGAGCTTGAGGAGAAGGAAACTCCTCACATTAAACAAATCTATCCTCATCAAGAACTTGAAGCAGCAAGTAATTGTGGGGAACATTGCTGCCATCACTTGAGACCCTTGATTAAAACAGAGTAGAACTATCTCAGTGATGATGATCTGGAACCTCACATCACAACCAAACGCATACCATCACAACTAAACACGGCCACCGAGCTAGCTAAGCTTAAAAGGGAATACGGACAGCCTCCACATGAATCAGAAACAGAATATGTTTTCCGGGTGTCCCTCACTGGTGGTGATCAAATTCAATTCACTGAACAGGAAGCCAGTGGGTATTGGGGACATGGTGTCTTCTTAACAACGGGAGAGAAAGGTGACACATGGTCCCTGACACAGCGTGCAGCTTTTTGGGCCGGGGGAACAAGCCCCTTGGAAAGGGGAGATCCCATAGCTAGAATTAGTACCCCCGACCAGCTCTTGGAAAATGTGCACAAAGCTGCTTGCCTGCAAATGACTCACCAAAAGAAATGAATTCCTGGCTTTGAATCCCTGATGCAATTACCTGTGAAGCCCAAGATAATGACCCCTTGAATTTGTGGGCTTCCAGAATCACTCAAACCTACAGCAATTCTCCTTCCAAAAACGATAGCAGCTGTATCTCCTGTAGAAAGACCAGACAGATTTCCTAGTCACTGGAACGACCCATTTGTTCCCCTTTATGACTTGTTGAGGAAAGGGGTGAAATGGGATTGGAGTCTTTCTCAGGAGTCAGCATTGCAATTGCTGATTTTTGAAGCAACAGCTCATCAAGCACTGGGCCCTATCCATCCTACAGATCCTTTCCAGGTGGAATGGGCATTTGCCTCCTCAGGGCTGTCAGTACACATATGGCAGCGGGGTCCTGAGGCTCCGACAAGACCTGTTGGTTTTGATTCCCGTGGTTCCAAAGATGCTGAGAAAAGATACACTACCTGGGAAAAAGGATTGTTGATGGTTATCTTAGCTTTCCTAGAAGTAGAAAAAATTGCACAAAAACAACCAATTGTATTGAGAGGCCCCTTCAAGGTTATTAAGACAGTCACTAGTGGGAGTCCCCCTCCTGACGGGGTGGCCCAGAGGGCCTCAGTGAGAAAGTGGTATGCTCAGGTTGAACATTACTGTAACTTCTTCTCAATGACAGAAGGAGCTGTAAAAACTTTAGCAATCCAAGAAACGGAGAGCTTGGACAAACCTGCCTCTGTAATCAAAGTAACCCCTCCTTTCTGCCCCGAACAATCAGCAAACTCTTGGTTTACTGATGCTTTTGCTAAAGGGGAAGGAAAAGGATGGAAATCTAGGGCAGAAGCCCTCCACTTTTCCTCTGGTGAGCAAATGATTACAGAGGGAGAAGGTAGTACACACAGTGGGGAGCTGATAGCTGTCTGGAGTATTTTTCAACGAGAAGCACAGAATTCCTCTTTGGTCTGCATCTACACTGACTCCTATGCTCTGTACCAAATGATCCTAATAATCCAGCTCATGACCCTGGCCAACCTGTTCTGGTGGACCTCTCTTACTATAGGACTAGTAGCACTTGTGCTAAAACCCCCTCTGAAGAAATATGCATGGGAATCCTCTGGTGCTCTAGGGAAAGAGCATTGGACAAATACATGCTGGATAATTCCATCATTCTAACTTTTCTGCCTCTCGGCGGCAGAATTCTGTTGTGTTTACTTTTTCAGAAGAACTCCGAGGGACATGAAGACCACCTAATCCATGATCAAACTGGTAATACTTTTCTGCATCCTACCGCAACCCCATGGCCAGAAAGCAGCTGAGTGACCGTGGTCTGAACTAATTGTGGTAGCATGCAGAAAAAGTGAAAGGATCTCTTGAAGCACAAAAAGGTTTGTACGCAGCCAAGCATACAGGATTGTTGGCACAATTTCACATGAACACAAACTGTAGAAGTAGTTTGGTTTTGGTCCAAAAATACTGAAGCACTTTTTTTTTGTTTTGTTTTGTTTTTGTTTTTGTTTTTGTTTTTTAAGTTGAAAGTATTGATTCAAATACTGGAGTAGGACTTGATGTTAATGTTGTGACACCTACCACCCAACCACTGGTTACACTTAGCCCGAAAATTTTTGAAATTGGACCATGTATAATCAGGAAAACTGGCCAACAACAGATATTGTTTAATCTGTTATGGTCTCTTAAACAAGTCAAATTGCTGATGCAAAACAATATCTGAGAAATACAACCAGCTTGTTCACCCTTTTTGCAGACCTCTTTTCAGGCTTGGACAACCTGGCTGCGACAGTGGAAGCCTCCTAAAAACCGGCTGCCAAGAGACATAACTGGTCTTGTGGGAACAGGATTGGGAATCCTAAATAGTATTGATTCAGAAGTATGAATGAATAAATTGGCTTCCACAACTAAAGATTTAACCAAAATACAACAACCACTGCAATCGTCCTTATCAGCCTTGGGAACACATCAGTGGTTGCTATCAAACATTCTAGCAAATTGGGAAAAGATAAATGTAAATAATAGCAAATTGATCATTGATGGACTTAATGCCACACAAAGCAACGTTTCCTTAGCTCTTAGCTGTATCCAGGCTCAATGATGGATGCAGTCAGTTGCTGCCTCAAGTAGAAGAGAAGGTGAAGAAGGCACTTTTCCTACTGAAATGAGGAAAATAGTCTGGGACAGTGCCACTGACTTTGAAAGAGATTTCCAATCCTGGTGGAATTTAGTGAATTTTACCTATGACCCTAACACAAACACAGCCACAGCATTTGCGTTGACCATAAGAAATGCCTCGGTGCGTTTGATATTCCCTATCATTGCACTAGGATTAAATCATGATGGACCCACTTTCTATCCTTCTGAACATAGAGAATGGGCCCGTCAAATTGATGACAAATGGCAAACTGTCAATTTAGAGTCCTGTACCATCTGAGAACAACTAGGGTTTATCTGTGAAGGTAATGCAATTGTAGCTCAAGATATTTGTCTGGACACAGAACAAAATAGCTGTCATTTTGATATTCATCCTAACGAGACTTCTGAAACAGTCCTTGTATCTACAGACAATGGGTGTGCCTGCTTCAGAACCGCTTGGGATACTGTGTTTATAGAAAGTACAGTAGTAGCTACTAAAAATCATTCACATTTTTGTGCTTGCAACTTTACTAAAATTGCAGGATGTGATTTTTCTTTTGTAGCTCCAGTTACTTCACATGAACTTTTAGAATCCAATCTCACGTTGATTCACAAGCTACTGCCTACTGCCATTGGGATGAACCTTTCTCTGGTAAAGCAATTATTACTTCATCAAGATCTAATAGAGATCCTAGGAAAAATCAAGGGGAATGGACAGAAAACTCTGGTAACTGTTCATCATCATGTGCAAGAAATACATCGTGTTGTAGAAAGGGTGAAAAGTGATGCCGAGCACAAGTGGTGGGATACCCTTTTCGGGTGGTCACCCACCGCCACCGGTATCCTGAAGAAATTGTGTCATCCCATTGTTGTTCTTCTGATTTTAGTTATGATTGGTTTTGTTTTATCAGTAATCTTGCTTATTGTAAATTGGAGAATGATGAAACGATGAACAAAATTAACATCTATAATTAATGCACACCACTTGGCCGACATCCTTTACACTAGAGATGTTCCCAGGACAGTAGACACAAGAAGATGATAAGGTTAGAAGATATGTTTTACATCATTTTCTTTTATGATTTGTTCTAATCGCTGTTTTAATTATTTTTGTTTATTGTTTATAGAATTGTACTGAGTAATATCGATTATACTAGGTTTATTACTTTACTGTTTAATATTGATGATACTGGTTTATTATTTGATCAATTTATTGTTTAATTGATTCATATTGATTATTATTTAAATAACTATTATTGATTTACTAATTGTATTTTGCTTATTGTTTAATTATAATTTGTTGTGATTACTAATATGTTGTGATTGTTTTAGTTTTCCTGTTTTCTCTTTCTTTCCCTTTTCCTCTTCTCTTTTCCCTGGGACCTGCTGCCAACACTTGACGAGTCCTGAAGACTCCAAGACGACACCATGGAATCCTGCTGATGAAGATCTTTCGAGGGCAATCGTCAGTCACGGGGTGGTGTAAGAGCCCGTCAGAAGCCCCTCATTTTCCATTCTGCCTTCCGATTGCCACAAGAAAGAATCCCTTCCCCCACTGTAGTTCCGGCTTAGAACAGGACACAGCACAGGTGGGACCACTGAACCGTCATGCTGGCTGTTCCCAACAAGGCCTGGTAAGAACTTGGCAAGGAGTTGGCAAGGACTTGGCAAAGACCTGACATGGAGCCAGCACGGGACAGCCTGATGCGCGGCCTGCTTCTAATCTCCGTTCTTAAGCCCAATGAACTTTTGGGGTGACTCTCGCGGTCCTTCATTGAAGACCCCTCATCTGCCTCGTTACCACTGTGACAAAGAAAGAATGAGAACCCTCCTCCCAAGGACTGAGACTGAGACCCCTGCTATAGGGAGGAGGGGAAATTGGTGGTCTGACCACTAATGACATGACCTGTTTCCCTTCAGTGATTCAAATGGACTTATTCTTCATTGGATTCGTCTTGCTTTGGTGGTTTCTGTGGACTCACCCGTTCCCTCGGGGCGATTACAATGGACTTTCATTATTACACTTGTTCCCCCCCCTCTCTCCTCTGTGGACTATAATTGGAGCCCCGAGTCGACCAGAACTTCGAAGACTCCCCCGACACGACAGACGGATCCCCATCGTCCGGAGCACTGAGGATCTCGCCTGTGTTGGTAGCTATTCCCATAGCCCTCTTCTCTCTCTAACCTTTTATCTCCTTTCAGATCCCCACTATCGCGTTTACTGTTTTGGCCCCTACTAAAGGTGCGTTTGTTGTGATTAACTGATAGTCCCTTGTTGTTTGCCTTTGTTGCACTTTTGGGATGGGTGAAAAGAACCATCACGACACCCCGCAAGAAACGGATCGTGACATTAAAATTGGCGTCACGGACAGGATTTCTGTCTAGACAGAAGGGTTGCAGCTGAAAAGGCACCCATACTGTCTTTGGCAATTCATAAAGGATCCCTTAGTGCAAAAGGCGGGACACTGTTGTTTTGTTGTTGTTGTGTGTATGTGGTCTGGGAAGGAAGGGACAACTTGAAGCAACTAAGCAGAGCCTCCCAGGCAGATGATTGTCCTTTCACCCAGCCAGGGAAGCGAAGGGCGACACAGCGAGGGCTGTGTAGTTTTGTGGAACTTAAGTTTGTAGCTCCCTGTCGTGGTTTTGGTCCCTTCCCAAAATGAGTGACAATCTTAGCCTTGAAATTAAAGCTGAATTTTATGCACTACTAGCCAAACACAATGCCAAACCTTCTACAGAAGGAGAAAAATGGGCACAGAGTAATTGGTTGAACTTAGAAAATGTTATTGATAGAGTGTGTTCATTACAACATGAAACAAAATTCAAACTGGGCAAAAATAAAACTATCTTCTGCTCAGTTTTGGGAGCTTGTCTTATGGCAGCTATAGAAAATGGCTTCGAGCGAAGAAGTGAGGAACATGCTATAATAGACTCCCTTCAAAATCTAGTTGAAATTTTGCAAAAACAGTTCTATGAAGCAAAAAATGTGATCTATGCATTGCGAGCTGCCTTAACAGAGGAACATATTAACAAATCACATCATGCTGATTCCTCTACAGAGCTTGAGGAGAAGGAAACTCCTCACATTAAACAAATCTATCCTCATCAAGAACTTGAAGCAGCAAGTAATTGTGGGGAACATTGCTGCCATCACTTGAGACCCTTGATTAAAACAGAGTAGAACTATCTCAGTGATGATGATCTCGAACCTCACATCGCAACCAAACGCATACCATCACAACTAAACACTGCCACCGAGCTGGCTAAGCTTAAAAGGGAATATGGACACCCTCCACATGAATCAGAAACAGAATATGTTTTCCGGGTGTCCCTCACTGGTGGTGATCAAATCCAATTAACTGAACAGGAAGCCAGTGGGTATTGGGGACATGGTGTCTTCTTAACAACAGGAGAGAAAGGTGACACATGGTCCCTGACACAGCGTGCAGCTTTTTGGGCCGGGGGAACAAGCCCCTTGGAAAGGGGAGATCCCATAGCTAGAATTAGTACCCCCGACCAGCTCTTGGAAAATGTGCACAAAGCTGCTTGCCTGCAAATGACTCACAAAAAGAAATGAATTCCTGGCTTTGAATCCCTGATGCAATTACCTGTGAAGCCCGAAATAATGACCCCTTGAATTTGTGGGCTTCCAGAATCACTCAAACCTACAGCAATTCTCCTTCCAAAAACGATAGCAACTGTATCTCCTGTAGAAAGACCAGACAGATTTCCTAGTAACCGGAACGACCCATTTGTTCCCCTTTATGACTTGTTGAGGAAAGGGGTGAAATGGGATTGGAGTCTTTCTCAGGAGTCAGCATTGCAATTGCTGATTTTTGAAGCAACAGCTCATCAAGCACTGGGCCCTATCCATCCTACAGATCCTTTCCAGGTGGAATGGGCATTTGCCTCCTCAGGGCTGTCAGTACACATATGGCAGCAGGGTCCTGAGGGTCCAACAAGACCTGTTGGTTTTTATTCCCGTGGTTCCAAAGATGCTGAGAAAAGATACACTACCTGGGAAAAAGGATTGTTGATGGTTATCTTAGCTTTCCTAGAAGTAGAAAAAATTGCACGAAAACAACCAATTGTATTGAGAGGCCCCTTCAAGGTTATTAAGACAGTCACTAGTGGGAGTCCCCCTCCTGACGGGGTGGCCCAGAGGGCCTCAGTGAGAAAGTGGGATGCTCAGGTTGAACATTACTGTAACTTCTTCTCAATGACAGAAGGAGCTGTAAAAACTTTAGCAATCCAAGAAACGGAGAGCTTGGACAAACCTGCCTCTGTAATCAAAGTAACCCCTCCTTTCTGCCCCGAACAATCAGCAAACTCTTGGCTTACTGATGCTTTTGCTAAAGGGGAAGGAAAAGTATGGAAATCTAGGGCAGAAGCCCTCCACTTTTCCTCTGGTGAGCAAATGATTACAGAGGGAGAAGGTAGTACACACAGTGGGGAGCTGATAGCTGTCTGGAGTATTTTTCAACAAGAAGCACAGAATTCCTCTTTGGTCTGCATCTACACTGACTCCTATGCTCTGTACCAAATGATCCTAATAATCCAGCTCATGACCCTGGCCAACCTGTTCTGGTGGACCTCTCTTACTATAGGACTAGTAGCACTTGTGCTAAAACCCCCTCTGAAGAAATATGCATGGGAATCCTCTGGTGCTCTAGGCAAAGAGCATTGGACAAATACATGCTGGATAATTCCATCATTCTAACTTTTCTGCCTCTCGGCGGCAGAATTCTGTTGTGTTTACTTTTTCAGAAGAACTCCGAGGGACATGAAGACCACCTAATCCATGATCAAACTGGTAATACTTTTCTGCATCCTACCACAACCCCATGGCCAGAAACCAGCTGAGTGACCGTGGTCTGAACTAATTGTGGTAGCATGCAGAAAAAGTGAAAGGATCTCTTGAAGCACAAAAAGGTTTGTACGCAGCCAAGCATACAGGATTGTTGGCACAATTTCACATGAACACAAACTGTAGAAGTAGTTTGGTTTTGGTCCAAAAATACTGAAGCACTTTTTTTTTTGTTTTGTTTTGTTTTTGTTTTTGTTTTTGTTTTTGTTTTTTAAGTTAAAGTATTGATTCAAATACTGGAGTAGGACTTGATGTTAATGTTGTGACACCTACCACCCAACCACTGGTTACACTTAGCCCGAAAATTTTTGAAATTGGACCATGTATAGTCAGGAAAACTGGCCAACAACAGATATTGTTTAATGTGTTATGGTCTCTTAAACAAGTCAAATTGCTGATGCAAAACAATATCTGAGAAATACAACCAGCTTGTTCACCCTTTTTGCAGACCTCTTTTCAGGCTTGGACAACCTGGCTGCGACAGTGGAAGCCTCCTAAAAACCGGCTGCCAAGAGACATAACTGGTCTTGTGGGAACAGGATTGGGAATCCTAAATAGTATTGATTCAGAAGTATGAATGAATAAATTGGCTTCCACGACTAAAGATTTAACCAAAATACAACAACCACTGCAATCGTCCTTATCAGCCTTGGGAACACATCAGTGGTTGCTATCAAACATTCTAGCAAATTGGGAAAAGATAAATGTAAATAATAGCAAATTGATAATTGATGGACTTAATGCCACACAAAGCAACGTTTCCTTAGCTCTTAGCTGTATCCAGGCTCAATGATGGATGCAGTCAGTTGCTGCCTCAAGTAGAAGAGAAGGTGAAGAAGGCACTTTTCCTACTGAAATGAGGAAAATAGTCTGGGACAGTGCCACTGACTTTGAAAGAGATTTCCAATCCTGGTGGAATTTAGTGAATTTTACCTATGACCCTAACACAAACACAGCCACAGCATTTGCGTTGACCATAAGAAATGCCTCGGTGTGTTTGATATTCCCTATCATTGCACTAGGATTAAATCATGATGGACCCACTTTCTATCCTTCTGAACATAGAGAATGGGCCCGTCAAATTGATGACAAATGGCAAACTGTCAATTTAGAGTCCTGTACCATCTGAGAACAACTAGGGTTTATCTGTGAAGGTAATGCAATTGTAGCTCAAGATATTTGTCTGGAGACAGAACAAAATAGCTGTCATTTTGATATTCATCCTAACGAGACTTCTGAAACAGTCCTTGTATCTACAGACAATGGGTGTGCCTGCTTCAGAACCGCTTGGGATACTGTGTTTATAGAAAGTACAGTAGTAGCTACTAAAAATCATTCACATTTTTGTGCTTGCAACTTTACTAAAATTGCAGGATGTGATTTTTCTTTTGTAGCTCCAGTTACTTCACATGAACTTTTAGAATCCAATCTCACGTTGATTCACAAGCTACTGCCTACTGCCATTGGGATGAACCTTTCTCTGGTAAAGCAATTATTACTTCATCAAGATCTAATAGAGATCCTAGGAAAAATCAAGGGGAATGGACAGAAAACTCTGGTAACTGTTCATCATCATGTGCAAGAAATACATCGTGTTGTAGAAAGGGTGAAAAGTGATGCCGAGCACAAGTGGTGGGATACCCTTTTCGGGTGGTCACCCACCGCCACCGGTATCCTGAAGAAATTGTGTCATCCCATTGTTGTTCTTCTGATTTTAGTTATGATTGGTTTTGTTTTATCAGTAATCTTGCTTATTGTAAATTGGAGAATGATGAAACGATGAACAAAATTAACATCTATAATTAATGCACACCACTTGGCCGACATCCTTTACACTAGAGATGTTCCCAGGACAGTAGACACAAGAAGATGATAAGGTTAGAAGATATGTTTTACATCATTTTCTTTTATGATTTGTTCTAATCGCTGTTTTAATTATTTTTGTTTATTGTTTATAGAATTGTACTGAGTAATATCGATTATACTAGGTTTATTACTTTACTGTTTAATATTGATGATACTGGTTTATTATTTGATCAATTTATTGTTTAATTGATTCATATTGATTATTATTTAAATAACTATTATTGATTTACTAATTGTATTTTGCTTATTGTTTAATTATAATTTGTTGTGATTACTAATATGTTGTGATTGTTTTAGTTTTCCTGTTTTCTCTTTCTTTCCCTTTTCCTCTTCTCTTTTCCCTGGGACGTGCTGCCAACACTTGACGAGTCCTGAAGACTCCAAGACGACACCATGGAATCCTGCTGATGAAGATCTTTCGAGGGCAATCGTCAGTCACGGGGTGGTGTAAGAGCCCGTCAGAAGCCCCTCATTTTCCATTCTGCCTTCCGATTGCCACAAGAAAGAATCCCTTCCCCCACTGTAGTTCCGGCTTAGAACAGGACACAGCACAGGTGGGACCACTGAACCGTCATGCTGGCTGTTCCCAACAAGGCCTGGTAAGAACTTGGCAAGGAGTTGGCAAGGACTTGGCAAAGACCTGACATGGAGCCAGCACGGGACAGCCTGATGCGCGGCCTGCTTCTAATCTCCGTTCTTAAGCCCAATGAACTTTTGGGGTGACTCTCGCGGTCCTTCATTGAAGACCCCTCATCTGCCTCGTTACCACTGTGACAAAGAAAGAATGAGAACCCTCCTCCCAAGGACTGAGACTGAGACCCCTGCTATAGGGAGGAGGGGAAATTGGTGGTCTGACCACTAATGACATGACCTGTTTCCCTTCAGTGATTCAAATGGACTTATTCTTCATTGGATTCGTCTTGCTTTGGTGGTTTCTGTGGACTCACCCGTTCCCTCGGGGCGATTACAATGGACTTTCATTATTACACTTGTTCCCCCCCCTCTCTCCTCTGTGGACTATAATTGGAGCCCCGAGTCGACCAGAACTTCGAAGACTCCCCCGACACGACAGACGGATCCCCATCGTCCGGAGCACTGAGGATCTCGCCTGTGTTGGTAGCTATTCCCATAGCCCTCTTCTCTCTCTAACCTTTTATCTCCTTTCAGATCCCCACTATCGCGTTTACTGTTTTGGCCCCTACTAAAGGTGCGTTTGTTGTGATTAACTGATAGTCCCTTGTTGTTTGCCTTTGTTGCACTTTTGGGATGGGTGAAAAGAACCATCACGACACCCCGCAAGAAACGGATCGTGACATTAAAATTGGCGTCACGGACAGGATTTCTGTCTAGACAGAAGGGTTGCAGCTGAAAAGGCACCCATACTGTCTTTGGCAATTCATAAAGGATCCCTTAGTGCAAAAGGCGGGACACTGTTGTTTTGTTGTTGTTGTGTGTATGTGGTCTGGGAAGGAAGGGACAACTTGAAGCAACTAAGCAGAGCCTCCCAGGCAGATGATTGTCCTTTCACCCAGCCAGGGAAGCGAAGGGCGACACAGCGAGGGCTGTGTAGTTTTGTGGAACTTAAGTTTGTAGCTCCCTGTCGTGGTTTTGGTCCCTTCCCAAAATGAGTGACAATCTTAGCCTTGAAATTAAAGCTGAATTTTATGCACTACTAGCCAAACACAATGCCAAACCTTCTACAGAAGGAGAAAAATGGGCACAGAGTAATTGGTTGAACTTAGAAAATGTTATTGATAGAGTGTGTTCATTACAACATGAAACAAAATTCAAACTGGGCAAAAATAAAACTATCTTCTGCTCAGTTTTGGGAGCTTGTCTTATGGCAGCTATAGAAAATGGCTTCGAGCGAAGAAGTGAGGAACATGCTATAATAGACTCCCTTCAAAATCTAGTTGAAATTTTGCAAAAACAGTTCTATGAAGCAAAAAATGTGATCTATGCATTGCGAGCTGCCTTAACAGAGGAACATATTAACAAATCACATCATGCTGATTCCTCTACAGAGCTTGAGGAGAAGGAAACTCCTCACATTAAACAAATCTATCCTCATCAAGAACTTGAAGCAGCAAGTAATTGTGGGGAACATTGCTGCCATCACTTGAGACCCTTGATTAAAACAGAGTAGAACTATCTCAGTGATGATGATCTCGAACCTCACATCGCAACCAAACGCATACCATCACAACTAAACACTGCCACCGAGCTAGCTAAGCTTAAAAGGGAATATGGACACCCTCCACATGAATCAGAAACAGAATATGTTTTCCGGGTGTCCCTCACTGGTGGTGATCAAATCCAATTAACTGAACAGGAAGCCAGTGGGTATTGGGGACATGGTGTCTTCTTAACAACAGGAGAGAAAGGTGACACATGGTCCCTGACACAGCGTGCAGCTTTTTGGGCCGGGGGAACAAGCCCCTTGGAAAGGGGAGATCCCATAGCTAGAATTAGTACCCCCGACCAGCTCTTGGAAAATGTGCACAAAGCTGCTTGCCTGCAAATGACTCACCAAAAGAAATGAATTCCTGGCTTTGAATCCCTGATGCAATTACCTGTGAAGCCCAAGATAATGACCCCTTGAATTTGTGGGCTTCCAGAATCACTCAAACCTACAGCAATTCTCCTTCCAAAAACGATAGCAGCTGTATCTCCTGTAGAAAGACCAGACAGATTTCCTAGTCACTGGAACGACCCATTTGTTCCCCTTTATGACTTGTTGAGGAAAGGGGTGAAATGGGATTGGAGTCTTTCTCAGGAGTCAGCATTGCAATTGCTGATTTTTGAAGCAACAGCTCATCAAGCACTGGGCCCTATCCATCCTACAGATCCTTTCCAGGTGGAATGGGCATTTGCCTCCTCAGGGCTGTCAGTACACATATGGCAGCGGGGTCCTGAGGGTCCGACAAGACCTGTTGGTTTTTATTCCCGTGGTTCCAAAGATGCTGAGAAAAGATCCACTGCCTGGGAAAAAGGATTGTTTATGGTTATCTTAGCTTTCCTAGAAGTAGAAAAAATTGCACGAAAACAACCAATTGTATTGAGAGGCCCCTTCAAGGTTATTAAGACAGTCACTAGTGGGGCTCCCCCTCCTGACGGGGTGGCCCAGAGGGCCTCAGTGAGAAAGTGGGATGCTCAGGTTGAACATTACTGTAACTTCTTCTCAATGACAGAAGGAGCTGTAAAAACTTTAGCAATCCAAGAAACGGAGAGCTTGGACAAACCTGCCTCTGTAATCAAAGTAACCCCTCCTTTCTGCCCCGAACAATCAGCAAACTCTTGGCTTACTGATGCTTTTGCTAAAGGGGAAGGAAAAGTATGGAAATCTAGGGCAGAAGCCCTCCACTTTTCCTCTGGTGAGCAAATGATTACAGAGGGAGAAGGTAGTACACACAGTGGGGAGCTGATAGCTGTCTGGAGTATTTTTCAACAAGAAGCACAGAATTCCTCTTTGGTCTGCATCTACACTGACTCCTATGCTCTGTACCAAATGATCCTAATAATCCAGCTCATGACCCTGGCCAACCTGTTCTGGTGGACCTCTCTTACTATAGGACTAGTAGCACTTGTGCTAAAACCCCCTCTGAAGAAATATGCATGGGAATCCTCTGGTGCTCTAGGGAAAGAGCATTGGACAAATACATGCTGGATAATTCCATCATTCTAACTTTTCTGCCTCTCGGCGGCAGAATTCTGTTGTGTTGACTTTTTCAGAAGAACTCCGAGGGACATGAAGACCACCTAATCCATGATCAAACTGGTAATACTTTTCTGCATCCTACCACAACCCCATGGCCAGAAACCAGCTGAGTGACCGTGGTCTGAACTAATTGTGGTAGCATGCAGAAAAAGTGAAAGGATCTCTTGAAGCACAAAAAGGTTTGTACGCAGCCAAGCATACAGGATTGTTGGCACAATTTCACATGAACACAAACTGTAGAAGTAGTTTGGTTTTGGTCCAAAAATACTGAAGCACTTTTTTTTTTGTTTTGTTTTGTTTTTGTTTTTGTTTTTGTTTTTGTTTTTGTTTTTTAAGTTAAAGTATTGATTCAAATACTGGAGTAGGACTTGATGTTAATGTTGTGACACCTACCACCCAACCACTGGTTACACTTAGCCCGAAAATTTTTGAAATTGGACCATGTATAGTCAGGAAAACTGGCCAACAACAGATATTGTTTAATCTGTTATGGTCTCTTAAACAAGTCAAATTGCTGATGCAAAACAATATCTGAGAAATACAACCAGCTTGTTCACCCTTTTTGCAGACCTCTTTTCAGGCTTGGACAACCTGGCTGCGACAGTGGAAGCCTCCTAAAAACCGGCTGCCAAGAGACATAACTGGTCTTGTGGGAACAGGATTGGGAATCCTAAATAGTATTGATTCAGAAGTATGAATGAATAAATTGGCTTCCACGACTAAAGATTTAAGCAAAATACAACAACCACTGCAATCGTCCTTATCAGCCTTGGGAACACATCAGTGGTTGCTATCAAACATTCTAGCAAATTGGGAAAAGATAAATGTAAATAATAGCAAATTGATAATTGATGGACTTAATGCCACACAAAGCAACGTTTCCTTAGCTCTTAGCTGTATCCAGGCTCAATGATGGATGCAGTCAGTTGCTGCCTCAAGTAGAAGAGAAGGTGAAGAAGGCACTTTTCCTACTGAAATGAGGAAAATAGTCTGGGACAGTGCCACTGACTTTGAAAGAGATTTCCAATCCTGGTGGAATTTAGTGAATTTTACCTATGACCCTAACACAAACACAGCCACAGCATTTGCGTTGACCATAAGAAATGCCTCGGTGCGTTTGATATTCCCTATCATTGCACTAGGATTAAATCATGATGGACCCACTTTCTATCCTTCTGAACATAGAGAATGGGCCCGTCAAATTGATGACAAATGGCAAACTGTCAATTTAGAGTCCTGTACCATCTGAGAACAACTAGGGTTTATCTGTGAAGGTAATGCAATTGTAGCTCAAGATATTTGTCTGGACACAGAACAAAATAGCTGTCATTTTGATATTCATCCTAACGAGACTTCTGAAACAGTCCTTGTATCTACAGACAATGGGTGTGCCTGCTTCAGAACCGCTTGGGATACTGTGTTTATAGAAAGTACAGTAGTAGCTACTAAAAATCATTCCAATTTTTGTGCTTGCAACTTTACTAAAATTGCAGGATGTGATTTTTCTTTTGTAGCTCCAGTTACTTCACATGAACTTTTAGAATCCAATCTCACGTTGATTCACAAGCTACTGCCTACTGCCATTGGGATGAACCTTTCTCTGGTAAAGCAATTATTACTTCATCAAGATCTAATAGAGATCCTAGGAAAAATCAAGGGGAATGGACAGAAAACTCTGGTAACTGTTCATCATCATGTGCAAGAAATACATCGTGTTGTAGAAAGGGTGAAAAGTGATGCCGAGCACAAGTGGTGGGATACCCTTTTCGGGTGGTCACCCACCGCCACCGGTATCCTGAAGAAATTGTGTCATCCCATTGTTGTTCTTCTGATTTTAGTTATGATTGGTTTTGTTTTATCAGTAATCTTGCTTATTGTAAATTGGAGAATGATGAAACGATGAACAAAATTAACATCTATAATTAATGCACACCACTTGGCCGACATCCTTTACACTAGAGATGTTCCCAGGACAGTAGACACAAGAAGATGATAAGGTTAGAAGATATGTTTTACATCATTTTCTTTTATGATTTGTTCTAATCGCTGTTTTAATTATTTTTGTTTATTGTTTATAGAATTGTACTGAGTAATATCGATTATACTAGGTTTATTACTTTACTGTTTAATATTGATGATACTGGTTTATTATTTGATCAATTTATTGTTTAATTGATTCATATTGATTATTATTTAAATAACTATTATTGATTTACTAATTGTATTTTGCTTATTGTTTAATTATAATTTGTTGTGATTACTAATATGTTGTGATTGTTTTAGTTTTCCTGTTTTCTCTTTCTTTCCCTTTTCCTCTTCTCTTTTCCCTGGGACGTGCTGCCAACACTTGACGAGTCCTGAAGACTCCAAGACGACACCATGGAATCCTGCTGATGAAGATCTTTCGAGGGCAATCGTCAGTCACGGGGTGGTGTAAGAGCCCGTCAGAAGCCCCTCATTTTCCATTCTGCCTTCCGATTGCCACAAGAAAGAATCCCTTCCCCCACTGTAGTTCCGGCTTAGAACAGGACACAGCACAGGTGGGACCACTGAACCGTCATGCTGGCTGTTCCCAACAAGGCCTGGTAAGAACTTGGCAAGGAGTTGGCAAGGACTTGGCAAAGACCTGACATGGAGCCAGCACGGGACAGCCTGATGCGCGGCCTGCTTCTAATCTCCGTTCTTAAGCCCAATGAACTTTTGGGGTGACTCTCGCGGTCCTTCATTGAAGACCCCTCATCTGCCTCGTTACCACTGTGACAAAGAAAGAATGAGAACCCTCCTCCCAAGGACTGAGACTGAGACCCCTGCTATAGGGAGGAGGGGAAATTGGTGGTCTGACCACTAATGACATGACCTGTTTCCCTTCAGTGATTCAAATGGACTTATTCTTCATTGGATTCGTCTTGCTTTGGTGGTTTCTGTGGACTCACCTGTTCCCTCGGGGCGATTACAATGGACTTTCATTATTACACTTGTTCCCCCCCCTCTCTCCTCTGTGGACTATAATTGGAGCCCCGAGTCGACCAGAACTTCGAAGACTCCCCCGACACGACAGACGGATCCCCATCGTCCGGAGCACTGAGGATCTCGCCTGTGTTGGTAGCTATTCCCATAGCCCTCTTCTCTCTCTAACCTTTTATCTCCTTTCAGATCCCCACTATCGCGTTTACTGTTTTGGCCCCTACTAAAGGTGCGTTTGTTGTGATTAACTGATAGTCCCTTGTTGTTTGCCTTTGTTGCACTTTTGGGATGGGTGAAAAGAACCATCACGACACCCCGCAAGAAACGGATCGTGACATTAAAATTGGCGTCACGGACAGGATTTCTGTCTAGACAGAAGGGTTGCAGCTGAAAAGGCACCCATACTGTCTTTGGCAATTCATAAAGGATCCCTTAGTGCAAAAGGCGGGACACTGTTGTTTTGTTGTTGTTGTGTGTATGTGGTCTGGGAAGGAAGGGACAACTTGAAGCAACTAAGCAGAGCCTCCCAGGCAGATGATTGTCCTTTCACCCAGCCAGGGAAGCGAAGGGCGACACAGCGAGGGCTGTGTAGTTTTGTGGAACTTAAGTTTGTAGCTCCCTGTCGTGGTTTTGGTCCCTTCCCAAAATGAGTGACAATCTTAGCCTTGAAATTAAAGCTGAATTTTATGCACTACTAGCCAAACACAATGCCAAACCTTCTACAGAAGGAGAAAAATGGGCACAGAGTAATTGGTTGAACTTAGAAAATGTTATTGATAGAGTGTGTTCATTACAACATGAAACAAAATTCAAACTGGGCAAAAATAAAACTATCTTCTGCTCAGTTTTGGGAGCTTGTCTTATGGCAGCTATAGAAAATGGCTTCGAGCGAAGAAGTGAGGAACATGCTATAATAGACTCCCTTCAAAATCTAGTTGAAATTTTGCAAAAACAGTTCTATGAAGCAAAAAATGTGATCTATGCATTGCGAGCTGCCTTAACAGAGGAACATATTAACAAATCACATCATGCTGATTCCTCTACAGAGCTTGAGGAGAAGGAAACTCCTCACATTAAACAAATCTATCCTCATCAAGAACTTGAAGCAGCAAGTAATTGTGGGGAACATTGCTGCCATCACTTGAGACCCTTGATTAAAACAGAGTAGAACTATCTCAGTGATGATGATCTCGAACCTCACATCGCAACCAAACGCATACCATCACAACTAAACACTGCCACCGAGCTGGCTAAGCTTAAAAGGGAATATGGACACCCTCCACATGAATCAGAAACAGAATATGTTTTCCGGGTGTCCCTCACTGGTGGTGATCAAATCCAATTAACTGAACAGGAAGCCAGTGGGTATTGGGGACATGGTGTCTTCTTAACAACAGGAGAGAAAGGTGACACATGGTCCCTGACACAGCGTGCAGCTTTTTGGGCCGGGGGAACAAGCCCCTTGGAAAGGGGAGATCCCATAGCTAGAATTAGTACCCCCGACCAGCTCTTGGAAAATGTGCACAAAGCTGCTTGCCTGCAAATGACTCACAAAAAGAAATGAATTCCTGGCTTTGAATCCCTGATGCAATTACCTGTGAAGCCCGAAATAATGACCCCTTGAATTTGTGGGCTTCCAGAATCACTCAAACCTACAGCAATTCTCCTTCCAAAAACGATAGCAACTGTATCTCCTGTAGAAAGACCAGACAGATTTCCTAGTAACCGGAACGACCCATTTGTTCCCCTTTATGACTTGTTGAGGAAAGGGGTGAAATGGGATTGGAGTCTTTCTCAGGAGTCAGCATTGCAATTGCTGATTTTTGAAGCAACAGCTCATCAAGCACTGGGCCCTATCCATCCTACAGATCCTTTCCAGGTGGAATGGGCATTTGCCTCCTCAGGGCTGTCAGTACACATATGGCAGCAGGGTCCTGAGGGTCCAACAAGACCTGTTGGTTTTTATTCCCGTGGTTCCAAAGATGCTGAGAAAAGATACACTACCTGGGAAAAAGGATTGTTGATGGTTATCTTAGCTTTCCTAGAAGTAGAAAAAATTGCACGAAAACAACCAATTGTATTGAGAGGCCCCTTCAAGGTTATTAAGACAGTCACTAGTGGGAGTCCCCCTCCTGACGGGGTGGCCCAGAGGGCCTCAGTGAGAAAGTGGGATGCTCAGGTTGAACATTACTGTAACTTCTTCTCAATGACAGAAGGAGCTGTAAAAACTTTAGCAATCCAAGAAACGGAGAGCTTGGACAAACCTGCCTCTGTAATCAAAGTAACCCCTCCTTTCTGCCCCGAACAATCAGCAAACTCTTGGCTTACTGATGCTTTTGCTAAAGGGGAAGGAAAAGTATGGAAATCTAGGGCAGAAGCCCTCCACTTTTCCTCTGGTGAGCAAATGATTACAGAGGGAGAAGGTAGTACACACAGTGGGGAGCTGATAGCTGTCTGGAGTATTTTTCAACAAGAAGCACAGAATTCCTCTTTGGTCTGCATCTACACTGACTCCTATGCTCTGTACCAAATGATCCTAATAATCCAGCTCATGACCCTGGCCAACCTGTTCTGGTGGACCTCTCTTACTATAGGACTAGTAGCACTTGTGCTAAAACCCCCTCTGAAGAAATATGCATGGGAATCCTCTGGTGCTCTAGGCAAAGAGCATTGGACAAATACATGCTGGATAATTCCATCATTCTAACTTTTCTGCCTCTCGGCGGCAGAATTCTGTTGTGTTTACTTTTTCAGAAGAACTCCGAGGGACATGAAGACCACCTAATCCATGATCAAACTGGTAATACTTTTCTGCATCCTACCACAACCCCATGGCCAGAAACCAGCTGAGTGACCGTGGTCTGAACTAATTGTGGTAGCATGCAGAAAAAGTGAAAGGATCTCTTGAAGCACAAAAAGGTTTGTACGCAGCCAAGCATACAGGATTGTTGGCACAATTTCACATGAACACAAACTGTAGAAGTAGTTTGGTTTTGGTCCAAAAATACTGAAGCACTTTTTTTTTTGTTTTGTTTTGTTTTTGTTTTTGTTTTTGTTTTTGTTTTTTAAGTTAAAGTATTGATTCAAATACTGGAGTAGGACTTGATGTTAATGTTGTGACACCTACCACCCAACCACTGGTTACACTTAGCCCGAAAATTTTTGAAATTGGACCATGTATAGTCAGGAAAACTGGCCAACAACAGATATTGTTTAATGTGTTATGGTCTCTTAAACAAGTCAAATTGCTGATGCAAAACAATATCTGAGAAATACAACCAGCTTGTTCACCCTTTTTGCAGACCTCTTTTCAGGCTTGGACAACCTGGCTGCGACAGTGGAAGCCTCCTAAAAACCGGCTGCCAAGAGACATAACTGGTCTTGTGGGAACAGGATTGGGAATCCTAAATAGTATTGATTCAGAAGTATGAATGAATAAATTGGCTTCCACGACTAAAGATTTAACCAAAATACAACAACCACTGCAATCGTCCTTATCAGCCTTGGGAACACATCAGTGGTTGCTATCAAACATTCTAGCAAATTGGGAAAAGATAAATGTAAATAATAGCAAATTGATAATTGATGGACTTAATGCCACACAAAGCAACGTTTCCTTAGCTCTTAGCTGTATCCAGGCTCAATGATGGATGCAGTCAGTTGCTGCCTCAAGTAGAAGAGAAGGTGAAGAAGGCACTTTTCCTACTGAAATGAGGAAAATAGTCTGGGACAGTGCCACTGACTTTGAAAGAGATTTCCAATCCTGGTGGAATTTAGTGAATTTTACCTATGACCCTAACACAAACACAGCCACAGCATTTGCGTTGACCATAAGAAATGCCTCGGTGTGTTTGATATTCCCTATCATTGCACTAGGATTAAATCATGATGGACCCACTTTCTATCCTTCTGAACATAGAGAATGGGCCCGTCAAATTGATGACAAATGGCAAACTGTCAATTTAGAGTCCTGTACCATCTGAGAACAACTAGGGTTTATCTGTGAAGGTAATGCAATTGTAGCTCAAGATATTTGTCTGGAGACAGAACAAAATAGCTGTCATTTTGATATTCATCCTAACGAGACTTCTGAAACAGTCCTTGTATCTACAGACAATGGGTGTGCCTGCTTCAGAACCGCTTGGGATACTGTGTTTATAGAAAGTACAGTAGTAGCTACTAAAAATCATTCACATTTTTGTGCTTGCAACTTTACTAAAATTGCAGGATGTGATTTTTCTTTTGTAGCTCCAGTTACTTCACATGAACTTTTAGAATCCAATCTCACGTTGATTCACAAGCTACTGCCTACTGCCATTGGGATGAACCTTTCTCTGGTAAAGCAATTATTACTTCATCAAGATCTAATAGAGATCCTAGGAAAAATCAAGGGGAATGGACAGAAAACTCTGGTAACTGTTCATCATCATGTGCAAGAAATACATCGTGTTGTAGAAAGGGTGAAAAGTGATGCCGAGCACAAGTGGTGGGATACCCTTTTCGGGTGGTCACCCACCGCCACCGGTATCCTGAAGAAATTGTGTCATCCCATTGTTGTTCTTCTGATTTTAGTTATGATTGGTTTTGTTTTATCAGTAATCTTGCTTATTGTAAATTGGAGAATGATGAAACGATGAACAAAATTAACATCTATAATTAATGCACACCACTTGGCCGACATCCTTTACACTAGAGATGTTCCCAGGACAGTAGACACAAGAAGATGATAAGGTTAGAAGATATGTTTTACATCATTTTCTTTTATGATTTGTTCTAATCGCTGTTTTAATTATTTTTGTTTATTGTTTATAGAATTGTACTGAGTAATATCGATTATACTAGGTTTATTACTTTACTGTTTAATATTGATGATACTGGTTTATTATTTGATCAATTTATTGTTTAATTGATTCATATTGATTATTATTTAAATAACTATTATTGATTTACTAATTGTATTTTGCTTATTGTTTAATTATAATTTGTTGTGATTACTAATATGTTGTGATTGTTTTAGTTTTCCTGTTTTCTCTTTCTTTCCCTTTTCCTCTTCTCTTTTCCCTGGGACGTGCTGCCAACACTTGACGAGTCCTGAAGACTCCAAGACGACACCATGGAATCCTGCTGATGAAGATCTTTCGAGGGCAATCGTCAGTCACGGGGTGGTGTAAGAGCCCGTCAGAAGCCCCTCATTTTCCATTCTGCCTTCCGATTGCCACAAGAAAGAATCCCTTCCCCCACTGTAGTTCCGGCTTAGAACAGGACACAGCACAGGTGGGACCACTGAACCGTCATGCTGGCTGTTCCCAACAAGGCCTGGTAAGAACTTGGCAAGGAGTTGGCAAGGACTTGGCAAAGACCTGACATGGAGCCAGCACGGGACAGCCTGATGCGCGGCCTGCTTCTAATCTCCGTTCTTAAGCCCAATGAACTTTTGGGGTGACTCTCGCGGTCCTTCATTGAAGACCCCTCATCTGCCTCGTTACCACTGTGACAAAGAAAGAATGAGAACCCTCCTCCCAAGGACTGAGACTGAGACCCCTGCTATAGGGAGGAGGGGAAATTGGTGGTCTGACCACTAATGACATGACCTGTTTCCCTTCAGTGATTCAAATGGACTTATTCTTCATTGGATTCGTCTTGCTTTGGTGGTTTCTGTGGACTCACCCGTTCCCTCGGGGCGATTACAATGGACTTTCATTATTACACTTGTTCCCCCCCCTCTCTCCTCTGTGGACTATAATTGGAGCCCCGAGTCGACCAGAACTTCGAAGACTCCCCCGACACGACAGACGGATCCCCATCGTCCGGAGCACTGAGGATCTCGCCTGTGTTGGTAGCTATTCCCATAGCCCTCTTCTCTCTCTAACCTTTTATCTCCTTTCAGATCCCCACTATCGCGTTTACTGTTTTGGCCCCTACTAAAGGTGCGTTTGTTGTGATTAACTGATAGTCCCTTGTTGTTTGCCTTTGTTGCACTTTTGGGATGGGTGAAAAGAACCATCACGACACCCCGCAAGAAACGGATCGTGACATTAAAATTGGCGTCACGGACAGGATTTCTGTCTAGACAGAAGGGTTGCAGCTGAAAAGGCACCCATACTGTCTTTGGCAATTCATAAAGGATCCCTTAGTGCAAAAGGCGGGACACTGTTGTTTTGTTGTTGTTGTGTGTATGTGGTCTGGGAAGGAAGGGACAACTTGAAGCAACTAAGCAGAGCCTCCCAGGCAGATGATTGTCCTTTCACCCAGCCAGGGAAGCGAAGGGCGACACAGCGAGGGCTGTGTAGTTTTGTGGAACTTAAGTTTGTAGCTCCCTGTCGTGGTTTTGGTCCCTTCCCAAAATGAGTGACAATCTTAGCCTTGAAATTAAAGCTGAATTTTATGCACTACTAGCCAAACACAATGCCAAACCTTCTACAGAAGGAGAAAAATGGGCACAGAGTAATTGGTTGAACTTAGAAAATGTTATTGATAGAGTGTGTTCATTACAACATGAAACAAAATTCAAACTGGGCAAAAATAAAACTATCTTCTGCTCAGTTTTGGGAGCTTGTCTTATGGCAGCTATAGAAAATGGCTTCGAGCGAAGAAGTGAGGAACATGCTATAATAGACTCCCTTCAAAATCTAGTTGAAATTTTGCAAAAACAGTTCTATGAAGCAAAAAATGTGATCTATGCATTGCGAGCTGCCTTAACAGAGGAACATATTAACAAATCACATCATGCTGATTCCTCTACAGAGCTTGAGGAGAAGGAAACTCCTCACATTAAACAAATCTATCCTCATCAAGAACTTGAAGCAGCAAGTAATTGTGGGGAACATTGCTGCCATCACTTGAGACCCTTGATTAAAACAGAGTAGAACTATCTCAGTGATGATGATCTCGAACCTCACATCGCAACCAAACGCATACCATCACAACTAAACACTGCCACCGAGCTAGCTAAGCTTAAAAGGGAATATGGACACCCTCCACATGAATCAGAAACAGAATATGTTTTCCGGGTGTCCCTCACTGGTGGTGATCAAATCCAATTAACTGAACAGGAAGCCAGTGGGTATTGGGGACATGGTGTCTTCTTAACAACAGGAGAGAAAGGTGACACATGGTCCCTGACACAGCGTGCAGCTTTTTGGGCCGGGGGAACAAGCCCCTTGGAAAGGGGAGATCCCATAGCTAGAATTAGTACCCCCGACCAGCTCTTGGAAAATGTGCACAAAGCTGCTTGCCTGCAAATGACTCACCAAAAGAAATGAATTCCTGGCTTTGAATCCCTGATGCAATTACCTGTGAAGCCCAAGATAATGACCCCTTGAATTTGTGGGCTTCCAGAATCACTCAAACCTACAGCAATTCTCCTTCCAAAAACGATAGCAGCTGTATCTCCTGTAGAAAGACCAGACAGATTTCCTAGTCACTGGAACGACCCATTTGTTCCCCTTTATGACTTGTTGAGGAAAGGGGTGAAATGGGATTGGAGTCTTTCTCAGGAGTCAGCATTGCAATTGCTGATTTTTGAAGCAACAGCTCATCAAGCACTGGGCCCTATCCATCCTACAGATCCTTTCCAGGTGGAATGGGCATTTGCCTCCTCAGGGCTGTCAGTACACATATGGCAGCGGGGTCCTGAGGGTCCGACAAGACCTGTTGGTTTTTATTCCCGTGGTTCCAAAGATGCTGAGAAAAGATCCACTGCCTGGGAAAAAGGATTGTTTATGGTTATCTTAGCTTTCCTAGAAGTAGAAAAAATTGCACGAAAACAACCAATTGTATTGAGAGGCCCCTTCAAGGTTATTAAGACAGTCACTAGTGGGGCTCCCCCTCCTGACGGGGTGGCCCAGAGGGCCTCAGTGAGAAAGTGGGATGCTCAGGTTGAACATTACTGTAACTTCTTCTCAATGACAGAAGGAGCTGTAAAAACTTTAGCAATCCAAGAAACGGAGAGCTTGGACAAACCTGCCTCTGTAATCAAAGTAACCCCTCCTTTCTGCCCCGAACAATCAGCAAACTCTTGGCTTACTGATGCTTTTGCTAAAGGGGAAGGAAAAGTATGGAAATCTAGGGCAGAAGCCCTCCACTTTTCCTCTGGTGAGCAAATGATTACAGAGGGAGAAGGTAGTACACACAGTGGGGAGCTGATAGCTGTCTGGAGTATTTTTCAACAAGAAGCACAGAATTCCTCTTTGGTCTGCATCTACACTGACTCCTATGCTCTGTACCAAATGATCCTAATAATCCAGCTCATGACCCTGGCCAACCTGTTCTGGTGGACCTCTCTTACTATAGGACTAGTAGCACTTGTGCTAAAACCCCCTCTGAAGAAATATGCATGGGAATCCTCTGGTGCTCTAGGGAAAGAGCATTGGACAAATACATGCTGGATAATTCCATCATTCTAACTTTTCTGCCTCTCGGCGGCAGAATTCTGTTGTGTTGACTTTTTCAGAAGAACTCCGAGGGACATGAAGACCACCTAATCCATGATCAAACTGGTAATACTTTTCTGCATCCTACCACAACCCCATGGCCAGAAACCAGCTGAGTGACCGTGGTCTGAACTAATTGTGGTAGCATGCAGAAAAAGTGAAAGGATCTCTTGAAGCACAAAAAGGTTTGTACGCAGCCAAGCATACAGGATTGTTGGCACAATTTCACATGAACACAAACTGTAGAAGTAGTTTGGTTTTGGTCCAAAAATACTGAAGCACTTTTTTTTTTGTTTTGTTTTGTTTTTGTTTTTGTTTTTGTTTTTGTTTTTGTTTTTTAAGTTAAAGTATTGATTCAAATACTGGAGTAGGACTTGATGTTAATGTTGTGACACCTACCACCCAACCACTGGTTACACTTAGCCCGAAAATTTTTGAAATTGGACCATGTATAGTCAGGAAAACTGGCCAACAACAGATATTGTTTAATCTGTTATGGTCTCTTAAACAAGTCAAATTGCTGATGCAAAACAATATCTGAGAAATACAACCAGCTTGTTCACCCTTTTTGCAGACCTCTTTTCAGGCTTGGACAACCTGGCTGCGACAGTGGAAGCCTCCTAAAAACCGGCTGCCAAGAGACATAACTGGTCTTGTGGGAACAGGATTGGGAATCCTAAATAGTATTGATTCAGAAGTATGAATGAATAAATTGGCTTCCACGACTAAAGATTTAAGCAAAATACAACAACCACTGCAATCGTCCTTATCAGCCTTGGGAACACATCAGTGGTTGCTATCAAACATTCTAGCAAATTGGGAAAAGATAAATGTAAATAATAGCAAATTGATAATTGATGGACTTAATGCCACACAAAGCAACGTTTCCTTAGCTCTTAGCTGTATCCAGGCTCAATGATGGATGCAGTCAGTTGCTGCCTCAAGTAGAAGAGAAGGTGAAGAAGGCACTTTTCCTACTGAAATGAGGAAAATAGTCTGGGACAGTGCCACTGACTTTGAAAGAGATTTCCAATCCTGGTGGAATTTAGTGAATTTTACCTATGACCCTAACACAAACACAGCCACAGCATTTGCGTTGACCATAAGAAATGCCTCGGTGCGTTTGATATTCCCTATCATTGCACTAGGATTAAATCATGATGGACCCACTTTCTATCCTTCTGAACATAGAGAATGGGCCCGTCAAATTGATGACAAATGGCAAACTGTCAATTTAGAGTCCTGTACCATCTGAGAACAACTAGGGTTTATCTGTGAAGGTAATGCAATTGTAGCTCAAGATATTTGTCTGGACACAGAACAAAATAGCTGTCATTTTGATATTCATCCTAACGAGACTTCTGAAACAGTCCTTGTATCTACAGACAATGGGTGTGCCTGCTTCAGAACCGCTTGGGATACTGTGTTTATAGAAAGTACAGTAGTAGCTACTAAAAATCATTCACATTTTTGTGCTTGCAACTTTACTAAAATTGCAGGATGTGATTTTTCTTTTGTAGCTCCAGTTACTTCACATGAACTTTTAGAATCCAATCTCACGTTGATTCACAAGCTACTGCCTACTGCCATTGGGATGAACCTTTCTCTGGTAAAGCAATTATTACTTCATCAAGATCTAATAGAGATCCTAGGAAAAATCAAGGGGAATGGACAGAAAACTCTGGTAACTGTTCATCATCATGTGCAAGAAATACATCGTGTTGTAGAAAGGGTGAAAAGTGATGCCGAGCACAAGTGGTGGGATACCCTTTTCGGGTGGTCACCCACCGCCACCGGTATCCTGAAGAAATTGTGTCATCCCATTGTTGTTCTTCTGATTTTAGTTATGATTGGTTTTGTTTTATCAGTAATCTTGCTTATTGTAAATTGGAGAATGATGAAACGATGAACAAAATTAACATCTATAATTAATGCACACCACTTGGCCGACATCCTTTACACTAGAGATGTTCCCAGGACAGTAGACACAAGAAGATGATAAGGTTAGAAGATATGTTTTACATCATTTTCTTTTATGATTTGTTCTAATCGCTGTTTTAATTATTTTTGTTTATTGTTTATAGAATTGTACTGAGTAATATCGATTATACTAGGTTTATTACTTTACTGTTTAATATTGATGATACTGGTTTATTATTTGATCAATTTATTGTTTAATTGATTCATATTGATTATTATTTAAATAACTATTATTGATTTACTAATTGTATTTTGCTTATTGTTTAATTATAATTTGTTGTGATTACTAATATGTTGTGATTGTTTTAGTTTTCCTGTTTTCTCTTTCTTTCCCTTTTCCTCTTCTCTTTTCCCTGGGACGTGCTGCCAACACTTGACGAGTCCTGAAGACTCCAAGACGACACCATGGAATCCTGCTGATGAAGATCTTTCGAGGGCAATCGTCAGTCACGGGGTGGTGTAAGAGCCCGTCAGAAGCCCCTCATTTTCCATTCTGCCTTCCGATTGCCACAAGAAAGAATCCCTTCCCCCACTGTAGTTCCGGCTTAGAACAGGACACAGCACAGGTGGGACCACTGAACCGTCATGCTGGCTGTTCCCAACAAGGCCTGGTAAGAACTTGGCAAGGAGTTGGCAAGGACTTGGCAAAGACCTGACATGGAGCCAGCACGGGACAGCCTGATGCGCGGCCTGCTTCTAATCTCCGTTCTTAAGCCCAATGAACTTTTGGGGTGACTCTCGCGGTCCTTCATTGAAGACCCCTCATCTGCCTCGTTACCACTGTGACAAAGAAAGAATGAGAACCCTCCTCCCAAGGACTGAGACTGAGACCCCTGCTATAGGGAGGAGGGGAAATTGGTGGTCTGACCACTAATGACATGACCTGTTTCCCTTCAGTGATTCAAATGGACTTATTCTTCATTGGATTCGTCTTGCTTTGGTGGTTTCTGTGGACTCACCCGTTCCCTCGGGGCGATTACAATGGACTTTCATTATTACACTTGTTCCCCCCCCTCTCTCCTCTGTGGACTATAATTGGAGCCCCGAGTCGACCAGAACTTCGAAGACTCCCCCGACACGACAGACGGATCCCCATCGTCCGGAGCACTGAGGATCTCGCCTGTGTTGGTAGCTATTCCCATAGCCCTCTTCTCTCTCTAACCTTTTATCTCCTTTCAGATCCCCACTATCGCGTTTACTGTTTTGGCCCCTACTAAAGGTGCGTTTGTTGTGATTAACTGATAGTCCCTTGTTGTTTGCCTTTGTTGCACTTTTGGGATGGGTGAAAAGAACCATCACGACACCCCGCAAGAAACGGATCGTGACATTAAAATTGGCGTCACGGACAGGATTTCTGTCTAGACAGAAGGGTTGCAGCTGAAAAGGCACCCATACTGTCTTTGGCAATTCATAAAGGATCCCTTAGTGCAAAAGGCGGGACACTGTTGTTTTGTTGTTGTTGTGTGTATGTGGTCTGGGAAGGAAGGGACAACTTGAAGCAACTAAGCAGAGCCTCCCAGGCAGATGATTGTCCTTTCACCCAGCCAGGGAAGCGAAGGGCGACACAGCGAGGGCTGTGTAGTTTTGTGGAACTTAAGTTTGTAGCTCCCTGTCGTGGTTTTGGTCCCTTCCCAAAATGAGTGACAATCTTAGCCTTGAAATTAAAGCTGAATTTTATGCACTACTAGCCAAACACAATGCCAAACCTTCTACAGAAGGAGAAAAATGGGCACAGAGTAATTGGTTGAACTTAGAAAATGTTATTGATAGAGTGTGTTCATTACAACATGAAACAAAATTCAAACTGGGCAAAAATAAAACTATCTTCTGCTCAGTTTTGGGAGCTTGTCTTATGGCAGCTATAGAAAATGGCTTCGAGCGAAGAAGTGAGGAACATGCTATAATAGACTCCCTTCAAAATCTAGTTGAAATTTTGCAAAAACAGTTCTATGAAGCAAAAAATGTGATCTATGCATTGCGAGCTGCCTTAACAGAGGAACATATTAACAAATCACATCATGCTGATTCCTCTACAGAGCTTGAGGAGAAGGAAACTCCTCACATTAAACAAATCTATCCTCATCAAGAACTTGAAGCAGCAAGTAATTGTGGGGAACATTGCTGCCATCACTTGAGACCCTTGATTAAAACAGAGTAGAACTATCTCAGTGATGATGATCTCGAACCTCACATCGCAACCAAACGCATACCATCACAACTAAACACTGCCACCGAGCTAGCTAAGCTTAAAAGGGAATATGGACACCCTCCACATGAATCAGAAACAGAATATGTTTTCCGGGTGTCCCTCACTGGTGGTGATCAAATCCAATTAACTGAACAGGAAGCCAGTGGGTATTGGGGACATGGTGTCTTCTTAACAACAGGAGAGAAAGGTGACACATGGTCCCTGACACAGCGTGCAGCTTTTTGGGCCGGGGGAACAAGCCCCTTGGAAAGGGGAGATCCCATAGCTAGAATTAGTACCCCCGACCAGCTCTTGGAAAATGTGCACAAAGCTGCTTGCCTGCAAATGACTCACCAAAAGAAATGAATTCCTGGCTTTGAATCCCTGATGCAATTACCTGTGAAGCCCAAGATAATGACCCCTTGAATTTGTGGGCTTCCAGAATCACTCAAACCTACAGCAATTCTCCTTCCAAAAACGATAGCAGCTGTATCTCCTGTAGAAAGACCAGACAGATTTCCTAGTCACTGGAACGACCCATTTGTTCCCCTTTATGACTTGTTGAGGAAAGGGGTGAAATGGGATTGGAGTCTTTCTCAGGAGTCAGCATTGCAATTGCTGATTTTTGAAGCAACAGCTCATCAAGCACTGGGCCCTATCCATCCTACAGATCCTTTCCAGGTGGAATGGGCATTTGCCTCCTCAGGGCTGTCAGTACACATATGGCAGCGGGGTCCTGAGGGTCCGACAAGACCTGTTGGTTTTTATTCCCGTGGTTCCAAAGATGCTGAGAAAAGATCCACTGCCTGGGAAAAAGGATTGTTTATGGTTATCTTAGCTTTCCTAGAAGTAGAAAAAATTGCACGAAAACAACCAATTGTATTGAGAGGCCCCTTCAAGGTTATTAAGACAGTCACTAGTGGGGCTCCCCCTCCTGACGGGGTGGCCCAGAGGGCCTCAGTGAGAAAGTGGGATGCTCAGGTTGAACATTACTGTAACTTCTTCTCAATGACAGAAGGAGCTGTAAAAACTTTAGCAATCCAAGAAACGGAGAGCTTGGACAAACCTGCCTCTGTAATCAAAGTAACCCCTCCTTTCTGCCCCGAACAATCAGCAAACTCTTGGCTTACTGATGCTTTTGCTAAAGGGGAAGGAAAAGTATGGAAATCTAGGGCAGAAGCCCTCCACTTTTCCTCTGGTGAGCAAATGATTACAGAGGGAGAAGGTAGTACACACAGTGGGGAGCTGATAGCTGTCTGGAGTATTTTTCAACAAGAAGCACAGAATTCCTCTTTGGTCTGCATCTACACTGACTCCTATGCTCTGTACCAAATGATCCTAATAATCCAGCTCATGACCCTGGCCAACCTGTTCTGGTGGACCTCTCTTACTATAGGACTAGTAGCACTTGTGCTAAAACCCCCTCTGAAGAAATATGCATGGGAATCCTCTGGTGCTCTAGGGAAAGAGCATTGGACAAATACATGCTGGATAATTCCATCATTCTAACTTTTCTGCCTCTCGGCGGCAGAATTCTGTTGTGTTGACTTTTTCAGAAGAACTCCGAGGGACATGAAGACCACCTAATCCATGATCAAACTGGTAATACTTTTCTGCATCCTACCACAACCCCATGGCCAGAAACCAGCTGAGTGACCGTGGTCTGAACTAATTGTGGTAGCATGCAGAAAAAGTGAAAGGATCTCTTGAAGCACAAAAAGGTTTGTACGCAGCCAAGCATACAGGATTGTTGGCACAATTTCACATGAACACAAACTGTAGAAGTAGTTTGGTTTTGGTCCAAAAATACTGAAGCACTTTTTTTTTTGTTTTGTTTTGTTTTTGTTTTTGTTTTTGTTTTTTAAGTTGAAAGTATTGATTCAAATACTGGAGTAGGACTTGATGTTAATGTTGTGACACCTACCACCCAACCACTGGTTACACTTAGCCCGAAAATTTTTGAAATTGGACCATATAGAATCAGGAAAACTGGCCAACAACAGATATTGTTTAATCTGTTATGGTCTCTTAAACAAGTCAAATTGCTGATGCAAAACAATATCTGAGAAATACAACCAGCTTGTTCACCCTTTTTGCAGACCTCTTTTCAGGCTTGGACAACCTGGCTGCGACAGTGGAAGCCTCCTAAAAACCGGCTGCCAAGAGACATAACTGGTCTTGTGGGAACAGGATTGGGAATCCTAAATAGTATTGATTCAGAAGTATGAATGAATAAATTGGCTTCCACGACTAAAGATTTAACCAAAATACAACAACCACTGCAATCGTCCTTATCAGCCTTGGGAACACATCAGTGGTTGCTATCAAACATTCTAGCAAATTGGGAAAAGATAAATGTAAATAATAGCAAATTGATAATTGATGGACTTAATGCCACACAAAGCAACGTTTCCTTAGCTCTTAGCTGTATCCAGGCTCAATGATGGATGCAGTCAGTTGCTGCCTCAAGTAGAAGAGAAGGTGAAGAAGGCACTTTTCCTACTGAAATGAGGAAAATAGTCTGGGACAGTGCCACTGACTTTGAAAGAGATTTCCAATCCTGGTGGAATTTAGTGAATTTTACCTATGACCCTAACACAAACACAGCCACAGCATTTGCGTTGACCATAAGAAATGCCTCGGTGTGTTTGATATTCCCTATCATTGCACTAGGATTAAATCATGATGGACCCACTTTCTATCCTTCTGAACATAGAGAATGGGCCCGTCAAATTGATGACAAATGGCAAACTGTCAATTTAGAGTCCTGTACCATCTGAGAACAACTAGGGTTTATCTGTGAAGGTAATGCAATTGTAGCTCAAGATATTTGTCTGGACACAGAACAAAATAGCTGTCATTTTGATAGTCATCCTAACGAGACTTCTGAAACAGTCCTTGTATCTACAGACAATGGGTGTGCCTGCTTCAGAACCGCTTGGGATACTGTGTTTATAGAAAGTACAGTAGTAGCTACTAAAAATCATTCCAATTTTTGTGCTTGCAACTTTACTAAAATTGCAGGATGTGATTTTTCTTTTGTAGCTCCAGTTACTTCACATGAACTTTTAGAATCCAATCTCACGTTGATTCACAAGCTACTGCCTACTGCCATTGGGATGAACCTTTCTCTGGTAAAGCAGTTATTACTTCATCAAGATCTAATAGAGATCCTAGGAAAAATCAAGGGGAATGGACAGAAAACTCTGGTAACTGTTCATCATCATGTGCAAGAAATACATCGTGTTGTAGAAAGGGTGAAAAGTGATGCCGAGCACAAGTGGTGGGATACCCTTTTCGGGTGGTCACCCACCGCCACCGGTATCCTGAAGAAATTGTGTCATCCCATTGTTGTTCTTCTGATTTTAGTTATGATTGGTTTTGTTTTATCAGTAATCTTGCTTATTGTAAATTGGAGAATGATGAAACGATGAACAAAATTAACATCTATAATTAATGCACACCACTTGGCCGACATCCTTTACACTAGAGATGTTCCCAGGACAGTAGACACAAGAAGATGATAAGGTTAGAAGATATGTTTTACATCATTTTCTTTTATGATTTGTTCTAATCGCTGTTTTAATTATTTTTGTTTATTGTTTATAGAATTGTACTGAGTAATATCGATTATACTAGGTTTATTACTTTACTGTTTAATATTGATGATACTGGTTTATTATTTGATCAATTTATTGTTTAATTGATTCATATTGATTATTATTTAAATAACTATTATTGATTTACTAATTGTATTTTGCTTATTGTTTAATTATAATTTGTTGTGATTACTAATATGTTGTGATTGTTTTAGTTTTCCCGTTTTCTCTTTCTTTCCCTTTTCCTCTTCTCTTTTCCCTGGGACGTGCTGCCAACACTTGACGAGTCCTGAAGACTCCAAGACGACACCATGGAATCCTGCTGATGAAGATCTTTCGAGGGCAATCGTCAGTCACGGGGTGGTGTAAGAGCCCGTCAGAAGCCCCTCATTTTCCATTCTGCCTTCCGATTGCCACAAGAAAGAATCCCTTCCCCCACTGTAGTTCCGGCTTAGAACAGGACACAGCACAGGTGGGACCACTGAACCGTCATGCTGGCTGTTCCCAACAAGGCCTGGTAAGAACTTGGCAAGGAGTTGGCAAGGACTTGGCAAAGACCTGACATGGAGCCAGCACGGGACAGCCTGATGCGCGGCCTGCTTCTAATCTCCGTTCTTAAGCCCAATGAACTTTTGGGGTGACTCTCGCGGTCCTTCATTGAAGACCCCTCATCTGCCTCGTTACCACTGTGACAAAGAAAGAATGAGAACCCTCCTCCCAAGGACTGAGACTGAGACCCCTGCTATAGGGAGGAGGGGAAATTGGTGGTCTGACCACTAATGACATGACCTGTTTCCCTTCAGTGATTCAAATGGACTTATTCTTCATTGGATTCGTCTTGCTTTGGTGGTTTCTGTGGACTCACCTGTTCCCTCGGGGCGATTACAATGGACTTTCATTATTACACTTGTTCCCCCCCCTCTCTCCTCTGTGGACTATAATTGGAGCCCCGAGTCGACCAGAACTTCGAAGACTCCCCCGACACGACAGACGGATCCCCATCGTCCGGAGCACTGAGGATCTCGCCTGTGTTGGTAGCTATTCCCATAGCCCTCTTCTCTCTCTAACCTTTTATCTCCTTTCAGATCCCCACTATCGCGTTTACTGTTTTGGCCCCTACTAAAGGTGCGTTTGTTGTGATTAACTGATAGTCCCTTGTTGTTTGCCTTTGTTGCACTTTTGGGATGGGTGAAAAGAACCATCACGACACCCCGCAAGAAGCGGATCGTGACAGAGGCGGGCTGGTTACCCCAGACCTGCTAAGCGAGAGCGGCCGTCTCCCATGCTGCGTTTCCGTCTTTTTCGCGAGAAAAGCGGCCAGTAAAGAGACGAAGCGAGTAATAAAAAGAGTGAGAGAACCCCCCCTGGGACTGGGTCTCAGAGAAAGAGTGGGACCCCTTAGTGGGGGGGGGGGAGGGGGGGGGGAGTAAAAGGTAATTAATTAGAAAAAAAAATGAATTAAAAGGTAAAAAGAGGGTTTTCTTGGCATAATCTATTGGGGAAAAATAAAAGGTAAAATGTGTAGGAGGGGCCCCTAAAAATTCTGCTGGATTGAGGGATAAGAATGCCCAAGAACATCCAAGATCAAACCTGCTGGATTGAGGGATTAATATTCCAAGAGCATCCAGGGTTGATTCAAACCTGCTGGATTGAGGGATTAATGTTCCAAGAGCATCCAGGGTTAAGTCAAACCTGCTGGGTTGAGGGATTAACATTCCAAGAGCACCCAGAATTAAGTTTGCTGGGTTGTTGAGAGCAGCCAAGATTGAGTAAAAATTTTGCCAGTTTGAAGAGAAGTCTGACAGGATCTAGAGTTGGGAACCACACAGCTAGATTGAGGGGTATCCAAGAACACTGGGACTAGCCAGGGACACCTACAAGTGTAATAGGTGTGTTGAAAAAGAAAAGGTACCTTGTTGTTGTGGTTGTTTTGTTATGTGTAAGAGTAAGTAAAATAAAGTTAAGTGAATGTAGACGAAGGAAAGTATATGTATGCATCCTGCCCTGTTAAGCAGCCTCACTGTGCTTCCCTGCTGTCACCGACAAACACAAGTTACGACCCCTCAGACCTGAAAAAGTTCAATCAAATATTGCTTCCATTGATGACCATGATATTGTCTATAATACCTTGTTCCAACTTATGTTATGTAAGTGTTAATACCCCTATCCTACCAGTTGGTAAACCTGATGGGTCATACCGGTTAGTACAGGATCTGCGGGCCATAAACAAGGTCACTGAGGATCTGTATCCTGTGGTGGCCAATCCCTACACGTTATTAACTTGCTTAACAGCCGAGCTAACTTGGTTTACCGTTTTAGATTTAAAAGATGCCTTCTTTTGCCTTCCTATCCACGAAGCCAGAAAATTTTTGCATTTGAATGGGAAAATCCTAAGAGCGGGCGAAGAACTCAACTGACATGGACCAGACTTCCACAAGGATTCAAAAACTCACCCACTTTGTTTGGAGAACAACTTGCAAAAGAATTAGAGACCTGAGAAGCCCCTCCAGAGGAAGGGAAGTTGCTAGAGTACGTAGATGACATCCTGATAGCCACACGGACAAGGGAAGCATGCACGGCCTGGACGATAAGCCTCTTGAACTTTTTGGGGCTCCAAGGGTACCGAGTATCAAAGAAAAAAGCCCAAGTAGTAAAACAGAAAGTAACTTATCTGGGTTAGGAAGTCAGTGCTAGACAACGTACCTTGGGCCAAAGCCGGAAGGAGGCAATATGCCAGAGCCCAAAACCTCAGACTGTAAAGGAACTACGAACTTTCCTGAGGATGACAGGGTGGTGCAGGTTATGGATCTATAACTATGGACTGTTTGTTAAGCCCTTCTATGAACTGATTGCAACTGAAAGCAGGAACATCCAAGAGAGAAAGGAAGCTACGCAAGCTTTCAACCAGCTGAAAAAAGCCCTCATGTCAGCTCCAGCCCTGAGATTGCCGGACGTGAGTAAGCCTTTCCTTTTATTCTCCCATGAGAAGCAAGGAATCGCCTTAGGAATACTAGCACAGGACCTCGGCCCATATCGGAGAGCAGTGGCTTTACTTCTCTAAGCAATTGGATACAGCAGCTAAAGGGTGGCCTGGGTGCCTCAGAGCTGTTGCAGCAGTCGTCCTGAACATCCAAGAGGCACACAAATTCACCCTAGGCCAGAAAAGAACTGTGCTAGTGTCTCACACAGTGTCTGCAGTGCTAGAGGTAAAAGGTGGGCATTGGCTTTCCCCACAACGGCTCCTGAGATACCAAGCTATCATAGCGGAGCAAGATGATGTAGAGATAGTAGTGGCTAACATTGTCAATCCAGCCTCCTTCCTCAGTAGAAACCAAGGGGAACCAGTGGAACATGACTGCCTGGAGACCATTGAAGCCACCTACTCCAGCTGCCCTGACTCGAAGGACACCCCTCTCGAGAATGCAGAAGTCTCGTTTACTGATGGAAGCAGTTATATCATCAGTGGAAAACGGCACGCCGGCTAGGCAGTTCCAACGTGCAAGGAAGTAATATCATCTGGGCCCCTGCCAACAAATACCTCTGCACAGAAGGCCGAGATAATTGCTCTAACTGGGGCCCTAGAATTGGCAAGAGGGAAAGAAATAAACATATACACGGACTCGAAGTATGCATTTGGAGTAGTGCATGCTCACAGAGCCATTTGAAAAGAGAGAGGACTGCTGAACTCTCAAGGGAAAAATATTAAAGATGCATCAGAAGTACTGCGACTTCTAGAAGCAGTCCAGTTGCCAGAGAAAGTAGCGATCATGCACATTAAGGCACATCAGAAGATCAACTCCGAATTGGAAGAAGGAAACGAGCTGGCAGATAGGGAAGCAAAAGAAGCAGCAAGACGGGCACATTTCCCCTAAAGGTAAGCCAAGATACAACAAACCAGAAAAAAAATTAATCTATGAGCAAAAAGGAGACTATAACCAAGAGGGATGGGCCACCATAGAAGGAAAATTAGTTCTACCCTCCTATTTCTTATGGTCCCTAATAAAGGAAGAACACCAGAAAACCATTGGGGTATTGATGCTCTAGCATAACTAGACATTTACAACTCGACAATGTGACCTTTGCCTCCAGACCAACCCCAAAAATACTCCCAAACCAAAGCTTAGCCAGATGAGGAAGGGTCATGGGCCGGAGCAGCAATGGCAGATTGATTGTACAGAATTGCCAAGAAAAGGGGGGTATAAGTTTTTCCTGGTGCTAACAGATACCTTTTCAGGATGGCCAGAAGCATTCCCCACCAGGACTTCTAAAGCTCAAGAAGTAACTAAGGTATTGGTAGAAGAAAACATACCACGCTTTAGAGTCCTGGCCACAATCTCCTCAAATAGAGGACCACATTTTATTGTAAAATTCGTGCAACAAGTTAGCCAATACTTGAATATAGACTGAGAACTTCACACCCCATATAACCCACAATCAAGTGGTCAGGTAAAAAAAATGAATCATTTGATCAAACAACAAATTGTACAATTGGGACAAGACGCTAATTTGTCATGGACTCAATCCCTCCCATTAGCACTACTGCAGATCCGAACCAAACCCAAGAGTAAAGAAAAGCTAAACCACTTTGAATTGCTTTATGAAAAACCATATGGGGTGCGAAAGAGAATGTCTACCCAAGACATGTCACTAACCTCCTGTATGTTAAGTCCACCAATAACTTGGTGTATCCAGCACCAATCACTAGCTAATAAACACAAGTCATAACTAGTGAAATACACTGTTTAGAAGACTTTATGTCACCCAATTATAATTCTATTAATTTTAGTTACTGTAAGTTTAAGGATGTCTACTTTAACACTCATGTAGAATTCGAGGATGTTAAAACACATGGCCAGTCTGACATCACTCTCTAGAACTCCTAGAATCTTACTGAAAGAGGACGGTCATGATAGTAGATCAGAATTTAAATCAAGACCCCTGTAGTAAAAGAATTTACTCTATTTTAAGAAAAGGGGGGACTGAAGCAGAGATTTTTAGAGTTAGGTTAACAAAATGAATGAAGCATTTCTAATTTAGCTTGTAGAGTTATGTGTTGAATTTTCAACCTTTTACTTAAGAAACCTCTGCCTAGTACAAAGGGCATAGGAAAATGCAAATTTCTGAAGCTTCTTGCATAAAGAACAATACCAGAAGAAGCAAAGAACCCAGATAAAGAAGCTCCTCTGTCTCCAAGCCTATCAAGACAGACGGAGGTACTCAGATAAGCACCAAAGGACCAAAAGCGCACGCGCAGAGAGGAAAAGTTCAAAAGTTCAATCATGAGGAAGACCACAATCTTCAGCCTCAGGACCACCAAGAGACCCCCGTACGACCACCACAGCAAACCACGCATGCCTAGAAGGGCGTGGACTTACTTAGCATGAGAAGCGAGGACAGGCGGGGCCAGGGGTTGAATATGCATGAAAAAGTTGTGCAATGTATTGCATATGGAACGTCTTTAAGAATAAAAGTGTGGGTCAGACTGAGACTCGGGGCACAAGTTTTGGAGAGCTATCTCACTTGTGCCGGGCGCTGACATACGTACCCACTTCATAACTACCCCAGGTTATGGAGTCTATTGATTTCTTCCGCGTATCGTTTCAGAGGTTTCTTCCCTTCGCCAGGCTGCAACGTGCCCGCTAGTACCCAGAGCTGGGCAGGAGTGGGCAGAGAGCACGGCCATCTGCCAGCAGGTTGCAGCTTGCCCAGGAAAATGCAGTGTCCTTGGAATGTGCAGCAAACCTTATTTCCTGGCAAGGTCGGGCTAAGTGAGCAGTGCTGGGAGACTTTCTCCTTGAGAACTGGAGCGGAAAAGCTTTTCGCTAAGATGTAGGCGACTAGAGAGGCAGAATACGGAGCTCCGGAGCTGGCCGAAAGCAAGTGCCTCTTCCCGGCGTCTTTCGGCAGAAGCGGCGATTCGGAGCGCACCGCTGCCGCTCCAGTGATCTGTGCGCGAAGTTGCCGCTTCTTGGCCTCCGGCAGCCGGAGATCGCGGTAGCTTGCATAGGCGAAGAACGAAGCCGCGAAGAAGCCGGCTTGTGTGCGAAGCTCGCAGACAGCTGCAGGACGGTGGCTGCCGCTCTCCTGCCTCTTGAATTCACTTCTGGCATGCCAATGGGAGGTGTTCCAGGACAACCTTCCTGAGTTTTTATTTTAGTTTTCATGCATCCCACCTTGGAAATTCTTGTTGCTCCCCAGAGGCTCCGAGATGCAGAGAACACGGTGGCAGCTGCTGAAAAGAAGGGCAACTGTGAGTTGGTCAAGAAGCAAGAACCTAGGCAGCTGCCTGTGCTTGGCAAGGAGCAGCTGCTGCATTCTTGCAATTGCCTTTAGAGCGCACAGAAGCCCGCTGCTCTGCTGCTTGGTTTTTCGCCTTCAGTCAATTACACACCACTGAAGCTGAGGCAGGCTGTTCAGCTTTGCTGCTTTTCAGCATCTCAGCTGCCCTTCTGCTCTGTGACAGCTCTCCAGGTTTCTTGCCTTCGCCAGGCTGCAACGTGCCCGCTAGTACCCAGAGCTGGGCAGGAGTGGGCAGAGAGCACGGCCATCTGCCAGCAGGTTGCAGCTTGCCCAGGAAAATGCAGTGGCCTTGGAATGTGCAGCAAATCTTATCTCCTGGCAAGGTCGGGCTAAGTGAGCAGTGCTGGTACACTTTCTCCTTGAGAACTGGAGCGGAAAAGCTTTTCGCTAAGATGTAGGCGACTAGAGAGGCAGAATACGCAGCTCCGGAGCTGGCCGAAAGCAAGTGCCGCTTGCCGGCGTCTTTCGGCAAAAGCGGCGCTTCGGAGCGCACCGCTGCCGCTCCAGTGATCTGTGCGCGAAGTAGCGGCTTCTTCGCCTCCGGCAGCCGGAGATCGCGGTAGCTTGCAAGAGGCGAAGAACGAAGCCGCGAAGAAGCCGGCTTGTGTGCGAAGCTCGCAGACAGCTGCAGGACGGTGGCTGCTGCTCTCCTGCCTCTTGAATTCACTCTTGGCATGCCAATGGGAGGTGTTCCAGGACAACTTTCCTGGGTTTTGACGTAGTCGTCATGCATCCCACCTTGGAAATTCTTGTTGCTCCCCAGAGGCTCCGAGATGCAGAGAACACGGTGGCAGCTGCTGAAAAGAAGGGCAACTGTGATTTGGTACAGAAGCAAGAATATAGGCAGCTGACTCTGCTTAGCAAGGATCAGCTGTTGGATTCTTGCAATTGCCTTCAGTGCGCACAGAAGCCCGATGCTCTGCTGCTTGGTTTTTCGCCTTCAGTCAATTACACACTGCTGAAGCTGAGGCAGGCTGTTCAGCTTTGCTGCTTTTCAGCATCTCATCTGCCCTTCTGCTCTGTGACAGCTCTCCAGGTTTCTTGCCTTCGCCAGGCTGCAACGTGCCCGCTACTACCCTGAGCTGGGCAGGAGTGGGCAGAGAGCACGGCCATCTGCCAGCAGGTTGCAGCTTGCCCAGGAAAATGCAGTGTCCTTGGAATGTGCAGCAAACCTTATTTCCTGGCAAGGTCGGGCTAAGTGAGGAGTGCTGGTACACTTTCTCCTTGAGAACTGGAGCGGAAAAGCTTTGCGCTAAGATGTAGGCGACTAGAGAGGCAGAATACGGAGCTCCGGAGCTGGCCGAAAGCAAGTGCCGCTTCCCGGCGTCTTTCGGCAGAAGCGGCGCTTCGGAGCGCACCGCTGCCGCTCCAGTGATCTGTGCGCGAAGTTGCCGCTTCTTGGCCTCCGGCAGCCGGAGATCGCGGGAGCTTGCAAGAGGCGAAGAACGAAGCCGCGAAGAAGCCGGCTTGTGTGCGAAGCTCGCAGACAGCTGCAGGACGGTGGCTGCCGCTCTCCTGCCTCTTGAATTCACTCTTGGCATACCAATGGGAGGTGTTCCAGGACAACTTTCCTGAGTTTTTATTTTAGTTTTCATGCATCCCACCTTGGAAATTCTTGTTGCTCCCCAGAGGCTCCGAGATGCAGAGAACACGGTGGCAGCTGCTGAAAAGAAGGGCAACTGTGAGTTGGTCAAGAAGCAAGAACCTAGGCAGCTGCCTGTGCTTGGCAAGGAGCAGCTGCTGCATTCTTGCAATTGCCTTCAGAGCGCACAGAAGCCCGCTGCTCTGCTGCTTGGTTTTTCGCCTTCAGTCAATTACACACTACTGAAGCTGAGGCAGGCTGTTCAGCTTTGCTGCTTTTCAGCATCTCAGCTGCCCTTCTGCTCTGTGACAGCTCTCGAGGTTTCTTGCCTTCGCCAGGCTGCAACGTGCCCGCTACTACCCTGAGCTGGGCAGGAGTGGGCAGAGAGCACGGCCATCTGCCAGCAGGTTGCAGCTTGCCCAGGAAAATGCAGTGGCCTTGGAATGTGCAGCAAACCTTATTTCCTGGCAAGGTCGGGCTAAGTGAGCAGTGCTGGTACACTTTCTCCTTGAGAACTGGAGCGGAAAAGCTTTTCGCTAAGATGTAGGCGACTAGAGAGGCAGAATACGCAGCTCCGGAGCTAGCCGAAAGCAAGTGCCGCTTCCCGGCGTCTTTCGGCAAAAGCGGCGCTTCGGAGCGCACCGCTGCCGCTCCAGTGATCTGTGCGCGAAGTAGCCGCTTCTTGGCCTCCGGCAGCCGGAGATCGCGGTAGCTTGCAAGAGGCGAAGAACGAAGCCGCGAAGAAGCCGGCTTGTGTGCGAAGCTCGCAGACAGCTGCAGGACGGTGGCTGCTGCTCTCCTGCCTGTTGAATTCACTCTTGGCATGCCAATGGGAGGTGTTCCAGGACAACTTTCCTGGGTTTTGACGTAGTCGTCATGCATCCCACCTTGGAAATTCTTGTTGCTCCCCAGAGGCTCCGAGATGCAGAGAACACGGTGGCAGCTGCTGAAAAGAAGGGCAACTGTGATTTGGTCAAGAAGCAAGAACATAGGCAGCTGACTCTGCTTAGCAAGGAGCAGCTGTTGGATTCTTGCAATTGCCTTCAGTGCGCACAGAAGCCCGATGCTCTGCTGCTTGGTTTTTCGCCTTCAGTCAATTACACACTGCTGAAGCTGAGGCAGGCTGTTCAGCCTTGCTGCTTTTCAGCATCTCAGCTGCCCTTCTGCTCTGTGACAGCTCTCGAGGTTTCTTGCCTTCGCCAGGCTGCAACGTGCCCGCTACTACCCTGAGCTGGGCAGGAGTGGGCAGAGAGCACGGCCATCTGCCAGCAGGTTGCAGCTTGCCCAGGAAAATGCAGTGTCCTTGGAATGTGCAGCAAATCTTATTTCCTGGCAAGGTCGGGCTAAGTGAGCAGTGCTGGGAGACTTTCTCCTTGAGAACTGGAGCGGAAAAGCTTTTCGCTAAGATGTAGGCGACTAGAGAGGCAGAATACGGAGCTCCGGAGCTGGCCGAAAGCAAGTGCCGCTTCCCGGCGTCTTTCGGCAGAAGCGGCGATTCGGAGCGCACCGCTGCCGCTCCAGTGATCTGTGCGCGAAGTAGCCGCTTCTTGGCCTCCGGCAGCCGGAGATCGCGGTAGCTTGCATAGGCGAAGAACGAAGCCGCGAAGAAGCCGGCTTGTGTGCGAAGCTCGCAGACAGCTGCAGGACGGTGGCTGCCGCTCTCCTGCCTCTTGAATTCACTTCTGGCATGCCAATGGGAGGTGTTCCAGGACAACCTTCCTGAATTTTTATTTTAGTTTTCATGCATCCCACCTTGGAAATTCTTGTTGCTCCCCAGAGGCTCCGAGATGCAGAGAACACGGTGGCAGCTGCTGAAAAGAAGGGCAACTGTGAGTTGGTCAAGAAGCAAGAACCTAGGCAGCTGCCTGTGCTTGGCAAGGAGCAGCTGCTGCATTCTTGCAATTGCCTTCAGAGCGCACAGAAGCCCGCTGCTCTGCTGCTTGGTTTTTCGCCTTCAGTCAATTACACACTACTGAAGCTGAGGCAGGCTGTTCAGCTTTGCTGCTTTTCAGCATCTCAGCTGCCCTTCTGCTCTGTGACAGCTCTCCAGGTTTCTTGCCTTCGCCAGGCTGCAACGTGCCCGCTAGTACCAAGAACTGGGCAGGAGTGGGCAGAGAGCACGGCCATCTGCCAGCAGGTTGCAGCTTGCCCAGGAAAATGCAGTGTCCTTGGAATGTGCAGCAAATCTTATCTCCTGGCAAGGTCGGGCTAAGTGAGCAGTGCTGGTACACTTTCTCCTTGAGAACTGGAGCGGAAAAGCTTTTCGCTAAGATGTAGGCGACTAGAGAGGCAGAATACGGAGCTCCGGAGCTAGCCGAAAGCAAGTGCCGCTTCCCGGCGTCTTTCGGCAAAAGCGGCGCTTCGGAGCGCACCGCTGCCGCTCCAGTGATCTGTGCGCGAAGTAGCCGCTTCTTGGCCTCCGGCAGCCGGAGATCGCGGTAGCTTGCAAGAGGCGAAGAACGAAGCCGCGAAGAAGCCGGCTTGTGTGCGAAGCTCACAGACAGCTGCAGGACGGTGGCTGCTGCTCTCCTGCCTGTTGAATTCACTCTTGGCATGCCAATGGGAGGTGTTCCAGGACAACTTTCCTGGGTTTTGACGTAGTCGTCATGCATCCCACCTTGGAAATTCTTGTTGCTCCCCAGAGGCTCCGAGATGCAGAGAACACGGTGGCAGCTGCTGAAAAGAAGGGCAACTGTGATTTGGTCAAGAAGCAAGAACATAGGCAGCTGACTCTGCTTAGCAAGGAGCAGCTGTTGGATTCTTGCAATTGCCTTCAGTGCGCACAGAAGCCCGATGCTCTGCTGCTTGGTTTTTCGCCTTCAGTCAATTACACACTGCTGAAGCTGAGGCAGGCAGTTCAGCCTTGCTGCTTTTCAGCATCTCAGCTGCCCTTCTGCTCTGTGACAGCTCTCCAGGTTTCTTGCCTTCGCCAGGCTGCAACCTGCCCGCTAGTACCCAGAGCTGGGCAGGAGTGGGCAGAGAGCACGGCCATCTGCCAGCAGGTTGCAGCTTGCCCAGGAAAATGCAGTGTCCTTGGAATGTGCAGCAAACCTTATTTCCTGGCAAGGTCGGGCTAAGTGAGGAGTGCTGGTACACTTTCTCCTTGAGAACTGGAGCGGAAAAGCTTTTCGCTAAGATGTAGGTGACTAGAGAGGCAGAATACGCAGCTCCGGAGCTGGCCGAAAGCAAGTGCCGCTTCCCGGCGTCTTTCGGCAAAAGCGGCGCTTCGGAGCGCACCGCTGCCGCTCCAGTGATCTGTGCGCGAAGTAGCCGCTTCTTGGCCTCCGGCAGCCGGAGATCGCGGTAGCTTGCAAGAGGCGAAGAACGAAGCCGCGAAGAAGCCGGCTTGTGTGCGAAGCTCGCAGACAGCTGCAGGACGGTGGCTGCTGCTCTCCTGCCTGTTGAATTCACTCTTGGCATGCCAATGGGAGGTGTTCCAGGACAACTTTCCTGGGTTTTGACGTAGTCGTCATGCATCCCACCTTGGAAATTCTTGTTGCTCCCCAGAGGCTCCGAGATGCAGAGAACACGGTGGCAGCTGCTGAAAAGAAGGGCAACTGTGATTTGGTCAAGAAGCAAGAACATAGGCAGCTGACTCTGCTTAGCAAGGAGCAGCTGTTGGATTCTTGCAATTGCCTTCAGAGCGCACAGAAGCCCGATGCTCTGCTGCTTGGTTTTTCGCCTTCAGTCAATTACACACTACTGAAGCTGAGGCAGGCTGTTCAGCCTTGCTGCTTTTCAGCATCTCATCTGCCCTTCTGCTCTGTGACAGCTCTCCAGGTTTCTTGCCTTCGCCAGGCTGCAACGTGCCCGCTACTACCCTGAGCTGGGCAGGAGTGGGCAGAGAGCACGGCCATCTGCCAGCAGGTTGCAGCTTGCCCAGGAAAATGCAGTGTCCTTGGAATGTGCAGCAAACCTTATTTCCTGGCAAGGTCGGGCTAAGTGAGCAGTGCTGGGAGACTTTCTCCTTGAGAACTGGAGCGGAAAAGCTTTTCGCTAAGATGTAGGCGACTAGAGAGGCAGAATACGGAGCTCCGGAGCTGGCCGAAAGCAAGTGCCGCTTCCCGGCGTCTTTCGGCAGAAGCGGCGATTCGGAGCGCACCGCTGCCGCTCCAGTGATCTGTGCGCGAAGTAGCCGCTTCTTGGCCTCCGGCAGCCGGAGATCGCGGTAGCTTGCATAGGCGAAGAACGAAGCCGCGAAGAAGCCGGCTTGTGTGCGAAGCTCGCAGACAGCTGCAGGACGGTGGCTGCCGCTCTCCTGCCTCTTGAATTCACTTCTGGCATGCCAATGGGAGGTGTTCCAGGACAACCTTCCTGAATTTTTATTTTAGTTTTCATGCATCCCACCTTGGAAATTCTTGTTGCTCCCCAGAGGCTCCGAGATGCAGAGAACACGGTGGCAGCTGCTGAAAAGAAGGGCAACTGTGAGTTGGTCAAGAAGCAAGAACCTAGGCAGCTGCCTGTGCTTGGCAAGGAGCAGCTGCTGCATTCTTGCAATTGCCTTCAGAGCGCACAGAAGCCCGCTGCTCTGCTGCTTGGTTTTTCGCCTTCAGTCAATTACACACTACTGAAGCTGAGGCAGGCTGTTCAGCTTTGCTGCTTTTCAGCATCTCAGCTGCCCTTCTGCTCTGTGACAGCTCTCCAGGTTTCTTGCCTTCGCCAGGCTGCAACGTGCCCGCTAGTACCAAGAACTGGGCAGGAGTGGGCAGAGAGCACGGCCATCTGCCAGCAGGTTGCAGCTTGCCCAGGAAAATGCAGTGTCCTTGGAATGTGCAGCAAATCTTATCTCCTGGCAAGGTCGGGCTAAGTGAGCAGTGCTGGTACACTTTCTCCTTGAGAACTGGAGCGGAAAAGCTTTTCGCTAAGATGTAGGCGACTAGAGAGGCAGAATACGGAGCTCCGGAGCTGGCCGAAAGCAAGTGCCGCTTCCCGGCGTCTTTCGGCAAAAGCGGCGCTTCGGAGCGCACCGCTGCCGCTCCAGTGATCTGTGCGCGAAGTAGCCGCTTCTTGGCCTCCGGCAGCCGGAGATCGCGGTAGCTTGCAAGAGGCGAAGAACGAAGCCGCGAAGAAGCCGGATGGTGTGCGAAGCTCACAGACAGCTGCAGGACGGTGGCTGCTGCTCTCCTGCCTGTTGAATTCACTCTTGGCATGCCAATGGGAGGTGTTCCAGGACAACTTTCCTGGGTTTTGACGTAGTCGTCATGCATCCCACCTTGGAAATTCTTGTTGCTCCCCAGAGGCTCCGAGATGCAGAGAACACGGTGGCAGCTGCTGAAAAGAAGGGCAACTGTGATTTGGTCAAGAAGCAAGAACATAGGCAGCTGACTCTGCTTAGCAAGGAGCAGCTGTTGGATTCTTGCAATTGCCTTCAGTGCGCACAGAAGCCCGATGCTCTGCTGCTTGGTTTTTCGCCTTCAGTCAATTACACACTGCTGAAGCTGAGGCAGGCAGTTCAGCCTTGCTGCTTTTCAGCATCTCAGCTGCCCTTCTGCTCTGTGACAGCTCTCCAGGTTTCTTGCCTTCGCCAGGCTGCAACGTGCCCGCTAGTACCCAGAGCTGGGAAGGAGTGGGCAGAGAGCACGGCCATCTGCCAGCAGGTTGCAGCTTGCCCAGGAAAATGCAGTGGCCTTGGAATGTGCAGCAAATCTTATCTCCTGGCAAGGTCGGGCTAAGTGAGGAGTGCTGGTACACTTTCTCCTTGAGAACTGGAGCGGAAAAGCTTTTCGCTAAGATGTAGGCGACTAGAGAGGCAGAATACGCAGCTCCGGAGCTGGCCGAAAGCAAGTGCCGCTTCCCGGCGTCTTTCGGCAGAAGCGGCGCTTCGGAGCGCACCGCTGCCGCTCCAGTGATCTGTGCGCGAAGTAGCCGCTTCTTGGCCTCCGGCAGCCGGAGATCGCGGTAGCTTGCAAGAGGCGAAGAACGAAGCCGCGAAGAAGCCGGCTTGTGTGCGAAGCTCGCAGACAGCTGCAGGACGGTGGCTGCTGCTCTCCTGCCTCTTGAATTCACTCTTGGCATGCCAATGGAAGGTGTTCCAGGACAACTTTCCTGGGTTTTGACGTAGTCGTCATGCATCCCACCTTGGAAATTCTTGTTGCTCCCCAGAGGCTCCGAGATGCAGAGAACACGGTGGCAGCTGCTGAAAAGAAGGGCAACTGTGATTTGGTCAAGAAGCAAGAACATAGGCAGCTGACTCTGCTTAGCAAGGAGCAGCTGTTGGATTCTTGCAATTGCCTTCAGTGCGCACAGAAGCCCGATGCTCTGCTGCTTGGTTTTTCGCCTTCAGTCAATTACACACTGCTGAAGCTGAGGCAGGCTGTTCAGCTTTGCTGCTTTTCAGCATCTCAGCTGCCCTTCTGCTCTGTGACAGCTCTCCAGGTTTCTTGCCTTCGCCAGGCTGCAACCTGCCCGCTAGTACCGAGAACTGGGCAGGAGTGGGCAGAGAGCACGGCCATCTGCCAGCAGGTTGCAGCTTGCCCAGGAAAATGCAGTGTCCTTGGAATGTGCAGCAAACCTTATTTCCTGGCAAGGTCGGGCTAAGTGAGCAGTGCTGGTACACTTTCTCCTTGAGAACTGGAGCGGAAAAGCTTTTCGCTAAGATGTAGGTGACTAGAGAGGCAGAATACGCAGCTCCGGAGCTGGCCGAAAGCAAGTGCCGCTTCCCGGCGTCTTTCGGCAAAAGCGGCGCTTCGGAGCGCACCGCTGCCGCTCCAGTGATCTGTGCGCGAAGTAGCCGCTTCTTGGCCTCCGGCAGCCGGAGATCGCGGTAGCTTGCAAGAGGCGAAGAACGAAGCCGCGAAGAAGCCGGCTTGTGTGCGAAGCTCGCAGACAGCTGCAGGACGGTGGCTGCCGCTCTCCTGCCTCTTGAATTCACTCTTGGCATGCCAATGGGAGGTGTTCCAGGACAACTTTCCTGAGTTTTTATTTTAGTTTTCATGCATCCCACCTTGGAAATTCTTGTTGCTCCCCAGAGGCTCCGAGATGCAGAGAACACGGTGGCAGCTGCTGAAAAGAAGGGCAACTGTGAGTTGGTCAAGAAGCAAGAACATAGGCAGCTGCCTGTGCTTGGCAAGGAGCAGCTGCTGCATTCTTGCAATTGCCTTCAGTGCGCACAGAAGCCCGCTGCTCTGCTGCTTCGTTTTTCGCCTTCAGTCAATTACACACTGCTGAAGCTGAGGCAGGCTGTTCAGCTTTGCTGCTTTTCAGCATCTCAGCTGCCCTTCTGCTCTGTGACAGCTCTCCAGGTTTCTTGCCTTCGCCAGGCTGCAACCTGCCCGCTACTACCCTGAGCTGAGCAGGAGTGGGCAGAGAGCACGGCCATCTGCCAGCAGGTTGCAGCTTGCCCAGGAAAATGCAGTGTCCTTGGAATGTGCAGCAAATCTTATCTCCTGGCAAGGTCGGGCTAAGTGAGGAGTGCTGGTACACTTTCTCCTTGAGAACTGGAGCGGAAAAGCTTTTCGCTAAGATGTAGGCGACTAGAGAGGCAGAATACGCAGCTCCGCAGCTGGCCGAAAGCAAGTGCCGCTTCCCGGCGTCTTTCGGCAAAAGCGGCGCTTCGGAGCGCACCGCTGCCGCTCCAGTGATCTGTGCGCGAAGTAGCCGCTTCTTGGCCTCCGGCAGCCGGAGATCGCGGTAGCTTGCAAGAGGCGAAGAACGAAGCCGCGAAGAAGCCGGCTTGTGTGCGAAGCTCGCAGACAGCTGCAGGACGGTGGCTGCTGCTCTCCTGCCTGTTGAATTCACTCTTGGCATGCCAATGGGAGGTGTTCCAGGACAACTTTCCTGGGTTTTGACGTAGTCGTCATGCATCCCACCTTGGAAATTCTTGTTGCTCCCCAGAGGCTCCGAGATGCAGAGAACACGGTGGCAGCTGCTGAAAAGAAGGGCAACTGTGATTTGGTCAAGAAGCAAGAACATAGGCAGCTGACTCTGCTTAGCAAGGAGCAGCTGTTGGATTCTTGCAATTGCCTTCAGAGCGCACAGAAGCCCGATGCTCTGCTGCTTGGTTTTTCGCCTTCAGTCAATTACACACTACTGAAGCTGAGGCAGGCTGTTCAGCCTTGCTGCTTTTCAGCATCTCATCTGCCCTTCTGCTCTGTGACAGCTCTCCAGGTTTCTTGCCTTCGCCAGGCTGCAACGTGCCCGCTACTACCCTGAGCTGGGCAGGAGTGGGCAGAGAGCACGGCCATCTGCCAGCAGGTTGCAGCTTGCCCAGGAAAATGCAGTGTCCTTGGAATGTGCAGCAAACCTTATTTCCTGGCAAGGTCGGGCTAAGTGAGCAGTGCTGGGAGACTTTCTCCTTGAGAACTGGAGCGGAAAAGCTTTTCGCTAAGATGTAGGCGACTAGAGAGGCAGAATACGGAGCTCCGGAGCTGGCCGAAAGCAAGTGCCGCTTCCCGGCGTCTTTCGGCAGAAGCGGCGATTCGGAGCGCACCGCTGCCGCTCCAGTCATCTGTGCGCGAAGTAGCCGCTTCTTGGCCTCCGGCAGCCGGAGATCGCGGTAGCTTGCAAGAGGCGAAGAACGAAGCCGCGAAGAAGCCGGCTTGTGTGCGAAGCTCGCAGACAGCTGCAGGACGGTGGCTGCCGCTCTCCTGCCTCTTGAATTCACTTCTGGCATGCCAATGGGAGGTGTTCCAGGACAACCTTCCTGAATTTTTATTTTAGTTTTCATGCATCCCACCTTGGAAATTCTTGTTGCTCCCCAGAGGCTCCGAGATGCAGAGAACACGGTGGCAGCTGCTGAAAAGAAGGGCAACTGTGATTTGGTCAAGAAGCAAGAACATAGGCAGCTGACTCTGCTTAGCAAGGAGCAGCTGTTGGATTCTTGCAATTGCCTTCAGTGCGCACAGAAGCCCGATGCTCTGCTGCTTGGTTTTTCGCCTTCAGTCAATTACACACTGCTGAAGCTGAGGCAGGCTGTTCAGCCTTGCTGCTTTTCAGCATCTCAGCTGCCCTTCTGCTCTGTGACAGCTCTCCAGGTTTCTTGCCTTCGCCAGGCTGCAACGTGCCCGCTACTACCCAGAGCTGGGCAGGAGTGGGCAGAGAGCACGGCCATCTGCCAGCAGGTTGCAGCTTGCCCAGGAAAATGCAGTGTCCTTGGAATGTGCAGCAAACCTTATTTCCTGGCAAGGTCGGGCTAAGTGAGGAGTGCTGGTACACTTTCTCCTTGAGAACTGGAGCGGAAAAGCTTTTCGCTAAGATGTAGGTGACTAGAGAGGCAGAATACGCAGCTCCGGAGCTGGCCGAAAGCAAGTGCCGCTTCCCGGCGTCTTTCGGCAAAAGCGGCGCTTCGGAGCGCACCGCTGCCGCTCCAGTGATCTGTGCGCGAAGTAGCCGCTTCTTGGCCTCCGGCAGCCGGAGATCGCGGTAGCTTGCATAGGCGAAGAACGAAGCCGCGAAGAAGCCGGCTTGTGTGCGAAGCTCGCAGACAGCTGCAGGACGGTGGCTGCCGCTCTCCTGCCTCTTGAATTCACTTCTGGCATGCCAATGGGAGGTGTTCCAGGACAACCTTCCTGAATTTTTATTTTAGTTTTCATGCATCCCACCTTGGAAATTCTTGTTGCTCCCCAGAGGCTCCGAGATGCAGAGAACACGGTGGCAGCTGCTGAAAAGAAGGGCAACTGTGAGTTGGTCAAGAAGCAAGAACCTAGGCAGCTGCCAGTGCTTGGCAAGGAGCAGCTGCTGCATTCTTGCAATTGCCTTCAGAGCGCACAGAAGCCCGCTGCTCTGCTGCTTGGTTTTTCGCCTTCAGTCAATTACACACTACTGAAGCTGAGGCAGGCTGTTCAGCCTTGCTGCTTTTCAGCATCTCAGCTGCCCTTCTGCTCTGTGACAGCTCTCCAGGTTTCTTGCCTTCGCCAGGCTGCAACGTGCCCGCTAGTACCAAGAACTGGGCAGGAGTGGGCAGAGAGCACGGCCATCTGCCAGCAGGTTGCAGCTTGCCCAGGAAAATGCAGTGTCCTTGGAATGTGCAGCAAATCTTATCTCCTGGCAAGGTCGGGCTAAGTGAGCAGTGCTGGTACACTTTCTCCTTGAGAACTGGAGCGGAAAAGCTTTTCGCTAAGATGTAGGCGACTAGAGAGGCAGAATACGCAGCTCCGGAGCTGGCCGAAAGCAAATGCCGCTTCCCGGCGTCTTTCGGCAAAAGCGGCGCTTCGGAGCGCACCGCTGCCGCTCCAGTGATCTGTGCGCGAAGTAGCCGCTTCTTGGCCTCCGGCAGCCGGAGATCGCGGTAGCTTGCAAGAGGCGAAGAACGAAGCCGCGAAGAAGCCGGCTTGTGTGCGAAGCTCGCAGACAGCTGCAGGACGGTGGCTGCTGCTCTCCTGCCTGTTGAATTCACTCTTGGCATGCCAATGGGAGGTGTTCCAGGACAACTTTCCTGGGTTTTGACGTAGTCGTCATGCATCCCACCTTGGAAATTCTTGTTGCTCCCCAGAGGCTCCGAGATGCAGAGAACACGGTGGCAGCTGCTGAAAAGAAGGGCAACTGTGATTTGGTCAAGAAGCAAGAACATAGGCAGCTGACTCTGCTTAGCAAGGAGCAGCTGTTGGATTCTTGCAATTGCCTTCAGTGCGCACAGAAGCCCGATGCTCTGCTGCTTGGTTTTTCGCCTTCAGTCAATTACACACTGCTGAAGCTGAGGCAGGCAGTTCAGCCTTGCTGCTTTTCAGCATCTCAGCTGCCCTTCTGCTCTGTGACAGCTCTCCAGGTTTCTTGCCTTCGCCAGGCTGCAACCTGCCCGCTAGTACCCAGAGCTGGGCAGGAGTGGGCAGAGAGCACGGCCATCTGCCAGCAGGTTGCAGCTTGCCCAGGAAAATGCAGTGGCCTTGGAATGTGCAGCAAACCTTATTTCCTGGCAAGGTCGGGCTAAGTGAGGAGTGCTGGTACACTTTCTCCTTGAGAACTGGAGCGGAAAAGCTTTTGGCTAAGATGTAGGCGACTAGAGAGGCAGAATACGCAGCTCCGGAGCTGGCCGAAAGCAAGTGCCGCTTCCCGGCGTCTTTCGGCAAAAGCGGCGCTTCGGAGCGCACCGCTGCCGCTCCAGTGATCTGTGCGCGAAGTAGCCGCTTCTTGGCCTCCGGCAGCCGGAGATCGCGGTAGCTTGCAAGAGGCGAAGAACGAAGCCGGGAAGAAGCCGGCTTGTGTGCGAAGCTCGCAGACAGCTGCAGGACGGTGGCTGCTGCTCTCCTGCCTGTTGAATTCACTCTTGGCATGCCAATGGGAGGTGTTCCAGGACAACTTTCCTGAGTTTTTATTTTAGTTTTCATGCATCCCACCTTGGAAATTCTTGTTGCTCCCCAGAGGCTCCGAGATGCAGAGAACACGGTGGCAGCTGCTGAAAAGAAGGGCAACTGTGAGTTGGTCAAGAAGCAAGAACCTAGGCAGCTGTCTGTGCTTGGCAAGGAGCAGCTGCTGCATTCTTGCAATTGCCTTCAGAGCGCACAGAAGCCCGCTGCTCTGCTGCTTTGTTTTTCGCCTTCAGTCAATTACACACTACTGAAGCTGAGGCAGGCTGTTCAGCTTTGCTGCTTTTCAGCATCTCAGCTGCCCTTCTGCTCTGTGACAGCTCTCCAGGTTTCTTGCTTTCGCCAGGCTGCAACGTGCCCGCTAGTACCCAGAGCTGGGCAGGAGTGGGCAGAGAGCACGGCCATCTGCCAGCAGGTTGCAGCTTGCCCAGGAAAATGCAGTGTCCTTGGAATGTGCAGCAAATCTTATCTCCTGGCAAGGTCGGGCTAAGTGAGCAGTGCTGGTACACTTTCTCCTTGAGAACTGGAGCGGAAAAGCTTTTCGCTAAGATGTAGGCGACTAGAGAGGCAGAATACGGAGCTCCGCAGCTGGCCGAAAGCAAGTGCCGCTTCCCGGCGTCTTTCGGCAAAAGCGGCGCTTCGGAGCGCACCGCTGCCGCTCCAGTCATCTGTGCGCGAAGTTGCCGCTTCTTGGCCTCCGGCAGCCGGAGATCGCGGTAGCTTGCAAGAGGCGAAGAACGAAGCCGCGAAGAAGCCGGCTTGTGTGCGAAGCTCGCAGACAGCTGCAGGACGGTGGCTGCTGCTCTCCTGCCTGTTGAATTCACTCTTGGCATGCCAATGGGAGGTGTTCCAGGACAACTTTCCTGGGTTTTGACGTAGTCGTCATGCATCCCACCTTGGAAATTCTTGTTGCTCCCCAGAGGCTCCGAGATGCAGAGAACACGGTGGCAGCTGCTGAAAAGAAGGGCAACTGTGATTTGGTCAAGAAGCAAGAACATAGGCAGCTGCCTGTGCTTGGCAAGGAGCAGCTGTTGGATTCTTGCAATTGCCTTCAGCGCGCACAGAAGCCCGATGCTCTGCTGCTTGGTTTTTCGCCTTCAGTCAATTACACACTGCTGAAGCTGAGGCAGGCTGTTCAGCCTTGCTGCTTTTCAGCATCTCAGCTGCCCTTCTGCTCTGTGACAGCTCTCCAGGTTTCTTGCCTTCGCCAGGCTGCAACGTGCCCGCTAGTACCCAGAGCTGGGCAGGAGTGGGCAGAGAGCACGGCCATCTGCCAGCAGGTTGCAGCTTGCCCAGGAAAATGCAGTGTCCTTGGAATGTGCAGCAAACCTTATTTCCTGGCAAGGTCGGGCTAAGTGAGCAGTGCTGGGAGACTTTCTCCTTGAGAACTGGAGCGGAAAAGCTTTTCGCTAAGATGTAGGCGACTAGAGAGGCAGAATACGGAGCTCCGGAGCTGGCCGAAAGCAAGTGCCGCTTCCCGGCGTCTTTCGGCAGAAGCGGCGATTCGGAGCGCACCGCTGCCGCTCCAGTGATCTGTGCGCGAAGTTGCCGCTTCTTGGCCTCCGGCAGCCGGAGATCGCGGGAGCTTGCAAGAGGCGAAGAACGAAGCCGCGAAGAAGCCGGCTTGTGTGCGAAGCTCGCAGACAGCTGCAGGACGGTGGCTGCCGCTCTCCTGCCTCTTGAATTCACTCTTGGCATGCCAATGGGAGGTGTTCCAGGACAACCTTCCTGAATTTTTATTTTAGTTTTCATGCATCCCACCTTGGAAATTCTTGTTGCTCCCCAGAGGCTCCGAGATGCAGAGAACACGGTGGCAGCTGCTGAAAAGAAGGGCAACTGTGAGTTGGTCAAGAAGCAAGAACCTAGGCAGCTGCCTGTGCTTGGCAAGGAGCAGCTGCTGCATTCTTGCAATTGCCTTCAGAGCGCACAGAAGCCCGCTGCTCTGCTGCTTGGTTTTTCGCCTTCAGTCAATTACACACTGCTGAAGCTGAGGCAGGCTGTTCAGCCTTGCTGCTTTTCAGCATCTCATCTGCCCTTCTGCTCTGTGACAGCTCTCCAGGTTTCTTGCCTTCGCCAGGCTGCAACGTGCCCGCTAGTACCCAGAGCTGGGCAGGAGTGGGCAGAGAGCACGGCCATCTGCCAGCAGGTTGCAGCTTGCCCAGGAAAATGCAGTGGCCTTGGAATGTGCAGCAAACCTTATTTCCTGGCAAGGTCGGGCTAAGTGAGCAGTGCTGGTACACTTTCTCCTTGAGAACTGGAGCGGAAAAGCTTTTCGCTAAGATGTAGGCGACTAGAGAGGCAGAATACGCAGCTCCGGAGCTGGCCGAAAGCAAGTGCCGCTTCCCGGCGTCTTTCGGCAAAAGCGGCGCTTCGGAGCGCACCGCTGCCGCTCCAGTGATCTGTGCGCGAAGTTGCCGCTTCTTGGCCTCCGGCAGCCGGAGATCGCGGTAGCTTGCAAGAGGCGAAGAACGAAGCCGCGAAGAAGCCGGCTTGTGTGCGAAGCTCGCAGACAGCTGCAGGACGGTGGCTGCCGCTCTCCTGCCTCTTGAATTCACTCTTGGCATGCCAATGGGAGGTGTTCCAGGACAACTTCCCTGAGTTTTTATTTTAGTTTTCATGCATCCCACCTTGGAAATTCTTGTTGCTCCCCAGAGGCTCCGAGATGCAGAGAACACGGTGGCAGCTGCTGAAAAGAAGGGCAACTGTGAGTTGGTCAAGAAGCAAGAACATAGGCAGCTGCCTGTGCTTGGCAAGGAGCAGCTGCTGGATTCTTGCAATTGCCTTCAGTGCGCACAGAAGCCCGGTGCTCTGCTGCTTCGTTTTTCGCCTTCAGTCAATTACACGCTGCTGAAGCTGAGGCAGGCTGTTCAGCCTTGCTGCTTTTCAGCATCTCAGCTGCCCTTCTGCTCTGTGACAGCTCTCCAGGTTTCTTGCCTTCGCCAGGCTGCAACGTGCCCGCTAGTACCGAGAACTGGGCAGGAGTGAGCAGAGAGTACAAGCATCTGCCAGCAGGTTGCAGCTTGCCCAGGAAAGTGCAGTGTCCTTGGAATGTGCAGCAAATCTTATCTCCTGGCAAGGTCGGGCTAAGTGAGCAGTGCTGGTACACTTTCTCCTTGAGAACTGGAGCGGAAAAGCTTTTCGCTAAGATGTAGGCGACTAGAGAGGCAGAATACGCAGCTCCGGAGCTGGCCGAAAGCAAGTGCCGCTTCCCGGCGTCTTTCGGCAAAAGCGGCGCTTCGGAGCGCACCGCTGCCGCTCCAGTCATCTGTGCGCGAAGTAGCCGCTTCTTGGCCTCCGGCAGCCGGAGATCGCGGTAGCTTGCAAGAGGCGAAGAACGAAGCCGCGAAGAAGCCGGCTTGTGTGCGAAGCTCGCAGACAGCTGCAGGACGGTGGCTGCTGCTCTCCTGCCTCTTGAATTCACTCTTGGCATGCCAATGGAAGGTGTTCCAGGACAACTTTCCCGGGTTTTGACGTAGTCGTCATGCATCCCACCTTGGAAATTCTTGTTGCTCCCCAGAGGCTCTGAGATGCAGAGAACACGGTGGCAGCTGCTGAAAAGAAGGGCAACTGTGATTTGGTCAAGAAGCAAGAACATAGGCAGCTGACTCTGCTTAGCAAGGAGCAGCTGTTGGATTCTTGCAATTGCCTTCAGTGCGCACAGAAGCCCGATGCTCTGCTGCTTGGTTTTTCGCCTTCAGTCAATTACACACTGCTGAAGCTGAGGCAGGCTGTTCAGCTTTGCTGCTTTTCAGCATCTCAGCTGCCCTTCTGCTCTGTGACAGCTCTCCAGGTTTCTTGCCTTCGCCAGGCTGCAACCTGCCCGCTAGTACCGAGAACTGGGCAGGAGTGGGCAGAGAGCACGGCCATCTGCCAGCAGGTTGCAGCTTGCCCAGGAAAATGCAGTGTCCTTGGAATGTGCAGCAAACCTTATTTCCTGGCAAGGTCGGGCTAAGTGAGCAGTGCTGGTACACTTTCTCCTTGAGAACTGGAGCGGAAAAGCTTTTCGCTAAGATGTAGGTGACTAGAGAGGCAGAATACGCAGCTCCGGAGCTGGCCGAAAGCAAGTGCCGCTTCCCGGCGTCTTTCGGCAAAAGCGGCGCTTCGGAGCGCACCGCTGCCGCTCCAGTGATCTGTGCGCGAAGTTGCCGCTTCTTGGCCTCCGGCAGCCGGAGATCGCGGTAGCTTGCAAGAGGCGAAGAACGAAGCCGCGAAGAAGCCGGCTTGTGTGCGAAGCTCGCAGACAGCTGCAGGACGGTGGCTGCCGCTCTCCTGCCTCTTGAATTCACTCTTGGCATGCCAATGGGAGGTGTTCCAGGACAACTTTACTGGGTTTTTATTTTAGTTTTCATGCATCCCACCTTGGAAATTCTTGTTGCTCCCCAGAGGCTCCGAAATGCAGAGAACACGGTGGCAGCTGCTGAAAAGAAGGGCAACTGTGATTTGGTCAAGAAGCAAGAACATAGGCAGCTGACTCTGCTTAGCAAGGAGCAGCTGTTGGATTCTTGCAATTGCCTTCAGTGCGCACAGAAGCCCGCTGCTCTGCTGCTTGGTTTTTCGCCTTCAGTCAATTGCACACTACTGAAGCTGAGGCAGGCAGTTCAGCTTTGCTGCTTTTCAGCATCTCAGCTGCCCTTCTGCTCTGTGACAGCTCTCCAGGTTTCTTGCCTTCGCCAGGCTGCAACCTGCCCGCTAGTACCAAGAACTGGGCAGGAGTGGGCAGAGAGCACGGCCATCTGCCAGCAGGTTGCAGCTTGCCCAGGAAAATGCAGTGTCCTTGGAATGTGCAGCAAACCTTATTTCCTGGCAAGGTCGGGCTAAGTGAGCAGTGCTGGTACACTTTCTCCTTGAGAACTGGAGCGGAAAAGCTTTTCGCTAAGATGTAGGCGACTAGAGAGGCAGAATACGCAGCTCCGGAGCTGGCCGAAGGGAAGCGCCGCTTCCCGGCGTCTTTCGGCAAAAGCGGCGCTTCGGAGCGCACCGCTGCCGCTCCAGTGATCTGTGCGCGAAGTTGCCGCTTCTTGGCCTCCGGCAGCCGGAGATCGCGGTAGCTTGCAAGAGGCGAAGAACGAAGCCGCGAAGAAGCCGGCTTGTGTGTGAAGCTCGCAGACAGCTGCAGGACGGTGGCTGCCGCTCTCCTGCCTGTTGAATTCACTCTTGGCATGCCAATGGGAGGTGTTCCAGGACAACCTTCCTGAGTTTTTATTTTAGTTTTCATGCATCCCACCTTGGAAATTCTTGTTGCTCCCCAGAGGCTCCGAGATGCAGAGAACACGGTGGCAGCTGCTGAAAAGAAGGGCAACTGTGAGTTGGTCAAGAAGCAAGAACATACGCAGCTGACAGTGCTTGGCAAGTGTCACGATCTGCTTATTGCGAGATGTCGTGATGGTTCTTTCCACCGATCCCAAAAGTGCGAAAAAGGCAAACAACAAGGGACTGTCAGTTAATCAGAACAAATGCACCTTTATTAGGGGCCAAAACAGTAAACGCGATAGTGGGGATCTGAAAGGAGATAAAAGGATAGAGAGAGCGAGAGAAGAGGGATATGGGAATAGCTACCAACACAGGCGAGATCCTCAGTGGTCCGGACGATGGGGATCCGTCTGTCCTGTCGGGGGAGTCTCCGAAGTTCTGGTCGACTCGGGGGTCCAGTTATAGTCCACAGAGGAAAGAGGGGGGAACAAGTGTAACAATGAAAGTCCATTGTAATCGCCACGCGGGAACAGGTGAGTCCACAGAAGCCACCAAAGCAAGACGAATCCAATGAAGAATAAGTCCATTAAAATTACTGAAGGGAAACAGGTCATGTCATTAGTGGTCAGACCACCAATTTCCCCTCCTCCCTGTAGTAGGGGTCTCAGTCTCAGCCCTTGGGAGGAGGGTTCTCATTCTTTCTTTGTCACAGTGGTAACGAGGCAGATGAAGTGTCTTCAATGAAGGACCACGGGAATCACCCCAAAAGTTCATTGGGCTTAAGAACGGAGATTAGAAGAGAAGCAGGCCGCGCATCAGGCGGTCCCGTGCTGGCTCCATGTCAGGTCTTTGCCAAGTCCTTGCCAACTCCTTGCCAAGTTCTTACCAGGCCTTGTTGGGAACAGCCAGCATGACGGTTCAGTGGTCCCACCTGTGCTGTGTCCTGTTCTAAGCTGGAACTGCAGTGGGGGAAGGGATTTTTTCTTGTGGCAATCGGAAGGCAGAATGGAAAATGAGGGGCTTCTGACGGGCTCTTACACCACCCCGTGACTGACGATTGCCCTCGAAAGATCTTCATCAGCAGGGTTCCATGGTGTCGTCGTGGAGTCTTCAGGACTCGTCAAGTGTTGGCAGCACGTCCCAGGGAAAAGAGAAGAGGAAAAGGGAAAGAAGAAACAGGAAAACGAAAACAATCACAACATATTAGTAAACAAATTAGAATTAATCAATAAGCAAAATACAATCAGTATTAATTAAATCCATACTAGTTAAACAATAAATTATTGAATCAATATGAATCAATTAAACAATAGATTGATCAAATAATAAACCAGTATAATCAATATTAAACAATAATCGATATTACTCAGTACAATTTTATAAGCAAGAAACAAAAAATAATTTTAAACAGTGATTCGAACAAATCATAAGAGAAAATTATGTAAAACATCTTCTAACCTTATCATCTTCTTGTGTCTACAGTCCTGGGAACATCTATAGTGTAAAGAATGTCGGCCAAGTGGTGTGCATTAATTATAGATGTCAATTTTGTTAGTCGTTTCATCATTCTCCAATTCACAATGAGCAAGATTACTGATAAAACAAAACCAATCATAACTAAAATCCAAAGAACAACAGTGGGATGACACAATTTGTTCAGGACACCGGTGGCGGTAAGCGACCACCCGAAAAGGGTATCCCACCACCTGTGCTCGGCATCACTTTTCACCCTTTCTACAACACGATGTATTTCTTGCACATGATGATGAACAGTTACCAGAGTTTTCTGTCCATTCGCCTTGATTTTTCCTAGGATCTCTATTAGATCTTGATGAAGTAATAATTGCTTTACCAGAGTAAGGTTCATCCCAATGTGACTAGGCAATAGCTTGTGAATCATGGTAAGATTGGATTCTAAAAGTTCATGTGAAGTAACTGGAGCTACAAAAGAAAAATCACATCCTGCAATTTTAGTAAAGTTGCAAGCACAAAAATGTGAATGATTTTTAGTAGCTACTACTGTACTTTGCATAAACACAGTATCCCAAGCGGTTCTGAAGCAGGCACGCCCATTGCCTGTAGATACAAGGACTGTTTCAGAAGTCTCGTTAGGATGAATATCAAAATGACAGCTATTTTGTTCTGCATCCAGACAAATATCTTGAGCTACAATTGCATTACCTTCACAGATAAACCCTAGTTGTTCTCAGATGGTACAGGACTCTAAATTGACAGTTTGCCATTTGTCATCAATTTGACGGGCCCATTCTCTATGTTCAGAAGGATAGAAAGTGGGTCCATCATGATTTAATCCTAATGCGATGATAGGGAATATCAAATGCACTGAGGCATTACTTTATGGTCAGCACAAATGCTGGGGTCATAGGTAAAATTCACTAAATTCCACCAGGATTGGAAATCTCTTTCAAAGTCAGTGGCACTGTCCCAGACTATTTTCCTCATTTCAGTAGGAAAAGTGCCTTCTTCACTTTCTCTTCGAATTGCGGCAGCAACTGACTGCATGCATAATTGAGCCTGGATGCAGCTAAGAGCTAAGGAAACATTGCTTTGCGTGGCATTAAGTCCATCAATTATCAATTTGTGGTCTTTCCTATTTACCTTTTCCCAATTTGCTAGAATGTTTGAGAGCAACCACTGATGTGTTCCCAAGGCCGATAAGGACGATTGCAGTGGTTGTTGTATTTTGCTTAAATCTTTAGTCGTGGAAGCCAATTTATTCATTCATACTTCTGAATCAGTACTATTTAGGATTGCCAATCCTGTTCCCACAACACCAGTTATGTCTCTTGGCAGCCGGTTTTTAGGAGGCTTCCACTGTCGCAGCCAGGTTGTCCAAGCCTGAAAAGAGGTCTGCAAAAAGGGTGAACAAGCTTGGTTGTATTTCTCAGATATTGTTTTGCATCAGCAATTTGACTTGTTTAAGAGACCATAACAGATTAAACAATATCTGTTGTTGGCCAGTTTTCCTGATTATATATGGTCCAATTTCAAAAATTTTCGGGCTAAATGTAACCAGTGGTTGGGTGGTAGGTGTCACAACATTAACATCAAGTCCTACTCCAGTATTTGAATCAATACTTTCAACTTAAAAAACAAAAGCCAAAAAAAAAAAAAAAAAAAAGTGCTTCAGTATTTTTGGACCAAAACCAAACTACTTCTACAGTTTGTGTTCATGTGAAATTGTGCCAACAATCCTGTATGCTTGGCTGCGTACAAACCTTTTTGTGCTTCAAGAGATCCTTTCACTTTTTCTGCATGCTACCACAATTAGTTCAGACCACGGCCACTCAGCTGGTTTCTGGCCATGGGGTTGTGGTAGGATGCAGAAAAGTATTACCAGTTTGATCATGGATTAGGTGGTCTTCATGTCCCTCGGAGTTCTTCTGAAAAAGTCAACACAACAGAATTCTGCCGCCGAGAGGCAGAAAAGTTAGAATGATGGAATTATCCAGCATGTATTTGTCCAATGCTCTTTGCCTAGAGCACCAGAGGCTTCCCATGCATATTTCTTCAGAGGGGGTTTTAGCACAAGTGCTACTAGTCCTATAGTAAGAGAGGTCCACCAGAACAGGTTGGCCAGGGTCATGAGCTGGATTATTAGGATCATTTGGTACAGAGCATAGGAGTCAGTGTAGATGCAGACCAAAGCGGAATTCTGTGCTTCTTGTTGAAAAACACTCCAGACAGCTATCAGCTCCCCACTGTGTGTACTACCTTCTCCCTCTGTAATCATTTGCTCACCAGAGGAAAAGTGGAGGGCTTCTGCCCTAGATTTCCACACTTTTCCTTCCCCTTTAGCAGAAGCATCAGTAAACCAAGAGTTTGCTGATTGTTCGGGGCAGAAAGGAGGGGTTACTTTGATTACAGAGGCAAGTTTGTCCAAGCTCTCAGTTTCTTGGATTGCTAAAGTTTTTACAGGTCCTTCTGTCATTGAGAAGAAGTTACAGTAATGTTCAACCTGAGCATACCACTTTCTCACTGAGGCCCTCTGGGCCACCCCGTCAGGAGGGGGAGCCCCATTAGTGACTGCCTTAATAACCTTGAAGGGGCCTCTCAATACAATTGGTTGTTTTCGTGCAATTTTTTCTACTTCTAGGAAAGCCAAGATAACCATAAACAATCCTTTTTCCCAGGTAGTGTATCTTTTCTCAGCATCTTTGGAACCACGGGAATAAAAACCAACAGGTCTTGTTGGACCCTCAGGACCCTGCTGCCATATGTGTACTGACAGCCCTGAGGAGGCAAATGCCCATTCCACCTGGAAAGGATCTGTAGGATGGATAGGGCCCAGTGCTTGATGAGCTGTTGCTTCAAAAATCAGCAATTGCAATGCTGACTCCTGAGAAAGACTCCAATCCCATTTCACCCCTTTCCTCAACAAGTCATAAAGGGGAACAAATGGGTCGTTCCGGTTACTAGGAAATCTGTCTGGTCTTTCTACAGGAGATACAGCTGCTATCGTTTTTGGAAGGAGAATTGCTGTAGGTTTGAGTGATTCTGGAAGCCCACAAATTCAAGGGGTCATTATTTCGGGCTTCACAGGTAATTGCATCAGGGATTCAAAGCCAGGAATTCATTTCTTTTGGTGAGTCATTTGCAGGCAAGCAGCTTTGTGCACATTTTCCAAGAGTTGATCGGGGGTACTAATTCTAGCTATGGGATCTCCCCTTTCCAAGGGGCTTGTTCCCCCGGCCCAAAAAGCTGCACGCTGTGTCAGGGACCATGTGTCACCTTTCTCTCCTGTTGTTAAGAAGACACCATGTCCCCAGTACCCACTGGCTTCCTGTTCAGTTAATTGAATTTGACCACCACCAGTGAGGGACACCCGGAAAACATATTCTGTTTCTGATTCATGTGGAGGCTGTCCGTATTCCCTTTTAAGCTTAGCTAGCTCGGTGGCAGTGTTTACTTGTGGTGGTATGTGTTTGGTTGTGATGTGAGGTTGGAGATCATCATCACTGAGATAGTTATACACTGAGATAGTTTTAATCAAGGGTCTCAAGTGATGGCAGCAATGTTCCCCACAATTACTTGCTGCTTCAAGTTCTTGATGAGGATAGATTTGTTTAATGTGAGGAGTTTCCTTCTCCTCAGGCTCTGTAGAGGAATCAGCATGATGTGATTTGTTAACATGTTCCTCTGTTAAGGCAGCTCGCAATGCATAGATCACATTTTTTGCTTCATAGAACTGTTTTTGCAAAATTTCAACTAGATTTTGAAGGGAGTCTATTATAGCATGTTCCTTACTTCTTCGCTCGAAGCGATTTTCTATAGCTGCCGTAAGACAAGCTCCCAAAACTGAGCATAAGATCATTTTATTTTTGCCCAATTTGAATTTTGTTTCATGTTGTAATGAACACACTCTATCAATAACATTTTCTAAGTTCAACCAATTACTCTGTGCCCATTTTTCTCCTTCCGTAGAAGGTTTGGCATTGTGTTTGGCTAGTGGTGCATAAAATTCAGCTTTAATTTCAAGGCTAAGATTGTCACTCATTTTGGGAAGGGACCAAAACCACGACAGGGAGCTACAAACTTAAGTTCCACAAAACTACACAGCCCTCGCTGTGTCGCCCTTCGCTTCCCTGGCTGGGTGAAAGGACAATAATCTGCCTGGGAGGCTCTGCTTAGTTGCTTCAAGTTGTCCCTTCCTTCCCAGACCACATACACACAACAACAACAAAACAACAGTGTCCCGCCTTTTGCACTAAGGGATCCTTTATGAATTGCCAGAGACAGTGTGGGTGCCTTTTCAGCTGCAACCCTTCTGTCTAGACAGAAATCCTGTCCGTGACGCCAATTTTAACGTCACGATCCGCTTATTGCGGGGTGTCGTGATGGTTCTTTTCACCGATCCCAAAAGTGCAACAAAGGCAAACAACAAGGGACTGTCAGTTAATCAGAACAAATGCACCTTTATTAGGGGCCAAAAGAGTAAATGCGATAGTGGGGGATTAGAAAGGAGATAGAAGGATAGAGAGAGAGAAGAGGGGTATGGGAATAGCTACCAACACAGGCGAGATCCTCAGTGCTCCGGACGATGGGGATCCGTCTGTCCTGTCGGGGGAGTCTCCGAAGTTCTGGTCGACTCGGGGGTCCAGTTATAGTCCACAGAGGAAAGAGGGGGGAACAAGTGTAACAATGAAAGTCCATTGTAATCGCCACGCGGGAACAGGTGAGTCCACAGAAGCCACCAAAGCAAGACGAATCCAATGAAGAATAAGTCCATTAAAATTACTGAAGGGAAACAGGTCATGTCATTAGTGGTCAGACCACCAATTTCCCCTCCTCCCTGTAGTAGGGGTCTCAGTCTCAGCCCTTGGGAGGAGGGTTCTCATTCTTTCTTTGTCACAGTGGTAACGAGGCAGATGAAGTGTCTTCAATGAAGGACCACGGGAATCACCCCAAAAGTTCATTCGGCTTAAGAACGGAGATTAGAAGAGAAGCAGGCCGCGCATCAGGCGGTCCCGTGCTGGCTCCATGTCAGGTCTTTGCCAAGTCCTTGCCAACTCCTTGCCAAGTTCTTACCAGGCCTTGTTGGGAACAGCCAGCATGACGGTTCAGTGGTCCCACCTGTGCTGTGTCCTGTTCTAAGCTGGAACTGCAGTGGGGGAAGGGATTCTTTCTTGTGGCAATCAGAAGGCAGAATGGAAAATGAGGGCCTTCAGACGGGCTCTTACAGCAAGGAGCAGCTGCTGGATTCTTGCAATTGCCTTCAGTGCGCACAGAAGCCCGCTGCTCTGCTGCTTGGTTTTTCGCCTTCAGTCAATTGCACACTACTGAAGCTGAGGCAGGCAGTTCAGCTTTGCTGCTTTTCAGCATCTCATCTGCCCTTCTGCTCTGTGACAGCTCTTGAGGTGAAACAGAGATTTTTAGAGTTAGGTTAACAAAATGAATTAAGCATTTCTAATTTAGCTTGTAGAGTTATCTGTTGAATTTTCAACCTTTTACTTAAGAAACCTCTGCCTAATACAAAGGGCAAAGGAAAATGCAAATTTCTGAAGCTTCTTGCATTAAGAACAATACCAGAAGAAGCAAAGAACCCAGATAAAGAAGCTCCTCTGTCTCCAAGCCTATCAAGACTGACAGAGGTACTCAGATAAGCACCAAAGGACCGAAAGTGCACGCGCAGAGAGGAAAAGTTCAAAAGTTCAGTCATGAGGAAGACCACAATCTTCAGCCTCAGGACCACCAAGAGACCCCCGTACGACCACCACAGCAAACCACGCATGCCCAGAAGGGCGTGCACTTACTTAGCATGAGAAGCGAGGACAGGCGGGGCCAGGGGTTGAATACGCATGAAAAAGTTGTGCAGTGTATTGCATATGGAACGTCTTTAAGAATAAAAGTGTGGGTCAGACTGAGGCTCGGGGCACAAGTTTTGGAGAGCTATCTCACTTGTGCCGGGCGCTGACATACATACCCACTTCATAACTACCCCAGGTTATGGAGTCTATTGATTTCTTCCGTGTATCGTTTCAGTTGGCGACCACGAAGGGACTGCTCTGCTCACCCGCAGGTCCGGTTGGGAGCAGACACCCTCAGGCGCCACGGGGCTTTTCCCCGGAGGGCCTCTGCGCCTCGGCTGTACACTGCGGGGAGCAGACCACGGCCCGTCGACTAGCGGATGAAAGCGGTATGTATTAATTTATTTTCTTAAGGTTGGCACTGATAAGTCGCAAAAAGATGTTTTTGCGCGCAGGTTTGCCTAGGGGCTTGCAAGCAGACCGCCATCGGGGGAGAGGCCGGCGGCGGGAGGACCTCCCCAGCTGATAGCGCGGCTCGGGGAGGGCGAAATCGCGATTTCAGTGTGTGGTGTGTGTCCGGATTGCAGTGTAGTGTGTCTCTTACGTCCGGACGTGCGTGCTTGTGCGTGTGTGTGTATGTGTGAGTGGAACGGTGAAGGCGTTGCTAAGATACAGAGAGGCGGCGCGGCGGTGCTAGAGAGCGCATGCGCAGGGCAGCTCTCAGCCCACAGTACCTGATCGTGCGGGTAGTGCGCATGCTCGGGGCGGCTAGCAGCCACTCTACCAGATAGAGCGGGTAGTGCGCATGCGCGGGGCAGCTCTCAGCTACACTACCTGATAGTGCGGGTAGTGCGCACTCTACCTGATAGAGCGGGTGGTGCGCATGCGTGGTACAGGCTGTCCCTGGCGAGCGAGGGGAGCGCGGCGCGGGGCTTAAGTCGGGGCTTGCAAAGGTGCTTTAGGCGCGGCCCAGCTGATAGCGCAGCGGGCGCGCGGGCACAAGCCGCGGTTTGAGGAGCTGCTTTGAACGCCGCTAGCTGATAGCGCAGCTAGTGGGAGCGTGGTACAAGCTAGGAGTTACAAGCACCGCTTACAAGCATCGCTAGTTGGTATAAAGCTTGCAAAAGTAGCCAGCGAGCCCGGCTGGGCTAAGAGTTAAGTGTTTGTTATACAATAGCACTGCCCTTCAGTGTTAAAAGCTGTCACTGGTGCAGGAGGAGGGGTTGGGGAAGGCAGTCTAGGGTTGCCGTGGGAAACAGCAGTTGTATGAGTTCTCCACCCCCTTTTGGAAGAGAATTGTACCCTCCCCCTGTCCTGTCAGTTATTGTTCAAGTCTGCCCCTTAGCCTAGGATCTTCTCTGTTCCACGTTTTCCCTTTGGTTCTTCCACCAAGAACACTCCTTTCCCTTTTCCCCACTGGTTAATGTTATATTTCCCCTCCCTTTAGCCTTCTCCCGATTGTACCCTCGAATGCTAAACCCTCCTACCCCTACGCAGTTAAAAGAATCCTCACCCCGGCCTTCGGGGCTCTCGGAACCTGCCTCCCTTCTGCTTCGTTGTCTCCCTGTTTGCCCCTTCTGCGACCCTTCAATCAACGAGCAGGATTTCAGCAGCCCGAGTGTCCCTCCTGTTCTTCTGGTGGACCCTCAGATGTACCAGCTACCCGAGCTTCGTGCCGAGCGGCTAAAAGCCCCCACGGCTCGGCAACTGGGAGATCCTTTGCATTACAGGGCGAATAAAGGGGGGATGAATGTGTGTGAATGAGAGGCTGTAAGAGCCCGTCTGAAGCCCCTCATTTTCCATTCTGCCTTCCGATTGCCACAAGAAAAAATCCCTTCCCCCACTGTAGTTCCGGCTTAGAACAGGACACAGCACAGGTGGGACCACTGAACCGTCACGCTGGCTGTTCCCAACAAGGCCTGGTAAGAACTTGGCAAGGAGTTGGCAAGGACTTGGCAAAGACCTGACATGGAGCCAGCACGGGACAGCCTGATGCGCGGCCTGCTTCTAATCTCCGTTCTTAAGCCCAATGAACTTTTGGGGTGACTCTCGCGGTCCTTCATTGAAGACCCCTCATCTGCCTCGTTACCACTGTGACAAAGAAAGAATGAGAACCCTCCTCCCAAGGACTGAGACTGAGACCCCTGCTATAGGGAGGAGGGGAAATTGGTGGTCTGACCACTAATGACATGACCTGTTTCCCTTCAGTGATTCAAATGGACTTATTCTTCATTGGATTCGTCTTGCTTTGGTGGTTTCTGTGGACTCACCTGTTCCCTCGGGGCGATTACAATGGACTTTCATTATTACACTTGTTCCCCCCCTCTCTCCTCTGTGGACTATAATTGGAGCCCCCGAGTCGACCAGAACTTCGAAGACTCCCCCGACACGACAGACGGATCCCCATCGTCCGGACCACTGAGGATCTCACCTGTGTTGGTAGCTATTCCCATATCCCTCTTCTCTCGCTCTCTCTATCCTTTTATCTCCTTTCAGATCCCCACTATCGCGTTTACTGTTTTGGCCCCTAATAAAGGTGCATTTGTTGTGATTAACTGACAGTCCCTTGTTGTTTGCCTTTTTTGCACTTTTGGGATGGGTGAAAAGAACCATCACGACACCCCGCAATAAGCGGATCGTGACGTTAAAATTGGCGTCACGGACAGGATTTCTGTCTAGACAGAAGGGTTGCAGCTGAAAAGGCACCCACACTGTCTCTGGCAATTCATAAAGGATCCCTTAGTGCAAAAGGCGGGACACTGTTGTTTTGTTGTTGTTGTGTGTATGTGGTCTGGGAAGGAAGGGACAACTTGAAGCAACTAAGCAGAGCCTCCCAGGCAGATGATTGTCCTTTCACCCAGCCAGGGAAGCGAAGGGCGACACAGCGAGGGCTGTGTAGTTTTGTGGAACTTAAGTTTGTAGCTCCCTGTCGTGGTTTTGGTCCCTTCCCAAAATGAGTGACAATCTTAGCCTTGAAATTAAAGCTGAATTTTATGCACCACTAGCCAAACACAATGCCAAACCTTCTACGGAAGGAGAAAAATGGGCACAGAGTAATTGGTTGAACTTAGAAAATGTTATTGATAGAGTGTGTTCATTACAACATGAAACAAAATTCAAATTGGGCAAAAATAAAACGATCTTCTGCTCAGTTTTGGGAGCTTGTCTTACGGCAGCTATAGAAAATCGCTTCGAGCGAAGAAGTGAGGAACATGCTATAATAGACTCCCTTCAAAATCTAGTTGAAATTTTGCAAAAACAGTTCTATGAAGCAAAAAATGTGATCTATGCATTGCGAGCTGCCTTAACAGAGGAACATGTTAACAAATCACATCATGCTGATTCCTCTACAGAGCCTGAGGAGAAGGAAACTCCTCACATTAAACAAATCTATCCTCATCAAGAACTTGAAGCAGCAAGTAATTGTGGGGAACATTGCTGCCATCACTTGAGACCCTTGATTAAAACTATCTCAGTGTATAACTATCTCAGTGATGATGATCTCCAACCTCACATCACAACCAAACACATACCACCACAAGTAAACACTGCCACCGAGCTAGCTAAGCTTAAAAGGGAATACGGACAGCCTCCACATGAATCAGAAACAGAATATGTTTTCCGGGTGTCCCTCACTGGTGGTGGTCAAATTCAATTAACTGAACAGGAAGCCAGTGGGTACTGGGGACATGGTGTCTTCTTAACAACAGGAGAGAAAGGTGACACATGGTCCCTGACACAGCGTGCAGCTTTTTGGGCCGGGGGAACAAGCCCCTTGGAAAGGGGAGATCCCATAGCTAGAATTAGTACCCCCGATCAACTCTTGGAAAATGTGCACAAAGCTGCTTGCCTGCAAATGACTCACCAAAAGAAATGAATTCCTGGCTTTGAATCCCTGATGCAATTACCTGTGAAGCCCGAAATAATGACCCCTTGAATTTGTGGGCTTCCAGAATCACTCAAACCTACAGCAATTCTCCTTCCAAAAACGATAGCAGCTGTATCTCCTGTAGAAAGACCAGACAGATTTCCTAGTAACCGGAACGACCCATTTGTTCCCCTTTATGACTTGTTGAGGAAAGGGGTGAAATGGGATTGGAGTCTTTCTCAGGAGTCAGCATTGCAATTGCTGATTTTTGAAGCAACAGCTCATCAAGCACTGGGCCCTATCCATCCTACAGATCCTTTCCAGGTGGAATGGGCATTTGCCTCCTCAGGGCTGTCAGTACACATATGGCAGCAGGGTCCTGAGGGTCCAACAAGACCTGTTGGTTTTTATTCCCGTGGTTCCAAAGATGCTGAGAAATGATACACTACCTGGGAAAAAGGATTGTTTATGGTTATCTTGGCTTTCCTAGAAGTAGAAAAAATTGCACGAAAACAACCAATTGTATTGAGAGGCCCCTTCAAGGTTATTAAGGCAGTCACTAGTGGGGCTCCCCCTCCTGACGGGGTGGCCCAGAGGGCCTCAGTGAGAAAGTGGTATGCTCAGGTTGAACATTACTGTAACTTCTTCTCAATGACAGAAGGACCTGTAAAAACTTCAGCAATCCAAGAAACTGAGAGCTTGGACAAACTTGCCTCTGTAATCAAAGTAACCCCTCCTTTCTGCCCCGAACAATCAGCAAACTCTTGGTTTACTGATGCTTCTGCTAAAGGGGAAGGAAAAGTGTGGAAATCTAGGGCAGAAGCCCTCCACTTTTCCTCTGGTGAGCAAATGATTACAGAGGGAGAAGGTAGTACACACAGTGGGGAGCTGATAGCTGTCTGGAGTGTTTTTCAACGAGAAGCACAGAATTCCGCTTTGGTCTGCATCTACACTGACTCCTATGCTCTGTACCAAATGATCCTAATAATCCAGCTCATGACCCTGGCCAACCTGTTCTGGTGGACCTCTCTTACTATAGGACTAGTAGCACTTGTGCTAAAACCCCCTCTGAAGAAATATGCATGGGAAGCCTCTGGTGCTCTAGGCAAAGAGCATTGGACAAATACATGCTGGATAATTCCATCATTCTAACTTTTCTGCCTCTCGGCGGCAGAATTCTGTTGTGTTGACTTTTTCAGAAGAACTCCGAGGGACATGAAGACCACCTAATCCATGATCAAACTGGTAATACTTTTCTGCATCCTACCACAACCCCATGGCCAGAAACCAGCTGAGTGGCCGTGGTCTGAACTAATTGTGGTAGCATGCAGAAAAAGTGAAAGGATCTCTTGAAGCACAAAAAGGTTTGTACGCAGCCAAGCATACAGGATTGTTGGCACAATTTCACATGAACACAAACTGTAGAAGTAGTTTGGTTTTGGTCCAAAAATACTGAAGCACTTTGTTTTGTTTTGTTTTGTTTTTGGTTTTGTTTTTGTTTTTTAAGTTGAAAGTATTGATTCAAATACTGGAGTAGGACTTGATGTTAATGTTGTGACACCTACCACCCAACCACTGGTTACATTTAGCCCGAAAATTTTTGAAATCGGACCATGTATAATCAGGAAAACTGGCCAACAACAAATATTATTTAATCTGTTATGGTCTCTTAAACAAGTCAAATTGCTGATGCAAAACAATATCTGAGAAATACAACCAGCTTGTTCACCCTTTTTGCAGACCTCTTTTCAGGCTTGGACAACCGTGCTGCGACAGTGGAAGCCTCCTAAAAACCGGCTGCCAAGAGACATAACTGGTGTTGTGGGAACAGGATTGGGAATCCTAAATAGTATTGATTCAGAAGTATGAATGAATAAATTGGCTTCCACGACTAAAGATTTAAGCAAAATACAACAACCACTGCAATCGTCCTTATCGGCCTTGGGAACACATCAGTGGTTGCTATCAAACATTCTAGCAAATTGGGAAAAGATAAATGTAAATAATAGCAAATTGATCATTGATGCACTTAATGCCACACAAAGCAACGTTTCCTTAGCTCTTAGCTGCATCCAGGCTCAATTATGGATGCAGTCAGTTGCTGCCGCAATTAGAAGGGAAGGTGAAGAAGGCACTTTTCCTACTGAAATGAGGAAAATAGTCTGGGACAGTGCCACTGACTTTGAAAGAGATTTCCAATCCTGGTGGAATTTAGTGAATTTTACCTATGACCCCAGCATTTGTGCTGACCATAAAGTAATGCCTCAGTGCATTTGATATTCCCTATCATCGCATTAGGATTAAATCATGATGGACCCACTTTCTATCCTTCTGAACATAGAGAATGGGCCCGTCAAATTGATGACAAATGGCAAACTGTCAATTTAGAGTCCTGTACCATCTGAGAACAACTAGGGTTTATCTGTGAAGGTAATGCAATTGTAGCTCAAGATATTTGTCTGGACACAGAACAAAATAGCTGTCATTTTGATATTCATCCTAACGAGACTTCTGAAACAGTCCTTGTATCTACAGACAATGGGCGTGCCTGCTTCAGAACCGCTTGTGATACTGTGTTTATAGAAAGTACAGTAGTAGCTACTAAAAATCATTCAAATTTTTGTGCTTGCAACTTTACTAAAATTGCAGGATGTGATTTTTCTTTTGTAGCTCCAGTTACTTCACATGAACTTCTAGAATCCAATCTCACGTTGATTCACAAGCTATTGCCTACTCCCATTGGAATGAACCTTACTCTGGTAAAGCAATTATTACTTCATCAAGATCTAATAGAGATCCTAGGAAAAATCAAGGGGAATGGACAGAAAACTCTGGTAACTGTCCATCATGATGTGCAAGAAATACATCGTGTTGTAGAAAGGGTGAAAAGTGATGCCGAGCACAAGTGGTGGGATACCCTTTTCGGGTGGTCACCCACCGCCACCGGTGTCCTGAACAAATTGTGTCATCCCATTGTTGTTCTTCGGATTTTAGTTATGACTGGTTTTGTTTTATCAGTAATCTTGCTTATTGTAAATTGGAGAATGATGAAACGATGAACAAAATTAACATCTATAATTAATGCACACCACTTGGCCGACATCCTTTACACTAGAGATGTTCCCAGGACAGTAGACACAAGAAGATGATAAGGTTAGAAGATATGTTTTACATCATTTTCTTTTATGATTTGTTCTAATCGCTGTTTTAATTATTTTTGTTTATTGTTTATAGAATTGTACTGAGTAATATCGATTATACTAGGTTTATTACTTTACTGTTTAATATTGATGATACTGGTTTATTATTTGATCAATTTATTGTTTAATTGATTCATATTGATTATTATTTAAATAACTATTATTGATTTACTAATTGTATTTTGCTTATTGTTTAATTATAATTTGTTGTGATTACTAATATGTTGTGATTGTTTTAGTTTTCCTGTTTTCTCTTTCTTTCCCTTTTCCTCTTCTCTTTTCCCTGGGACGTGCTGCCAACACTTGACGAGTCCTGAAGACTCCAAGACGACACCATGGAATCCTGCTGATGAAGATCTTTTGAGGGCAATCGTCAGTCACGGGGTGGTGTAAGAGCCCGTCAGAAGCCCCTCATTTTCCATTCTGCCTTCCGATTGCCACAAGAAAGAATCCCTTCCCCCACTGTAGTTCCGGCTTAGAACAGGACACAGCACAGGTGGGACCACTGAACCGTCATGCTGGCTGTTCCCAACAAGGCCTGGTAAGAACTTGGCAAGGAGTTGGCAAGGACTTGGCAAAGACCTGACATGGAGCCAGCACGGGACAGCCTGATGCGTGGCCTGCTTCTAATCTCCGTTCTTAAGCCCAATGAACTTTTGGGGTGACTCTCGCGGTCCTTCATTGAAGACCCCTCATCTGCCTCGTTACCACTGTGACAAAGAAAGAATGAGAACCCTCCTCCCAAGGACTGAGACTGAGACCCCTGCTATAGGGAGGAGGGGAAATTGGTGGTCTGACCACTAATGACATGACCTGTTTCCCTTCAGTGATTCAAATGGACTTATTCTTCATTGGATTCGTCTTGCTTTGGTGGTTTCTGTGGACTCACCTGTTCCCTCGGGGCGATTACAATGGACTTTCATTATTACACTTGTTCCCCCCCCCCTCTCTCCTCTGTGGACTATAATTGGAGCCCCGAGTCGACCAGAACTTCGAAGACTCCCCTGACACGACAGACGGATCCCCATCGTCTGGAGCACTGAGGATCTCGCCTGTGTTGGTAGCTATTCCCATAGCCCTCTTCTCTCTCTAACCTTTTATCTCCTTTCAGATCCCCACTATCGCGTTTACTGTTTTGGCCCCTACTAAAGGTGCGTTTGTTGTGATTAACTGATAGTCCCTTGTTGTTTGCCTTTGTTGCACTTTTGGGATGGGTGAAAAGAACCATCACGACACCCCGCAAGAAACGGATCGTGACATTAAAATTGGCGTCACGGACAGGATTTCTGTCTAGACAGAAGGGTTGCAGCTGAAAAGGCACCCATACTGTCTTTGGCAATTCATAAAGGATCCCTTAGTGCAAAAGGCGGGACACTGTTGTTTTGTTGTTGTTGTGTGTATCTGGTCTGGGAAGGAAGGGACAACTTGAAGCAACTAAGCAGAGCCTCCCAGGCAGATTATTGTCCTTTCACCCAGCCAGGGAAGCGAAGGGCGACACAGCGAGGGCTGTGTAGTTTTGTGGAACTTAAGTTTGTAGCTCCCTGTCGTGGTTTTGGTCCCTTCCCAAAATGAGTGACAATCTTAGCCTTGAAATTAAAGCTGAATTTTATGCACTACTAGCCAAACACAATGCCAAACCTTCTACAGAAGGAGAAAAATGGGCACAGAGTAATTGGTTGAACTTAGAAAATGTTATTGATAGAGTGTGTTCATTACAACATGAAACAAAATTCAAATTGGGCAAAAATAAAACGATCTTCTGCTCAGTTTTGGGAGCTTGTCTTACGGCAGCTATAGAAAATCGCTTCGAGCGAAGAAGTGAGGAACATGCTATAATAGACTCCCTTCAAAATCTAGTTGAAATTTTGCAAAAACAGTTCTATGAAGCAAAAAATGTGATCTATGCATTGCGAGCTGCCTTAACAGAGGAACATATTAACAAATCACATCATGCTGATTCCTCTACAGAGCTTGAGGAGAAGGAAACTCCTCACATTAAACAAATCTATCCTCATCAAGAACTTGAAGCAGCAAGTAATTGTGGGGAACATTGCTGCCATCACTTGAGACCCTTGATTAAAACAGAGTATAACTATCTCAGTGATGATGATCTCGAACCTCACATCGCAACCAAACGCATACCATCACAACTAAACACTGCCACCGAGCTAGCTAAGCTTAAAAGGGAATATGGACACCCTCCACATGAATCAGAAACAGAATATGTTTTCCGGGTGTCCCTCACTGGTGGTGATCAAATCCAATTAACTGAACAGGAAGCCAGTGGGTACTGGGGACATGGTGTCTTCTTAACAACAGGAGAGAAAGGTGACACATGGTCCCTGACACAGCGTGCAGCTTTTTGGGCCGGGGGAACAAGCCCCTTGGAAAGGGGAGATCCCATAGCTAGAATTAGTACCCCCGACCAGCTCTTGGAAAATGTGCACAAAGCTGCTTGCCTGCAAATGACTCACAAAAAGAAATGAATTCCTGGCTTTGAATCCCTGATGCAATTACCTGTGAAGCCCAAGATAATGACCCCTTGAATTTGTGGGCTTCCAGAATCACTCAAACCTACAGCAATTCTCCTTCCAAAAATGATAGCAGCTGTATCTCCTGTAGAAAGACCAGACAGATTTCCTAGTAACCAGAACGACCCATTTGTTCCCCTTTATGACTTGTTGAGGAAAGGGGTGAAATGGGATTGGAGTCTTTCTCAGGAGTCAGCATTGCAATTGCTGATTTTTGAAGCAACAGCTCATCAAGCACTGGGCCCTATCCATCCTACAGATCCTTTCCAGGTGGAATGGGCATTTGCCTCCTCAGGGCTGTCAGTACACATATGGCAGCGGGGTCCTGAGGCTCCGACAAGACCTGTTGGTTTTTATTCCCATGGTTCCAAAGATGCTGAGAAAAGATACACTACCTGGGAAAAAGGATTGTTTATGGTTATCTTAGCTTTCCTAGAAGTAGAAAAAATTGCACGAAAACAACCAATTGTATTGAGAGGCCCCTTCAAGGTTATTAAGACAGTCACTAGTGGGGCTCCCCCTCCTGACGGGGTGGCCCAGAGGGCCTCAGTGAGAAAGTGGGATGCTCAGGTTGAACATTACTGTAACTTCTTCTCAATGACAGAAGGAGCTGTAAAAACTTTAGCAATCCAAGAAACTGAGAGTTTGGACAAACCTGCCTCTGTAATCAAAGTAATCCCTCCTTTCTGCCCCGAACAATCAGCAAACTCTTGGCTTACTGATGCTTTTGCTAAAGGGGAAGGAAAAGTATGGAAATCTAGGGCAGAAGCCCTCCACTTTTCCTCTGGTGAGCAAATGATTACAGAGGGAGAAGGTAGTACACACAGTGGGGAGCTGATAGCTGTCTGGAGTATTTTTCAACAAGAAGCACAGAATTCCTCTTTGGTCTGCATCTACACTGACTCCTATGCTCTGTACCAAATGATCCTAATAATCCAGCTCATGACCCTGGCCAACCTGTTCTGGTGGACCTCTCTTACTATAGGACTAGTAGCACTTGTGCTAAAACCCCCTCTGAAGAAATATGCATGGGAATCCTCTGGTGCTCTAGGGAAAGAGCATTGGACAAATACATGCTGGATAATTCCATCATTCTAACTTTTCTGCCTCTCGGCGGCAGAATTCTGTTGTGTTGACTTTTTCAGAAGAACTCCGAGGGACATGAAGACCACCTAATCCATGATCAAACTGGTAATACTTTTCTGCATCCTACCACAACCCCATGGCCAGAAACCAGCTGAGTGACCGTGGTCTGAACTAATTGTGGTAGCATGCAGAAAAAGTGAAAGGATCTCTTGAAGCACAAAAAGGTTTGTACGCAGCCAAGCATACAGGATTGTTGGCGCAATTTCACATGAACACAAACTGTAGAAGTAGTTTGGTTTTGGTCCAAAAATACTGAAGCACTTTTTGTTTTGTTTTGTTTTGTTTTTGTTTTTGTTTTTGTTTTTTAAGTTGAAAGTATTGATTCAAATACTGGAGTAGGACTTGATGTTAATGTTGTGACACCTACCACCCAACCACTGGTTACACTTAGCCCGAAAATTTTTGAAATTGGACCATATAGAATCAGGAAAACTGGCCAACAACAGATATTGTTTAATCTGTTATGGTCTCTTAAACAAGTCAAATTGCTGATGCAAAACAATATCTGAGAAATACAACCAGCTTGTTCACCCTTTTTGCAGACCTCTTTTCAGGCTTGGACAACCTGGCTGCGACAGTGGAAGCCTCCTAAAAACCGGCTGCCAAGAGACATAACTGGTCTTGTGGGAACAGGATTGGGAATCCTAAATAGTATTGATTCAGAAGTATGAATGAATAAATTGGCTTCCACGACTAAAGATTTAACCAAAATACAACAACCACTGCAATCGTCCTTATCAGCCTTGGGAACACATCAGTGGTTGCTATCAAACATTCTAGCAAATTGGGAAAAGATAAATGTAAATAATAGCAAATTGATCATTGATGCACTTAATGCCACACAAAGCAATGTTTCCTTAGCTCTTAGCTGTATCCAGGCTCAATTATGGATGCAGTCAGTTGCTGCCTCAAGTAGAAGAGAAGGTGAAGAAGGCACTTTTCCTACTGAAATGAGGAAAATAGTCTGGGACAGTGCCACTGACTTTGAAAGAGATTTCCAATCCTGGTGGAATTTAGTGAATTTTACCTATGACCCTAACACAAACACAGCCACAGCATTTGCGTTGACCATAAGAAATGCCTCGGTGTGTTTGATATTCCCTATCATTGCACTAGGATTAAATCATGATGGACCCACTTTCTATCCTTCTGAACATAGAGAATGGGCCCGTCAAATTGATGACAAATGGCAAACTGTCAATTTAGAGTCCTGTACCATCTGAGAACAACTAGGGTTTATCTGTGAAGGTAATGCAATTGTAGCTCAAGATATTTGTCTGGATACAGAACAAAATAGCTGTCATTTTGATATTCATCCTAACGAGACTTCTGAAACAGTCCTTGTATCTACAGACAATGGGCGTGCCTGCTTCAGAACCGCTTGGGATACTGTGTTTATAGAAAGTACAGTAGTAGCTACTAAAAATCATTCAAATTTTTGTGCTTGCAACTTTACTAAAATTGCAGGATGTGATTTTTCTTTTGTAGCTCCAGTTACTTCACATGAACTTTTAGAATCCAATCTCACGTTGATTCACAAGCTACTGCCTACTCCCATTGGGATGAACCTTTCTCTGGTAAAGCAGTTATTACTTCATCAAGATCTAATAGAGATCCTAGGAAAAATCAAGGGGAATGGACAGAAAACTCTGGTAACTGTTCATCATCATGTGCAAGAAATACATCGTGTTGTAGAAAGGGTGAAAAGTGATGCCGAGCACAAGTGGTGGGATACCCTTTTCGGGTGGTCACCCACCGCCACCGGTATCCTGAACAAATTGTGTCATCCCATTGTTGTTCTTCTGATTTTAGTTATGATTGGTTTTGTTTTATCAGTAATCTTGCTTATTGTAAATTGGAGAATGATGAAACGATGAACAAAATTAACATCTATAATTAATGCACACCACTTGGCCGACATCCTTTACACTAGAGATGTTCCCAGGACAGTAGACACAAGAAGATGATAAGGTTAGAAGATATGTTTTACATCATTTTCTTTTATGATTTGTTCTAATTGCTGTTTTAATTATTTTTGTTTATTGTTTATAGAATTGTACTGAGTAATATCGATTATACTAGGTTTATTACTTTACTGTTTAATATTGATGATACTGGTTTATTATTTGATCAATTTATTGTTTAATTGATTCATATTGATTATTATTTAAATAACTATTATTGATTTACTAATTGTATTTTGCTTATTGTTTAATTATAATTTGTTGTGATTACTAATATGTTGTGATTGTTTTAGTTTTCCTGTTTTCTCTTTCTTTCCCTTTTCCTCTTCTCTTTTCCCTGGGACGTGCTGCCAACACTTGACGAGTCCTGAAGACTCCAAGACGACACCATGGAATCCTGCTGATGAAGATCTTTCGAGGGCAATCGTCAGTCACGGGGTGGTGTAAGAGCCCGTCAGAAGCCCCTCATTTTCCATTCTGCCTTCCGATTGCCACAAGAAAGAATCCCTTCCCCCACTGTAGTTCCGGCTTAGAACAGGACACAGCACAGGTGGGACCACTGAACCGTCATGCTGGCTGTTCCCAACAAGGCCTGGTAAGAACTTGGCAAGGAGTTGGCAAGGACTTGGCAAAGACCTGACATGGAGCCAGCACGGGACAGCCTGATGCGCGGCCTGCTTCTAATCTCCGTTCTTAAGCCCAATGAACTTTTGGGGTGACTCTCGCGGTCCTTCACTGAAGACCCCTCATCTGCCTCGTTACCACTGTGACAAAGAAAGAATGAGAACCCTCCTCCCAAGGACTGAGACTGAGACCCCTGCTATAGGGAGGAGGGGAAATTGGTGGTCTGACCACTAATGACATGACCTGTTTCCCTTCAGTGATTCAAATGGACTTATTCTTCATTGGATTCGTCTTGCTTTGGTGGTTTCTGTGGACTCACCTGTTCCCTCGGGGCGATTACAATGGACTTTCATTATTACACTTGTTCCCCCCCCCTCTCTCCTCTGTGGACTATAATTGGAGCCCCGAGTCGACCAGAACTTCGAAGACTCCCCCGACACGACAGACGGATCCCCATCGTCCGGAGCACTGAGGATCTCGCCTGTGTTGGTAGCTATTCCCATAGCCCTCTTCTCTCTCTAACCTTTTATCTCCTTTCAGATCCCCACTATCGCGTTTACTGTTTTGGCCCCTACTAAAGGTGCATTTGTTGTGATTAACTGATAGTCCCTTGTTGTTTGCCTTTGTTGCACTTTTGGGATGGGTGAAAAGAACCATCACGACACCCCGCAAGAAGCGGATCGTGACAGAGGCGGGCTGGTTACCCCAGACCTGCTAAGCGAGAGCGGCAGTCTCCCATGCTGCGTTTCCGTCTTTTTCGCGAGAAAAGCGGCCAGTAAAGAGACGAAGCGAGTGATAAAAAGAGTGAGAGAACCCCCCCTGGGACTGGGTCTCAGAGAAAGAGTGGGACCCCTTAGTGGGGGGGGGGGAGGGGGGGGGGAGTAAAAGGTAATTAATTAGAAAAAAAAATGAATTAAAAGGTAAAAAGAGGGTTTTCTTGGCATAATCTATTGGGGAAAAATAAAAGGTAAAATGTGTAGGAGGGGCCCCTAAAAATTCTGCTGGATTGAGGGATAAGAATGCCCAAGAACATCCAAGATCAAACCTGCTGGATTGAGGGATTAATATTCCAAGAGCATCCAGGGTTGATTCAAACCTGCTGGATTGAGGGATTAATGTTCCAAGAGCATCCAGGGTTAAGTCAAACCTGCTGGGTTGAGGGATTAACATTCCAAGAGCACCCAGAATTAAGTTTGCTGGGTTGTTGAGAGCAGCCAAGATTGAGTAAAAATTTTGCCAGTTTGAAGAGAAGTCTGACAGGATCTAGAGTTGGGAACCACACAGCTAGATTGAGGGGTATCCAAGAACACTGGGACTAGCCAGGGACACCTACAAGTGTAATAGGTGTGTTGAAAAAGAAAAGGTACCTTGTTGTTGTGGTTGTTTTGTTATGTGTAAGAGTAAGTAAAATAAAGTTAAGTGAATGTAGACGAAGGAAAGTATATGTATGCATCCTGCCCTGTTAAGCAGCCTCACTGTGCTTCCCTGCTGTCACCGACAAACACAAGTTACGACCCCTCAGACCTGAAAAAGTTCAATCAAATATTGCTTCCATTGATGACCATGATATTGTCTATAATACCTTGTTCCAACTTATGTTATGTAAGTGTTAATACCCCTATCCTACCAGTTCATAAACCTGATGGGTCATACCGGTTAGTACAGGATCTGCGGGCCATAAACAAGGTCACGGAGGATCTGTATCCTGTGGTGGCCAATCCCTACACGTTATTAACTTGCTTAACAGCCGAGCTAACTTGGTTTACCGTTTTAGATTTAAAAGATGCCTTCTTTTGCCTTCCTATCCACGAAGCCAGAAAATTTTTGCATTTGAATGGGAAAATCCTAAGAGCGGGCGAAGAACTCAACTGACATGGACCAGACTTCCACAAGGATTCAAAAACTCACCCACTTTGTTTGGAGAACAACTTGCAAAAGAATTAGAGACCTGAGAAGCCCCTCCAGAGGAAGGGAAGTTGCTAGAGTACGTAGATGACATCCTGATAGCCACACGGACAAGGGAAGCATGCACGGCCTGGACGATAAGCCTCTTGAACTTTTTGGGGCTCCAAGGGTACCGAGTATCAAAGAAAAAAGCCCAAGTAGTAAAACAGAAAGTAACTTATCTGGGTTACGAAGTCAGTGCTAGACAACGTACCTTGGGCCAAAGCCGGAAGGAGGCAATATGCCAGAGCCCAAAACCTCAGACGGTAAAGGAACTACGAACTTTCCTGAGGATGACAGGGTGGTGCAGGTTATGGATCTATAACTATGGACTGTTTGTTAAGCCCTTCTATGAACTGATTGCAACTGAAAGCAGGAACATCCAAGAGACAAAGGAAGCTACGCAAGCTTTCAACCAGCTGAAAAAAGCCCTCATGTCAGCTCCAGCCCTGAGATTGCCGGACGTGAGTAAGCCTTTCCTTTTATTCTCCCATGAGAAGCAAGGAATCGCCTTAGGAATACTAGCACAGGACCTGGGCCCATATCGGAGAGCAGTGGCTTACTTCTCTAAGCAATTGGATACAGCAGCTAAAGGGTGGCCTGGGTGCCTCAGAGCTGTTGCAGCAGTCGTCCTGAACATCCAAGAGGCACACAAATTCACCCTAGGCCAGAAAAGAACTGTGCTAGTGTCTCACACAGTGTCTGCAGTGCTAGAGGTAAAAGGTGGGCATTGGCTTTCCCCACAACGGCTCCTGAGATACCAAGCTATCATAGCGGAGCAAGATGATGTAGAGATAGTAGTGGCTAACATTGTCAATCCAGCCTCCTTCCTCAGTAGAAACCAAGGGGAACCAGTGGAACATGACTGCCTGGAGACCATTGAAGCCACCTACTCCAGCTGCCCTGACTCGAAGGACACCCCTCTCGAGAATGCAGAAGTCTCGTTTACTGATGGAAGCAGTTATATCATCAGTGGAAAACGGCACGCCGGCTAGGCAGTTCCAACGTGCAAGGAAGTAATATCATCTGGGCCCCTGCCAACAAATACCTCTGCACAGAAGGCCGAGATAATTGCTCTAACTGGGGCCCTAGAATTGGCAAGAGGGAAAGAAATAAACATATACACGGGCTCGAAGTATGCATTTGGAGTAGTGCATGCTCACAGAGCCATTTGAAAAGAGAGAGGACTGCTGAACTCTCAAGGGAAAAATATTAAAGATGCATCAGAAGTACTGCGACTTCTAGAAGCAGTCCAGTTGCCAGAGAAAGTAGCGATCATGCACATTAAGGCACATCAGAAGATCAACTCCGAATTGGAAGAAGGAAACGAGCTGGCAGATAGGGAAGCAAAAGAAGCAGCAAGACGGGCACATTTCCCCTAAAGGTAAGCCAAGATACAACAAACCAGAAAAAAAATTAATCTATGAGCAAAAAGGAGACTATAACCAAGAGGGATGGGCCACCATAGAAGGAAAATTAGTTCTACCCTCCTATTTCTTATGGTCCCTAATAAAGGAAGAACACCAGAAAACCATTGGGGTATTGATGCTCTAGCATAACTAGACATTTACAACTCGACAATGTGACCTTTGCCTCCAGACCAACCCCAAAAATACTCCCAAACCAAAGCTTAGCCAGATGAGGAAGGGTCATGGGCCGGAGCAGCAATGGCAGATTGATTGTACAGAATTGCCAAGAAAAGGGGGGTATAAGTTTTTCCTGGTGCTAACAGATACCTTTTCAGGATGGCCAGAAGCATTCCCCACCAGGACTTCTAAAGCTCAAGAAGTAACTAAGGTATTGGTACAAGAAAACATACCACGCTTTAGAGTCCTGGCCACAATCTCCTCAAATAGAGGACCACATTTTATTGTAAAATTCGTGCAACAAGTTAGCCAATACTTGAACATAGACTGAGAACTTCGCACCCCGTATAACCCACAATCAAGTGGTCAGGTAAAAAAAATGAACCATTTGATCAAACAACAAATTGTACAATTGGGACAAGAAGCTAATTTGTCATGGACTCAATCCCTCCCATTAGCACTACTGCAGATCCGAACCAAACCCAAGAGTAAAGAAAAGCTAAACCACTTTGAATTGCTTTATGAAAAACCATATGGGGTGCGAAAGAGAATGTCTACCCAAGACATGTCACTAACCTCCTGTATGTTAAGTCTCTTAACTGGGTGTATCCAGCACCAATCACTAGCTAATAAACACAAGTCATAACTAGTGAAATACACTGTTTAGAAGACTTTATGTCACCCAATTATAATTCTATTAATTTTAGTTACTGTAAGTTTAAGGATGTCTACTTTAACACTCATGTAGAATTCGAGGATGTTAAAACACATGGCCAGTCTGACATCACTCTCTAGAACTCCTAGAATCTTACTGAAAGAGGACGGTCATGATAGTAGATCAGAATTTAAATCAAGACCCCTGTAGTAAAAGAATTTACTCTATTTTAAGAAAAGGGGGGACTGAAGCAGAGATTTTTAGAGTTAGGTTAACAAAATGAATTAAGCATTTCTAATTTAGCTTGTAGAGTTATGTGTTGAATTTTCAACCTTTTACTTAAGAAACCTCTGCCTAGTACAAAGGGCATAGGAAAATGCAAATTTCTGAAGCTTCTTGCATAAAGAACAATACCAGAAGAAGCAAAGAACCCAGATAAAGAAGCTCCTCTGTCTCCAAGCCTATCAAGACAGACGGAGGTACTCAGATAAGCACCAAAGGACCAAAAGCGCACGCGCAGAGAGGAAAAGTTCAAAAGTTCAATCATGAGGAAGACCACAATCTTCAGCCTCAGGACCACCAAGAGACCCCCGTACGACCACCACAGCAAACCACGCATGCCTAGAAGGGCGTGGACTTACTTAGCATGAGAAGCGAGGACAGGCGGGGCCAGGGGTTGAATATGCATGAAAAAGTTGTGCAATGTATTGCATATGGAACGTCTTTAAGAATAAAAGTGTGGGTCAGACTGAGACTCGGGGCACAAGTTTTGGAGAGCTATCTCACTTGTGCCGGGCGCTGACATACGTACCCACTTCATAACTACCCCAGGTTATGGAGTCTATTGATTTTTTCCGCGTATCGTTTCAGAGGTTTTTTCCCTTCGCCAGGCTGCAACGTGCCCGCTAGTACCAAGAATTGGGCAGGAGTGGGCAGAGAGCACGGCCATCTGCCAGCAGGTTGCAGCTTGCCCAGGAAAATGAAGTGTCCTTGGAATGTGCAGCAAATCTTATTTCCTGGCAAGGTCGGGCTAAGTGAGCAGTGCTGGTACACTTTCTCCTTGAGAACTGGAGCGGAAAAGCTTTTCGCTAAGATGTAGGCGACTAGAGAGGCAGAATACGGAGCTCCGGAGCTGGCCGAAAGCAAGTGCCTCTTCCCGGCGTCTTTCGGCAAAAGCGGCGATTCGGAGCGCACCGCTGCCGCTCCAGTCATCTGTGCGCGAAGTAGCCGCTTCTTGGCCTCCGGCAGCCGGAGATCGCGGTAGCTTGCATAGGCGAAGAACGAAGCCGCGAAGAAGCCGGCTTGTGTGCGAAGCTCGCAGACAGCTGCAGGACGGTGGCTGCCGCTCTCCTGCCTCTTGAATTCACTTCTGGCATGCCAATGGGAGGTGTTCCAGGACAACCTTCCTGAGTTTTTATTTTAGTTTTCATGCATCCCTCCTTGGAAATTCTTGTTGCTCCCCAGAGGCTCCGAGATGCAGAGAACACGGTGGCAGCTGCTGAAAAGAAGGGTAACTGTGAGTTGGTCAAGAAGCAAGAACCTAGGCAGCTGCCTGTGCGTGGCAAGGAGCAGCTGCTGCATTCTTGCAATTGCCTTCAGAGCGCACAGAAGCCCGCTGCTCTGCTGCTTCGTTTTTCGCCTTCAGTCAATTACACACTACTGAAGCTGAGGCAGGCTGTTCAGCTTTGCTGCTTTTCAGCATCTCAGCTGCCCTTCTGCTCTGTGACAGCTCTCCAGGTTTCTTGCCTTCGCCAGGCTGCAACGTGCCCGCTACTTCCGAGAACTGGGCAGGAGTGGGCAGAGAGCACGGCCATCTGCCAGCAGGTTGCAGCTTTCCCAGGAAAATGCAGTGTCCTTGGAATGTGCAGCAAATCTTATCTCCTGGCAAGGTCGGGCTAAGTGAGCAGTGCTGGGAGACTTTCTCCTTGAGAACTGGAGCGGAAAAGCTTTTCGCTAAGATGTAGGCGACTAGAGAGGCAGAATACGGAGCTCCGGAGCTGGCCGAAAGCAAGTGCCGCTTCCCGGCGTCTTTCGGCAAAAGCGGCGCTCCGGAGCGCACCGCTGCCGCTCCAGTGATCTGTGCGCGAAGTAGCCGCTTCTTGGCCTCCGGCAGCCGGAGATCGCGGTAGCTTGCAAGAGGCGAAGAACGAAGCCGCGAAGAAGCCGGCTTGTGTGCGAAGCTCGCAGACAGCTGCAGGACGGTGGCTGCTGCTCTCCTGCCTGTTGAATTCACTCTTGGCATGCGAGTGGAAGGTGTTCCAGGACAACTTTCCTGGGTTTTGACGTAGTCCTGCTGCATCTCTCCTTGGAAATTCTTGCTGCTCCCCAGAGGCTCCGAGATGCAGAGAACACGGTGGCAGCTGCTGAAAAGAAGGGCAACTGTGATTTGGTACAGAAGCAAGAACATAGGCAGCTGACTCTGCTTAGCAAGGAGCAGCTGTTGGATTCTTGCAATTGCCTTCAGTGCGCACAGAAGCCGGCTGCTCTGCTGCTTGGTTTTTCGCCTTCAGTCAATTACACACTGCTGAAGCTGAGGCAGGCAGTTCAGCTTTGCTGCTTTTCAGCATCTCAGCTGCCCTTCTGCTCTGTGACAGCTCTCCAGGTTTCTTGCCTTCGCCAGGCTGCAACCTGCCCGCTAGTACCCAGAGCTGGGCAGGAGTGGGCAGAGAGCACGGCCATCTGCCAGCAGGTTGCAGCTTGCCCAGGAAAATGCAGTGTCCTTGGAATGTGCAGCAAATCTTATCTCCTGGCAAGGTCGGGCTAAGTGAGCAGTGCTGGTACACTTTCTCCTTGAGAACTGGAGCGGAAAAGCTTTTGGCTAAGATGTAGGCGACTAGAGAGGCAGAATACGGAGCTCCGCAGCTGGCCGAAAGCAAGTGCCGCTTCCCGGCGTCTTTCGGCAAAAGCGGCGCTGCGGAGCGCACCGCTGCCGCTCCAGTGATCTGTGCGCGAAGTTGCCGCTTCTTGGCCTCCGGCAGCCGGAGATCGCGGTAGCTTGCAAGAGGCGAAGAACGAAGCCGCGAAGAAGCCGGCTTGTGTGCGAAGCTCGCAGACAGCTGCAGGACGGTGGCTGCCGCTCTCCTGCCTGTTGAATTCACTCTTGGCATGCCAATGGGAGGTGTTCCAGGACAACTTTCCTGAGTTTGTATTTTAGTTTTCATGCATCCCACCTTGGAAATTCTTGTTGCTCCCCAGAGGCTCCGAGATGCAGAGAACACGGTGGCAGCTGCTGAAAAGAAGGGCAAGTGTGAGTTGGTCAAGAAGCAAGAACACAGGCAGCTGCCTGTGCTTGGCAAGGAGCAGCTGCTGGATTCTTGCAATTGCCTTCAGTGCGCACAGAAGCCCGCTGCTCTGCTGCTTCGTTTTTCGCCTTCAGTCAATTGCACACTGCTGAAGCTGAGGCAGGCTGTTCAGCTTTGCTGCTTTTCAGCATCTCATCTGCCCTTCTGCTCTGTGACAGCTCTCCAGGTTTCTTGCCTTCGCCAGGCTGCAACGTGCCCGCTACTACCCTGAGCTGGGCAGGAGTGGGCAGAGAGCACGGCCATCTGCCAGCAGGTTGCAGCTTGCCTTGGAAAGTGCAGTGTCCATGGAATGTGCAGCAAATCTTATCTCCTGGCAAGGTCGGGCTAAGTGAGCAGTGCTGATACACTTTCTCCTTGAGAACTGGAGCGGAAAAGCTTTTCGCTAAGATGAAGGCGACTAGAGAGGCAGAATACGCAGCTCCGGAGCTGGCCGAAGGGAAGCGCCGCTTTCCGGCGTCTTTCGGCAGAAGCGGCGCTCCGGAGCGCACCGCTGCCGCTCCAGTGATCTGTGCGCGAAGTAGCCGCTTCTTGGCCTCCGGCAGCCGGAGATCGCGGTAGCTTGCATAGGCGAAGAACGAAGCCGCGAAGAAGCCGGCTTGTGTGCGAAGCTCGCAGACAGCTGCAGGACGGTGGCTGCCGCTCTCCTGCCTCTTGAATTCACTTCTGGCATGCCAATGGGAGGTGTTCCAGGACAACCTTCCTGAGTTTTTATTTTAGTTTTCATGCATCCCTCCTTGGAAATTCTTGTTGCTCCCCAGAGGCTCCGAGATGCAGAGAACACGGTGGCAGCTGCTGAAAAGAAGGGCAACTGTGATTTGGTCAAGAAGCAAGAACATAGGTAGCTGACAGTGCTTGGCAAGTGTCACGATCTGCTTATTGCGAGATGTCGTGATGGTTCTTTCCACCGATCCCAAAAGTGCAAAAAAGGCAAACAACAAGGGACTGTCAGTTAATCAGAACAAATGCACCTTTATTAGGGGCCAAAAGAGTAAATGCGATAGTGGGGGATTAGAAAGGAGATAGAAGGATAGAGAGAGAGAAGAGGGGTATGGGAATAGCTACCAACACAGGCGAGATCCTCAGTGGTCCGGACGATGGGGATCCGTCTGTCCTGTCGGGGGAGTCTCCGAAGTTCTGGTCGACTCGGGGGTCCAGTTATAGTCCACAGAGGAAAGAGGGGGGAACAAGTGTAACAATGAAAGTCCATTGTAATCGCCACGCGGGAACAGGTGAGTCCACAGAAGCCACCAAAGCAAGACGAATCCAATGAAGAATAAGTCCATTAAAATTACTGAAGGGAAACAGGTCATGTCATTAGTGGTCAGACCACCAATTTCCCCTCCTCCCTGTAGTAGGGGTCTCAGTCTCAGCCCTTGGGAGGAGGGTTCTCATTCTTTCTTTGTCACAGTGGTAACGAGGCAGATGAAGTGTCTTCAATGAAGGACCACGGGAATCACCCCAAAAGTTCATTGGGCTTAAGAACGGAGATTAGAAGAGAAGCAGGCCGCGCATCAGGCGGTCCCGTGCTGGCTCCATGTCAGGTCTTTGCCAAGTCCTTGCCAACTCCTTGCCAAGTTCTTACCAGGCCTTGTTGGGAACAGCCAGCATGACGGTTCAGTGGTTCCACCTGTGCTGTGTCCTGTTCTAAGCCGGAACTGCAGTGGGGGAAGGGATTTTTTCTTGTGGCAATCGGAAGGCAGAATGGAAAATGAGGGGCTTCAGACGGGCTCTTACACCACCCCGTGACTGACGATTGCCCTCGAAAGATCTTCATCAGCAGGGTTCCATGGTGTCGTCGTGGAGTCTTCAGGACTCGTCAAGTGTTGGCAGCACGTCCCAGGGAAAAGAGAAGAGGAAAAGGGAAAGAAGAAACAGGAAAACGAAAACAATCACAACATATTAGTAAACAAATTAGAATTAATCAATAAGCAAAATACAATCAGTATTAATTAAATCCATACTAGTTAAACAATAAATTATTGAATCAATATGAATCAATTAAACAATAGATTGATCAAATAATAAACCAGTATAATCAATATTAAACAATAATCGATATTACTCAGTACAATTTTATAAGCAAGAAACAAAAAATAATTTTAAACAGTGATTCGAACAAATCATAAGAGAAAATTATGTAAAACATCTTCTAACCTTATCATCTTCTTGTGTCTACAGTCCTGGGAACATCTATAGTGTAAAGAATGTCGGCCAAGTGGTGTGCATTAATTATAGATGTCAATTTTGTTAGTCGTTTCATCATTCTCCAATTCACAATGAGCAAGATTACTGATAAAACAAAACCAATCATAACTAAAATCCAAAGAACAACAGTGGGATGACACAATTTGTTCAGGACACCGGTGGCGGTAAGCGACCACCCGAAAAGGGTATCCCACCACCTGTGCTCGGCATCACTTTTCACCCTTTCTACAACACGATGTATTTCTTGCACATGATGATGAACAGTTACCAGAGTTTTCTGTCCATTCCCCTTGATTTTTCCTAGGATCTCTATTAGATCTTGATGAAGTAATAATTGCTTTACCAGAGTAAGGTTCATCCCAATGGGACTAGGCAGTAGCTTGTGAATCATGGTAAGATTGGATTCTAAAAGTTCATGTGAAGTAACTGGAGCTACAAAAGAAAAATCACATCCTGCAATTTTAGTAAAGTTGCAAGCACAAAAATGTGAATGATTTTTAGTAGCTACTACTGTACTTTGCATAAACACAGTATCCCAAGCGGTTCTGAAGCAGGCACGCCCATTGCCTGTAGATACAAGGACTGTTTCAGAAGTCTCGTTAGGATGAATATCAAAATGACAGCTATTTTGTTCTGTGTCCAGACAAATATCTTGAGCTACAATTGCATTACCTTCACAGATAAACCCTAGTTGTTCTCAGATGGTACAGGACTCTAAATTGACAGTTTGCCATTTGTCATCAATTTGACGGGCCCATTCTCTATGTTCAGAAGGATAGAAAGTGGGTCCATCATGATTTAATCCTAATGCGATGATAGGGAATATCAAATGCACTGAGGCATTACTTTATGGTCAGCACAAATGCTGGGGTCATAGGTAAAATTCACTAAATTCCACCAGGATTGGAAATCTCTTTCAAAGTCAGTGGCACTGTCCCAGACTATTTTCCTAATTTCAGTAGGAAAAGTGCCTTCTTCACTTTCTCTTCGAATTGCGGCAGCAACTGACTGCATGCATAATTGAGCCTGGATGCAGCTAAGAGCTAAGGAAACATTGCTTTGCGTGGCATTAAGTCCATCAATTATCAATTTGTGGTCTTTCCTATTTACCTTTTCCCAATTTGCTAGAATGTTTGAGAGCAACCACTGATGTGTTCCCAAGGCCGATAAGGACGATTGCAGTGGTTGTTGTATTTTGCTTAAATCTTTAGTCGTGGAAGCCAATTTATTCATTCATACTTCTGAATCAGTACTATTTAGGATTGCCAATCCTGTTCCCACAACACCAGTTATGTCTCTTGGCAGCCGGTTTTTAGGAGGCTTCCACTGTCGCAGCCAGGTTGTCCAAGCCTGAAAAGAGGTCTGCAAAAAGGGTGAACAAGCTGGTTGTATTTCTCAGATATTGTTTTGCATCAGCAATTTGACTTGTTTAAGAGACCATAACAGATTAAACAATATCTGTTGTTGGCCAGTTTTCCTGATTATATATGGTCCAATTTCAAAAATTTTCGGGCTAAATGTAACCAGTGGTTGGGTGGTAGGTGTCACACCATTAACATCAAGTCCTACTCCAGTATTTGAATCAATACTTTCAACTTAAAAAACAAAAGCCAAAAAAAAAAAAAAAAAAATAAAAAGTGCTTCAGTATTTTTTGGACCAAAACCAAACTACTTCTACAGTTTGTGTTCATGTGAAATTGCGCCAACAATCCTGTATGCTTGGGTGCGTACAAACCTTTTTGTGCTTCAAGAGATCCTTTCACTTTTTCTGCATGCTACCACAATTAGTTCAGACCACGGCCACTCAGCTGGTTTCTGGCCATGGGGTTGTGGTAGGATGCAGAAAAGTATTACCAGTTTGATCATGGATTAGGTGGTCTTCATGTCCCTCGGAGTTCTTCTGAAAAAGTCAACACAACAGAATTCTGCCGCCGAGAGGCAGAAAAGTTAGAATGATGGAATTATCCAGCATGTATTTGTCCAATGCTCTTTGCCTAGAGCACCAGAGGCTTCCCATGCATATTTCTTCAGAGGGGGTTTTAGCACAAGTGCTACTAGTCCTATAGTAAGAGAGGTCCACCAGAACAGGTTGGCCAGGGTCATGAGCTGGATTATTAGGATCATTTGGTACAGAGCATAGGAGTCAGTGTAGATGCAGACCAAAGAGGAATTCTGTGCTTCTCGTTGAAAAACACTCCAGACAGCTATCAGCTCCCCAACGTGTACACTACCTTCTCCCTCTGTAATCATTTGCTCACCAGAGGAAAAGTGGAGGGCTTCTGCCCTATATCTCCATACTTTTCCTTCCCCTTTAGCAGAAGCATCAGTAAACCAAGAGTTTGCTGATTGTTCGGGGCAGAAAGGAGGGGTTACTTTGATTACAGAGGCAAGTTTGTCCAAGCTCTCAGTTTCTTGGACTGCTAAAGTTCCTTCTGTCCTTGAGAAAAAGCTGCAGTAATGTTCAACCTGAGCATACCATTTTCTCTCGGCCACCGACCCTCTCGGCCACCCCGTCAGGAGGGGGGGTCCCACTAGTGACTGTCTTGATAACCTTGAAGGGGCCTCTCAATACAATTGGTTGTTTTCGTGCAATTTTTTCTACTTCTAGGAAAGCCAAGATAACCATAAACAATCCTTTTTCCCAGGTAGTGGATCTTTTCTCAGCATCTTTGGAACCACGGGAATAAAAACCAACAGGTCTTGTCGGAGCCTCAGGACCCCGCTGCCATATGTGTACTGACAGCCCTGAGGAGGCAAATGCCCATTCCACCTGGAAAGGATCTGTAGGATGGATAGGGCCCAGTGCTTGATGAGCTGTTGCTTCAAAAATCAGCAATTGCAATGCTGACTCCTGAGAAAGACTCCAATCCCATTTCACCCCTTTCCTCAACAAGTCATAAAGGGGAACAAATGGGTCGTTCCGGTTACTAGGAAATCTGTCTGGTCTTTCTACAGGAGATACAGCTGCTATCGTTTTTGGAAGGAGAATTGCTGTAGGTTTGAGTGATTCTGGAAGCCCACAAATTCAAGGGGTCATTATTTCGGGCTTCACAGGTAATTGCATCAGGGATTCAAAGCCAGGAATTCATTTCTTTTGGTGAGTCATTTGCAGGCAAGCAGCTTTGTGCACATTTTCCAAGAGTTGATCGGGGGTACTAATTCTAGCTATGGGATCTCCCCTTTCCAAGGGGCTTGTTCCCCCGGCCCAAAAAGCTGCACGCTGTGTCAGGGACCATGTGTCACCTTTCTCTCCTGTTGTTAAGAAGACACCATGTCCCCAGTACCCACTGGCTTCCTGTTCAGTTAATTGAATTTGACCACCACCAGTGAGGGACACCCGGAAAACATATTCTGTTTCTGATTCATGTGGAGGCTGTCCGTATTCCCTTTTAAGCTTAGCTAGCTCGGTGGCAGTGTTTACTTGTGGTGGTATGTGTTTGGTTGTGATGTGAGGTTGGAGATCATCATCACTGAGATAGTTATACACTGAGATAGTTTTAATCAAGGGTCTCAAGTGATGGCAGCAATGTTCCCCACAATTACTTGCTGCTTCAAGTTCTTGATGAGGATAGATTTGTTTAATGTGAGGAGTTTCCTTCTCCTCAGGCTCTGTAGAGGAATCAGCATGATGTGATTTGTTAACATGTTCCTCTGTTAAGGCAGCTCGCAATGCATAGATCACATTTTTTGCTTCATAGAACTGTTTTTGCAAAATTTCAACTAGATTTTGAAGGGAGTCTATTATAGCATGTTCCTCACTTCTTCGCTCGAAGCGATTTTCTATAGCTGCCGTAAGACAAGCTCCCAAAACTGAGCAGAAGATCGTTTTATTTTTGCCCAATTTGAATTTTGTTTCATGTTGTAATGAACACACTCTATCAATAACATTTTCTAAGTTCAACCAATTACTCTGTGCCCATTTTTCTCCTTCCGTAGAAGGTTTGGCATTGTGTTTGGCTAGTGGTGCATAAAATTCAGCTTTAATTTCAAGGCTAAGATTGTCACTCATTTTGGGAAGGGACCAAAACCACGACAGGGAGCTACAAACTTAAGTTCCACAAAACTACACAGCCCTCGCTGTGTCGCCCTTCGCTTCCCTGGCTGGGTGAAAGGACAATAATCTGCCTGGGAGGCTCTGCTTAGTTGCTTCAAGTTGTCCCTTCCTTCCCAGACCACATACACACAACAACAACAAAACAACAGTGTCCCGCCTTTTGCACTAAGGGATCCTTTATGAATTGCCAGAGACAGTGTGGGTGCCTTTTCAGCTGCAACCCTTCTGTCTAGACAGAAATCCTGTCCGTGACGCCAATTTTAACGTCACGATCCGCTTATTGCGGGGTGTTGTGATGGTTCTTTTCACCGATCCCAAAAGTGCAAAAAAGGCAAACAACAAGGGACTGTCAGTTAATCAGAACAAATGCACCTTTATTAGGGGCCAAAAGAGTAAATGCGATAGTGGGGGATTAGAAAGGAGATAGAAGGATAGAGAGAGAGAAGAGGGGTATGGGAATAGCTACCAACACAGGCGAGATCCTCAGTGGTCCGGACGATGGGGATCCGTCTGTCCTGTCGGGGGAGTCTCCGAAGTTCTGGTCGACTCGGGGGTCCAGTTATAGTCCACAGAGGAAAGAGGGGGGAACAAGTGTAACAATGAAAGTCCATTGTAATCGCCACGCGGGAACAGGTGAGTCCACAGAAGCCACCAAAGCAAGACGAATCCAATGAAGAATAAGTCCATTAAAATTACTGAAGGGAAACAGGTCATGTCATTAGTGGTCAGACCACCAATTTCCCCTCCTCCCTGTAGTAGGGGTCTCAGTCTCAGCCCTTGGGAGGAGGGTTCTCATTCTTTCTTTGTCACAGTGGTAACGAGGCAGATGAAGTGTCTTCAATGAAGGACCACGGGAATCACCCCAAAAGTTCATTGGGCTTAAGAACGGAGATTAGAAGAGAAGCAGGCCGCGCATCAGGCGGTCCCGTGCTGGCTCCATGTCAGGTCTTTGCCAAGTCCTTGCCAAGTCCTTGCCAAGTTCTTACCAGGCCTTGTTGGGAACAGCCAGCATGACGGTTCAGTGGTTCCACCTGTGCTGTGTCCTGTTCTAAGCCGGAACTGCAGTGGGGGAAGGGATTTTTTCTTGTGGCAATCGGAAGGCAGAATGGAAAATGAGGGGCTTCAGACGGGCTCTTACACCACCCCGTGACTGACGATTGCCCTCGAAAGATCTTCATCAGCAGGGTTCCATGGTGTCGTCGTGGAGTCTTCAGGACTCGTCAAGTGTTGGCAGCACGTCCCAGGGAAAAGAGAAGAGGAAAAGGGAAAGAAGAAACAGGAAAACGAAAACAATCACAACATATTAGTAAACAAATTAGAATTAATCAATAAGCAAAATACAATCAGTATTAATTAAATCCATACTAGTTAAACAATAAATTATTGAATCAATATGAATCAATTAAACAATAGATTGATCAAATAATAAACCAGTATAATCAATATTAAACAATAATCGATATTACTCAGTACAATTTTATAAGCAAGAAACAAAAAATAATTTTAAACAGTGATTCGAACAAATCATAAGAGAAAATTATGTAAAACATCTTCTAACCTTATCATCTTCTTGTGTCTACAGTCCTGGGAACATCTATAGTGTAAAGAATGTCGGCCAAGTGGTGTGCATTAATTATAGATGTCAATTTTGTTAGTCGTTTCATCATTCTCCAATTCACAATGAGCAAGATTACTGATAAAACAAAACCAATCATAACTAAAATCCAAAGAACAACAGTGGGATGACACAATTTGTTCAGGACACCGGTGGCGGTAAGCGACCACCCGAAAAGGGTATCCCACCACCTGTGCTCGGCATCACTTTTCACCCTTTCTACAACACGATGTATTTCTTGCACATGATGATGAACAGTTACCAGAGTTTTCTGTCCATTCCCCTTGATTTTTCCTAGGATCTCTATTAGATCTTGATGAAGTAATAATTGCTTTACCAGAGTAAGGTTCATCCCAATGGGACTAGGCAGTAGCTTGTGAATCATGGTAAGATTGGATTCTAAAAGTTCATGTGAAGTAACTGGAGCTACAAAAGAAAAATCACATCCTGCAATTTTAGTAAAGTTGCAAGCACAAAAATGTGAATGATTTTTAGTAGCTACTACTGTACTTTGCATAAACACAGTATCCCAAGCGGTTCTGAAGCAGGCACGCCCATTGCCTGTAGATACAAGGACTGTTTCAGAAGTCTCGTTAGGATGAATATCAAAATGACAGCTATTTTGTTCTGTGTCCAGACAAATATCTTGAGCTACAATTGCATTACCTTCACAGATAAACCCTAGTTGTTCTCAGATGGTACAGGACTCTAAATTGACAGTTTGCCATTTGTCATCAATTTGACGGGCCCATTCTCTATGTTCAGAAGGATAGAAAGTGGGTCCATCATGATTTAATCCTAATGCGATGATAGGGAATATCAAATGCACTGAGGCATTACTTTATGGTCAGCACAAATGCTGGGGTCATAGGTAAAATTCACTAAATTCCACCAGGATTGGAAATCTCTTTCAAAGTCAGTGGCACTGTCCCAGACTATTTTCCTAATTTCAGTAGGAAAAGTGCCTTCTTCACTTTCTCTTCGAATTGCGGCAGCAACTGACTGCATGCATAATTGAGCCTGGATGCAGCTAAGAGCTAAGGAAACATTGCTTTGCGTGGCATTAAGTCCATCAATTATCAATTTGTGGTCTTTCCTATTTACCTTTTCCCAATTTGCTAGAATGTTTGAGAGCAACCACTGATGTGTTCCCAAGGCCGATAAGGACGATTGCAGTGGTTGTTGTATTTTGCTTAAATCTTTAGTCGTGGAAGCCAATTTATTCATTCATACTTCTGAATCAGTACTATTTAGGATTGCCAATCCTGTTCCCACAACACCAGTTATGTCTCTTGGCAGCCGGTTTTTAGGAGGCTTCCACTGTCGCAGCCAGGTTGTCCAAGCCTGAAAAGAGGTCTGCAAAAAGGGTGAACAAGCTGGTTGTATTTCTCAGATATTGTTTTGCATCAGCAATTTGACTTGTTTAAGAGACCATAACAGATTAAACAATATCTGTTGTTGGCCAGTTTTCCTGATTATATATGGTCCAATTTCAAAAATTTTCGGGCTAAATGTAACCAGTGGTTGGGTGGTAGGTGTCACACCATTAACATCAAGTCCTACTCCAGTATTTGAATCAATACTTTCAACTTAAAAAACAAAAGCCAAAAAAAAAAAAAAAAAATAAAAAGTGCTTCAGTATTTTTTGGACCAAAACCAAACTACTTCTACAGTTTGTGTTCATGTGAAATTGCGCCAACAATCCTGTATGCTTGGGTGCGTACAAACCTTTTTGTGCTTCAAGAGATCCTTTCACTTTTTCTGCATGCTACCACAATTAGTTCAGACCACGGCCACTCAGCTGGTTTCTGGCCATGGGGTTGTGGTAGGATGCAGAAAAGTATTACCAGTTTGATCATGGATTAGGTGGTCTTCATGTCCCTCGGAGTTCTTCTGAAAAAGTCAACACAACAGAATTCTGCCGCCGAGAGGCAGAAAAGTTAGAATGATGGAATTATCCAGCATGTATTTGTCCAATGCTCTTTGCCTAGAGCACCAGAGGCTTCCCATGCATATTTCTTCAGAGGGGGTTTTAGCACAAGTGCTACTAGTCCTATAGTAAGAGAGGTCCACCAGAACAGGTTGGCCAGGGTCATGAGCTGGATTATTAGGATCATTTGGTACAGAGCATAGGAGTCAGTGTAGATGCAGACCAAAGAGGAATTCTGTGCTTCTCGTTGAAAAACACTCCAGACAGCTATCAGCTCCCCAACGTGTACACTACCTTCTCCCTCTGTAATCATTTGCTCACCAGAGGAAAAGTGGAGGGCTTCTGCCCTATATCTCCATACTTTTCCTTCCCCTTTAGCAGAAGCATCAGTAAACCAAGAGTTTGCTGATTGTTCGGGGCAGAAAGGAGGGGTTACTTTGATTACAGAGGCAAGTTTGTCCAAGCTCTCAGTTTCTTGGACTGCTAAAGTTCCTTCTGTCCTTGAGAAAAAGCTGCAGTAATGTTCAACCTGAGCATACCATTTTCTCTCGGCCACCGACCCTCTCGGCCACCCCGTCAGGAGGGGGGGTCCCACTAGTGACTGTCTTGATAACCTTGAAGGGGCCTCTCAATACAATTGGTTGTTTTCGTGCAATTTTTTCTACTTCTAGGAAAGCCAAGATAACCATAAACAATCCTTTTTCCCAGGTAGTGGATCTTTTCTCAGCATCTTTGGAACCACGGGAATAAAAACCAACAGGTCTTGTCGGAGCCTCAGGACCCCGCTGCCATATGTGTACTGACAGCCCTGAGGAGGCAAATGCCCATTCCACCTGGAAAGGATCTGTAGGATGGATAGGGCCCAGTGCTTGATGAGCTGTTGCTTCAAAAATCAGCAATTGCAATGCTGACTCCTGAGAAAGACTCCAATCCCATTTCACCCCTTTCCTCAACAAGTCATAAAGGGGAACAAATGGGTCGTTCCGGTTACTAGGAAATCTGTCTGGTCTTTCTACAGGAGATACAGCTGCTATCGTTTTTGGAAGGAGAATTGCTGTAGGTTTGAGTGATTCTGGAAGCCCACAAATTCAAGGGGTCATTATTTCGGGCTTCACAGGTAATTGCATCAGGGATTCAAAGCCAGGAATTCATTTCTTTTGGTGAGTCATTTGCAGGCAAGCAGCTTTGTGCACATTTTCCAAGAGTTGATCGGGGGTACTAATTCTAGCTATGGGATCTCCCCTTTCCAAGGGGCTTGTTCCCCCGGCCCAAAAAGCTGCACGCTGTGTCAGGGACCATGTGTCACCTTTCTCTCCTGTTGTTAAGAAGACACCATGTCCCCAGTACCCACTGGCTTCCTGTTCAGTTAATTGAATTTGACCACCACCAGTGAGGGACACCCGGAAAACATATTCTGTTTCTGATTCATGTGGAGGCTGTCCGTATTCCCTTTTAAGCTTAGCTAGCTCGGTGGCAGTGTTTACTTGTGGTGGTATGTGTTTGGTTGTGATGTGAGGTTGGAGATCATCATCACTGAGATAGTTATACACTGAGATAGTTTTAATCAAGGGTCTCAAGTGATGGCAGCAATGTTCCCCACAATTACTTGCTGCTTCAAGTTCTTGATGAGGATAGATTTGTTTAATGTGAGGAGTTTCCTTCTCCTCAGGCTCTGTAGAGGAATCAGCATGATGTGATTTGTTAACATGTTCCTCTGTTAAGGCAGCTCGCAATGCATAGATCACATTTTTTGCTTCATAGAACTGTTTTTGCAAAATTTCAACTAGATTTTGAAGGGAGTCTATTATAGCATGTTCCTCACTTCTTCGCTCGAAGCGATTTTCTATAGCTGCCGTAAGACAAGCTCCCAAAACTGAGCAGAAGATCGTTTTATTTTTGCCCAATTTGAATTTTGTTTCATGTTGTAATGAACACACTCTATCAATAACATTTTCTAAGTTCAACCAATTACTCTGTGCCCATTTTTCTCCTTCCGTAGAAGGTTTGGCATTGTGTTTGGCTAGTGGTGCATAAAATTCAGCTTTAATTTCAAGGCTAAGATTGTCACTCATTTTGGGAAGGGACCAAAACCACGACAGGGAGCTACAAACTTAAGTTCCACAAAACTACACAGCCCTCGCTGTGTCGCCCTTCGCTTCCCTGGCTGGGTGAAAGGACAATAATCTGCCTGGGAGGCTCTGCTTAGTTGCTTCAAGTTGTCCCTTCCTTCCCAGACCACATACACACAACAACAACAAAACAACAGTGTCCCGCCTTTTGCACTAAGGGATCCTTTATGAATTGCCAGAGACAGTGTGGGTGCCTTTTCAGCTGCAACCCTTCTGTCTAGACAGAAATCCTGTCCGTGACGCCAATTTTAACGTCACGATCCGCTTATTGCGGGGTGTCGTGATGGTTCTTTTCACCGATCCCAAAAGTGCAAAAAAGGCAAACAACAAGGGACTGTCAGTTAATCAGAACAAATGCACCTTTATTAGGGGCCAAAAGAGTAAATGCGATAGTGGGGGATTAGAAAGGAGATAGAAGGATAGAGAGAGAGAAGAGGGGTATGGGAATAGCTACCAACACAGGCGAGATCCTCAGTGGTCCGGACGATGGGGATCCGTCTGTCCTGTCGGGGGAGTCTCCGAAGTTCTGGTCGACTCGGGGGTCCAGTTATAGTCCACAGAGGAAAGAGGGGGGAACAAGTGTAACAATGAAAGTCCATTGTAATCGCCACGCGGGAACAGGTGAGTCCACAGAAGCCACCAAAGCAAGACGAATCCAATGAAGAATAAGTCCATTAAAATTACTGAAGGGAAACAGGTCATGTCATTAGTGGTCAGACCACCAATTTCCCCTCCTCCCTGTAGTAGGGGTCTCAGTCTCAGCCCTTGGGAGGAGGGTTCTCATTCTTTCTTTGTCACAGTGGTAACGAGGCAGATGAAGTGTCTTCAATGAAGGACCACGGGAATCACCCCAAAAGTTCATTGGGCTTAAGAACGGAGATTAGAAGAGAAGCAGGCCGCGCATCAGGCGGTCCCGTGCTGGCTCCATGTCAGGTCTTTGCCAAGTCCTTGCCAACTCCTTGCCAAGTTCTTACCAGGCCTTGTTGGGAACAGCCAGCATGACGGTTCAGTGGTTCCACCTGTGCTGTGTCCTGTTCTAAGCCGGAACTGCAGTGGGGGAAGGGATTTTTTCTTGTGGCAATCGGAAGGCAGAATGGAAAATGAGGGGCTTCAGACGGGCTCTTACACCACCCCGTGACTGACGATTGCCCTCGAAAGATCTTCATCAGCAGGGTTCCATGGTGTCGTCGTGGAGTCTTCAGGACTCGTCAAGTGTTGGCAGCACGTCCCAGGGAAAAGAGAAGAGGAAAAGGGAAAGAAGAAACAGGAAAACGAAAACAATCACAACATATTAGTAAACAAATTAGAATTAATCAATAAGCAAAATACAATCAGTATTAATTAAATCCATACTAGTTAAACAATAAATTATTGAATCAATATGAATCAATTAAACAATAGATTGATCAAATAATAAACCAGTATAATCAATATTAAACAATAATCGATATTACTCAGTACAATTTTATAAGCAAGAAACAAAAAATAATTTTAAACAGTGATTCGAACAAATCATAAGAGAAAATTATGTAAAACATCTTCTAACCTTATCATCTTCTTGTGTCTACAGTCCTGGGAACATCTATAGTGTAAAGAATGTCAGCCAAGTGGTGTGCATTAATTATAGATGTCAATTTTGTTAGTCGTTTCATCATTCTCCAATTCACAATGAGCAAGATTACTGATAAAACAAAACCAATCATAACTAAAATCCAAAGAACAACAGTGGGATGACACAATTTGTTCAGGACACCGGTGGCGGTAAGCGACCACCCGAAAAGGGTATCCCACCACCTGTGCTCGGCATCACTTTTCACCCTTTCTACAACACGATGTATTTCTTGCACATGATGATGAACAGTTACCAGAGTTTTCTGTCCATTCCCCTTGATTTTTCCTAGGATCTCTATTAGATCTTGATGAAGTAATAATTGCTTTACCAGAGTAAGGTTCATCCCAATGGGACTAGGCAGTAGCTTGTGAATCATGGTAAGATTGGATTCTAAAAGTTCATGTGAAGTAACTGGAGCTACAAAAGAAAAATCACATCCTGCAATTTTAGTAAAGTTGCAAGCACAAAAATGTGAATGATTTTTAGTAGCTACTACTGTACTTTGCATAAACACAGTATCCCAAGCGGTTCTGAAGCAGGCACGCCCATTGCCTGTAGATACAAGGACTGTTTCAGAAGTCTCGTTAGGATGAATATCAAAATGACAGCTATTTTGTTCTGTGTCCAGACAAATATCTTGAGCTACAATTGCATTACCTTCACAGATAAACCCTAGTTGTTCTCAGATGGTACAGGACTCTAAATTGACAGTTTGCCATTTGTCATCAATTTGACGGGCCCATTCTCTATGTTCAGAAGGATAGAAAGTGGGTCCATCATGATTTAATCCTAATGCGATGATAGGGAATATCAAATGCACTGAGGCATTACTTTATGGTCAGCACAAATGCTGGGGTCATAGGTAAAATTCACTAAATTCCACCAGGATTGGAAATCTCTTTCAAAGTCAGTGGCACTGTCCCAGACTATTTTCCTCATTTCAGTAGGAAAAGTGCCTTCTTCACTTTCTCTTCGAATTGCGGCAGCAACTGACTGCATGCATAATTGAGCCTGGATGCAGCTAAGAGCTAAGGAAACATTGCTTTGCGTGGCATTAAGTCCATCAATTATCAATTTGTGGTCTTTCCTATTTACCTTTTCCCAATTTGCTAGAATGTTTGAGAGCAACCACTGATGTGTTCCCAAGGCCGATAAGGACGATTGCAGTGGTTGTTGTATTTTGCTTAAATCTTTAGTCGTGGAAGCCAATTTATTCATTCATACTTCTGAATCAGTACTATTTAGGATTGCCAATCCTGTTCCCACAACACCAGTTATGTCTCTTGGCAGCCGGTTTTTAGGAGGCTTCCACTGTCGCAGCCAGGTTGTCCAAGCCTGAAAAGAGGTCTGCAAAAAGGGTGAACAAGCTGGTTGTATTTCTCAGATATTGTTTTGCATCAGCAATTTGACTTGTTTAAGAGACCATAACAGATTAAACAATATCTGTTGTTGGCCAGTTTTCCTGATTATATATGGTCCAATTTCAAAAATTTTCGGGCTAAATGTAACCAGTGGTTGGGTGGTAGGTGTCACACCATTAACATCAAGTCCTACTCCAGTATTTGAATCAATACTTTCAACTTAAAAAACAAAAGCCAAAAAAAAAAAAAAAAAATAAAAAGTGCTTCAGTATTTTTTGGACCAAAACCAAACTACTTCTACAGTTTGTGTTCATGTGAAATTGCGCCAACAATCCTGTATGCTTGGGTGCGTACAAACCTTTTTGTGCTTCAAGAGATCCTTTCACTTTTTCTGCATGCTACCACAATTAGTTCAGACCACGGCCACTCAGCTGGTTTCTGGCCATGGGGTTGTGGTAGGATGCAGAAAAGTATTACCAGTTTGATCATGGATTAGGTGGTCTTCATGTCCCTCGGAGTTCTTCTGAAAAAGTCAACACAACAGAATTCTGCCGCCGAGAGGCAGAAAAGTTAGAATGATGGAATTATCCAGCATGTATTTGTCCAATGCTCTTTGCCTAGAGCACCAGAGGCTTCCCATGCATATTTCTTCAGAGGGGGTTTTAGCACAAGTGCTACTAGTCCTATAGTAAGAGAGGTCCACCAGAACAGGTTGGCCAGGGTCATGAGCTGGATTATTAGGATCATTTGGTACAGAGCATAGGAGTCAGTGTAGATGCAGACCAAAGAGGAATTCTGTGCTTCTCGTTGAAAAACACTCCAGACAGCTATCAGCTCCCCAACGTGTACACTACCTTCTCCCTCTGTAATCATTTGCTCACCAGAGGAAAAGTGGAGGGCTTCTGCCCTATATCTCCATACTTTTCCTTCCCCTTTAGCAGAAGCATCAGTAAACCAAGAGTTTGCTGATTGTTCGGGGCAGAAAGGAGGGGTTACTTTGATTACAGAGGCAAGTTTGTCCAAGCTCTCAGTTTCTTGGACTGCTAAAGTTCCTTCTGTCCTTGAGAAAAAGCTGCAGTAATGTTCAACCTGAGCATACCATTTTCTCTCGGCCACCGACCCTCTCGGCCACCCCGTCAGGAGGGGGGGTCCCACTAGTGACTGTCTTGATAACCTTGAAGGGGCCTCTCAATACAATTGGTTGTTTTCGTGCAATTTTTTCTACTTCTAGGAAAGCCAAGATAACCATAAACAATCCTTTTTCCCAGGTAGTGGATCTTTTCTCAGCATCTTTGGAACCACGGGAATAAAAACCAACAGGTCTTGTCGGAGCCTCAGGACCCCGCTGCCATATGTGTACTGACAGCCCTGAGGAGGCAAATGCCCATTCCACCTGGAAAGGATCTGTAGGATGGATAGGGCCCAGTGCTTGATGAGCTGTTGCTTCAAAAATCAGCAATTGCAATGCTGACTCCTGAGAAAGACTCCAATCCCATTTCACCCCTTTCCTCAACAAGTCATAAAGGGGAACAAATGGGTCGTTCCGGTTACTAGGAAATCTGTCTGGTCTTTCTACAGGAGATACAGCTGCTATCGTTTTTGGAAGGAGAATTGCTGTAGGTTTGAGTGATTCTGGAAGCCCACAAATTCAAGGGGTCATTATTTCGGGCTTCACAGGTAATTGCATCAGGGATTCAAAGCCAGGAATTCATTTCTTTTGGTGAGTCATTTGCAGGCAAGCAGCTTTGTGCACATTTTCCAAGAGTTGATCGGGGGTACTAATTCTAGCTATGGGATCTCCCCTTTCCAAGGGGCTTGTTCCCCCGGCCCAAAAAGCTGCACGCTGTGTCAGGGACCATGTGTCACCTTTCTCTCCTGTTGTTAAGAAGACACCATGTCCCCAGTACCCACTGGCTTCCTGTTCAGTTAATTGAATTTGACCACCACCAGTGAGGGACACCCGGAAAACATATTCTGTTTCTGATTCATGTGGAGGCTGTCCGTATTCCCTTTTAAGCTTAGCTAGCTCGGTGGCAGTGTTTACTTGTGGTGGTATGTGTTTGGTTGCGATGTGAGGTTGGAGATCATCATCACTGAGATAGTTATACACTGAGATAGTTTTAATCAAGGGTCTCAAGTGATGGCAGCAATGTTCCCCACAATTACTTGCTGCTTCAAGTTCTTGATGAGGATAGATTTGTTTAATGTGAGGAGTTTCCTTCTCCTCAAGCTCTGTAGAGGAATCAGCATGATGTGATTTGTTAATATGTTCCTCTGTTAAGGCAGCTCGCAATGCATAGATCACATTTTTTGCTTCATAGAACTGTTTTTGCAAAATTTCAACTAGATTTTGAAGGGAGTCTATTATAGCATGTTCCTCACTTCTTCGCTCGAAGCGATTTTCTATAGCTGCCGTAAGACAAGCTCCCAAAACTGAGCAGAAGATCGTTTTATTTTTGCCCAATTTGAATTTTGTTTCATGTTGTAATGAACACACTCTATCAATAACATTTTCTAAGTTCAACCAATTACTCTGTGCCCATTTTTCTCCTTCCGTAGAAGGTTTGGCATTGTGTTTGGCTAGTGGTGCATAAAATTCAGCTTTAATTTCAAGGCTAAGATTGTCACTCATTTTGGGAAGGGACCAAAACCACGACAGGGAGCTACAAACTTAAGTTCCACAAAACTACACAGCCCTCGCTGTGTCGCCCTTCGCTTCCCTGGCTGGGTGAAAGGACAATAATCTGCCTGGGAGGCTCTGCTTAGTTGCTTCAAGTTGTCCCTTCCTTCCCAGACCACATACACACAACAACAACAAAACAACAGTGTCCCGCCTTTTGCACTAAGGGATCCTTTATGAATTGCCAAAGACAGTGTGGGTGCCTTTTCAGCTGCAACCCTTCTGTCTAGACAGAAATCCTGTCCGTGACGCCAATTTTAACGTCACGATCCGCTTATTGCGGGGTGTCGTGATGGTTCTTTTCACCGATCCCAAAAGTGCAACAAAGGCAAACAACAAGGGACTGTCAGTTAATCACAACAAATGCACCTTTAGTAGGGGCCAAAACAGTAAACGCGATAGTGGGGATCTGAAAGGAGATAAAAGGATAGAGAGAGCGAGAGAAGAGGGATATGGGAATAGCTACCAACACAGGTGAGATCCTCAGTGGTCCGGACGATGGGGATCCGTCTGTCGTGTCGGGGGAGTCTTCGAAGTTCTGGTCGACTCGGGGCTCCAATTATAGTCCACAGAGGAGAGAGGGGGGGAACAAGTGTAATAATGAAAGTCCATTGTAATCGCCCCGAGGGAACAGGTGAGTCCACAGAAACCACCAAAGCAAGATGAATGCAATGAAGAATAAGTCCATTTGAATCACTGAAGGGAAACAGGTCATGTCATTAGTGGTCAGACCACCAATTTCCCCTCCTCCCTATAGCAGGGGTCTCAGTCTCAGTCCTTGGGAGGAGGGTTCTCATTCTTTCTTTGTCACAGTGGTAACGAGGCAGATGAGGGGTCTTCAATGAAGGACCGCGAGAGTCACCCCAAAAGTTCATTGGGCTTAAGAACGGAGATTAGAAGAGAAGCAGGCCGCGCATCAGGCTGTCCCGTGCTGGCTCCATGTCAGGTCTTTGCCAAGTCCTTGCCAACTCCTTGCCAAGTTCTTACCAGGCCTTGTTGGGAACAGCCAGCATGACGGTTCAGTGGTCCCACCTGTGCTGTGTCCTGTTCTAAGCCGGAACTACAGTGGGGGAAGGGATTTTTTCTTGTGGCAATCGGAAGGCAGAATGGAAAATGAGGGGCTTCTGACGGGCTCTTACAGCCTCGCATGCACACACATTCATCCCCCCTTTATTCGCCCTGTAATGCAAAGGATCTCCCTGTTGCCGAGCCGTGGGGGCTTTTAGCCGCTCGGCACGAAGCTCGGGTAGCTGGTACATCTGAGGGTCCACCAGAAGAACGGGAGGGACACTCGGGCTGCTGAAATCCTGCTCGTTGATTGAAGGGTCGCAGAAGGGGCAAACAGGGAGACAACGAAGCAGAAGGGAGGCAGGTTCCGAGAGCCCCGAAGGCCGGGGTGAGGATTCTTTTAACTGCGTAGGGGTAGGAGGGTTTAGCATTCGAGGGTACAATCGGGAGAAGGCTAAAGGGAGGGGAAATATAACATTAACCAGTGGGGAAAAGGAAAAGGAGTGTTCTTGGTGGAAGAACCAAAGGGAAAACGTGGAACAGAGAAGATTCTAGGCTAAGGGGCAGACTTGAACAATAACTGACAGGACAGGGGGAGGGTACAATTCTCTTCCAAAAGGGGGTGGAGAACTCATACAACTGCTGTTTCCCATGGCAACCCTAGACTGCCTTCCCCAACCCCTCCTCCTGCACCAGTGACAGCTTTTAACACTGAAGGGCAGTGCTATTGTATAACAAACACTTAACTCTTAGCCCAGCCGGGCTCGCTGGCTACTTTTGCAAGCTTTATACCAACTAGCGATGCTTGTAAGCGGTGCTTGTAACTCCTAGCTTGTACCACGCTCCCACTAGCTGCGCTATCAGCTAGCGGCGTTCAAAGCAGCTCCTCAAACCGCGGCTTGTGCCCGCGCGCCCGCTGCGCTATCAGCTGGGCTGCGCCTAAAGCACCTTTGCAAGCCCCGACTTAAGCCCCGCGCCGCGCTCCCCTCGCTCGCCAGGGACAGCCTGTACCACGCATGCGCACCACCCGCTCTATCAGGTAGAGTGCGCACTACCCGCACTATCAGGTAGTGTGGCTGAGAGCTGCCCCGCGCATGCGCACTACCCGCTCTATCTGGTAGAGTGGCTGCTAGCCGCCCCGAGCATGCGCACTACCCGCACGATCAGGTACTGTGGGCTGAGAGCTGCCCTGCGCATGCGCTCTCTAGCACCGCCGCGCCGCCTCTCTGTATCTTAGCAACGCCTTCACCGTTCCACTCACATATACACACACACGCACAAGCACGCACGTCCGGACGTAACAGACACACTACACTGCAATCGGGACACACACCACGCACTGAAATCGCGATTTCGCCCTCCCCGAGCCGCGCTATCAGCTGGGGAGGTCCTCCCGCCGCCGGCCTCTCCCCCGATGGCGGTCTGCTTGCAAGCCCCTAGGCAAACCTGCGCGCAAAAACATCTTTTTGCGACTTATCAGTGCCAACCTTAAGAAAATAAATTAATACATACCGCTTTCATCCGCTAGTCGACGGGCCGTGGTCTGCTCCCCGCAGTGTACAGCCGAGGCGCAGAGGCCCTCCGGGGAAAAGCCCCGTGGCGCCTGAGGGTGTCTGCTCCCAACCGGACCTGCGGGTGAGCAGAGCAGTCCCTTCGTGGTCGCCAACTGAAACGATACACGGAAGAAATCAATAGACTCCATAACCTGGGGTAGTTATGAAGTGGGTATGTATGTCAGCGCCCGGCACAAGTGAGATAGCTCTCCAAAACTTGTGCCCCGAGCCTCAGTCTGACCCACACTTTTATTCTTAAAGACGTTCCATATGCAATACACTGCACAACTTTTTCATGCGTATTCAACCCCTGGCCCCGCCTGTCCTCGCTTCTCATGCTAAGTAAGTGCACGCCCTTCTGGGCATGCGTGGTTTGCTGTGGTGGTCGTACGGGGGTCTCTTGGTGGTCCTGAGGCTGAAGATTGTGGTCTTCCTCATGACTGAACTTTTGAACTTTTCCTCTCTGCGCGTGCACTTTCGGTCCTTTGGTGCTTATCTGAGTACCTCTGTCAGTCTTGATAGGCTTGGAGACAGAGGAGCTTCTTTATCTGGGTTCTTTGCTTCTTCTGGTATTGTTCTTAATGCAAGAAGCTTCAGAAATTTGCATTTTCCTTTGCCCTTTGTATTAGGGAGAGGTTTCTTAAGTAAAAGGTTGAAAATTCAACAGATAACTCTACAAGCTAAATTAGAAATGCTTAATTCATTTTGTTAACCTAACTCTAAAAATCTCTGTTTCACCTCAAGAGCTGTCACAGAGCAGAAGGGCAGATGAGATGCTGAAAAGCAGCAAAGCTGAACAGCCTGCCTCAGCTTCAGTAGTGTGCAATTGACTGAAGGCGAAAAACCAAGCAGCAGAGCAGCGGGCTTCTGTGCGCACTGAAGGCAATTGCAAGAATCCAGCAGCTGCTCCTTGCTGTAAGAGCCCGTCTGAAGGCCCTCATTTTCCATTCTGCCTTCTGATTGCCACAAGAAAGAATCCCTTCCCCCACTGCAGTTCCAGCTTAGAACAGGACACAGCACAGGTGGGACCACTGAACCGTCATGCTGGCTGTTCCCAACAAGGCCTGGTAAGAACTTGGCAAGGAGTTGGCAAGGACTTGGCAAAGACCTGACATGGAGCCAGCACGGGACCGCCTGATGCGCGGCCTGCTTCTCTTCTAATCTCCGTTCTTAAGCCGAATGAACTTTTGGGGTGATTCCCGTGGTCCTTCATTGAAGACCCCTCATCTGCCTCGTTACCACTGTGACAAAGAAAGAATGAGAACCCTCCTCCCAAGGGCTGAGACTGAGACCCCTACTACAGGGAGGAGGGGAAATTGGTGGTCTGACCACTAATGACATGACCTGTTTCCCTTCAGTAATTTTAATGGACTTATTCTTCATTGGATTCGTCTTGCTTTGGTGGCTTCTGTGGACTCACCTGTTCCCGCGTGGCGATTACAATGGACTTTCATTGTTACACTTGTTCCCCCCTCTTTCCTCTGTGGACTATAACTGGACCCCCGAGTCGACCAGAACTTCGGAGACTCCCCCGACACGACAGACGGATCCCCATCGTCCGGACCACTGAGGATCTCGCCTGTGTTGGTAGCTATTCCCATACCCCTCTTCTCTCTCTCTATCCTTCTATCTCCTTTCTAATCCCCCACTATCGCATTTACTCTTTTGGCCCCTACTAAAGGTGCATTTGTTCTGATTAACTGACAGTCCCTTGTTGTTTGCCTTTTTTGCACTTTTGGGATCGGTGAAAAGAACCATCATGACACCCCGCAATAAGCGGATCGTGACGTTAAAATTGGCGTCACGGACAGGATTTCTGTCTAGACAGAAGGGTTGCAGCTGAAAAGGCACCCACACTGTCTCTGGCAATTCATAAAGGATCCCTTAGTGCAAAGGGCGGGACACTGTTGTTTTGTTGTTGTTGTGTGTATGTGGTCTGGGAAGGAAGGGACAACTTGAAGCAACTAAGCAGAGCCTCCCAGGCAGATGATTGTCCTTTCACCCAGCCAGGGAAGCGAAGGGCGACACAGCGAGGGCTGTGTAGTTTTGTGGAACTTAAGTTTGTAGCTCCCTGTCGTGGTTTTGGTCCCTTCCCAAAATGAGTGACAATCTTAGCCTTGAAATTAAAGCTGAATTTTATGCACCACTAGCCAAACACAATGCCAAACCTTCTACGGAAGGAGAAAAATGGGCACAGAGTAATTGGTTGAACTTAGAAAATGTTATTGATAGAGTGTGTTCATTACAACATGAAACAAAATTCAAACTGGGCAAAAATAAAACTATCTTCTGCTCAGTTTTGGGAGCTTGTCTTACGGCAGCTATAGAAAATCGCTTCGAGCGAAGAAGTGAGGAACATGCTATAATAGACTCCCTTCAAAATCTAGTTGAAATTTTGCAAAAACAGTTCTATGAAGCAAAAAATGTGATCTATGCATTGCGAGCTGCCTTAACAGAGGAACATGTTAACAAATCACATCATGCTGATTCCTCTACAGAGCCTGAGGAGAAGGAAACTCCTCACATTAAACAAATCTATCCTCATCAAGAACTTGAAGCAGCAAGTAATTGTGGGGAACATTGCTGCCATCACTTGAGACCCTTGATTAAAACTATCTCAGTGTATAACTATCTCAGTGATGATGATCTCCAACCTCACATCACAACCAAACACATACCACCACAAGTAAACACTGCCACCGAGCTAGCTAAGCTTAAAAGGGAATACGGACAGCCTCCACATGAATCAGAAACAGAATATGTTTTCCGGGTGTCCCTCACTGGTGGTGGTCAAATTCAATTAACTGAACAGGAAGCCAGTGGGTACTGGGGACATGGTGTCTTCTTAACAACAGGAGAGAAAGGTGACACATGGTCCCTGACACAGCGTGCAGCTTTTTGGGCCGGGGGAACAAGCCCCTTGGAAAGGGGAGATCCCATAGCTGGAATTAGTACCCCCGATCAACTCTTGGAAAATGTGCACAAAGCTGCTTGCCTGCAAATGACTCACCAAAAGAAATGAATTCCTGGCTTTGAATCCCTGATGCAATTACCTGTGAAGCCCGAAATAATGACCCCTTGAATTTGTGGGCTTCCAGAATCACTCAAACCTACAGCAATTCTCCTTCCAAAAACGATAGCAACTGTATCTCCTGTAGAAAGACCAGACAGATTTCCTAGTAACCGGAACGACCCATTTGTTCCCCTTTATGACTTGTTGAGGAAAGGGGTGAAATGGGATTGGAGTCTTTCTCAGGAGTCAGCATTGCAATTGCTGATTTTTGAAGCAACAGCTCATCAAGCACTGGGCCCTATCCATCCTACAGATCCTTTCCAGGTGGAATGGGCATTTGCCTCCTCAGGGCTGTCAGTACACATATGGCAGCGGGGTCCTGAGGCTCCGACAAGACCTGTTGGTTTTTATTCCCGTGGTTCCAAAGATGCTGAGAAAAGATACACTACCTGGGAAAAAGGATTGTTTATGGTTATCTTGGCTTTCCTAGAAGTAGAAAAAATTGCACGAAAACAACCAATTGTATTGAGAGGCCCCTTCAAGGTTATTAAGGCAGTCACTAGTGGGGCTCCCCCTCCTGACGGGGTGGCCCAGAGGGCCTCAGTGAGAAAGTGGTATGCTCAGGTTGAACATTACTGTAACTTCTTCTCAATGACAGAAGGAGCTGTAAAAACTTTAGCAATCCAAGAAACGGAGAGCTTGGACAAACCTGCCTCTGTAATCAAAGTAACCCCTCCTTTCTGCCCCGAACAATCAGCAAACTCTTGGTTTACTGATGCTTCTGCTAAAGGGGAAGGAAAAGTGTGGAAATATAGGGCAGAAGCCCTCCACTTTTCCTCTGGTGAGCAAATGATTACAGAGGGAGAAGGTAGTACACACAGTGGGGAGCTGATAGCTGTCTGGAGTGTTTTTCAACGAGAAGCACAGAATTCCGCTTTGGTCTGCATCTACACTGACTCCTATGCTCTGTACCAAATGATCCTAATAATCCAGCTCATGACCCTGGCCAACCTGTTCTGGTGGACCTCTCTTACTATAGGACTAGTAGCACTTGTGCTAAAACCCCCTCTGAAGAAATATGCATGGGAAGCCTCTGGTGCTCTAGGCAAAGAGCATTGGACAAATACATGCTGGATAATTCCATCATTCTAACTTTTCTGCCTCTCGGCGGCAGAATTCTGTTGTGTTGACTTTTTCAGAAGAACTCCGAGGGACATGAAGACCACCTAATCCATGATCAAACTGGTAATACTTTTCTGCATCCTACCACAACCCCATGGCCAGAAACCAGCTGAGTGGCCGTGGTCTGAACTAATTGTGGTAGCATGCAGAAAAAGTGAAAGGATCTCTTGAAGCACAAAAAGGTTTGTACGCAGCCAAGCATACAGGATTGTTGGCACAATTTCACATGAACACAAACTGTAGAAGTAGTTTGGTTTTGGTCCAAAAATACTGAAGCACTTTGTTTTGTTTTGTTTTGTTTTTGGTTTTGTTTTTGTTTTTTAAGTTGAAAGTATTGATTCAAATACTGGAGTAGGACTTGATGTTAATGTTGTGACACCTACCACCCAACCACTGGTTACATTTAGCCCGAAAATTTTTGAAATTGGACCATGTATAATCAGGAAAACTGGCCAACAACAGATATTGTTTAATCTGTTATGGTCTCTTAAACAAGTCAAATTGCTGATGCAAAACAATATCTGAGAAATACAACCAGCTTGTTCACCCTTTTTGCAGACCTCTTTTCAGGCTTGGACAACCTGGCTGCGACAGTGGAAGCCTCCTAAAAACCGGCTGCCAAGAGACATAACTGGTCTTGTGGGAACAGGATTGGGAATCCTAAATAGTATTGATTCAGAAGTATGAATGAATAAATTGGCTTCCACGACTAAAGATTTAAGCAAAATACAACAACCACTGCAATCGTCCTTATCGGCCTTGGGAACACATCAGTGGTTGCTATCAAACATTCTAGCAAATTGGGAAAAGATAAATGTAAATAATAGCAAATTGATAATTGATGGACTTAATGCCACACAAAGCAACGTTTCCTTAGCTCTTAGCTGCATCCAGGCTCAATTATGGATGCAGTCAGTTGCTGCCGCAATTAGAAGGGAAGGTGAAGAAGGCACTTTTCCTACTGAAATGAGGAAAATAGTCTGGGACAGTGCCACTGACTTTGAAAGAGATTTCCAATCCTGGTGGAATTTAGTGAATTTTACCTATGACCCCAGCATTTGTGCTGACCATAAAGTAATGCCTCAGTGCATTTGATATTCCCTATCATCGCATTAGGATTAAATCATGATGGACCCACTTTCTATCCTTCTGAACATAGAGAATGGGCCCGTCAAATTGATGACAAATGGCAAACTGTCAATTTAGAGTCCTGTACCATCTGAGAACAACTAGGGTTTATCTGTGAAGGTAATGCAATTGTAGCTCAAGATATTTGTCTGGACACAGAACAAAATAGCTGTCATTTTGATATTCATCCTAACGAGACTTCTGAAACAGTCCTTGTATCTACAGACAATGGGCGTGCCTGCTTCAGAACCGCTTGGGATACTGTGTTTATGCAAAGTACAGTAGTAGCTACTAAAAATCATTCAAATTTTTGTGCTTGCAACTTTACTAAAATTGCAGGATGTGATTTTTCTTTTGTAGCTCCAGTTACTTCACATGAACTTCTAGAATCCAATCTCACGTTGATTCACAAGCTATTGCCTACTCCCATTGGAATGAACCTTACTCTGGTAAAGCAATTATTACTTCATCAAGATCTAATAGAGATCCTAGGAAAAATCAAGGGGAATGGACAGAAAACTCTGGTAACTGTCCATCATGATGTGCAAGAAATACATCGTGTTGTAGAAAGGGTGAAAAGTGATGCCGAGCACAAGTGGTGGGATACCCTTTTCGGGTGGTCACCCACCGCCACCGGTGTCCTGAACAAATTGTGTCATCCCATTGTTGTTCTTTGGATTTTAGTTATGACTGGTTTTGTTTTATCAGTAATCTTGCTTATTGTAAATTGGAGAATGATGAAACGATGAACAAAATTAACATCTATAATTAATGCACACCACTTGGCCGACATCCTTTACACTAGAGATGTTCCCAGGACAGTAGACACAAGAAGATGATAAGGTTAGAAGATATGTTTTACATCATTTTCTTTTATGATTTGTTCTAATCGCTGTTTTAATTATTTTTGTTTATTGTTTATAGAATTGTACTGAGTAATATCGATTATACTAGGTTTATTACTTTACTGTTTAATATTGATGATACTGGTTTATTATTTGATCAATTTATTGTTTAATTGATTCATATTGATTATTATTTAAATAACTATTATTGATTTACTAATTGTATTTTGCTTATTGTTTAATTATAATTTGTTGTGATTACTAATATGTTGTGATTGTTTTAGTTTTCCTGTTTTCTCTTTCTTTCCCTTTTCCTCTTCTCTTTTCCCTGGGACGTGCTGCCAACACTTGACGAGTCCTGAAGACTCCAAGACGACACCATGGAATCCTGCTGATGAAGATCTTTCGAGGGCAATCGTCAGTCACGGGGTGGTGTAAGAGCCCGTCAGAAGCCCCTCATTTTCCATTCTGCCTTCCGATTGCCACAAGAAAGAATCCCTTCCCCCACTGTAGTTCCGGCTTAGAACAGGACACAGCACAGGTGGGACCACTGAACCGTCATGCTGGCTGTTCCCAACAAGGCCTGGTAAGAACTTGGCAAGGAGTTGGCAAGGACTTGGCAAAGACCTGACATGGAGCCAGCACGGGACAGCCTGATGCGCGGCCTGCTTCTAATCTCCGTTCTTAAGCCCAATGAACTTTTGGGGTGACTCTCGCGGTCCTTCATTGAAGACCCCTCATCTGCCTCGTTACCACTGTGACAAAGAAAGAATGAGAACCCTCCTCCCAAGGACTGAGACTGAGACCCCTGCTATAGGGAGGAGGGGAAATTGGTGGTCTGACCACTAATGACATGACCTGTTTCCCTTCAGTGATTCAAATGGACTTATTCTTCATTGGATTCGTCTTGCTTTGGTGGTTTCTGTGGACTCACCTGTTCCCTCGGGGCGATTACAATGGACTTTCATTAGTACACTTGTTCCCCCCCTCTCTCCTCTGTGGACTATAATTGGAGCCCCGAGTCGACCAGAACTTCGAAGACTCCCCCGACACGACAGACGGATCCCCATCGTCCGGAGCACTGAGGATCTCGCCTGTGTTGGTAGCTATTCCCATAGCCCTCTTCTCTCTCTAACCTTTTATCTCCTTTCAGATCCCCACTATCGTGTTTACTGTTTTGGCCCCTACTAAAGGTGCGTTTGTTCTGATTAACTGACAGTCCCTTGTTGTTTGCCTTTGTTGCACTTTTGGGATGGGTGAAAAGAACCATCACGACACCCCGCAAGAAACGGATCGTGACATTAAAATTGGCGTCACGGACAGGATTTCTGTCTAGACAGAAGGGTTGCAGCTGAAAAGGCACCCATACTGTCTTTGGCAATTCATAAAGGATCCCTTAGTGCAAAGGGCGGGACACTGTTGTTTTGTTGTTGTTGTGTGTATGTGGTCTGGGAAGGAAGGGACAACTTGAAGCAACTAAGCAGAGCCTCCCAGGCAGATTATTGTCCTTTCACCCAGCCAGGGAAGCGAAGGGCGACACAGCGAGGGCTGTGTAGTTTTGTGGAACTTAAGTTTGTAGCTCCCTGTCGTGGTTTTGGTCCCTTCCCAAAATGAGTGACAATCTTAGCCTTGAAATTAAAGCTGAATTTTATGCACTACTAGCCAAACACAATGCCAAACCTTCTACAGAAGGAGAAAAATGGGCACAGAGTAATTGGTTGAACTTAGAAAATGTTATTGATAGAGTGTGTTCATTACAACATGAAACAAAATTCAAACTGGGCAAAAATAAAACTATCTTCTGCTCAGTTTTGGGAGCTTGTCTTATGGCAGCTATAGGAAATCCCTTCGAGCGAAGAAGTGAGGAACATGCTATAATAGACTCCTTTCAAAATCTAGTTGAAATTTTGCAAAAACAGTTCTATGAAGCAAAAAATGTGATCTATGCATTGCGAGCTGCCTTAACAGAGGAACATATTAACAAATCACATCATGCTGATTCCTCTACAGAGCTTGAGGAGAAGGAAACTCCTCACATTAAACAAATCTATCCTCATCAAGAACTTGAAGCAGCAAGTAATTGTGGGGAACATTGCTGCCATCACTTGAGACCCTTGATTAAAACAGAGTAGAACTATCTCAGTGATGATGATCTCGAACCTCACATCGCAACCAAATGCATACCATCACAACTAAACACTGCCACCGAGCTAGCTAAGCTTAAAAGGGAATACGGACACCCTCCACATGAATCAGAAACAGAATATGTTTTCCGGGTGTCCCTCACTGGTGGTGATCAAATCCAATTAACTGAACAGGAAGCCAGTGGGTATTGGGGACATGGTGTCTTCTTAACAACAGGAGAGAAAGGTGACACATGGTCCCTGACACAGCGTGCAGCTTTTTGGGCCGGGGAAACAAGCCCCTTGGAAAGGGGAGATCCCATAGCTAGAATTAGTACCCCCGACCAGCTCTTGGAAAATGTGCACAAAGCTGCTTGCCTGCAAATGACTCACCAAAAGAAATGAATTCCTGGCTTTGAATCCCTGATGCAATTGCCTGTGAAGCCCAAGATAATGACCCCTTGAATTTGTGGGCTTCCAGAATCACTCAAACCTACAGCAATTCTCCTTCCAAAAACGATAGCAGCTGTATCTCCTGTAGAAAGACCAGACAGATTTCCTAGTAACCGGAACGACCCATTTGTTCCCCTTTATGACTTGTTGAGGAAAGGGGTGAAATGGGATTGGAGTCTTTCTCAGGAGTCAGCATTGCAATTGCTGATTTTTGAAGCAACAGCTCATCAAGCACTGGGCCCTATCCATCCTACAGATCCTTTCCAGGTGGAATGGGCATTTGCCTCCTCAGGGCTGTCAGTACACATATGGCAGCGGGGTCCTGAGGCTCCGACAAGACCTGTTGGTTTTGATTCCCGTGGTTCCAAAGATGCTGAGAAAAGATACACTACCTGGGAAAAAGGATTGTTGATGGTTATCTTGGCTTTCCTAGAAGTAGAAAAAATTGCACGAAAACAACCAATTGTATTGAGAGGCCCCTTCAAGGTTATTAAGACAGTCACTAGTGGAGCTCCCCCTCCTGACGGGGTGGCCCAGAGGGCCTCAGTGAGAAAGTGGTATGCTCAGGTTGAACATTACTGTAACTTCTTCTCAATGACAGAAGGAGCTGTAAAAACTTTAGCAATCCAAGAAACGGAGAGCTTGGACAAACCTGCCTCTGTAATCAAAGTAACCCCTCCTTTCTGCCCCGAACAATCAGCAAACTCTTGGCTTACTGATGCTTTTGCTAAAGGGGAAGGAAAAGTATGGAAATCTAGGGCAGAAGCCCTCCACTTTTCCTCTGGTGAGCAAATGATTACAGAGGGAGAAGGTAGTACACACAGTGGGGAGCTGATAGCTGTCTGGAGTATTTTTCAACAAGAAGCACAGAATTCCTCTTTGGTCTGCATCTACACTGACTCCTATGCTCTGTACCAAATGATCCTAATGATCCAGCTCATGACCCTGGCCAACCTGTTCTGGTGGACCTCTCTTACTATAGGACTAGTAGCACTTGTGCTAAAACCCCCTCTGAAGAAATATGCATGGGAATCCTCTGGTGCTCTAGGGAAAGAGCATTGGACAAATACATGCTGGATAATTCCATCATTCTAACTTTTCTGCCTCTCGGCGGCAGAATTCTGTTGTGTTGACTTTTTCAGAAGAACTCCGAGGGACATGAAGACCACCTAATCCATGATCAAACTGGTAATACTTTTCTGCATCCTACCACAACCCCATGGCCAGAAACCAGCTGAGTGACCGTGGTCTGAACTAATTGTGGTAGCATGCAGAAAAAGTGAAAGGATCTCTTGAAGCACAAAAAGGTTTGTACGCAGCCAAGCATACAGGATTGTTGGCACAATTTCACATGAACACAAACTGTAGAAGTAGTTTGGTTTTGGTCCAAAAATACTCAAGCACTTTGTTTTGTTTTGTTTTGTTTTTGTTTTTGTTTTTGTTTTTTAAGTTGAAAGTATTGATTCAAATACTGGAGTAGGACTTGATGTTAATGTTGTGACACCTACCACCCAACCACTGGTTACATTTAGCCCGAAAATTTTTGAAATTGGACCATGTATAATCAGGAAAACTGGCCAACAACAGATATTGTTTAATCTGTTATGGTCTCTTAAACAAGTCAAATTGCTGATGCAAAACAATATCTGAGAAATACAACCAGCTTGTTCACCCTTTTTGCAGACCTCTTTTCAGGCTTGGACAACCTGGCTGCGACAGTGGAAGCCTCCTAAAAACCGGCTGCCAAGAGACATAACTGGTGTTGTGGGAACAGGATTGGGAATCCTAAATAGTATTGATTCAGAAGTATGAATGAATAAATTGGCTTCCACGACTAAAGATTTAAGCAAAATACAACAACCACTGCAATCGTCCTTATCGGCCTTGGGAACACATCAGTGGTTGCTATCAAACATTCTAGCAAATTGGGAAAAGATAAATGTAAATAATAGCAAATTGATAATTGATGGACTTAATGCCACACAAAGCAACGTTTCCTTAGCTCTTAGCTGCATCCAGGCTCAATTATGGATGCAGTCAGTTGCTGCCGCAATTAGAAGGGAAGGTGAAGAAGGCACTTTTCCTACTGAAATGAGGAAAATAGTCTGGGACAGTGCCACTGACTTTGAAAGAGATTTCCAGTCCTGGTGGAATTTAGTGAATTTTACCTATGACCCTAACACAAACACAGCCACAGCATTTGCGTTGACCATAAGAAATGCCTCGGTGTGTTTGATATTCCCTATCATTGCACTAGGATTAAATCATGATGGACCCACTTTCTATCCTTCTGAACATAGAGAATGGGCCCGTCAAATTGATGACAAATGGCAAACTGTCAATTTAGAGTCCTGTACCATCTGAGAACAACTAGGGTTTATCTGTGAAGGTAATGCAATTGTAGCTCAAGATATTTGTCTGGATACAGAACAAAATAGCTGTCATTTTGATATTCATCCTAACGAGACTTCTGAAACAGTCCTTGTATCTACAGACAATGGGCGTGCCTGCTTCAGAACCGCTTGGGATACTGTGTTTATAGAAAGTACAGTAGTAGCTACTAAAAATCATTCAAATTTTTGTGCTTGCAACTTTACTAAAATTGCAGGATGTGATTTTTCTTTTGTAGCTCCAGTTACTTCACATGAACTTTTAGAATCCAATCTCACGTTGATTCACAAGCTACTGCCTACTGCCATTGGGATGAACCTTTCTCTGGTAAAGCAGTTATTACTTCATCAAGATCTAATAGAGATCCTAGGAAAAATCAAGGGGAATGGACAGAAAACTCTGGTAACTGTTCATCATCATGTGCAAGAAATACATCGTATTGTAGAAAGGGTGAAAAGTGATGCCGAGCACAAGTGGTGGGATACCCTTTTCGGGTGGTCACCCACCGCCACCGGTATCCTGAAGAAATTGTGTCATCCCATTGTTGTTCTTCTGATTTTAGTTATGATTGGTTTTGTTTTATCAGTAATCTTGCTTATTGTAAATTGGAGAATGATGAAACGATGAACAAAATTAACATCTATAATTAATGCACACCACTTGGCCGACATCCTTTACACTAGAGATGTTCCCAGGACAGTAGACACAAGAAGATGATAAGGTTAGAAGATATGTTTTACATCATTTTCTTTTATGATTTGTTCTAATCGCTGTTTTAATTATTTTTGTTTATTGTTTATAGAATTGTACTGAGTAATATCGATTATACTAGGTTTATTACTTTACTGTTTAATATTGATGATACTGGTTTATTATTTGATCAATTTATTGTTTAATTGATTCATATTGATTATTATTTAAATAACTATTATTGATTTACTAATTGTATTTTGCTTATTGTTTAATTATAATTTGTTGTGATTACTAATATGTTGTGATTGTTTTAGTTTTCCTGTTTTCTCTTTCTTTCCCTTTTCCTCTTCTCTTTTCCCTGGGACGTGCTGCCAACACTTGACGAGTCCTGAAGACTCCAAGACGACACCATGGAATCCTGCTGATGAAGATCTTTCGAGGGCAATCGTCAGTCACGGGGTGGTGTAAGAGCCCGTCAGAAGCCCCTCATTTTCCATTCTGCCTTCCGATTGCCACAAGAAAGAATCCCTTCCCCCACTGTAGTTCCGGCTTAGAACAGGACACAGCACAGGTGGGACCACTGAACCGTCATGCTGGCTGTTCCCAACAAGGCCTGGTAAGAACTTGGCAAGGAGTTGGCAAGGACTTGGCAAAGACCTGACATGGAGCCAGCACGGGACAGCCTGATGCGCGGCCTGCTTCTAATCTCCATTCTTAAGCCCAATGAACTTTTGGGGTGACTCTCGCGGTCCTTCATTGAAGACCCCTCATCTGCCTCGTTACCACTGTGACAAAGAAAGAATGAGAACCCTCCTCCCAAGGACTGAGACTGAGACCCCTGCTATAGGGAGGAGGGGAAATTGGTGGTCTGACCACTAATGACATGACCTGTTTCCCTTCAGTGATTCAAATGGACTTATTCTTCATTGGATTCGTCTTGCTTTGGTGGTTTCTGTGGACTCACCTGTTCCCTCGGGGCGATTACAATGGACTTTCATTATTACACTTGTTCCCCCCCCTCTCTCCTCTGTGGACTATAATTGGAGCCCCGAGTCGACCAGAACTTCGAAGACTCCCCCGACACGACAGACGGATCCCCATCGTCCGGAGCACTGAGGATCTCGCCTGTGTTGGTAGCTATTCCCATAGCCCTCTTCTCTCTCTAACCTTTTATCTCCTTTCAGATCCCCACTATCGCGTTTACTGTTTTGGCCCCTACTAAAGGTGCATTTGTTGTGATTAACTGATAGTCCCTTGTTGTTTGCCTTTGTTGCACTTTTGGGATGGGTGAAAAGAACCATCACGACACCCCGCAAGAAGCGGATCGTGACAGAGGCGGGCTGGTTACCCCAGACCTGCTAAGCGAGAGCGGCAGTCTCCCATGCTGCGTTTCCGTCTTTTTCGCGAGAAAAGCGGCCAGTAAAGAGACGAAGCGAGTGATAAAAAGAGTGAGAGAACCCCCCCTGGGACTGGGTCTCAGAGAAAGAGTGGGACCCCTTAGTGGGGGGGGGGGAGGGGGGGGGAGTAAAAGGTAATTAATTAGAAAAAAAAATGAATTAAAAGGTAAAAAGAGGGTTTTCTTGGCATAATCTATTGGGGAAAAATAAAAGGTAAAATGTGTAGGAGGGGCCCCTAAAAATTCTGCTGGATTGAGGGATAAGAATGCCCAAGAACATCCAAGATCAAACCTGCTGGATTGAGGGATTAATATTCCAAGAGCATCCAGGGTTGATTCAAATCTGCTGGATTGAGGGATTAATGTTCCAAGAGCATCCAGGGTTAAGTCAAACCTGCTGGGTTGAGGGATTAACATTCCAAGAGCACCCAGAATTAAGTTTGCTGGGTTGTTGAGAGCACCCAAGATTGAGTAAAAATTTTGCCAGTTTGAAGAGAAGTCTGACAGGATCTAGAGTTGGGAACCACACAGCTAGATTGAGGGGTATCCAAGAACACTGGGACTAGCCAGGGACACCTACAAGTGTAATAGGTGTGTTGAAAAAGAAAAGGTACCTTGTTGTTGTGGTTGTTTTGTTATGTGTAAGAGTAAGTAAAATAAAGTTAAGTGAATGTAGACGAAGGAAAGTATATGTATGCATCCTGCCCTGTTAAGCAGCCTCACTGTGCTTCCCTGCTGTCACCGACAAACACAAGTTACGACCCCTCAGACCTGAAAAAGTTCAATCAAATATTGCTTCCATTGATGACCATGATATTGTCTATAATACCTTGTTCCAACTTATGTTATGTAAGTGTTAATACCCCTATCCTACCAGTTCATAAACCTGATGGGTCATACCGGTTAGTACAGGATCTGCGGGCCATAAACAAGGTCACGGAGGATCTGTATCCTGTGGTGGCCAATCCCTACACGTTATTAACTTGCTTAACAGCCGAGCTAACTTGGTTTACCGTTTTAGATTTAAAAGATGCCTTCTTTTGCCTTCCTATCCACGAAGCCAGAAAATTTTTGCATTTGAATGGGAAAATCCTAAGAGCGGGCGAAGAACTCAACTGACATGGACCAGACTTCCACAAGGATTCAAAAACTCACCCACTTTGTTTGGAGAACAACTTGCAAAAGAATTAGAGACCTGAGAAGCCCCTCCAGAGGAAGGGAAGTTGCTAGAGTACGTAGATGACATCCTGATAGCCACACGGACAAGGGAAGCATGCACGGCCTGGACGATAAGCCTCTTGAACTTTTTGGGGCTCCAAGGGTACCGAGTATCAAAGAAAAAAGCCCAAGTAGTAAAACAGAAAGTAACTTATCTGGGTTACGAAGTCAGTGCTAGACAACGTACCTTGGGCCAAAGCCGGAAGGAGGCAATATGCCAGAGCCCAAAACCTCAGACTGTAAAGGAACTACGAACTTTCCTGAGGATGACAGGGTGGTGCAGGTTATGGATCTATAACTATGGACTGTTTGTTAAGCCCTTCTATGAACTGATTGCAACTGAAAGCAGGAACATCCAAGAGACAAAGGAAGCTACGCAAGCTTTCAACCAGCTGAAAAAAGCCCTCATGTCAGCTCCAGCCCTGAGATTGCCGGACGTGAGTAAGCCTTTCCTTTTATTCTCCCATGAGAAGCAAGGAATCGCCTTAGGAATACTAGCACAGGACCTGGGCCCATATCGGAGAGCAGTGGCTTACTTCTCTAAGCAATTGGATACAGCAGCTAAAGGGTGGCCTGGGTGCCTCAGAGCTGTTGCAGCAGTCGTCCTGAACATCCAAGAGGCACACAAATTCACCCTAGGCCAGAAAAGAACTGTGCTAGTGTCTCACACAGTGTCTGCAGTGCTAGAGGTAAAAGGTGGGCATTGGCTTTCCCCACAACGGCTCCTGAGATACCAAGCTATCATAGCGGAGCAAGATGATGTAGAGATAGTAGTGGCTAACATTGTCAATCCAGCCTCCTTCCTCAGTAGAAACCAAGGGGAACCAGTGGAACATGACTGCCTGGAGACCATTGAAGCCACCTACTCCAGCTGCCCTGACTCGAAGGACACCCCTCTCGAGAATGCAGAAGTCTCGTTTACTGATGGAAGCAGTTATATCATCAGTGGAAAACGGCACGCCGGCTAGGCAGTTCCAACGTGCAAGGAAGTAATATCATCTGGGCCCCTGCCAACAAATACCTCTGCACAGAAGGCCGAGATAATTGCTCTAACTGGGGCCCTAGAATTGGCAAGAGGGAAAGAAATAAACATATACACGGACTCGAAGTATGCATTTGGAGTAGTGCATGCTCACAGAGCCATTTGAAAAGAGAGAGGACTGCTGAACTCTCAAGGGAAAAATATTAAAGATGCATCAGAAGTACTGCGACTTCTAGAAGCAGTCCAGTTGCCAGAGAAAGTAGCGATCATGCACATTAAGGCACATCAGAAGATCAACTCCGAATTGGAAGAAGGAAACGAGCTGGCAGATAGGGAAGCAAAAGAAGCAGCAAGACGGGCACATTTCCCCTAAAGGTAAGCCAAGATACAACAAACCAGAAAAAAAATTAATCTATGAGCAAAAAGGAGACTATAACCAAGAGGGATGGGCCACCATAGAAGGAAAATTAGTTCTACCCTCCTATTTCTTATGGTCCCTAATAAAGGAAGAACACCAGAAAACCATTGGGGTATTGATGCTCTAGCATAACTAGACATTTACAACTCGACAATGTGACCTTTGCCTCCAGACCAACCCCAAAAATACTCCCAAACCAAAGCTTAGCCAGATGAGGAAGGGTCATGGGCCGGAGCAGCAATGGCAGATTGATTGTACAGAATTGCCAAGAAAAGGGGGGTATAAGTTTTTCCTGGTGCTAACAGATACCTTTTCAGGATGGCCAGAAGCATTCCCCACCAGGACTTCTAAAGCTCAAGAAGTAACTAAGGTATTGGTACAAGAAAACATACCACGCTTTAGAGTCCTGGCCACAATCTCCTCAAATAGAGGACCACATTTTATTGTAAAATTCGTGCAACAAGTTAGCCAATACTTGAACATAGACTGAGAACTTCACACCCCGTATAACCCACAATCAAGTGGTCAGGTAAAAAAAATGAACCATTTGATCAAACAACAAATTGTACAATTGGGACAAGAAGCTAATTTGTCATGGACTCAATCCCTCCCATTAGCACTACTGCAGATCCGAACCAAACCCAAGACTAAAGAAAAGCTAAACCACTTTGAATTGCTTTATGAAAAACCATATGGGGTGCGAAAGAGAATGTCTACCCAAGACATGTCACTAACCTCCTGTATGTTAAGTCTCTTAACTGGGTGTATCCAGCACCAATCACTAGCTAATAAACACAAGTCATAACTAGTGAAATACACTGTTTAGAAGACTTTATGTCACCCAATTATAATTCTATTAATTTTAGTTACTGTAAGTTTAAGGATGTCTACTTTAACACTCATGTAGAATTCGAGGATGTTAAAACACATGGCCAGTCTGACATCACTCTCTAGAACTCCTAGAATCTTACTGAAAGAGGACGGTCATGATAGTAGATCAGAATTTAAATCAAGACCCCTGTAGTAAAAGAATTTACTCTATTTTAAGAAAAGGGGGGACTGAAGCAGAGATTTTTAGAGTTAGGTTAGCAAAATGAATTAAGCATTTCTAATTTAGCTTGTAGAGTTATGTGTTGAATTTTCAACCTTTTACTTAAGAAACCTCTGCCTAGTAAAAAGGGCATAGGAAAATGCAAATTTCTGAAGCTTCTTGCATAAAGAACAATACCAGAAGAAGCAAAGAACCCAGATAAAGAAGCTCCTCTGTCTCCAAGCCTATCAAGACAGACGGAGGTACTCAGATAAGCACCAAAGGACCAAAAGCGCACGCGCAGAGAGGAAAAGTTCAAAAGTTCAATCATGAGGAAGACCACAATCTTCAGCCTCAGGACCACCAAGAGACCCCCGTACGACCACCACAGCAAACCACGCATGCCTAGAAGGGCGTGGACTTACTTAGCATGAGAAGCGAGGACAGGCGGGGCCAGGGGTTGAATATGCATGAAAAAGTTGTGCAATGTATTGCATATGGAACGTCTTTAAGAATAAAAGTGTGGGTCAGACTGAGACTCGGGGCACAAGTTTTGGAGAGCTATCTCACTTGTGCCGGGCGCTGACATACGTACCCACTTCATAACTACCCCAGGTTATGGAGTCTATTGATTTCTTCCGCGTATCGTTTCAGAGGTTTCTTCCCTTCGCCAGGCTGCAACGTGCCCGCTAGTACCAAGAATTGGGCAGGAGTGGGCAGAGAGCACGGCCATCTGCCAGCAGGTTGCAGCTTGCCCAGGAAAATGAAGTGTCCTTGGAATGTGCAGCAAATCTTATTTCCTGGCAAGGTCGGGCTAAGTGAGCAGTGCTGGGACACTTTCTCCTTGAGAACTGGAGCGGAAAAGCTTTTCGCTAAGATGTAGGCGACTAGAGAGGCAGAATACGCAGCTCCGGAGCTGGCTGAAAGCAAGTGCCTCTTCCCGGCGTCTTTCGGCAGAAGCGGCGATTCGGAGCGCACCGCTGCCGCTCCAGTGATCTGTGCGCGAAGTTGCCGCTTCTTGGCCTCCGGCAGCCGGAGATCGCGGTAGCTTGCAAGAGGCGAAGAACGAAGCCGCGAAGAAGCCGGCTTGTGTGCGAAGCTCGCAGACAGCTGCAGGACGGTGGCTGCCGCTCTCCTGCCTGTTGAATTCACTCTTGGCATGCCAATGGGAGGTGTTCCAGGACAACTTTCCTGAGTTTTTATTTTAGTTTTCATGCATCCCACCTTGGAAATTCTTGTTGCTCCCCAGAGGCTCCGAGATGCAGAGAACACGGTGGCAGCTGCTGAAAAGAAGGGCAACTGTGAGTTGGTCAAGAAGCAAGAACTTAGGCAGCTGCCTGTGCTTGGCAAGGAGCAGCTGTTGGATTCTTGCAATTGCCTTCAGTGCGCACAGAAGCCCGATGCTCTGCTGCTTCGTTTTTCGCCTTCAGTCAATTACACACTGCTGAAGCTGAGGCAGGCTGTTCAGCTTTGCTGCTTTTCAGCATCTCATCTGCCCTTCTGCTCTGTGACAGCTCTCCAGGTTTCTTGCCTTCGCCAGGCTGCAACGTGCCCGCTAGTCCCCAGAGCTGGGCAGGAGTGAGCAGAGAGCACGGCCATCTGCCAGCAGGTTGCAGCTTGCCCAGGAAAATGCAGTGTCCTTGGAATGTGCAGCAAACCTTATTTCCTGGCAAGGTCGGGCTAAGTGAGCAGTGCTGGTACACTTTCTCCTTGAGAACTGGAGCGGAAAAGCTTTTCGCTAAGATGAAGGCGACTAGAGAGGCAGAATACGCAGCTCCGGAGCTGGCCGAAGGGAAGTGCCGCTTGCCGGCGTCTTTCGGCAAAAGCGGCGCTTCGGAGCGCACCGCTGCCACTCCAGTGATCTGTGCGCGAAGTAGCCGCTTCTTCGCCTCCGGCAGCCGGAGATCGCGGTAGCTTGCAAGAGGCGAAGAATGAAGCCGCGAAGAAGCCGGCTTGGGTGCGAAGCTCGCAGGCTGCTGCAGGACGGTGGCTGCCGCTCTCCTGCCTGTTGAATTCACTCTTGGCATGCCAATGGGAGGTGTTCCAAGACAAACTTCCTGAGTTTTTATTTTAGTTTTCATGCATCCCACCTTGGAAATTCTTGCTGCTCTCCAGAGGCTCCGAGATGCAGAGAACATGGTGGCAGCTGCTGAAAAGAAGGGCAACTGTGAGTTGGTCAAGAAGCAAGAACATAGGCAGCTGACAGTGCTTGGCAAGTGTCACGATCTGCTTATTGCGAGATGTCGTGATGGTTCTTTTCACCGATCCCAAAAGTGCGAAAAAGGTAAACAACAAGGGACTGTCAGTTAATCAGAACAAATGCACCTTTAGTAGGGGCCAAAAGAGTAAATGCGATAGTGGGGGATTAGAAAGGAGATAGAAGGATAGAGAGAGAGAAGAGGGGTATGGGAATAGCTACCAACACAGGCGAGATCCTCAGTGGTCCGGACGATGGGGATCCGTCTGTCGTGTCGGGGGAGTCTCCGAAGTTCTGGTCGACTCGGGGGTCCAGTTATAGTCCACAGAGGAAAGAGGGGGGAACAAGTGTAACAATGAAAGTCCATTGTAATCGCCACGCGGGAACAGGTGAGTCCACAGAAACCACCAAAGCAAGACGAATCCAATGAAGAATAAGTCCATTAAAATTACTGAAGGGAAACAGGTCTTGTCATTGGTGGTCAGACCACCAATTTCCCCTCCTCCCTGTAGTAGGGGTCTCAGTCTCAGCCCTTGGGAGGAGGGTTCTCATTCTTTCTTTGTCACAGTGGTAACGAGGCAGATGAAGTGTCTTCAATGAAGGACCACGGGAATCACCCCAAAAGTTCATTGGGCTTAAGAACGGAGATTAGAAGAGAAGCAGGCCGCGCATCAGGCGGTCCCGTGCTGGCTCCATGTCAGGTCTTTGCCAAGTCCTTGCCAACTCCTTGCCAAGTTCTTACCAGGCCTTGTTGGGAACAGCCAGCATGACGGTTCAGTGGTTCCACCTGTGCTGTGTCCTGTTCTAAGCCGGAACTGCAGTGGGGGAAGGGATTCTTTCTTGTGGCAATCGGAAGGCAGAATGGAAAATGAGGGGCTTCAGACGGGCTCTTAGAGCAAGGAGCAGCTGCTGGATTCTTGCAATTTCCTTCAGTGCGCACAGAAGCCCGCTGCTCTGCTGCTTGGTTTTTCGCCTTCAGTCAATTGCACACTACTGAAGCTGGGGCAGGCTGTTCAGCTTTGCCGCTTTTCAGAATCTCATCTGCCCTTCTGCTCTGTGTCAGCTCCCGAGGTTTCTTGCATTTGCCAGGCTGCAACGTGCCCGCTCCTACCAAGAGCTGGGCAGGAGTAGGCAGAGAGCACGGCCATCTGCCAGCAGGTTGCAGCTTGCCCAGGAAAATGCAGTGTCCTTGGAATGTGCAGCAAATCTCATTTCCTGGCAAGGTCGGGCTAAGTGAGCAGTGCTGGTACACTTTCTCCTTGAGAACTGGAGCGGAAAAGCTTTTCGCTAAGATGTAGGCGACTAGAGAGGCAGAATACGCGGCTCCGGAGCTGGCCGAAGGGAAGTGCCGCTTCCCGGCGTCTTTCGGCAGAAGCGGCGCTCCGAACCGCACCGCTGCCGCTCCAGTCATCTGTGCGCGAAGTAGCCGCTTCTTGGCCTCCGGGAGCCGGAGATCGCGGTAGCTTGCAAGAGGCGAAGAACGAAGCCGCGAAGAAGCCGGATTGTGTGCGAAGCTTGCAGACAGCTGCAGGACGGTGGTTGCTGCTCTCCTGCCTGTTGAATTCACTCTTGAAATGCCAATGGAAAGTGTTCCAGGACAACCTTCCTGAGTTTTTATTTTAGTTTTCATGCATCCCTCCTTGGAAAGTCCTGCTGCTCTCCAGAGGCTCCGAGATGCAGAGAACACGGTGGCAGCTGCTGAAAAGAAGGGCAACTGTGAGTTGGTCAAGAAGCAAGAACATAGGCAGCTGCCTGTGCTTGGAAGGAGCAGCTGCTGGATTCTTGCAATTGCCTTCAGAGCGCACAGAAGCCCGCTGCTCTGCTGCTTGGTTTTTCGCCTTCAGTCAATTGCACACTACTGAAGCTGAGGCAGGCTGTTCAGCTTTGCTGCTTTTCAGCATCTCATCTGCCCTTCTGCTCTGTGACAGCTCTCCAGGTTTCTTGCCTTCGCCCGGCTGCAACGTGCCCGCTAGTACCCAGAGCTGGGCAGGAGTGGGCAGAGAGCACGGCCATCTGGCAGCAGGTTGCAGCTTGCCCAGGAAAATGCAGTGTCCTTGGAATGTGCAGCAAATCCAATTTCTTGGCAAGGTCGGGCTAAGTGAGCAGTGCTGGTACACTTTCTCCTTGAGAACTGGAGCGGAAAAGCTTTTGGCTAAGATGTAGGCGACTAGAGAGGCAGAATACGCAGCTCCGCAGCTGGCCAAAAGGAAGTGCCGCTTGCCGGCGTCTTTCGGCAGAAGCAATGCTCCGGAGTGCACCGCTGCCACTCCAGTCATCTGGGCGTGAAGTAGCTGCTTCTTCGCCTCCGGGAGCCGGAGATCGCGGTAGCTTGCAAGAGGCGAAGAACGAAGCCGCGAAGAAGCCGGCTTGTGTGCGAAGCTCGCAGGCTGCTGCAGGACGGTGGCTGCCGCTCTCCTGTCTCTTTAATTGACTTTTAGTATGCCAATGGAAGGTGTTCCAGGACAACTTTCCTGGGTTTCGACGTAGTCGTCATGCATCCCTCCTTGGAAATTCCTGCTGCTCTCCAGAGGCTCCGAGATGCAGAGAACACGGTGGCAGCTGCTGAAAAGAAGGGCAACTGTGAGTTGGTCAAGAAGCAAGAACCTAGGCAGCTGACTGTGCTTGGCAAGGAGCAGCTGCTGGATTCTTGCAATTGCCTTCAGTGCGCACAGAAGCCCGCTGCTCTGCTGCTTGGTTTTTCGCATTCAGTCAATTGCACACTACTGAAGCTGAGGCAGGGGCCTCTAATTATCTGCTGTAATTAGTCCCTGGAGAGGCTTTGTCAGGAACAACACTCAGTGGGGTCATTAATGCTTCAAGGTACTTCATTTATTTTAAGGTACTTGGTGTTTCCCTGTTGATACACACTCTGTGAGAGGTTTATGCAATCATGGCCGCAATTATCTTCTTTAACGAGTCCCTTGAGAGCTTTGTATTGACTCTCAGTGGGGCTCATTAATGCTTTGAGATACTCAAGATTTTAAGGTACTTTGGATTTTCCTTTCCACACTGAGTGTCTTAGAGGTTTTTGTGCCATCCTGGCCTCCAGTTCTCTCCTCCAAGGAGTCCATGAGGAGCCTGTGTTGGGGATGGACCTCAGTGGGTCCCATTAATGCTTTGAGACAATGTTGTGGTTTGACATGGAAGTGAATTTCTTTTTTTCCAGGAAGTTGTGTCAAACCAATCAGTGGTCAGGTTTGGATTTTGGCACCTGGAGTGATCACGGAAAGTATGGACACACCTCTGAGAACACAGGGGGTTAAAAGCAAGAACTCCCAGGGGAACTGTCTCTTTGGTTCCGGTCGTCAGAGAGTGCAGACTCTCCTCTGCCCAACCTCAGGCTGGGTGGGGGAGGGGAAGCCATGTGGCCTTGTCCAGGTAGGCCGAGGGGCTGAAGGTCTGGAACCGAGCCAGCTCCTGGACGGAAGGGTGGAGAGAAGCGGAGATGCCTTTGTCCCCCCCCAAGAGGGAAAGAGATAGAGAGCCTGACGGCACCTGGAAATTTGCCGGTAGAATTCGCTGAGCCATGGGGGCTTTTAGCCACTCGGCACGAAGCTCGGGTAGCTGGTACATCTGAGGGTCCACCAGAAGAACGGGAGGGACACTCGGGCTGCTGAAATCCTGCTCGTTGATTGAAGGGTCGCAGAAGGGGCAAACAGGGAGACAACAAAGCAGAAGGGAGGCAGATTCCGAGAGCCCCGAAGGCCGGGGTGAGGATTCTTTTAACTGCGTAGGGGTAGGAGGGTTTAGCATTCGAGGGTACAATCGGGAGAAGGCTAAAGGGAGGGGAAATATAACATTAACCAGTGGGGAAAAGGGAAAGGAGTGTTCTTGGTGGAAGAACCAAAGGGAAAACGTGGAACAGAGAAGATTCTAGGCTAAGGGGCAGACTTGAACAATAACTGACAGGACAGGGGGAGGGTACAATTCTCTTCCAAAAGGGGGTGGAGAACTCATACAACTGCTGTTTCCCATGGCAACCCTAGACTGCCTTCCCCAACCCCTCCTCCTACAGGCAGAGGAGAAGGAGAAAGTGGGGGGATGATGCCCAGCATGGGAGTCGAGAATGCTGAGCAGAGATTTCAGCTGTCCAGGGAGTCTGAACTTTTAACCCTTTCCAAGAAATGAGGGCTTTGTAAAATATTACTCCTCCTCGATTTGTAGTGGAAGAGAGACAGTCTGGGACCTGAGATGTTAGAAGAAGAAATATTTAGGTGGGAGGAGATGATGGAGGTAGCTTTTAGCTGGACTTTTCTTGTTAGCCATAGACTGAACCAAAATCTCCTGCAGTAGAGACTGCATTTTAGGGGGATGCAGTGGTGACCCAAGGAGACCTGCTTCAGCAACCACCAGCGAAGGAATGGCAAGAACAGAGGAAAGTTGAGGAGGGAATGGTGATGCCCTCTGTCTTCAGGAAGAAGATGATCTCTGTTCTTGGACCCTCGGCCCCAGGGAAAAATGGGGGGGACTGTAGTCCCAAGATGAGAAGCTGAACTGTTGTATCTTTGGGTCTGTGGCAAAGCATCCTTAAAGGAGCCCTATGAGCAGTCTGTCCATGCACGGTGGTGAGAGCACTGTGACATGGAAAGGAGAGTGTCACACTGGCAGATTTTCTCTGGGCGGTTGCCATGTGTGACAGGGAAACACAGGAGGTGGCAACTGTGTTTCCTGGGGAGTCTGTGGTGCAAGAGAGACTTCTCTCTCCCTTGATAGTTTGAGTATTGATTATCTGAAGGGTGGTAATTTGATCAGGAATCCCGGGTGATGTTTCATGGTGGGTGTTTTTTGGAAACTGGGAGGAGGAGGGGTGTTTTAAAAGGTCTTCATCCTGGATTTAGTTTATGTGTTTTCTGTAGTAGTAGTTTAATAAAGTTTTTTTTTCCCTTTGTTATTAAGCTTGGGCCTGCTCTGCTCTGTTCCTGATAACATCTCACAGCATTTATTTAGGAAGGTGTATTTTCATGGGGGCACTGGCATTGCGCCAGTGTCAAACCATGACAGACACTTCGGGCTTTTCTTCTGCCTTGGACTCCTGGAAAGGTTTGTGCAATCCCCTCTGAGGCCCTGAGGTTTCAGGGCTCAGCTCCAAATGCACCACGGGGCTCATTAGGATCAAGCAAATCCTGATAAGCCATGGCTCTGCCTTGATTTCCCTCTGGCCTGGTGCAGTTCATCAGTAAGTTTTCCTACTACAGTTATGAGAATTATTTCAAAGAGCTTCTAAGAAATATTTATTCCTATTTTAAAGGGTATATTTTATTACTCTTCTTTTTATAGCAGAGGTGATGGCAGTATTCAGTGATTCATAGTGATCCAGGGATTCTCTTAAGAATGTCTGGCCTGCTCAGAGAAGCTGTGCCTTGAGATGTGACCCAGTGGGGACAACCTTGCTCCACATTCCCCAACCCATCTTGCCTCTCCTTACTCATCTGGGGCCTGCTTTGCTTGGAGAACTCATTGCACACAGCCAAAGAAGGGTTTTCTTCTTCTTTTTTTAAGCAATCTAAATCTCCCAAGTTGCCCACTAAAAACAGACACCCTCCTCAAGGGTGTGCCAAGACCAAGCTGCCTCCAAGGAGGTACAATTGCAGTGACACTCGTTGGTGCCGCCAGGTGCCATGGCCACGGCCACAGGCGTTCCTTAGTTTGGTGCCACGGCAACCAAGGCCTGGAGGCGTTGTGATGGTTGGTTGCCATGGAAACCTGCCCTGGGCCCCTTGCTCAGGGCTGCTGTCACTGCCCAGAGCCAGAGGGGATCCCGTGCTGGGGGCTTGTGCCACGGCCACCTGCCCTGTGCCGCGCTGGCCGCTCAGGCGCCGCGGAACCAGCAGCAAACGCCAGGGCCAGGGCCAAAGGCCAGGTCAGCCAGACAGAAAGGGGCTGTGCTGGGCACTGTTTCCATGTCAACCCTCACTGGCTGTGACACCTGGGTCACCTGTCCTGGCAGTTGCCATGGCAACCCAGCTCATTGGAAATACAAGGGTGGACAAAGGTTTTAGTAGGGCCTGTCACAACAGGACAAAGGGGAGTGGTTTTAAACTAAAGGAAGGGAAGTTCAGATAAGAAGAGATAAGGAGGATATTTGTGATGATAAGATTGGTGATACACCAGGACAGGTTCCCATGGAGGTGGTCAGTGCCCCATCCCTGGAAACATTCAAGTCCAGCTGGGGCAGGGCTCTGAACAACCTGATCTGCTGAAAGATGTCCCTGCTCATCGCAGGGTTTGGATGAGATGAGCACTGCAGATCTCTTCTCATCCAAACCATTCCAGGATTGCATGGGGAGAAGGGGATTCTCAGTGGACTTTGCTGGCTGGTCCTGGTACCTGATCTCCACAGTCTCTCCTATCCTACTCAATCTTCTTCATCAATGTTTGTTTCCTGCCTATTCTAAATTTCTGTTTGTGTGTCTGTGTGTGACTACTGAGCAGGGACAAGGAGGCAATGAGGCCCCAGGCCTGCAAGGGTCACTTGTCCCCTCCTGGACCCAGGGCCAGCAGCCACGGCCAAAGTGCTGCACAGGTTGGCTCTGTCAGGGCCTTGCAGCTGCTGCACATGCCTGTGCCCTCTGCAGCCCAGGCTGTCCTACGGTGTCCCTGCCCTGCGCCTCTGTCCCTGCAGGCTGTCCTCATCCCCCGGCTGCCCCACCTGGCTGGCCCCTTCCTTTGCTGACAGCTCTGCCTCCTGCCTGCCTCTGCCTGGCCACACAAAGCCTTGGGCTGCTCCAGGCTCCTACTGGGGACGTGCTGCACCGCAGCCCTGCCCTGGGAGGGAAATTCCTTTCTTCTGGTGTCCAGTCTGGGCCTCCCCAGCTGTACTTGGAGTCTTTACTTCCTTCTCATGCTTATGTCCTCTATGAAGAAAAGCTCCAGCCTCTCTGAAAGCACCCTTTAATCCCTCCCAGGCTACTCCTGTTCTGTCCTCAGTCTCCACACCACTGAGCCCAGAGCCCGCAGCCTCTACCTGCTGATTATGTGATGAGGCCTCCAAACCCCATCTTGGGAGATTTTTGGCTCCTCTCCAAGGTCTATGGAAACGGAAACTGTGATCAAAGTTATTTTCTCCCAGAACTTGCAGTGACAGAAGATGAGTCAATATCTCTAAACTGAATGAAGGTTGATTTTCATTTGTTAGAAGGAGGAAATATTTTACAATGATGAGAGTGGCAGAAAACTGCAACTGTTTTTCCAGATAAGTGGATACCTCATCCCAGGAATGCTCCAAGAGCAGGAGCTTTGTGCAACCTGACCCAGGGAAACCCCGTCCCCTCCCCAACAGGATGGAATTCCTGTTGTGTGGGTTCTCTTGATGTGCTGGGTGCCCTCACAGCGCTTCTGGCCAGAATGTCTGCTGAGGGCATCCAGGCTACTGCAGGGGCTGTGACCTCACAGCCATCACCATTGCAGCCCTGTCCCCTGGGCCTGGCTCTCCCCTTTCTTCTGCCCCTGCCTTGTCTCTGCCGGCATGAAGAGTTTTGTCATTAAGATCTTGTCCCCAAGGTGCTGGGGCCAATGGCTTCCCTGTCAGGCTCCTGGAGCAGAAGTGGCTTTCCAGAGCCCAGCCAGAAATGAGCCCTGAGGCAGCAGCTCTGCAGTGCTGGCCACCAGGCCGGCTTGCCAAGGGAGGCTTCTGGCCATGCCCTGCAAGCAGCTGCTGCTGCCAAGGTGCCTTTGGTGCCTCAGGCTCTGCCTGGCACAGCTCCCAGCACGGCACTCTGCCCTTGTGCCCGAGGCCTTCCCTGGGCTGGGGCTGGCCTGGGGCTTTTCCTGCAGCGGGACCTGCCCTGCTCCTGGCACAGGAAAGGCAGTTCCTGCTGGAGCAGGAGGCTCTGCCTGCACTGGGCTCAAAGAACTTCAGCAAGGCCCTGTTGCCTTCAAAATTGGTTCCCAGAGCACTATATTAGAATAATTGTTACAGCTTCTGGACTGTGGAGTAAATAACTCTGGTTAAGATCCTTCTGTCTAATCATGATCAGAATCAATCAGAGCTGTATTTATATAAATATTTCTGGTATTCCATCGTTAATCCTGTGGGACAAATTGCGTTAAGGTCCTATTCCACCTGTCCAATCTTTTACACCTTTGACAAATTGTGGGGCCGGGATTGGATCCAGTCACTCCCAGTCTCCTCTCTCGGGTCCTGCAGTGGTTTGAGGCTACATGGTGGCTGCTGGGTGTCATTTTCCACCTCATGACTCAGCAGGAGTTTCTCCAATAAAGAAATAAAGCTTTTGCCTGAAGCTCCCACTCTGCCCATGACAGGAACCCCTGTGATTGCCTGTGCCATCCTGGCTCTTTGGCAGCCTGGGGACTCCTGGGATGTCACCGTGGAGCCCCCGTGAGTGCCTGTGACAGATCGGTGCCTGAGAAGCCCAAGGTGCCCTGGGATGTCACCATGGAATGGCTGTGACTGCCTCTGACCACACGGCTCTTGACCATCCCCAGAAACTCCTGGGAGGTCTCCATGGAGCCCCTGTCTCTGCCTGTGACATTCCAGCTCCTGAACAGCCTGGAGACTATTGGAAAATCCCCATGGAACCCCTCTGAGGGCCTGTGACAAATCTGATCCTTAGCAAGCAAACATCACCAGGACCCACTGCTATGGTCAGTATCCATGGCAACCATCACCAGTCCCTGTTGCTATGGTCAGTTTCCACGGCAACCATCACCAGGACCCATTGCTATGGTCAGTTTCCATGGCAACCATCACCAACCCGTGTTGCTATGGTCAGTTTCCATGACAACCATCATCACCCCATGTTGCTGTGGTCAGTTTCCATGGCAACCATCACCAGTCCCTGTTGCTATGATCAGTTTCCGTGGCAACCGTCACCAGTCCCTGTTGCTATGGTCAGTTTCCATGGCAACCATCATCACCCCATGTTGCTGTGGTCAGTTTCCACGGCAACCATCACCAGGATCCATTGCTATGGTCAGTTTCCATGGCAACCATCACCAGCCCCTGTTGCTACGGTCAGTTTCCATGACAACCATCATCACCCCATGTTGCTGTGGTCAGTTTCCATGACAACCATCACCAGTCCCTGTTGCTATGATCAGTTTCCGTGGCAACCATCACCAGCCCCTGTTGCAATGATCAGTTTTCGTGGCAACCATCATCAGGACCCATTGCTATGGTCAGTTTCCACGGCAACCATCACCAGCCCCTGTTGCAATGATCAGTTTTCGTGGCAACCATCACCAGGACCCATTGCTATGGTCAGTTTCCATGGCAACCATCACCAGCCCCTGTTGCAATGATCAGTTTTCGTGGCAACCATCACCAGTCCCTGTTGCTATGGACAGTTTCCGTGGCAACCATCACCAGTCCCTGTTGCTATGGTCAGTTTCCATGGCAACCATCACCAGCCCCTGTTGCTATGTTCAGTTTCCATGGCACCCATCACCAGCCCCTGTTGCTATGGTCAGTTTCCATGGCAACCATAATCACCACATGTTGCTGTAGTAACTTTCCATGGCAACCATCATCACCATCCCCTGTTTCTATGGTCAGTTTCCATGGCAACCATCATTTCCAACCCCTATTGCTGTGGTCAGTTTCCATGGCAACCATCACTGGCCCCTGTTGCTATGGTCAGTTTCCATGGCAACCATGACCATCCCCTGTTGCTACGGTGTGTTTCCATAGCAACCATCACCATCCCCTGTTGCTATGGTCAGTCCCTGGGTAGCTCCATGGAGACCCCATGCCAGGTATGGTTGCCATGGACACCAGCTCAGGCCTGGAGCCACAGCCCATTGCCATGGAAACCATTGGCAGTCCCATCCCCAGGGTCATGGGATCCCAGAGACACAGAATTGGCTGAGCTGGGAGGGCCCCATCAGGATCCTCGAGGCCAACTGCTGGCCCTGCACAGGACACCCCAACAATGCCAGCCTGGGCCTGGCAGCGCTGTCCAAACGCTGCTGGAGCTCAGAGAGCCCTGGAGCTGTGACCCTTCCCTGGGCAGCCTGGGCAGTGCCCCAGCAGCCTCTGGGCAAAAACCTTTTCCTGAGATCCAACCCGAGCCTGCCCCGACTCAGCTGCAGACTCTCCCTCCACTCCTGTCCCTGGGCACCAGAGTGAAGAGGTTCCCACAGCCCCAGCCAGGGACCCGCTCCCAAGGCTGTTGCCGTGGCCACCAAGGCTGGCACCAGCTGGGATGCTTGGTTTCCACAGGCCGGGGTTCAGGAATGGGATTCCCCAATTTCCTGCTCCCACCAAAACCGTGCTGCCGCTCACTGCCCTCCCACCTCCCATGGAAAGCACAGAAGGCAAAGATCCTGGGCTGGGATGTGGTAGATAGGGACAGGCGAACGGAAAATTTCGGGATGTGACGGAAAGCAAGACCCTTCCCCCCTCATCCTGTAATAAGTAATCAATCACCCCTGAAGCATGCAGCCCCTCCTAACTTCAGTAGTTTTCCACTCCTTACTAACCCTAGCCGGACCCACCGTCCCCCTTTGACGTAGTAAGACCCCCTTGACTATTTAACCTCACGAGATGAGATAATAAACGCCATTTGACCATCCACCACATTGGTGTCTGTGCATGTCTGTGGCCCGAGTGACCGGGCGAGGCCGGGTCGCCGTGCTGTGTCTTGAAACCAGGTCGCCTGCCTTCTCCGCGGGAGGCAACACTGGGATAAGAACAATTTACTGGGAATATCAGCGAGACAAGGAACAAACAGGAACAGAAACCATATTGATAACAGAAGGGATAAGAAAAACTATTTATAGGGAAAACTACATCACCACCAACCGTCCCGTCCCAGCCACATATTTCCTCCTGCCTGGAAAGGACACCCTTCTCCTCAGGGACAGAGAGAGGGAGTCCCTTTCCTGCCCCTGGCAATGACCTGAGTTGGGAGTGAATGTCATGACAGGGCCCTGGCCAGACCTCCATGTTCTTCACTCCCACATAATGCCATTGGCAGGGGCAGGAGAAGGTACAGGTGTCTTCCCAGCATGGATCACAGGGAACATGGGTCACCAGGGCTCTTCCCGGTGTGGGTTCTCCAGTGGGGGATGAAGCTGGAGCGGTGCATGAAGGTCTTCCTGGAGTTGAGGCATTTGCAGGGCTTCCCTTACCGGTGACTCCATTGCTTTCTGGTCAAGTTCAAGCTCTGGGGGAAGTTCTTCCCACACTAGGGACACTCGCAGGGCCTCTCCCCGGTGTGGATGCGCCGGTGCCTGACAAGTGTGGAGTTGTGCTTGAAGCCCTTCCGGCAGTCAGGGCAGCGGAAGGGCCTCTCATCCGTGTGAATCCGCTCATGCAGGAGGAGATTGGAGCTGGTCTGAAACCTCTTCCCACATGTGGGGCACTCGTAAGGCCTCTCCCCGGTGTGGATGTGCCGGTGCCTGACGAGGTGGGAGTTGCGCTTAAAGCTCTTCCCGCAGTCAGGGCAGTGGAATGGCCTCTCCTCTGTGTGACTCCGCTGGTGGCAGAGGAGATGTGAGCTGGTGTGAAACCTCTTCTGACACTCAGGACACTCGTAGGGCCTCTCCCCAGTATGGATGCGTTGGTGGATGATGAGGTTGGATCTGAAGCTGAAGCCCTTCCCACGCTCCCCACACTCGTAGTGCCATTCCCCGGTGTGGATCATCTGGTGGCAGATCAGGTGGGAGCTCTGCCTGAAGCTCTTCCCACACTCCAGGCATTTGTAGGGCTTCTCCCCATCATGAAGCTGCTCATGGACCACCAGCTCCGAGCTCTGGCTGAAGCTCTACCCACCTTCCTGGCACAGGGTGGGTCTTTCCTCCCCAGAGCACCCTGGGCTGGCTTTGCAGCCCCTCCTCCTGTGGAATCTCCGTGGCTTTTCCTTCCTGTTGGATTCCTGCACCATGGAGCCGCTCAAAACAGCCTCTGCCACGAGGTTCTGCTGTGGGGATTTGTCCTCCCTGGTCTCCATCCTCAGCTCCTGATCTGGGGGAGGAAGGACAAGGAGAGGATGGGATTTGCCTCTGTGCCAGAGGGAAGGGAAAGGAGATCCCCCCAGTGCATTCCCGATAGGACGGTGTCAGCAGCGGGGCTGTCCTGCAGACGGGGGCCGTGCTGGGCTGGGAGATGGAGCAGGAGAGAGGGGGAAAGGGGCACTGACTTCCTCCTCACCTGCCTGGTTGTCCCAGGGCACCTTTCTCTTCCTCGCAACCTTCTCCTCCATCCAGCCAATGTTTGAGGATGGGAAATTCTGTTTTGTGAGGAAAACAAGGGATAAGCACGTTGAGTTTTGTACTGGTTTGAGGGCAAACCAGGGGGAGAGGCTAAGCCAGAATTACAATTTAATAAGAAATTAAAATCAAAGCAATGATACAGAAACCCTGGCTGACACGGAGAGAGTCAGGATATAACCTGACACACCACTGGTCAGGGTGGTGGCAGCCATCTGATGAAATGGTGGCTGCAATCCTGTTGGAGTGATGAACGTGATTCTGTCAAAGCAGTGATCCTGCAAAAGGGTCTGGTCTTCCTCTGAAGGTCCAGTGATGGTTATGGAGCTCTTGTCCTCTGGGAATCCAGTAGGCAAGGTACTCCTGGTGTTGCAAGGGTGAGATTATATCCAGGTAGGAATGCTTGGTTCCTCCCCCTGGGCGGAGCATCCCACAATGGGATGATGTAATTTTATCGGTCCTGCAGTGACACTCAATGGCCCATTAACAGAAGATGGCCCCTGGAGGGCGTTATCAGGGCTGAGTCATGGAAGAGATAAAGAACACTGCCCCACTTGTTTATAACAGTTTATGAAGATGGTGACTGAAAACATACTTTTGGTTACATCTTACATTGTCACCTGAAGCAGTGAGGCAATCTCTGCTCAGGGTGGAGGGGTGAACACCACCCCCCCTACCCAAACTGGCTCTGGTGTAAAATCCCCACCCTGGGAAGGCCACACACACAGGGGACAATGTCACACTTGCCCTGCCCCAGGGGAGGTCTCTGTCCCTGTCACTCCCTTGCTCTCCCCCCGTTTCTCCTTCTTTCCATCTCTCTCTCTACCTCATATTTACTGTTCAATAAAATCCACTTTGGATTCAGTCTCCTTAGCACCTTAACTGGGGCAGAGGCATCTCTCTAACAATTTTATTAACCAGATTGTTGTGGGTATTCTCAGCTCAGTCAGAGAGAAAGGTTTTCTAACCAGGCGACAGCCTGGGAAGCAGGTGGGGAGAGAATGTAAATAATTCTCTAATCTACCTTGTTATTCACATTGTTTATAGATGTGTTCTGCCTCTGTGCGTCATTCACTGCACACCAATGCTGTGAAGTGTTTTTACTCTAAGACCAATGAAATTAGTCTGTTCGATGTTCTCTATATATAGATGGGTGCATTTGAAATAAAGGAATGAGTTCATTTTCTTAGCCTTCTGATCTGGAGTTCTCTGTTCCCATCCTGCTCAACAGCGTCAGATTGTGATATTCTTTTGGCACAGTGAGTTCAGGGCACTGTTGTCTGACACCAAGTGCCTTTGACAACAGCATGGTTCCCTCCTCTGAGGAGGTTCTGGTTCTTTCTGGAGGAACTCTTGGAAACTTGGACGCAGCTTCCCCTGAGCGACTTATGGGAGAACTTATGAGGAAAATGGCTGTTGTGGCTGGCCAGTGCAAAGAAAATATTTTGTTGTCCTTCCTTGAAAAGTTTGTTCAAATCACTGGAGGAAAGGGAGCAAATGATATCAGCAAGACTGACAAGGATCATTCATCACAATGTGAGGAAAGCAAGGCTACTCAAGTCCTACAAGAAGCCCAGCTCAAGTAGCTAAATTCCCAAATAACTCCCAAATTCACAGGCTTGGGGGCTTTGCCAAATGTGAGAATCATTATTTTCTTTGTCCCTGTCACCTTTTTGACAGATACACTAAGCTTTCCCTTCCCTTTTATAATCTGTATTGGGCCAAATTTCCACTATTCTTTTATCGGAATCTGCCAGCAGCTGAGCTGGAGCTGTGCAGGAACCGATGAAATTTGGAATTGCTACAGAATTGCTTCTGTTGTCGGTTTGTTCATGTTTGGGATTTGTCTGCGTTTCCATCACAAGTGACTTGTGGGAAGAGCAAATATTCCTCAAGGCACATTATGTAGGCTCAAGTTTGATTTCTGCCGAGTTTATTTTGTCCAGTGCCCTGGGGATGCTCGAGGGGTCTCTGTGCCTCTCGCCCTGGGGGATGCTTGGGAGGGGCTTGGGGAGGTTGTCCCTGCCCCTGTCACCCCAGGCCATTCCCCATGGGGTCTCCATCGTTTTCACTCCAGGGAATTCCTGCGGGGGTCTCCCTCCGTCTCACCCTGTGCCAGGAGAGTGCTCATGGGAGTCTCTGTCTCTCTCAGCCCAGGGGGTCCTCGGGGGTTGAAACAGGGTATTTTACAGGATACATTTAACAGGGTAGAATCCATTTGTATTTAGGTGAAATGTGCTGCTTTGAATCATTAGTAGCTTGCTAGCATAGGTAAAATATGCTGTTTAGTCTGCTAGTTCTGCTGCACTTGTAAAATCTGCCTCAGCTGAGAAGAAAGAATGTGAATTTCCAAGCTGAAGAAATAAGAGAGGCCCCTTGAACTTTGAAACAAAGAGGAAAAAAATCCAAAGCTGAGTCTGCAAGAGTTGAACAAAGTGACCGGAGAGTTCTCTGTACAAGGACTGTTCTCTGTACTAGGACTAATGGGGTTCCAGAGTCCATCAGGACTCAGATCTAAACTGGAAATTCATTGGGAAGAAGTGATTTGTTGACTTAATACCCCAAAAAATCTCACCTGCTCTGTCCAGTTGTTTCTTCTGGTGGCATCAAGCAGTGCTGCATGATCTTGGAGGTCTTCTCCATCTAAATAATTTCTTTCGTCACCCTGTCTAAACAACCAAAACTGGGGTGGAAATAAAGAAATTAAGCAAATAGATCTAAAGCTGCACCATTTACTAGGATTTGGGGGTGAATTTGGGGTTGGTTCACTGGAATATTTGGGAGAATTTGGGTGTTCTGAGGCTATCAAAAGCAGGGGACATGTCCACAATCTCATAGGTGTGCTGGCAAAACGTGTCCACCTGAGCCCACCTGTTCTCCAAGAATTCTAATTGTCTGTCCCAGTCCCTGGCCTGGGTCTCCCCATTTGGGATGTTCCCCCAAAGTGCCCAAATGGCTGCTGAAGTGCCCGAGCTGATCCTGGCTGTAAATGTTCCTGTCCACCAACGTCTCCTGGTCAGTGCCACGGGAGGTGGGAGTTTAGGGGCTCCTGGGGGGACTGCAAAGGGCTTCTGAGGGCATTTGTGGTGCTGGGAGGGGGCTTGGCAGGGTCTGTGAGGGAGGTTTGGGTCCCTGACAGGGCTGCATGGCTTGCAGAGGATTTGGGTAGGTCTTGGGGGAGATGCAAAGGGGTTTTGGTGGTTCTTGGGGTCATTTATCTTGCAGGGAGTAGTTGGGGGAGTCCTGGCTGGGAGCTGTGGGGTAATTTGAGGAGTCCGGGAGTGGCTGTGGGGCTGGGAGGGCGTTTTTGGGTGGTTGTGACTCCCCCAGACCCCCAAAGCTGCCACCAGACCCCACCCCCCAAGATACTGCCAGGGGTCCATATTTGGGCTCAACCTCCTGGCCCTGCAGAAGATATGGGGGGGTCCCCAGGGCTGTGTGTGTCCCCCCCCAGAGCATGTGTGACCCCCTCCCATCCCATTGTCACCCCCTTGTCCCTCCCCACAGGGCTCCTGCCCCAGCTCCTGCTCCCCCAGGAGGGAATTTGGGGAGGGGGCAGAGGGGGTGTGCAGCCCCCGCCGGGGGATGACCCCGGCCCAGCCCCTTTGTTCAGCACCAAGCTGGGCTCGGGGCCGCAGGAGGAAGAGGCCGGTGGGAAGCAGATCCTGCAGCTGGGACAGTGCTGGGGGTCAGGGCAATGTGAAAAACGCCAATCACTTGGTTTTTAAAATTTTTAAAGTTTAATAATAATAAAATGGTTATAAAAATAGTAATACAATTAGAGTAATCAAAATTTAGAGTTAGGACAATTACAAGACAATGAAAAGCAAAGAATTACGGACGTCCGGATGCTCTCGGGCACTTAAGCCACGACAAGCATGCCTTGTGAACAAAGGATTAACCTTAAAAGCAATAGCCTGTTGCATATACAAAACACTTCATGATTATGCATATATTTTATTTAAAACAAGAAATTCATATGGTACTTGTCAAAAAGTTTCTGTTAATCCCCAGGCGCCTTCGAGTCTAAGTCAGGCTTGAAGAACTTCGTTTCTGTTGATAAGGAAAACCATAAATTCCTCTTCTCTGGAAAATTTAGGGGTTTCTGTAATTGTTATCTCTGTGTGAAGAATTCCTTGATTATCTTCTTCTTTTCTAATAAAAAGAATATCTCACACACATAGTTTCTATTTTAACTACTAATGCTTAATTTTGATTACAAAACTACATTTACTACATTATTAGAATGTTAATACAGCATAACTTTCAGCATAATACATAGAGTAAATATCTGCATAGAGCCATATAATATGCATTTTTCACAGCAAGGTCCTGCCCTGCACACCTGGCTCAGGTGGGACCCTGCCCCGGCAAGGGACATTCCCATCCCCACGGATCAGGGCTGGGAGCAGCACTTGGAGCACGGACATGGAAATACTGGGAGCGACTGGGAGCACACTGAGGTTGTGAATTATTCCCCCCGCCTCCACCTTCTCAGGCTGCCCTGCCAGCTGAGAAATGCTCGCTGGGCCTCGGCCTTGGCCAACAGCCCCTGGGCTCAGCTCCTCTGGAGCTCATCACAAACACTGTTTGCTCCAGGCACTGCTGCTGCCCAACCAGCTCCTGCTTGCTTTAGGAGCAGCCCTGGGAACTGTTTTTGTTCCCTCGGTGGCACAACATCCCTGTTCTCACCCTGCCAAAGAAAGCTATTGATGCCAAGTGCGGCCAGGATGAAACATTGCTGGGACTGAAGCCCCTCTCTTGGGGCCCTACAAACAGCACTCCAAAAGGAGCCCCTTGCAGCTCTCCTGGGCCAGCGACTCCCTCTGAGTGGGGCCTCTCCAAGCCGGGAACTCTCCCGTTTGCTGCACTCGGGGGATCCCCAACAACGAGGGAGCCTGGGCTGATCCCCCCACTCCTCCAGGCTCAACCCTTCCCCCGCTGGGGAGATGCCAAAGCACCCGCAGGGAGCATTTCCCTGCCCTCAGGGGAATTTCTCACAGGTGCCTTGCACTGACTCCTTGTGCCTGTGTGCACACAGGAGTGCCTGTGCTCGGGAAATGTGGCAGAAATGCTGCTCTCTGAGGGGTCTGAGGGCCTTGGGTAGCTGAGCCAGTCAGGCCTGTAAGTAAGGTCAAATCACAAGGTGAAAGTGAAGTTAAATGCTGCTAAGAGTTGTTCTTTTGCTAAGTTGTTATGTTTAATATAAGTTATAAGATGAGTTAAACACTGTTAAATGTTATTCCTCTGTTAAATTGCAAAGTCATAGGTTATTAGTTAGGTAAAATGCTGTAAAGTGCTGTTCTTTTGCTAAATTGTGAAGTTAAAGTAGAAGTTAAGGTTAAGGTATGAGTTAAGTCCTGTCAAGTTTGAGCTCTGTTAAGCTTTTAGGCTGTATTCTTTTTATCCTTGCCCTCACTGTCCTTGTGTCACACACACACAGGGCCAGTTCTCTGATAATTTCTGGTTTGATTGCCTGGATTTTGTTTGGTTTTGTTATTGCTTTGTTTCCTTGGAGTGCCTGAAGTATCCAGTCAGGAGCAGAGCGACTCTTGCCAAGGAACTTGGCCGTGCTGTCACTTAATATTAAAACTAATCTTAATATTAAATTAAATGGTTTTTGCTGATCCCTTGCCAGGGGATTTTTTCAGCGCTCTCAAGCCCTCGTTGGTAACAGGGTGAAGGAGCCCTGGCCCAGGCTCTGGCCCTGGGGGACACAGGGACGCTGCCGGGGGGTCCCTGTCCCCCTGTCCCACCCCCCACGGCCCCAGCCCCCGTCCCCGTGTCAGGCTCTGGGGTCGATCTCGTGGAACATCCTCTGGGGGAGGCTGCGGCGCCAGGGCCAGGGGGACCCGGGGGGACAGGGGACCCCGCTGTGCATGAGCAGCGTTGGACTTCTCTGGGGGAACTGTGAGGGGGGCTGGGGTGGAGTGACCTCCCCAGTGACCTCACACAGCCCCTGTGATGTCACACAGCCCCTGTGGTGTCACACAGCCACCTTTGATGTTACAACCCACTTTGGGATGTCACACAGCACCCTTTTGATGTCACAGAGTGAACTCTGAGATGTCACTCTCTGATGTCAGAGTTGTGCTGTGATGTCACCGAAGACTGATGCCACAAAGTCACCCTGAGATGTCACAGTCTGTTCTGTGATGTCACAGCCTGCTCTATGAAGTTACACAGCCACCCGGTGATGTCACAACCCACTCTCTGATGTCACAGAACCACCCTCCATGATGGCAGAATCTGCTCTATGGCCTCCTTCCCTATTCTATGATGTCACAGTCCACTCTGTGATGTCACAAAAACCTCTCTGAGATGTCATACTGCCACTCTGTAATGTCACAGCACACACTTTGACCTCACAGCCCGCTCTATGATGTCATATAGCCATGCCATGATGTCACAGCCTGCTCTGTGATGTCACACAGTCCCCTCTATCATGCCATAGCTGCTCAATGACCTCACACAAAAAACCCTGTGATGTCATAGCCTAATCTGTGACCTCACACAACCCACTCTGGGCTGTCACACAGCCCCTCTCTGACATCACAGCTGCTCTGTGCCTCTGGGACACAGCCACAGAGGTGCTGCTGTGACACAGCCCCCTCTGGGACATCGCACAGCCCCTGCCAGTGCTGAGCCCCTCTGAGCTCTGTCTGTGCCCTGCTTGTGTCCCTGGCATGCCCTGGCAGTGCCCCAGCCCTGCTGGGCTGTGCACAGGAGCTGCTCCTGGCCTGAGCTGTCTCTCTGCAGCGCTGCCCTTGCCAGGAGCTGCCTCTGGGCCATGAGCCCGGCCCAGATCAGCAGCACAGACACAGCACCAGGACTTTAATGACCCTCTGGGGCTTTGGTGCTGTTTGCATCAGACCCAGTCCCTCAGAGTGTGCTCAAAGAACTTCTCAAGAACTCCAAGTGAGATTGAAACACTGCAGTTTCTTTTACTTTGAAGAGTGTGTCCCTGTGAGGGACACAACTGAGAAAGTGTCCCCAGGTTCCAATTAGAGCAGAACACTGGAGGCAGTGATGACAGCTGGGGACAAGCAAGGCAAAGGTGTCTCTTTGCTCAGCTCTCTGGTGCTGAGCAAACCTGGATGTGTTTCAGGAATGCAAAGGGCCAAGGCTGAGCCCCAGCCCCTGGCAATGCAGATCCTGTCCCTCCCTCCTTCCTCAGGGCTCTTCCTGGGATGGGCACTGGCATGTGGGGCTGTGCAATGCCAAGGGCAGGACCATGGGGCGGCCCCTGCCAGGCTGCTGAGCAGGGACAAGGAGGCAATGAGGCCCCAGGCCTGCAAGGGTCACTTGTCCCCTCCTGGACCCAGGGCCAGCAGCCACGGCCAAAGTGCTGCACAGGTTGGCTCTGTCAGGGCCTTGCAGCTGCTGCACATGCCTGTGCCCTCTGCAGCCCAGGCTGTCCTACGGTGTCCCTGCCCTGCGCCTCTGTCCCTGCAGGCTGTCCTCATCCCCCGGCCGCCCCACCTGGCTGGCCCCTTCCTTTGCTGACAGCTCTGCCTCCTGCCTGCCTCTGCCTGGCCACACAAAGCCTTGGGCTGCTCCCAGCTCCTTCTGGGGGATGTGTTGCACCACAGCCCTGCCCTGGGAGTGAAATTCCTTTGTCTTTACGTCCAGTCTGGACCTCCCCAGGTGATCTGTGTGGCATCATTTTTTTCTCAGGTTGTTTAATATAATGAAGAAGAGCTCTACCATCTCTGAAACCACCCTCCAAGTCCTCTCAGGCTTCTCTTGTTCTGTTCTCAGTCTTCACACCACTGAGCCCAGCGCCCTCAGTCTCTCTGGGTCATGTGCTTGAGGCCTCCAATCCCACCTTGGGAGATTTTTGTGTCCTTCCTAGGTCTTTTCAGACCTAGAAATATTGTGGTCATAGTCCAAAAAAATTTGAAATATTTTTATTGGCCTTTCAGCATTTCCTCAACCCCAAAAGCAGTCTGACCCCCTTCTCCATCCACCACTGACAGCTTTGCAGACCAGGCATGGTTCAGGCTGATTTATCCCCACTTCACGCAGAGCATCATGATACAACAAATTAACTGTTTCTATATCTATCACAAAATCATCTTTGTATAAAATTGGTTTTCTACAAAAATCCCTTGTGAATGCTGGACATGTCAGATGTTGCTGGGATGTCTCCCATTGCTGCGGGAAGAGTTTCAATGTTTCTTAAATTCTATCACGTTTACATATTTTATGTTGGCAATGAAGAGAAACTTCCTGTGACTCTGAGTGCCACCAGTTCCTGACCCCCAAAGGACACAAACCTGATGAGTTCTGGCTCCCACTGCAGTGGTGGCACTTGCACCTCCCTCTATGCCCAGAGCAGAGCTGCCTTGTCCCAGAAAGTGCCTGGCAATGCAGGGATGGAGGAAACAGGACAGGCTGTGGGGATCAGGGGCAGGGCACGGCCAGGGATTTGGGCTGCTTGTGAGCCCAGGGCAGGACCCGGCCCTTGGCCTTGATGAACCTCATTCAATTGTCCTGGGCCCATGGCTCCAGCCTGTCCAGATCCCTCTGCAGAGCTTCCTGCCCTCCAGCACAGCCACACTGCCACCCAGCTTGGGCTCACCTGGGAACTGCCTGAGGGTGCCCTCGATGGCCTCGGCCAGATCAGCAATAAAGAGATTTCACTGACCTGGCCCCAGTCCTGAGCCCTGGGGACACCCCTGGATATGACTCCATTCCTCAGCTGCTCTGAGTGCCAGGGCTTGGATGAGGGAAATGGTGGGGTGGGGGTAGGGACAAAGTGTGATTGATTGTCAGCCATGAAGGGTCTTGAATTTCATATCTGTTCAGACTGCATTAGGAGGTGCTGAGAATCAATATCAACTGGGGATTGCTGATATCAATCCATAAACAGGAAAAGAAAACTAAACAGGACAAAACAATTCTCTCTTCATTGCTTTCAATATAGTAGATTCACTTTGAATACACTTCTGAAATCTGTCTAATTGACCACAGAAGTATTGAAGACTTGAATTATTCCCATGGGCTTGTCTTGTTTGGATGTTTTGAACAAATGTTAATGAGCCTTTGTCGCTGAATTTCTCAACAGAAGAGCTCAAGAAAGGAGAGGCCTCAGGACAATTAATTAAAATTCATCACCAACCTCCAAGGGGCTGAGGATCCATCCCCATCAGAGCAGGAATGACCAGAAATGGGCACAGCTTTGTGGCTGCCCCAGCTTTGGGATGAGCCCTGGGCCTGGAGCAGGAGCAGCTCTGGAGGGCCCCAAGGCCAGGACTCTTGTGCTGGCCTGGGCAGATGGGATGGCAGCAGGGGCTGCAGAGCTCTCAGCACCTCAGCCTGAGGGGAGCAGGGCACCCAGGGAGCCTCCTTTCCCTTGGCCAGGCCCCTTCCCCCATGGTGGGGCTGAGTCCTGGCTGAGCTGCAGCTGCTGCTGTGCCCTTGCCAGGGGCTGAGGCCATGGGGCCAGTGGCCAGAGCAGCCTGGCCTGAGCAGAGCTGTGGGGCCAGAGCCGGCTGGGCTGTGCTGGGGAGAGGCCCTTGGTGCTGCACAGAGCTCAGGGCAGCTGGCAGAGCTTGCAGGGAGCTGGGCTGGCTCAGAGAGCCTGGCACAGAAACCAGCAGTGTCCATCTCAGCCTGGCTGAGTGTGCAGGGGCCAAGAAGAGCAGCCCAGGGTCCGCAAGTTCTCTGTGTGGGAGCTGAGCTGGTGAGCCCTTGAGCCCTGCCAAGTGCTGGGGCTGCACCTCCAGCTCCAGAGGAGATGTGACAGGTGGGAGCAGAGACCAATCATTCCTGCTGCATTCTTCATTGTCTTCTACAGGTGACTTGGATCCATATGTAGACGAGATGTTTTGTGTCAGATAACAATGCTAGAGTGAGAAGAATAATCTTTTTTAGCTGACAATAGTATTTCATGCAGAACACACAATGAGAAAAAATCCTGACACACCTGATCAGAAGAGCATCTGAGTTTTTCAGAGGATGAGAGACTCATTGATGTTCCAGTATTCAAACCTGTTAAAATACTTTCCTCAGGGCTTCCTTGAGATGAGAGGTGACCACCAAAGGCCAAGGCCAGCCAGAGCTCTCTGTCCTGGCAGCTTTTGCTGCGGCTTCCCGCAGCCGCCGGCCCCGAGCCGCCGCTGTCCCGTTGCCAGGAGCGAACGCCTGGGGATGGCCGGCCCGGGGCGCTTGAGGGGCGCTCGGGGGCTGCTCCTGGCCCCGGGCCAAGCGCTGACAGCCGCGTCCTGCCGGCAGGGAAGGCGCAGCAGGGCCTGAAGGAGCAGTACCGGCTGGGTTCCCTGCCGGGCCGCGGCGGCTTCGGCAGCGTCTTCGCGGCCACGCGTGAGTGACGGCGCCCGGTGAGTGGCGGGGCCGGTGGCAGGCGCAGGAGGAGGGGGCGGAGGAGGAGGAGGAGGAGGAGGAGGAGGAGGATGGGGCTGGGCAGGGCGGGCGGCGAGCTCAGCCCGCCGCTGCTCTTGGCTTGCAGGTGGCCATCAAAAGGGTGCCAAGAACCGCGTGCTGCACTGGGGCGAGCTGGTGAGTGAGCGGGGCCAGCGGGAGAAGCTGGGGCATGCCGGGCGGGGATGAGCCGAGGCCCGGCAGGGTGGAAGCCGTGAGGACGCCTCAAGGGAGAGCAGGCGTGGGGCCAGCGCAGGGCGCAGAGCACCCCGCGCTGGGTGACGGGTTCCCGACAACCGGCACGACATCAGCTCCACTGACGGCATCGTGCTCCTCCCGCAGCCCAGGGACATCAAACCAGGGAACATCCTTGTTGACCTGGCCACCGGGCAGGTCAAATTGATCGACTTTGGCTGTGGCACCTACCTGCAAGACACAGTCTACACATGCTTTGCAGGTGAGCCCAGGCAGGTGTGTGCTCTCGGTCCCGGCATCTCATGGCTCAACATCTCCCAGCCCAAGCTGGGTGTGGCAGCAGGGATTCTCCCTTTTGCTGCCCTTCATGGCACTGAGATTTCAGCCAAGTTGCGTTTGAGCAGGCCTGGGTGGGGAGCCAGCTTCCAGCTGTGATAAATTGAGGTGAATAATTTGATTCAGCCTTTTTAAGGTCAATTAGCATTTTATTAATTACAGCAAGCAGTAGCAAGCAAAACAGCGCTGGGTGGGTAGGGGTCTCCAAACCGCCCCTCCTGCAGTGTCCCACACTGCAGTGCCCCACACCCCACTCCCTTATTCAGTTTCTTTTTATAGTTTCTTGGAGGTTTCGTCATTCGTGTCTTTTGCGATAGCGGTGTGCGTAGCTTGAGCATCTCTCTGCGTCGTTTCTGCGTTGTGTCGAGGCAGGTGATCGCTGATTTCACAATCGGCTCCGGACAGTGATGGGCGTACCCGGAGCACTCCTATGTTGTCTAGTCCGGTGGCCGTTGCCTGGTGGTCGCTGATTTCATAATCAGCTCCGGCCATCCCCCGACATCCTTAGCCTGTGTCTGCAAAAAAGCTACAAAAAGCTCCCTATATGGTGATTAATCATACTTGTGATCTTGCGGTTTTGCAATATGTCTATAGCCTTGCGGTTTGTAGCAGTTGCTTTTTTTTTTATTGTCCTCCCCTATCTCCTAACAAGCAGGCTAGTCCCTTATACTTTAATTTTTATATTTCCTCCTTTAATATTCCAATTCTTTTGATGAACAAACAAGTTACCACAGTTTATCACAATCCCCCATTTTCTCTTTTACCATTTTGTTCATCAAATCGCTTTGCTGCTTCGTAGGCTAGAAGTAAAGTGTTCAGCATTGTCCTGACTAGAAACACCACTAGGACAGAGCAATAGAAAACTAATAATTTGCCAATAAGGGTGGAGTCCTAGCCTTGTTTTTGTTACGTAATATCCTGTTTTCCCCTTTTTGGCTTGCTGCTCCCTTGGTGTTTCGGAGGCACTTAGACTGGTCCTTTGAGGGATCCTAGTACTTGGCTGGCAATAGTTGGAGCATTTCAGCATTGTTCCACTTAGAGGGGGCTTGGCCTTTTCCTCTCTGCCTCGCTCGCCGACTCGGGTGCTTCGAGCCGCGAGGTAAACCATCTTCTCGGCAGCAGCAGTACTCGCCTGAGCGTCCCCTTTTCTGCTCCTGCCTAGCCTTGTACTGTTCCCAGTTCTTATCTTTGACCAGAAGTGGGTTGCAAGGAATCCCCTTCAGTTCCTTTTGACAACACCCTTTTATTATCTGAGCAGCAAATGGAGTGGGCTCGTTAGTAAACAAAAATACTCAGGGTATATTCCCTTGGTAAATATTTTCCACCACTCAGATCCAAAACTGACCCACCGATTTTTCAATTCTCCTATCCTTAGTACAGTTCCAATTAGTTTTTGCTGAGTTTTTAGCACTCAGTACAAACCTCAATTGGTGGTCTTCCCCTCTGGCAATGGACCCACCACTGTTCTTGGCAAATTTTACAAAAGGATAACAATCTCCACAACCTTCCTTATTACAAATCACTATAGAGTCTAAAGCACACAAAAGAATAACAATCTCCACAATTTTCCTATTACAAATCACTATAGAGTCTAAAGCACACAAAAGAATAACAATCTCCACAACTTTCCTATTACAATATCACTATAGAGACTAAAGCACACAAAAGAATAACAATCTCCACAACTTTCCTATTACAAATCACTATAGAGTCTAAAGCACACAAAAGAATAACAATCTCCACAACTTTCCTGTTACAAATCACTATAGAGTCTTCAGCTAGTTTGTAATTGTATCCCTTTTGCTCCCCCTTTTGGTTGATTTGGATAATGTCCACAGAGTTCATTAGTTTTTCTTAAGAGTCACTTTCAGGTTCCCAGGCTGGCTAGTCACTCTCCACTGGTTATTTGTAGCAACCGGGCCTTGCACTCGGCTGGCGTGAGTCCACCCCTTTTCGGCCGTCCTGACTGCCGTTTCTGTGGTAAGCAAAACAAGAAAGGGACCGTCCCAGCATGGGGTTAGGGAATCTTCCTTCCAAGACTTAATAAGTACTTGATCCCCTGGTTTTATCTTATGGATTGTTATGTCCAGAGGTGGTCTCTGTGCCAGCACTCCTTTCTTTCTCAATTCCTGCCTTCTGCTCATAATTTGGGTGATGTAAAATTTAATATGAGAATCTTTAAGGCAGGGGTGATCTGTGGGGGCTTCCATATCATAAGACATTCCAAATAGCATTTCAAATGGGGAGATTCCCACATCAGTTCGGGGTTGAGTTCGAATGTTCAATAAGGCAAGAGGTAGGCACTTAACCCATGACATTTTTGTTTCCAGCATTAACTTTGTGAGTTGTTTTTTTATTTCTCCATTCATTCTTTCCACCCTCCCTGAGCTCTGTGGATGCCATGGGGTGTGATATTTCCATTGAGTCCCCAAAGCTGTCAGGACATCTTTTGCAATTTTAGAGGTGAAATGGGGTCCCCGGTCCGAGTCTAAACACTCAGTTAATCCATACCGGGGGATAATTTGCTCTAATAATACTTTTACCACAGTGTTCGAAGTAGCTCGGGCCATAGGATAAGCTTCCACGTAATGGGTTAAGTGGTCTACCAGTACCAATAGATATTTATACCTCCCCACTTTTGGTAATTCTGTAAAATCTATTTGTATATGTGAAAAGGGTTGTTGTGCCAGTTCCCTTCCGCCCATTGGTCTTTCTCTTAATTGTTGTTTATTTATTCTTTGACAGGTTAAACATTGTTGGGTTACCTGTTTTGCAAGGTTATAGATCCCTATGCACATATATTTAATTGCAAATTGGTCAACCAGGGCTTGTGTTCCCCAGTGGGTTTTCTCATGAATTGCTTGCAGGACCCTTATTGCCATTCCTTTTGGGAGTACCTCCCGCCCATCCGGTAGTATCCACTTGCCTCCCTCTTTTTCCTTCACCCCCATTTGGTTTAGTTTTTGTTTTTCCTGTACCATGAAGGCTAACACATGGTTAATGGGTTCATGGAACCGGCAATGTTTGTCTTGGGGGTTATCACAGGCACACTCATGATTAATGAGTCCGTGGCACCATCAATGTTCCTTTTGGGGGTTATCACAGGCACACTGTATCGAATCAATCCCGTATGCATCCCAACAAGCCCAACATGGTTCTTCCTCTAAGTCAGCTCCACAAGTGCACAAGTGGAGCAATCTTCCCTTTGTGTGACCCCCCCCCCCCCCCCCCTTTATATGGTTTTAAACTCATTAGAGCTGCCTTTCTCGCCTCCTGGTCGGCTAAGTTATTTCCCCGTACTGAGTTTCCCATCCCCACTTGATGTACTTTTACATGAACAATAGCTATTCTTTCCGGACCTCTCAAGGCCTGGAGCACTTTCCGAATTAATTCCCCATGTATCAACCCCTTTCCCTGTGAATTGATAAGTCCCCTTTCTTCCCAGATTTTACCAAATGTATGAACCACCCCATAAGCATATTTTGAATCACTATAAATGGTCCCAACCTTTCCTCTTAGCAGTTCTAAAGCTCTGAGCACTGCATACAATTCACATGCTTGTGCTGACCAGCTGGGGTTAAGAGGACCAGATTCTATTTTCTTAAAAATTTTCCCATCCACAATAGCATACCCAGATTTCCTTTTCCCTTCAAGGACCCGAGAGGATCCATCTACATAATATCTATCCTTCCTCTAATTCCTCCTCTTTGAGATCTGGTCTTATTTTTGTTTGTTCCTCTATTTGCAAAAGACAATCATGAGTTAGTCCCACAACTGGTTCCCCGTATAGAAACTGGGCTGGATTTTGTAAGCTTGTGGTTTCAATACTTAACCTAGGAGAAGAAATTAGGATGCCTTCATACTTTAGGAGTCTGGCATCTGTTATCCATTTATCCGCTTTTTCTTGTAGTACTCCACGGATGTTATGAGGAGATAGAACCTTCAGTTCACTCCCAAAAGTTATCTTTCCTGCTTCTTCTACCAAAAGGGCAGCAGCCACTATCGATTGCAGACAGGCAGGCCACCCTCGGCTAACAGGGTCGAGAAGCTTTGAAAGATATGCCACTGTTTTTTTTCCTCCAGCCCATTCCTGGGCTAACACCCCATATGCCACCCCTTCCTTGACATTAATGAATAAAAAGAATGGTCTTTTTAGATCCGGGAGGCTGAGAACCGGGGCATTGACCAGTTCAGTTTTTAATGATTTTAACCGGGTCTCATCCTCAGAGCTCCATTTTAATAGCCCGTCTGTTGTTAATTTTTCATACAGAAATTTAACTTTCCCACTAAAATTTTCAATCCATTGTCTGCAATACCCAAAAAGTCCCAGTAACTGTCGAACCTGCCTTTTCGTTTTTGGAGCTTCCAGGGAAAGTATTCCCTGGACTCTATCAGTATCCAATTTCTTAGTCCCCTGAGTCAGCCAGTGTCCGAGGTACTTAACTTCCTCTTCCACGAATTGTAATTTCGACTTTGAAACTTTGAGTCCCTTAAGGCTTAAATAATTTAGGAGTTTTATAGTTTCTTCCCTTACTTTTTCTTCTTCTTTCCCGGCAATTAATAAATCATCTACGTATTGTAGAAGCACAATCCCCTCCCCCTGTGAATATTCTGCCAATATTTGTTCCAGAGCTTGCCCAAACAAATTTGGGGATTCAGTAAACCCCTGGGGAAGGACTGTCCACCTCTATTGTTGTTTTCTATGTGTATCCGGGTCTTCCCATTCAAAAGCAAAATAATCTCTAGAAGTTTCCTTAAGGGGACAGGCCCAAAAAGCACCTTTAAGATCTATTACACTATACCACTGGTTTTCTGGGCCAAGTTGGCTTAAAATAGTATGTGGATTGGCTACAACCGGGAATCTTTCAACTGTTCTTTTATTGATTTCCCGCAAGTCATGCACCAATCTGTAACTGCCATTCGGTTTCTTTACTGGCAGAATGGGGGTATTGAAAGGGGACATGCAGGGTTCTAAAAGTCCCTTTTCCAAAAGTCTCTTTATTTCTGTTTTTAGTCCTTCCCTCCCCTCTTTGGGTATGGGATATTGCCGAATCCTGACAGGGATTTCTGGGTTCCTGATAGTTACCTCAAAGGGTTCAATATTTAATTTCCCCACACTGTCGGGGGTATACCAAACTTCTGGGTTAATCTTTTTTTCTTTTCGTCTTCAGCCCGGAGAGGATATAGTTTTACTGTTAGTTCTCCCTTTTTTTTTTTTGCCTCTATCCCTATCCCCAACTCGATCATCAAATCTCTCCCTAATAGATTATAATCTGCTTCTGGAACTAGTAAAAATGACCCAATTCCTAATTTAAAATCACTTTCTAAAAGTACATCCTTAATTACAGGTACTCCAAAGGGTTCCCCTTTGGCCCCAATCACCTGTATTATTTCAGGTGAAACCTTACACCCTTGGGGAAGGGTCTGGACAGTTGATCTCTCCGCCCCTGAGTCCACAAGGAACTCATATTCTTGTTGCTGGGGACCTATTTTTAATTTTACCAGGGGCTCTGTTCTTTCTCTTGTCCCCAGCAGATAGAGCCCCCGACCCCCCTAATCTTCTTTGAACTGTTCCTCATCAGCAATCTTCTGCCGACACTCTTTCCTTATGTGTCCCTTCTTCCCACAATAGAAACAAACAATGCTCTCTCCACCTCTCGACTTCCCCTCAAACTGACTTCTCTGGACATCAGTCTGACCTCTAGACTGACCTCCAGTTCTTCTCTGGGGATTCCGTTGTCCCTCCCTTACTGCTGCCAACATGATTTTAGACTGCTTTTTAAAACTCTCATCTTCTCTCCTAACATACACCTTTTGAGCCTCTCGCAACAACTCATCCAATCCTTTCGTTTGCCATCCTTCTAATTTCTCCAACTTCTTCCAAATGTCTACCCAAGAATTGACTACAAAATGCACCTTCAAAAGTGTCTCCCCTTCTGGGGTATTGGGGTCCACCCCTGAATACAACTGGAAAGCTTTCTTCAATCTCTCCAACCATTCTGTTGGATCTTCATCTTTTTTCTGGTGCTCTTTAAATGCCTTTTGTACATTCTGCCCACGAGGAACAGCCCTCCTTATTCCCTGTAATATTATATTCCGCAAATCGCTCATGTGTATGCGATGTACCGGGTCTTGGTTATTCCACTGAGGATTCTGGAGGGGCCATTTGGTGTCTGCTAATGGTCCTTGCTGGTGTTCATCGTCCCAGATCCTCATACCCGTCTCCCTAATCATTCTCCTTTCCTCCACAGAAAATAGGATTCCCAAGATAGATTGCAGCTCCTCCCAAGTGTAAATGTTAGGTCCTAAAAATTGGTCTAATCATTCCGCCACCCCCAGGGGGTCTTCCAACAGATGTCCCATTTCCTTTTTAAAATCCCGGACATCTCCCGGACTTAGTGGGACAGATATATATCCCACTCCCAAAATTTGGGCTGGCTGCCCTGGTTGTGCTGCATTTGGGTTGGGTACCATTCCCATCCCATGTTCTCTAAGAGGAAATATGCCCAGTTCTTGTTTCTCCCTTTGTCAGGTTTGACTCCTAGTGACTCTCCGGGACATCCTGGGGGTATTCCCCTCTGACCCCCTAACCTCTGATCCCTCGTCATCAGATAATTCTTGAACGGGGGCTGAGGGGTCAGGGTATTGTAGCAGGGGTGGAGGTACTGGAGGAGGTGGTGGTATATAGGGAGGAGGAATAACTGGGGGTATTTCCTCCTCCTGTATGCTTTTCTTTTTCCTTTTACTATTGAGAGCAAATAGCTTTGTTCTTGTCTCCCCCATTATCCAAAGAGCTGCATATTCGCTCTCCTCTTGGTTAAAGGGCTCTTTGGAGTTAACATATATATTTAGAGCTTGACAAATCCAATCCTCAAACGACCCAAATACGGGCCAATATAGTTGGTCTCCCCTTATTTGTTTACCTCCCCAAATTTCCATACAATAATGGATCATTTTAACCCTATCTTTTCCTTTTCTAGAAGGAAAGGCATCCCAATACTTTACCATTAAGCCTAGTGGACTCTCCTCTGGGATCTGAGGAAGTTTTACCGAGATTCTCCCACCCATGGGTTCAGCAGATTTACTTTTTCTCTGACCCATCTTCTAGAGTGCCTTCTCACACTCAACACAAACAATACGACAGTCGCTTCCCCCAATTCGTGGCTCACTCCGTCGCCGGATATGGGAAACGCACTACTATGGGGTCCACACACACTTGGGGAATCTGAGCTGCCAGTTCCCCTCTCACACACACGTTCACATTCGCTACACTCCAGGACTCCCACCCCTGACCGAGCGACCGAGCAGACCGGACTACTCACGTCTTTCCGGCGCCTCCGTTTCTCGACCGGGGCTTCGCCCTGTGTGTCTTCTTTACTCACCTCAATCACCCCGGGACTACACACCCCTAAATGACACTTAAAGACCCCGTTTCCGGGGTCGAGGCTTTGTCCCTTTCACACGCATTCCGGAGCCCGCTTGTACGGGGCCCACTGAACACATACACTTATATTAAATTAGTAAGCCGAAACTTGGGGAAGTTTCTCCGGGGATCCCCTGCCCCAGGAACTTTGACGCAGTCCACCTCCACGTCTGGGTTAGGCCCGCTTGCTCTCCTCCTAACCCAGGAGCCACCCCACCGAGGGTAACTCGACGCCGAGGGGGTGCAGCTCTCCCCTCCTACGTCACCCAACCCTGGAAAAAAGAGGCCCACCACCCACCGGGAAAAAGAGGTCCACCGGGGGCTACTTACGCTTCCTGTGTGTTCACTCTTCCGCGGTTCTTCGTGCACAAAGATTAACGGGGGTACCTTTGCTTGCTACTGAGTTTTAGGTTCGTCGGTAAAGGCCCAAGGAGGAAGCCCCCCCTTAGGGCCACCGCAAAAGGCGGTGGGGCGCCTCACCCTAGTGGGGCCTCCCTCCCGGATTTCCTTTATCCGAGTCACGGCACCAAATTGTGATAAATTGAGGCGAATAATTTGATTCAGCCTTTTTAAGGTCAATTAGCATTTTATTAATTACAGCAAGCAGTAGCAAGCAAAACAGCGCTGGGTGGGTAGGGGTCTCCAAACCGCCCCTCCTGCAGTGTCCCACACTGCAGTGCCCCACACCCCACTCCCTTATTCAGTTTCTTTTTATAGTTTCTTGGAGGTTTCGTCATTCGTGTCTTTTGCGATAGCGGTGTGCGTAGCTTGAGCATCTCTCTGCGTCGTTTCTGCGTTGTGTCGAGGCAGGTGATCGCTGATTTCACAATCGGCTCCGGACAGTGATGGGCGTACCTGGAGCACTCCTACGTTGTCTAGTCCGGTGGCCGTTGCCTTGTGGTCGCTGATTTCATAATCAGCTCCGGCCATCCCCTGACATCCTTAGCCTGTGTCTGCAAAAAAGCTACAAAAAGCTCCCTATATGGTGATTAATCATACTTGTGATCTTGCGGTTTTGCAATATGTCTATAGCCTTGCGGTTTGTAGCAGTTGCTTTTTTTTTTATTGTCCTCCCCTATCTCCTAACAAGCAGGCTAGTCCCTTATACTTTAATTTTTATATTTCCTCCTTTAATATTCCAATTCTTTTGATGAACAAACAAGTTACCACAGTTTATCACACAGCCCTGCTGGCAGCCTTTGCCCACCACTCTGGGCAGGACTGGGGCTGGGGCTGGGGCAGCCAGCCTGACAGAAACAGCCATGGGTGGGGGTAGCAGAGAGGGGGGGCCGGAACCTGTGCCCCAGCTGGTTTGGTGTGCAGGTGAGAAAGGGCTTGGACTGCTCCATTCACCTGGTTTGCTTTGGATTCATAATGTTTCTTGGGGCAATGCAGGCAGGGAGGATGAAGGCATGGTTTTTTTCCCCAGCATCGAGTGGGTTTTTCCTTGTCACAGTCAGGCCTTGCCAGGGCTACCACTGCCCTCTTCCAACATCAGTGGCTTCTTTTCCAACCCCAAGTCTGTACACAAGTCCCAGGTGCTGGCGAGAGGGCAGTGGGTCACCCCGTGCGCCACTGGGGCAGCCCCCGCATGCCCAGGGATGCTGGGGCCAGGCTCTGGGAGCAGCAGCATTCCCCTGATGAAGCCCATCTCTATTCCATAGGAACACGGTCATACAGCCCCCCGGAATGGACCCACTTTGGCTGGTACTATGGCAAGCCAGCTACCATCTGGTCCCTGGGCATCCTGCTGCACCAGATGGTCTGCGGGGAGCACCCTTTCAGGAGGGGCCAGAACATCAGCTGGGACCGTCAGCTCTCGCTGCCACAACGGCTCTCTCCAGGTGGATCCTCATCTCTGGCCACGGGGGCAATACCAGTGCTGGGAGACAGCAGCAGCTCATGAGCATCCCGCTCTGGCAGCTGCTGAGGAGGTGGCACATGTCCTGCTCTCCTGCTCTCCTCCAAAACAGGGAATTGATGGGAAAGTTTAGGCCCAGCTCTGAGCCCATCCAGCATGGCCTCAGCATGGCATTAGTGGGGCAAAGCCAACAGGAGCCTTCTCCAACTGACCGGAGGGTTCTGGTTTCTCTGCCCAGAATGCCGAGATCTGATCAGGAGGTGTTTATCCATGGTGGACTTGGAAAGGCCCTCGTTAGGAGAGCTGTTCTATGATCCCTGGATACAGGACATTCATCTGCCCTAGAAGAAGGGAGAGAGCCACAGGCACACTTTGATGCAAGGCCCTGGTAAGTTACAGCTCCACACATGCCTTGGCAATCAGAAGCAAAGGAACCCAGACTTTTTGGTCCTGCCTGTGTCACTGCCCAGGGCTCATCAGATGGGAACACGCAGCCCTTATGCTGGAGCTGAGCTGCTCTGCCCAGCACTGGTGGCCGCCATCTGAGCTGGTTTTGCTTGTCCTTGGTTCCCTGACATCTGGGGCCCTGGGCAGAGCCCTGACAGCCTGGTCTCACCCCCACAGAAAGAGAAGGAGCCCCTGGAGAAGCTGTACCAGGTGGGGCTGCTGCTGCTGGAGACAGCAAGGACAACATCAAGGATGACAACCTCTCATTCCACTTCCAGTCTTGGCTGCATGGCACCGAGGCACATAGTCCCCGCACCTGTTCACCAGAACAACAGGCTGCCCTGCACGCAGTAGCTCGTAAGATTCAAACAGGATGGAGTAATCGCCGATTGCCAGATCAGCCATTATCTCTTCTGATCTGCAACGCCACCACTTCTCCCCTTGCCATTATCCTACAATGGCAAAAGAAAAAGGGGGAGGACACAGCGATCATTCTTGAGTGGGATTTTTGCCAATGCAACTATGGCATCTATTTCGTGTCGGTCAGAAGCATTAGCAGCTTTGGTAAGGAAAGGGAGGGACAGAATCATTGAACTAGATGGAGCTGCGGCTGCAGACAACAGCATCCCAGTGCGTGGAGATGATTTGGAATGGCTCCTGTGGCATTCGATTGAAGTGCAAGACGCCTTGATAGGCTCTACAGGAACTGTACATAATAATCGACCAAAAGGGCCTCTTTGGAAGATGCTTGAACGATACGGGTCAAAAGGCCACTCTGTTCTGAAAGGCCAGTTAAAGGGCCAAAGGTGTTTACAGATGCAGGGCGAAAAATGAAGAAGGCTGCATGTGTGTGGCAATCAGAAAATCACTGGCAGAAGCACATCATCTTTGGGCAACAGAGAGACAGCCTCCAAACCTTAGAACTGAAAGCCGTGTGCTGGGCTTTTGGAAACTGGAAAGATACGCCTGTAAACATAGCATCAGAGTCATTGTGTGTAGTCAGCGTAGTGCAGCGCATTGAAGATGCTTTGCTACGAGAAAGAAAAAATCAGCAGCTTGGTGAACTGTTTGTACAGTTACATACCACGCTTCAGCAAAGAGAGCAAGAATTCTGCATGATGCATATCAGAAGCCATCAGTGAAACATTAGATTAGGCGAAGGCAATGCATGAGCAGATGAAGCAGTCAGTTGTTTTGCAATAACACTTCCAAGAAACAAATTGGAAGAAGCCCAAAACAGCCATGAAATTGTGAAAATGCATCTTTTATGACTGGCTTTTCACAAAGATTAAAATGAATATGATATGTGTAATATTAGAAAGTTATGCTGTATTAATTCTCTTGAGTGGTGTGTTAAATATAGTTTTAGGTTATAACATAATGTTAACATAGAAACTCTGTGATGTATGATTTTTTACTAGCTCAAGAAAGGGATAAGATAATCAAGAAACTCTCCGCAGAGAGATAATAGTAACAGGACACAAAGAGTTACGGCCTCCTTATCGGAAAAGACAAACATTCTTCTACCTTCTCTCCATCTTTATGGAAGCACCAGGATTAAGGGGAAGAAGTTGACAAAAACCAGAAAAGTTCTTAATTAGCAAGGAATTTATGCATCAGATATGAGATAGATGAATATGCAACAGGCTGTTGCTTTTAAGGGTTATTCCTTTGTTCGCAAGGCATGTTTTTGGCAGCTTAGTGCCCAAGAACATCCGGACATCTGTAATTCTTTGCTTTTAATTGTCTTGTAATTGTCTTAACCCTAAATTTTTATTGCTCTAATTGTATTGCTATTTTTATAACCATTTTATTATTATTAAACTTTTAAAAATTCTAAAAACAAGTGATTGGCATTTTTCACAAAATGTTTCATCAAAATGCATAATCATTGCATCGACAGTACAGAATCCCTTTGGCAGATGCAAAAGGAACTGTTCGTTCCTCTCCTCAGTGTAGTCATCATGGGCCTGGTATAGGGTTTAAACCCAAAAGATTTAAAAGCGTTCCAAATTTGGGGAATGGATGTAACACATGTTCCTGAATTTAGAAAGTCTAGATGTGTCCATGTAACAATTGATACATACTCTCACTTCATTTGGGCCACTGCCCAGGCTGGAGAAAAGGCAGTTCATGTTGAAAGACATTTAACAGCCTGTTTTGCAGTTATGGGAGTGCCTGCAGAAATCAAAACAGATAATGGTCCTGCTTACAGTAGTTTATGGGTGGCTAGATTTATGATAACATGGAGGGAGAAACATGTTAGGGGAATTCCACACTCCCCTACAGGACAGGCCATAGTCGAGAGAGCAAATCGCACAATAAAAGAATACTTGAGGAAAGAAAAGACAACTGAGATTGATGCAAGTAAACGGTTAAATAAAGTATTTTTTACATGGAATTACTTGTCTCTAACAGAAGGAAGAGAGGGGCCTCCTGTTGTTATACATCATCAGGCTATTCAAAACAGTCAAAATCAAACCATTACTGGGATGCAAGTTCATTCTAAAAACATATGACTACGGGCAACTGGGAGGGACCCAGTCCAGTGTTCTTTATCGGTCAAGGATATTTCTGCATTTCCACAGGTAAAGAGTGGGTCCCTAGCAGATTTGTCTGCCCTGCATGTCAACCCCAGCAGAATGAAGGGAATATCGATATCAACTCTACTTCTTCCCACTCTTCAAGAGACTCCACAAAGAACTCGGACCAATCCCACCTTCCAGAGAAGACGTCGTGTCAAAAGTCATAGCAGGACAATCATTTGGACTGCTAGCTTGTAATGCCGTGTTAAGAAAGTGCTATAAAAATTCTGCTTGTGAGAATTGTGGAAAGCAAGCTGACATAGTGTTACATTGCAGTAGTTGTAGAAAGAATTTTGTTATACAGTGGAACCTCTTGCAAAATGATCATGCTTTGTGCTTAGACTGCTGAGATGTCATTGTTAGTATTACCTTTGAAGAACCTGGTAGGGCATTTCTGAACCTTGAGCCAGATCAGCCTTTTCCAGAAACATGGATACCAGAAAAGATTGAAGGCCTATACGAAGCTTTCTTTTGGCATCTTTTAACCAAGGCTTACACTGTTGTCTAAGCCACAAAAAGAACGCAAGCTCTTAGCCTGTGGTGTTCATTTTGCTAGTTAGGAACAAGAATTACAAAATTTTTGTTTCATTTGATTATAGGGCTGTTAGGACTGACAAAACTGTCCTTGGAGAAGACAGCATGGATTAACATCCAACCATGAACAAATATGTGGGTTACCTGGGCAATCAGACAGGGCAAAAATCATTCTGTTTATCACTAGCTACCCCCTCTGATCCCTTTTGTACTTCTTTAATCAGAGTTCCTTTGAACAATCTCACAGAATTCAGGCCTTGGACAAAGAGTAAAGCATATCCCAAGCCTGAACAAGCAGCATATGAATTTTGTACTACCGCCTGTTGTTGTGGCAGGACAGGAACAAAGAACTCCAGTTCAGAAGGCGAGAAGGAAAACTGATTTATTTAAAAATGCACCACTCTCTTTATAGAGAACACTGTGCAGACAAATTTCATTGGTCTTAAAGTAAAATCATCCCACACCATTGGTGCGCTCTGAATGACGCACGGTGGCAGAATATATCTATAAACAATATGAACAACAAGAGACATAGTGAATTCTTTACATTCTTTTCCAACTCTCTCCCAGGCCCAGCCTGGTAGAAATCTCTCTTTTTCTCTCTGACTGAACTGAGAATATCCACAACAATGAAATGAAACAAAAGGCGTTCCAATTAATGGCTGCAAACAACTCAACATTTCGACAAACTCCCCTAGGGTCCCGAGCATTCTTAATTGCAAAAAGGACTGAATGTTACAGGTATAAAAAGAACCTAAGGAGCTTGACATTTTAGGGTCTGCTCCAGGAAATTACTGTCTAGTTTTTGGATTTCAGAGAAAGGACATTAGCTCCGAAAACCTTCAGGCATTCAAACCAAGAAGTAATAGTATTTGCAATGCCCCTGGATCCCCTTGGTACAACAACATTACTGCTGTTTGTGACAATTGGATTTGGCCTGTTCCATGGTTTAGGGCCACGGCACAGATGTAACCTCCAGGAGTATTCCTCATTTGTGGGGATCGTGCCAGGCCTGCCATACCTGCTAAAGCAGCAGGAGGATCGTGTTACTTTGGCAAATTAACATCATTTGCCCCCAGCATCCAACAGGTACTCAACATAAGTCACAAGTCTCAACGTGTTAAGCGTAGCGTACACCAATTAGAATTAGGACCTGACTGTAGAGATGATGTTCAATTGTGGGGACGACCATCTGTCATTTTAGCATCAATTTTTGCACCAGGAGTTGCTTCCGCCCGAGCTTTTGAACTAATGAGACGACTGGCTTGTTGGACAGGGAAACAAATTAATATCATCTCCAAAATATTAAGTGAGCTCACCACTGACGTTGGCAGTATACGACACGCTGGATTACAGAATCGTGCTGCAACTGATTTCTTGTTACTGGCTCAAGGACATAGCTGTGAGGATTTTGAAGGAATGTGTTGCATGAATCTTTCTGATCACTCTGCTTCCATTCACAAGAGACTTTCCCTACTTCAAGAGAATATGAAAAAGCTTACTTTTGTTGAAAATCCTTTGGACAAATGGCTCAAAGAATGTGGAATTACTGGATGTCTGAAAACCTTCTTGATGGAAGGAATTAGAATCCTTCTTGTCACTTTTGCTGTGCTTATTATCTTTGGCAGAATTTTTTTGTGTATGAAGAAAATTTTAGAGTCTATTGTAAATAGAGCCTGGCTTGTCCAGAAAGAAAAATGTAGAGGAATTTCTCGTGGAACCAGGGCATGATATCCTAGATGATATTTCTTTGCAGGAAGGTGCTGGCAAGAGCGTCCTGCGGGAACAGGGCTCTGGGCTCTGCCTGGAACAGCCTGGTTTTGCTGCCGTGACCCCAGGCAGGAGTTGAGGCAGGTGAAGAGGCAGCAGGCAGCTTGTGTTTGTAGAGGGCCTGGGGCTGGACCTCTGAACCTCCACCTGGAAACATACTTGGGGGAATAGGAGCTACAGCTGGAGTGCCTGTCCTGAAAGGACCTGAAGTCATTCAGCCTTGCCAGCTTTTCTTAAGAGTGTGTTGGTGTTCCCCAGGAAAGCTACACGTTTGGGGAAATGCCTTTGGAGGAAAGGGGCTTGCTTCTCAAGGGAAGTGCTTCCCAGGGAGCTCCCAGTGTGGGTGCAAGTGTCCCCCTTTGGCTCTCTGTGGTCCTTTCAGTCTTTGAGGCTCGTTGCACTTGGCAGAGGGGCAGGGCAAGGGAGAAGGCTGTGAAGAGCAGGTTTAGCATCCGCCTGGACCTATGGAGACCAACCCAAGTACCTGCAGCAGGGCGTGTTCCCCCCTTTGGACAGAGGTGTGAGCAGGAGCATCTCTGTCCAGCCACGAGCCCCAAAGCTCTCTTTGAAAACTGTAAATTAAAAGGCCTTTATGCACACACTTTTCACATCTTCCCTGTCTGCTGGGTTTCAACTCTTGGCAATATGCATTTGCCTCTTGCTTGGGGGATGCTGCTGTGGCCCAGGGCCAGCACAGAGCTGGGCTGTGTGGACCACGCAGCCTGGAGAGTCTTGTTTGATCTTGGTGTGTCCCTGGCCTCAGAAAAGGCTGGGAAGGTTTGCCTCCCAAGGCGTCCTGCTCATTGGCTCTCCCTGTGCATCTTGGAGAGAGCAAGGTAGGCATTTCTGGCAGCTGGGCATCAGCAGGCCTTAAAATGGGGCTGTGTTGTGGAGCGAGCCCAGCTGAGATACCCTGAGAGGAGCCCAGTGCTCCTTGCTCCCCTGTGCTGACACGTGAGCGTTTCTCTGGTTTCGGGATGACCCTGGCTGTGTCAGGGGGTGCTACGTGGACACGAGACAGCCGGTCCCGTCCCGCTGGGTCCCAGCAGTGCCTCGCAGCAGTCCTGCATCCATGTCAGGATGCTGGCCAAGAGAGGTCCTGGAAGCTGAGGCAGCTGATTTTAAGCTTGTGCAGGTGCCTACAGGTCAAGGCCAACGGTGTTCCCTCAGGATACAGCAGTCCTGAGGGGTGTCCCTTATTCAAAGAAATCGGCAGACAAATGCACTGTCTGCCAAAAGCCCTTTTACTAATCTGGCAGGAGGGCAGGGCTCTGCACCCACTGAAATGTTTCTCCACCACCTATAAATTCCAGTGGGTTGATGTAGGAATTGTATCAAACATACCATCCATCTTTACACTGCTGAGGTGATTCGATAGGCAGGGGGTTAGAAATACATTGTGTCAGATTCCTGTACTTGAAGCTGATGTCCAGGCCCTGGCCAGGAGCCGTCTCCATGCCCCAAAGCAGCACAAAGTCTTCCTCATGGCTTCCCTGCACAGGGCTGGCTCCACACTTGCCCTTAGTTCTTCTGGTAGACTATGTCTGAAGCTTTTTGTCAAGTCACTCTCAGGTCAAGTTAGGCCTGCCAGGTTTTTCTTATGCTAACTGGTGCTAAGTACTTCCCTATGTCTGTGCTAATTCCTTGTTTACTCCTGTGAATTGCTTGTTCTTCCTTCTGTCAAACAAAGGCCTTGTTTCCTTGCCAAAGGTGCCTGAGTCCACCCGCTCCTTGTGGCAGCAGTTGCTTTCCTGTGGAATGTTCTACCTCCCTGAGAGTAAAGAGGGAGCTGGAGAAGAGCCTGCCCGGCTGCTCCCCATCCTTCCCCAGCACTCCTGGTTCAGTGGAGAAGTCTGAGCTGAGCACAAAGGTGCAAATGGAACAGCCGTGCACAGGAAGGCTCAGTGGGAAAGATGATCCAGGAATCATAGGCCTGGCAGCCTGAGCTTGCTCCACGGGAAGGCCTTGGAGCAGATCCTCCTGAGTGCCATCCCACGGCACCTGCAAGGAACCAGGGCATCTGCTGGAGGGTGGGAAAGCTCTGTGGAGGGACGGGGACAGCTGGGGCTCCTGGCAGGGTGTTGAGGGCTTCTGTGCGGGAGTTTGGGGGGTTGGTGCTGGTGGGGTGTTGGAGAAGGAGTTGTGTGGAAGGGGAGAGGTCTAGGCTGGAATTTGAGTCAGTTTGAAGGCAGCATCTGTGCTTTGGCACAGCTTTGGTTAGGGAGGGCAGAAAGAATATCTGTGACTTTTCCTCTTCATACTCCTGATTCTGCTGCAGGGAACAAGAGGGGAGAGCTGCACTTTACTGGCCACTTAGATATCTGTACCAGGGGGAGGATTCGCCCTTTTGCCATCTACTCATTTCTCTGGGCTACTTTTGTACCACTGAGTAGACTTTCATTTCTTGAGAGCTTTTATTCCTTAAAATATATAGGATATTATCATCTCTTCATAGAAAACCAAAGAATGGCCCTTGTTTTTGCCCTTTTTTTGTGTAGTGTTAGGTTCTGTAAAGTGATCCTCAGTGGATGAGGTTAAGGTACATGAGTTGCTGCTTTGAGATGGGAAGCAAAATTCCAAATCTTCATCTCCTCAGGCCATCCCAATTAATTTGGGAAGTTTGCAAATTTTTGGAACTACTTAAGTTGAACAACGGGAAGTCAAGCTTTCCTGAACTGAGGATTCTTACTTGCCAGATTCTTCCGTGCCTTCGCCACTAAGGCGTTTTTGTACAGAAGGCAAGAAGTTCAATGAGAAAATAATTTCAGCACGGAGTAAGAGCTTCTGACAGAGACCAAGTGTTGCCAGCAGTTGCTCCAGGTGCTCCTGCCAAGAGCCCCTGCAGGCAGGAGCACAGCCCCCAATGCACATGGGCTTTGGCTCCCTCTGGCACAGAAGCCCCCCACGGGCACAGGTCTCTGGGGCAGGAGACGGGCACCAGCGCTGCCAGGGCTCCGGGGTGGCAGGTCTGCTTGGGCAGGGACTCTGCCACACCTGCTGATGTCAGCGCTCCCCGGGACCCAGGGGTCTGAGCAGCATTGGTGCCCTGGCCCACACGTGCCTTGTCTGTGTCACACCCGCGGGTTTAGGATGGCCACCAGCCGGGACGTGTCCCAAGGAGGCCGTGCCAGCTTCTGTGGAAGGCCCCATGCCCTTCCCAGCACAGCTGTGTCGGCAGCCCTGGGGGCTCCTTCTGCTGCCCTGAGCCCGCAGAGCAGGGCAGCGTTTGCTGATGGTTTCAGCCGTTCCTAAAGACCCTGTCGGGCTGTCTTAGACACTTGGGGTAAGGAATTCCTTCCAACCTGGGCCACTTTGGGTGGGTCGGGGGCGGCCCCAGGGCAGGGGGCAGTGTGTGCAGGGGCCCTTTGTGACACGGTGCTGCGTGGTCACCGTGTCATGGAACGGGACAGCATGTCCAAGGGCCCTTTGTGACACGGGGTGACATAGGAGCTGGCAGTGACAAGACCACGCCAGAGTGCTTGGAGCACGCGACGGGACAGGACGGGACAGAGCGGTGCCGTGAGGAGCCCCCGCACAGCGCACTCGTTCGTGTCTGACCCGGAGCTTTTCCCAGGCGTTATTCCTGCAGCTGACCTCGAGGCCAGACCACAGGACTTGCTGACCTGTGGCCTTCCCGAGGCTTCTCTTCTGCAGGTGCCCTTGAGGGCAGACCGTGGGACTTGGTGCCCTGGAGGCATCTTCCATCCCTGCCACCGGTGCCCTCGAGGCCAGACCACAATCCTTGACAGGACTCTCCTGTCCTTGTGGCAGGAGCCCTCAAGACCAGAGTGCAGGACTTGCTGTCCTGTAGCCTTCCTGAGGCTTCTCTCTTGAAGGTGCCTTCCAGGCACGACTGCAGGACTTGCTGACTCGGAGCTTTTCCGAGGCATCTCTCCTGCAAGTAGCCTCAAATCCAGTCACTGCCATGGAGCAGAGATCCCTGAGAGGGCCCAAGCCGGCCTGGGTGGAAGAAGAGGAAGAAGGCCCTGGAGCTGCCCCAGTAGAGGAGCTCAAAGAGGTGGTGTGGTTCAAGACTCTACAGGAGGGTGAGTGGCAGAGCTGGGCTTAGGGTTGGTGCCTGCAGCCAGCTTGGCACCATTGCATCCCATCCCACTGCATCCCATTGCATCCCATCCCATCCCATCTCATGGCATCCCATCCCATCCCATCCCCTGGGGACATGCCCACAGACAGGACAGAAGAGGGGCCGGGCAGACACCCCACAGCGGCCGTGCTCCATCCCCTGGGGCATCCCGAGACTGTCCCTGCCTGGGGAGCTCAGGGTTGGGCTGTGTTCTCCGGCCTCTCCCGCAGCCCCTCAGCTCTGGCTGCGCTCGCTCTTTGCCAGATGCAGCCGTGGACCGCACACAAGAGCAGGACCCCGCCCGTGGCCTCTTCCGCAGAACAGTGGAGGTACCTGCAGCCATCCCCACCTGGGCTGGGCCTGCTGTCACCACTCAGCCGAGCACTGCGCTTGGAGCATTCCGTGGAACATCCCTGGCTTCCTGCCCTTCTCCTACACCTGGTTTGCAAATTTATCAAGAGGATTCATTCAGGAGGAAGAGACCAGCACCATGGGCAAAGGGCTCAGAGCATATTCACACACCTTCAAAACCAAGACCTGTGCTGCCCTGCTGGATATGCTCGTAGAGGAGGGGTTTTGCAATCCAAAGCAAATAAGCAGCCTGTGGCCAGGGTTTGATTCTCCCAGGAATTGCTTGGCCTCCCAAGCCACGCCCGCTGGTCACTGGAAGCCTTTGAGGCCATGGCAGCGTGGTGGGAAGGGAAGCACTTCTCTGGGGAAGCTGGGGACATTCCTCCCTCTGGCAGCTTTCCAAGTCTCCCCGTGCCTTCTCCAGGTGCCCGCCATGGTGAGGTACATCCACCAGTGGCTCATGGACAATCAGTTTGCTGAGCAGAGGCTGAACAGGGCCCTGCTGGATCTCACCGAAGAACAGCCTGCTGATGTAGTAATGACACTCCTGTGTGTGGCCCCATCCTGTGACAGGTATGGGGCCACCTGCCCAGAGGGCTCAGGGCTCCCCAGCCCATCAGCCTGTACAGCCTGTGCCAGGTGTCCCCAGGGCCCTCTGGCTGCTCCCTTTGCCAGCCCTGGCACCTCAGCCCCCGAGCCTGCTGCCATGCTCCCTTGCTGCCCCTCAGGGGCCTGTCCCCACAGGCCTGGGCTGCCTGGGTGCTGCTGGCGAGGGACAGTGGGCAGAGGCAGAGCTGGCAGCCAGCTCAGGTCCCCGCTGCTGCCCAGGCCACGGTGCTGTGTCCCAGACCCCCCTGAGACAGAGCTCTAACCCCACAGAGCTGCTTTCACCATGTGGAAGAGCATCATGTGCTCGCCCAGGACTGCAGAGCCAGTGCACCTGATACTCCTCGATGTGCTGGGGAGTTGGCCAGAGCACAGCACGTTCACCTCTGATGGGGACAAAATGGGTGTCTTTGTCCTGGCTGTGAGTTTCTGCAACTGGCCTTTGCTGGCCCCAAGGCCACCTGTCCAACAGCTCTCCATCCTCCTTGCCCCACTGCATCTCCCTGCCTCAGGCGCTAGGCTGAAACCTGGCCTCGGGGCAGCTTCAGTGGCACCAGGCCCGCTGCTCCCCCTGCGTCTCTCCGGGCCTCTCCCTCCCGTGCTCGGGCCCTGCCACACGGACACCTCGGCACTGAGCACTGTCTTGGGGAGCTTTGTCCTTTGCAGGCAACTGTGGTGATGTGGAAGATCCTCCAGGTGCCCTGTGTCCCACATATGGTGACGGTGTATTTCCCCCACCTACTTGTGCATCTGCTCTTGCAAGTGTTCTTCAGCACTCTGGATATGCCAGAGGAGGTCGATACCTTCTGGAAGGGATGCCAGCAGCAATACGGCCTTGCCACCAGCCCCAACAGGTGCTCCATCCCACTCGTCTGTCACTGCCACATCCCTGGGCAGGAGCCAGTGCTCCCAGCGTGACCTGGGCTTTGCTCTGCACGCAGGTTTGCAGTGCGGACCCTCAAGTCCCTGCTCTGCCAAATGGAGCACGAGGATGTGGTGCTGGCAATGGAACGCAAGCGTGGCTGGGACACGCTGCTGTGTGCTGACACCCACCACTATGCCGTGGGTCTGCTGGCCAGGTGAGACCCCCTTCTCCCCGCTGCCTCTGACATTTGTGCTCTGTGCCCAGGGTGCCCCACACAGTCCCAGTGGTTGTGGGCCAGAGGGCCTTGTCACCGAGGTGCAGCCAAGCAGACTGGAAAAGGCTGGCAGAGGAGGGTACCCACAAGGAGCCGCCTCCCAAATAGCCCAGGGCCCCTTGCAGGACGCTGGGGAAAGACCAGACCTCTGTGAGTCCATCCTGGGAGAGGTTTGTCCCCTGGCCCAAAGTCTTGGTTACTTTTTCTCCTGCCAGGGAGATATCCCGTGTCTCCATCCCCTTGTGCTCCCGGATCGCTCGCTACCTGCTCCGGCTGCTCAGCACACAGGAGCCACGCTGGGAGCTGCCCACCCTGGCGTTCCTTGTGGAGGTGAGCCTGATGGCCAGCGCTGCCTCGCTCCACTGCCTCCCAGCTCTCTGCCCTCTCGTAGCCGCAGCTGCCTGGGCTGGGTGCCCGCACCCTGTGCTGCTGCCTGGGCCCAGCCCTGTGCGGTTCCGGGCTCCTGCCGGCTAGGTCCCCTGTCACTGCCCTGTGCCTTTCAGGTCCTCGAGTGCCTGAACTTGAGTGAACGCGGTGCTAACAGAGTCCTGCAAATCTTGTCAAGGCACCTGCGGAGCAAGTGCAGGGACAGGCGTCACCTGGCGCTCAGGGCCCTTCTCAAGCTCATTGACAATCCCTCGATGGTGAGAAGGGGTTAGCGGCTGAGGCTGCGCTCGGGAATGCAGTCGCTTGGGCTTTGCTGGGCTTTAGGCGCTGGGGCAGCTGCTCCCAGCTCTCCTGCCTCCTGCTTCAGCTGCCTAAGTGCTCTGCAACAGCCCTTTGGCCTCTAGACCCTGCGGCAGCAGGATAGCGTTTCACAAACTTGTGTTCCGCACAGAGTGAAAAAATGTGGAGCCTGACTGAAAGTCTTGTGGAGCTCCTGTGTGACGCAGATGGAGAGATAGTTAGCATGACAGTCATGCTCCTCAGCTTTATCTCCTGGGACAAGGACATGCTGATAGCCAGCTCCATTGCACTGCAGCTGGTTGAGGCACTGCTGCCACTCTTTGACCACGTAAGGCTCGCTGCCTCCAGCCACAGCCACTGGCTGCTGCCCGGAAGCTTTGTGCCCTGTGGATTTCCAGGCCTGAGCCAAGCTGAGCCCCGTGCAGCCAATGCTGAGGTCTTTTATTCTTCCTTTCATACAGGACAATAGCCAGGTGCAGCTGCTCTCCATACTGCTCATCCAAGCATTGGTGTCTCTTCCACTGGAAAAGGACAAAAAGGCCCTGAAGACACACGTGTGCCAGAGCCTGCTGCCACTCTTCTTCCACTGCCACGATGAGAATGGGCGTGTGGCACAGGTGAGGACACGTGGGCTGCTGCTGTCCCCCTGGGAGGCGGCTCAGCTGCCTCCTGCCGTGGCGCCTGCTGGGCTGCAGCCTCCTCCAGGCCTTGGCACAGGGACACAGGTCCTGCGCCCTGGGCTGTGGGGCAATCTCCGCATCTCTGCTGCTCTCCAGGCTTCTCAGGAAACGCTGCTTTGTGTGGCCAAGTTCCTGAAGAGGAGGGATCTTGAAAAAGCGGTGAAGAACAAGAAGCTGTGGAAGTTCACCGAGTGCCTGGTAAGGATGGCCTGGAAGTGCCAGCCTCAGGCTGGAGAATCCCCCTGAGCGCGGTGCTCAGTGTGCAGGGCTGGCAGCTGTGCCCCTGCCCGCTGCTGCAGCCAGAGGCGGCGCGGGCTCTTCTCCAGGCTCCTGTGGGCCCGAGCCAGGGCCGATGGAGCCCCGGCCCGGCGGGGCTGCGGGGCGGGGCGGCCCCGCGGCTCCCCGGGCAGCAGCCGGCCCTCTGACCCCTCCAGAGCCCGGCGCCAGCGGCTGCTGGCCGCGCCTCAGGGCGGTGCGGGCAGGGGAGGCCGGGGCTGGGCGCAGGGAGCGCCCGGCCCAGGGCCTGAGCCCGCGCCAAGCCTTCCCTCCTGCCGCTCTCTCCAGTTGGCAGACGACAGCAGCAGAGCGGCCGAGCACCTGCGCTGGGCCGTGCCCTACCTGGAGAGCCCACAGAAGCCCCTGCGAGAGGCGGCCATCAGGTTCCTGGGTGGGCCGCGAGCACGGGTTCCCTCCCCTCCCCGCCGCAGCTCGGCCCCAGCCCCGCCTGCTGCCCCGGCAGCGCCATCCGGGCCCGGCGGGGTGGAGCCCCGGCTGGCCTGGGCGCTGCTGCCGCCCTCTGCCAGCCGTGCCCTTGGGCGGCAGCGTGCGGCAAGGGCCCGGCTGAGCCCTGCCGGGCCAGGAGGCCGTGTGGCCACAGGGCTGGCAGCGCCACTGGCAGAGAGCTGTGCCGCTGGGCCGTGACAGGCTCTGTGTTGGCAGGGATGGCCGGGCGGCAGCTGAGGGGGAAGAAGGAAGAGCTTCAGCTCATCTGTGAGGGTGAGTGAGGGCAGCGGGCTGTCAGCGGGGGCTGGCAGGGGAGCTGCAAGCCGTGCCCCGGCTGCGCAGGGCTCTGCTCCCTGTGCGGACGAGGGGCGGCGTGGGCAGAGCACACGGAGATTTCAGGGCCACCTGGGGGATTCGTGGCCAGCAGCTTCAGGCTGATCTCGTTGGTCCCTGCTCCCTGCTGGCCGTGGCCGGAGGTGGCTGGGATGGCCCTGGCAGGGAGGTCTCCTCGGGTCCCCTCAGATGCGGGATCTGACCATGGCTCTGTTGCTCTCTCTTTCAGCCCTTGAAGGCACGGCAAATGACATCAGCGTCGCCGTTGGAAGCCTGGCAATTCAAACATTGTACGTCCTCCAGGCAGTAGAGAGAGCTGGATATTCCATCTTGGACAGCCTGCATGATCAGCTCCGCAGGGCATGGAGGACACGGCCTCGTCTGTTGGGGCTCGGCTGGCTGTGCTGCTGGAGCTGTGCAGAGTGCTGATCCCAGAAGCTCTGTCTGCTGGGGCCACCTGAGCCAGCAGGAATGTTTCATTTCTTCAAGATTGTTCTTTTGTTCTTTTTGCTTTTCTGTAGGATATAAATATAGGATGTGTTGTAATAGACAGACTCCCAGGATCTTTCTTTTGCTGCCCGGGCTCTGCAGGGCATAGGGGAAGAGGGAGCAAAGGGTGCCTGGGCTCAGCAAGCTGCCCAGGCATGTGCAGGCTTGCAGGGAAAATGGCCAGAAGCCCCTTGGCCTTTGGTGGTTCTGCTGAAGCCTTTGTGCTGCCAACAGAGCCGGTGGGCAGGGGCCGGAGTTCCAGGGATCCCTGTGAGACCAGTGCCTGGAGATGGCCACAAGCCCTGTCCCAGGCAGGAACCACCATCTGTGTCCTCCTGCCCGTGTGTTGCTGGCTGCATTGCTGAGGGCTTCGAGGTGCCTCTGGATGGGGCTCCTCGGGAGCTCCTGTGGGGCTGCGGCGCTGCTGCCGGGCAGGTTGGCCGGGCTGAGGGAGACCCTGAGGGGATGGGACCACCAAGGGATGAGGGGCTGCGAAAGCCCTGACAGGACAAGGCAGTGGGAAGGTACAGGGGGGATGTGGGAGGCAGTGGGTAACGTTGGCTCGAGGAGGAAAGTGGGTTGGAGCCAAAGAGACCACTCAGCCTGATGTTCATGGGGCAATCAGAGAGCGTTTGTGCTCAAGCCCTTCCTTCTAAGGGGCCTTTGAAAAAGCCAGCCTGGATAATTTCACTGGTTGGATCTCTGCGCCCCTTCAGATTCTGGCCTGTGAAATGCCTGCAGCCTTGGGAGAGATGTGATGGGCGAGGCCCCTGTCAGTCAAAGCAGGGGCTGGTCCATTCACCCAGTACAAGGCAGCCTGCACTGTGACACACGGCAACAGAGTGCCAGGCACAGCTGCGGGTGCTCCCCATGAACCTCAGCTCTGGGACCACTGTCTGCCCCAAGCTTCAGGGCTGCAGTGGGAGCCCGGCTGGGCTCTGCCCTGGGGCCATCCTGCAAGGACAGCTGCAAACAGGGAGCATTCCCTTGCCACCAAGAGCCAAGCCAGGGCTGCAGGGCAGCTGCTCCAGCCCGGACGGCACTGTTGGGTGCTGCGCTCTGGGGCTGGGGCTCCCCGCACAGGGGACTGGACTGGTGTGCCAGAGGAGACAGAGAAGCTGCAGCTTCAGCCTAACTGAGGTGGGTGCATGGGCTGGGAAGAGTGGGGAGGCCCAAGGGGATTCACAGAGCTCATCCTGCTGAAAGGACAAGGAAAAGGGAGTGGGAGCTCAGCAGTGAGGAGAGCTGAGGGCTGGAGAGCAGCTCTGAGTGCCACTAAAATCCAACCAGACCTCTGAGACATTGCTGCTCCTCAGCCAGTGACAGGATGAGTCCCTAAGCCAGGGGCTCGGCCTTCCTTGTGGTGAGGCGCATCAAGGAAGGCAACAGTGTGATGGAGACTGCCACGTGCTGGGAACTCACTGGGGGAAAAGAGGGAGCAGTTGGGGAGTAAAAGGCAGGTGGGGGAGAGAATTGTTCAGAGAAGGCCTGAACTACAGCTTGAGCAAGCTGAAAAATGTCATTTAGGGTCATCCCAGATTGATTTCATTTCAGAAGGTATTGAACAAGTTTAATTTTTGGGTGGTGGCATGTTTTCCCTTGGAGGTGTACACTCTGCAAACTTGAGCTGTGTTGCTGAAATGCTCAAGCAAGTCTGTGCTGCAGGTCACACCATTTCTTCTTTGGCTGATTGGGGCCCGGTGCTGAGCTCCAGCAGAGCCCTGGCAGAGCCCAGAGCAGCCTCAGCATCTGCAGAGCCCAGCTGCAAGGAGGGAAACCAGAAAGTGCCCCTCAGCTGAAGGCTCCTGTCCCCTTGTCCCAGCTGCCCGCGGTGCCCAGGCCATGCTGGCCGTGCCCAGAGCGGTGCCCAGAGCTGCCCATCACTGCTGCCTTTGGCAGCAGAGCAGGAGGGCAGGACATGTGCCCAGCCTGCAGCCAGCCACGGCACATCCAGCCCTCAGCAGCTGCCCAGAGCAGGATGCTCCTGTGCTCGCTGCCATCTCCCCAAAGCTCTGATCCCACCATGCCAAGCAGACGGGACCCACCTGACACCATCCACTGCTGGAAGAAATCTGGTCCCAAACAATGTCCTCAGCCTTCTCCAAGGGCACGGCCCATCCACGCCGCAGCTGCTCCCAAGCACTTCCCCATCCAGACTGGACCACACCTAGAACACTTCCTCTAGAAAAACACACAACAAATGATTGAAAATAGATTATAGACAAATAGGGGAAATAAGAAAACAAGAAAAATCATATCTCTGACAGGGACTTGAGGAAGGCCCAACCCCTGCATGCCAGGGAAAAACCCATCCACAGGTGAGGGAAGCCCAGGCTTTCTCCCTTCCCCCCTGCACTGTCCCCCAAAATAGCGGTGATCCCAAAGCAAACAAGGGCAGGGGAGCAGCCCAAGCCCTTCCTTGCCTGCAAAGCAAAGCAGCCCCTGCACTGGTTCTGGAGTCCCACCTCTGCTCCCACCATGGGGGTTGGTTTGTGTCGGGCTGGCTGCCCCAGCCCCAGCCCCAGCCCAGGGCACGGTGGGTGGTGGGGGCTGTTGGCAGGGCCAGAAGCCCACTCCCATTTCGTACCCACCCCAGGCCATCCCCCCAGCCCTGCCAAAAGCAGCTGGGCAGCCGACTGAAGGATCAGCTGCATCCGCCCCAGCAAAGGGGGAACCTTTGGTTCCCTGCCAGGCTGTGCAATGCCCAAATCTGGGAGCATCCCCTGCATGTGGACTCATCTGCAAATTCCCTGTGGAGCCTGGCTTTGAAGAAGGTGCCAGAATCAAAGTCCATCATCTTCAGCCTGCCAGTGACCAGGTGGAATGAGAGGTTGTCATCCTTGATGTTGTCCTTGCTGTCTCCAGCAGCAGCAGCCCCACCTGGTACAGCTTCTCCAGGGGCTCCTTCTCTTTCTGTGGGGGTGAGACCAGGCTGTCAGGGCTCTGCCCAGGGCCCCAGATGTCAGGGAACCAAGGACAAGCAAAACCAGCTCAGATGGCGGCCACCAGTGCTGGGCAGAGCAGCTCAGCTCCAGCATAAGGGCTGCGTGTTCCCATCTGATGACCCCTGGGCAGTGACACAGGCAGGACCAAAAAGTCTGGGTTCCTTTGCTTCTGATTGCCAAGGCATGTGTGGAGCTGTAACTTACCAGGGCCTTGCATCAAAGTGTGCCTGTGGCTCTCTCCCTTCTTCTAGGGCAGATGAATGTCCTGCATCCAGGGATGACAGCACAGCTCTCCTAACGAGGGCCTTTCCAAGTCCACCATGGATAAACACCGCCTGATCAGATCTTGGCACGCTGGGCAGAGAAACCAGAACCCTCCGGTCAGTTGGAGAAGGCTCCTGTTGGCTTTGCCCCACTAATGCCATGCTGAGGCCATGCTGGATGGGCTCAGAGCTGGGCCTAAACTTTCCCATCAATTCCCTGTTTTGGAGGAGAGCAGGAGAGCAGGACATGTGCCACCTCCTCAGCAGCTGCCAGAGCGGGATGCTCATGAGCTGCTGCTGTCTCCCAGCACTGGTATTGCCCCTGTGGCCACAGATGAGGATCCACCTGGAGAGAGCCGTTGTGGCAGCGAGAGCTGACGGTCCCAGCTGATGTTCTGGCCCCTCCTGAAAGGGTGCTCCCCGCAGACCATCTGGTGCAGCAGGATGCCCAGGGACCAGATGGTAGCTGGCTTGCCATAGTACCAGCCAGCGTGGGTCCATTCCAGGGGGCTGTATGACCATGTTCCTATGGAATAGAGATGGGCTTCATCAGGGGAATGCTGCTGCTCCCAGAGCCTGGCCCCAGCATCCCTGGGCATGCGGGGGCTGCCCCAGTGGCGCACGGGGTGACCCGCTGCCCTCTCGCCAGCACCTGGGACTTGTGTACAGACTTGGGGTTGGAAAAGAAGCCACTGGTGTTGGAAGAGGGCAGCAGAAGCCCTGGCAAGGCCCAACCATGACAAAGGAAAACCCACTCAGTGCTGGGGAAAAAACCATGCCTTCATCCTCCCTGCCTGCATTGCCCCAAGAAACATTATGAATCTAAAACAAACCCGGTGAGTGTAGCAGTCCAAGCCCTTTCTCACCTGCAAACCAAACCAGCTGGGGCACAGGTTCCGCCCCCCCCTCTCTGCTACCCCCACCCACGGGTGTTTCTGTCGGGCTGGCTGCCCCAGCCCCAGCCCCAGTCCTGCCCAGAGTGGTGGGCAAAGGCTGCCAGCAGGGCTGGAAGCTGGGTCTCCACCCAGGCCTGCTCAAACACAACTTGGCTGAAATCTCAGTGCCATGAAGGGCAGCAAAAGGGAGAATCCCCGCTGCCACACCCAGCTTGGGCTGGGAGATGTTGGGCCATGAGATGCTGGGACCAAGAGCACACCCCTGCCTGCGCTCACCTGCAAAGTGAATGTAGGCTGTGTCTTGCAGGTAGGTGCCACAGCCAAAGTTGATCAATTTGACCTGCCCGGTGGCCAGGTCAACCAGGATGTTCTGGGGTTTGATGTCCCTGTGCAGGACCCCGCAGCTGGGGCAGTGCCGCACGGCCCCCAGCACCTGGCAGAACAGCTTCTGCGCCATCTCCTGGGATAGGATCCCCCGTGCCCGAATGAAATGGTGCAGGTCCCGAGACCGCTCTGGGCACTCCAGCACCATCACGATATCCTTGGGTCGCTCAAGCCACTCCAGCAGCTGGACGACACCGGGGAAGCCAGTGGACACCTTGGCCAGCAGCACGACCTCCAGGGGTGCGCTGGCGCGGTCGGGCTGCGGGAGGAGCACGATGCCGTCAGTGAGGCTGATGCTCTGCGCCCTGCGCTGGCCCCACACCCACTCTCCCTCGAGGCGTCCTCGCAGCTTCCACCCTGCCGGGCCTCGGCTCATCCCCGCCCGGCACGACCCGGCTTCTCCCGCTGGCCCCGCTCACTCACCAGCTCGCCCCAGTGCAGCACATGGTTCCTTGGCACCCTTTTGATGGCCACCTGCAAGCCAAGAGCATCAGCGGGCTGAGCTCACCGCCCACCCTGCCCAGCCCCATCCTCCTGCTCCTCCTCCTCCTCCTCCTCCGTCCCCTCCTCCTGCGCCTGCCGCCGGCCCCACCGCTCTCCGGGGCGCCGTCCTAGAGCCGCGTGGCAGCGAAGACGCTGCCGAAGCCGCCGCGGCCCGGCAGTGAACCCAACCAGTACTGCTCCTTCAGGCCCTGCTGCGCCTTCCCTGCCGGCAGGACGCGGCTGTCAGCGCTCGGCCCGGGGCCAGGAGCGGCCCCCGAGCACCCCCCGAGCGCCCCGGGCCGGCCATCCCCAGGCGTTCGCTCCTGGCAACGGGACAGCGGCGGCTCGGGGCCGGCGGCTGCGCTGCCGAGCGGCGGAGCTCGGGCCGGGGAAGCCGCAGCGGAGGCGGCGGCAGCGGCCGCACCGCCTGTGTCCTCTGCGGGGCCCGGGAGGAGCCGGCGCCGGGGCCAGGGCCGGGGCCGGGCTCGGGCCAGGCGGAGCCAAAGGTGTTATAAATTGAGGCGAATAATTTGTTCAGCCTTTCAAGAGTCAATCAGAAATTTATTGATTACAGTAAGCGATGGCAAGCAAACAGCGCGGGGTGCAGCCGGGGAGTCTCTGCTCCGCAAACGGCTCACGCCGTTTCCCCCTTCCCACAGTCTTTTTATACTCTCTTTCTTCCGTGTCCGCGGTATCTCTGGGTGTACTCTGCGCCTGCGCCCTCTGTTGCTAGGGGGTCTTCTTCTACTCTCTGGTGGTCGTTTGAGGAAGGCTCCTCTCTTCTTCCTCGGTGAAAGTCCACGGCCCTGTAATGGTCTTTTCCATATAAGATTATATGTTATATGCACCTAAGTTCTAATTACACAACCAGCTTAAGTAATCAACATACTAGCTAGTTTCTGTCTGGCGGTTTTCTGTTATCTACACAAGGCTTCTCCTTTGGTTTTCTGTTATCTTACACAAGGCTTCTCCTTTGATTTTCTGTTATCTACACAAGGCTTCTCCTTTCTGTCTTGATGAACAAAGAGTCTTTTCTAACTTATCACAATCCCTCCTTTTCTTTTTCTTTATTTTGTTCATCAAACTTTTAGTTATTTTAACAGTGTTATAAAATGGGGGTTTAACATCAAAACAAAGCTAACAATGTTCTGTAATCTGGGGGTTAGGTACGCTCCCTCTACTAGATTCTAAAGGGTGTTAAATCGAGAATCCTCGCTAGTGGGTATTATTGTCTGGTTATCACTAGTTGAATTTTCCATTCCTGCGTTACTTTAATTACTGATTATTTCAACATAACCTGGCTCTCTATCTTTGGCTATTACCTGGTTAGGGCCTACTGGCCGGGTATCTGGTGGGATAGGCTCCTTCTTACTGGGTTCCATGTACCGAAAACCCCATGTTCGTCCTACTGTCCATCTTGGATCTGATGGTATAGTTACATTCAAATACACAATTTGACAATTCCCCTGATTGACTATGCTGCCCGACCAGTCCTTCTGTGGAGCTTTACAGCCGTGGGGTCCTTAAGAAACAGTAAGCCATTGATCTCCTTCTACTGACCAATCCGATGCTATTGTTTCACAGCTCCAATACCCACAGAAGTATTCCCTGGGGTAATTGCAATATCCCTTTCCTGGATTTGATGCTGGACACATCGATGGGGGCCAATGTGCATAATGACAATGTAAAACTAGGAGATCTGGACAATATCTGAGTTTGAATTTCCTTCCTATCTACTCGGGTTAATATCTATTTAAAGGGTTGATATGAAAATTGAGAATATCTTCCTGGTAATAACATAATCAGAATTACAATAACGATAACTTGCCAAGGAGGATGGAGTCATGGTTTTGCACTTAACTCATCATTTCCTACCATTTCCCTTTTAGCTTGTTGCCCTTTTTGTCTACCCGGGGTGGTTGAGTCGGTACCTTTGGAGAGATTATCAATACCCAGTCAGTAATATTCGGAGTATCTTTGCATTATTCCACTTGGGATTGGGAAGAGCCTGGTTCTTTCCCCTCTGCCTCGCCCGCCGACTTGGGTGCTTCGAGCCGCGGGGATTACCATCTTCTCGGCAGCAGCGGTACTCTCCAGTGCATCCATTCCCTTTTCCCCTTCTAGCCTTATACTGCTCCCAGTTCTCATCCTTGACCAGGGATGAGTCACACGGGATTTCTTTTAGCTCTTTCCGACAACACCGGTTTACAATATGGGCAACAAAGGGGACAGGTTCATTCAGGTGGAAACAAAAATTCTCAGGGTTAACCCCTTTTCTGTAAACCTCCCACCACTCTTCTGATTTGAACCTTACCCACTTATTCTTCAATTCCCCTAACTCTAATATGATTCTTGTTAATCCTCGCTCTAGCTTGTAGCAGCTGGAGCAAATCTCAGTAGGTGGCTTTCCTTTGTGGCAATGGACCCACCACCATTCTTGGCAAGTTTTGCAAATAAAGCACACAAAAGGATAACAGTCACAACGTATTTCTTTACACACTACTCCATAATCATCAGCCAAGGGGTAAGTGTATCTTTTCTGTTCCCCTTCTTGGTCTATCTTGATTACCCACACTGAGTCCGTTAGTTTTTCTTCAAGGTGACCTTCAGGTTTCCGGATTGGCTTGTTACTCTCCAATGGTCAGCTGTAGTCCTTTTGTCTATCGGATCGTAACCGGCGTCTGTCGGTCACACTAAGGGAGTACAGTGAGGCTGCCTAACAGGGCAGGATGCATACATATACTTTTATTCGTCCACATTCACTTAACTTTATTTTTCGCTTACTCTCACACACAACAAAACAATCACAACAACAAGGTACCTTTTATTTTTCAACACATTTATTACACTTTTAGGTTTCCCTGGCCAGTCCCAGTGTTCTTGGATACCCCTCAATCTAGCTGTGTTGTTCCTAACTCCAGATCCTCTCAGATTTATCTTCAAACCGGCAAAAATTTTATTCAATTCTGGCTGCTCTTGAATATCAATATCTCAACCCAGCAAAACTTAATTCTGAGTGCTCTCGAATATTAATATCTCAACCCAGCAAACTTAATTCTGAGTGCTCTCGGAATGTTAATCCCTCAACCCAGCAGGTTTGAATTAACCCTGGATGCTCTTGGAACATTAATCCCTCAATCCAGCAGGTTTGAATTAACCCTGGATGCTCTTGGAATATTAATCCCTCAATCCAGCAGGTTTGATCTTGGATGTTCTTGGGCATTCTTATCCCTCAATCTAGCAGAATTTTTAGGGGCCCCTCCTGCACATTTTACCTTTTATTTTTCCCCAATATATTATGCCAAGAAAACCCTCTTTTTTTACCTTTTAATTAATTTTTTTTTCTAATTAATTACCTTTTATTCCCCTCCCCCCCCCCCACCAAGGGGTCCCACTCTTTCTCTGAGACCCAGACCAGGGGGTGGTTCTCTCACTCTTTTTATCACTTATTTCGTTTCTTTACTGGCCGCTTTTCTCGCGAAAAAGACGGAAACGCAGCATGGGAGACTGCCGCTCTCGCTTAGCAGGTCTGGGGTAACCAGCCCGCCTCTCATTCACACACATTCATTCTCCCTTTATTCACCCCGTCTCACATAAATTTATAAACTCCTAAGGGTTCAATCTAAACTACTGGGGAGGAAAGAAAAGGAGAAAAAAATTGCCTTAGTTCTTCCTTTTAATGCTAAGGCTGTGCCACTCCTTTATCCTTTCTCAATCTTCTTCAAACACAACTCAGGTTTCAGGGACTAGGTGGCTTTTAAATTCACTATTTCAGACCTTGCTTGTTCAACCCCTGGGTTATAGTATCTCGGCAATTCAGGGGTACATGCACGACATGTGAATCTCCGTCTATATGAAATACAATACCACCTCCTCTGACACTTCAAGCATCGGAGGAGAACCCAAGCTGTGTGCCAGTCTGGCTTCCAGTAAAAGGTTGTCAATCTACACACGAAGCAGGGGATTACCCCTTCCAGACCCCACCTCAAGGGGTTCTTAAGCGCCCGTTCAACTGGCGGTTGTTCCCAGTCAAAGGCTAGATAGCAACTTGTGGAACTTTGGTATATCCTAGTTAAGAATATTCTGTCTCTCCCTCCGTCCTCCCGCTCTATGACTACCCAGTCTCCTGATGGATGAAGAGACTGACTTGGTTCAAGCTGGAACCACCTGTGGAGAGCCTGACTGGGAGGCCGGGCTCCCTCGGCCCGGGCTTGGAGTTCTGCAGCCACTGTGGGCAGATCGCCTCTCACTTGTAACAAGAACTGAACAGCAAACCCCGTAATGCAAAGGATCTCCCAGTGACAGCTTTTAACACTGAAGGGCAGTGCTATTGCACAACAAACACTTAACTCTTAGCCCAGCTGGGTTCGCTGGCTACTTTTGCAAGCCCTTTACTAACCAGCGATGTTTTTAAGCGGTGCTTGTAACTCCCAACTTGTACCACGCTCCCACTAGCTGCGCTATCAGCTAGCGGCGTTCAAAGCGGCTCCTCAAACCGCGGCTTGTGCCCGCGCGCCCGCTGCGCTATCAGCTGGGCCGCGCCTAAAGCACCTTTGCAAGCCCCGACTTAAGCCCCGCGCCGCGCTCCCTCGCTCGCCAGGGACAGCCTGTACCACGCATGCGCCCTACCTGCTCCATCAGGTGGTGTAGCTGAACTGCCCCGCGCATGCGCTCTCCGGCACCGCCGCGCCGCGTCTCTGTATCTTAGTAACGCCGCACCGCGCTTCACACACACACACACACACACACACACACACACAAGCACGCACGTCCGGATGTAACAGACACACCACACCGAAACTGGGGCACACCACACTGCAATCAGGACACAACACACAACACACTGAAATCGCGATTTCTCCCTCCCCGAGCCGCGCTATCAGCTGGGGAGGTCCTCCCGCCTTTTCCTAGTCTGGCTTCTAGTTACCCGCTGGTTATTCCCCTGGAGCTCAACATTCACCTCATCCCCCTCAGACTCATCTTGTACCGAGTTGTCTTGTACCAGGGCAGAGGGATGTTGTGGTGAATGTGGAAGTAGGGGTGGAGGGGGAGGAGGTATGTAGGGTGGAGGGGTGGAATCGGGTAGGTCTGTATCCTCTTTCAATCTTTTCTTCTTCTCCCTAGTACTAAGTGCAAACAACTTAGTGCGAGTTTCCCCCACTATCTAGAGGGAGGCGTACTCGCTTTCCTCTAAGTTCAAGGGCTCTTTAGAACTCACATAAATACTTAGAGCCTGACATATCTAATCCTCAAATGAGCCAAACACTGGCCAGTACAAACTTATTTGTTTCCCTCCCCAAACCTCTATGCAGTAGTGCACCATTTTCACCTTGTCCTTTCCTGGAGGGGAAGGCATCCCAATTTTTAATCATTAGTCCTTATGGACTATCTGGAGGAATTTGGGGAAGCTTTACAGGGTTTCCCCTACCCATGGGACCAGAGGGCTTGCTTTTCCTCTGTCCCATCTTCCGGAGTGCCTTCTTACACACACCTCTACGCTTCCCTCAATTCGTGGCCCAGCCCGTCGCCGGGTGTGGGAAACGCACTGCTATGAGGTCCACACTCACGTCGTCTCACAGAGACGTCTCACTTATTACACTCCGGGATCCCAACCCCGACCGAGCGGGCCTCATTCCCTCTGAACGGGGCAATCTCAGTAGCCCCGAAGGACCACTGAAAGGTGGAAGACACAGTCCTGTGTCTTCGCCCGGGACTTCGTGCACAAAGATTAAGGGGTTGCAGGCTATTCTTTGCTTGCCACCGAATTTGGGTTCGTCGGTAAGGGTCCCAGAGGGAAGACTCCTGAGCGGGGCTCGCTGCCAAGGCAGCGAGGGCGCCTCCCCGTGAGGAGCTTCCAATGGATAGCCCTTATCCGAGTCACGGCAGCAGATTGTTATAATTTGAGGCGAATAATTTGTTCAGCCTTTCAAGAGTCAATCAGAAATTTATTGATTACAGCAAGCAATGGCAAGCAAACAGCGCTGGGTGCAGCCGGGGAGTCCCTGCTCCACAAATGTCTCACACTGTTTCCCCCTTCCCACAGTCTTTTTATACTCTTTCTTTTGTGTCCGCGGTATCTCTGGGTGTACTCTGCGCTTGCGCCCTCTGTTGCTAGGGGGTCTTCTTCTACTCTCTGGTGGTCGTTTGAGGAAGGCTCCTCTCTTCTTCCTCGGTGAAAGTCCACGGCCCTGTAATGGTCTTTTCCATATAAGGTTATATGTTATATGCACCTAAGTTCTAATTACACAACCAGCTTAAGTAATCAACATACTAGCTAGTTTCTGTCTGGCGGTTTTCTGTTATCTACACAAGGCTTCTCCTTTGATTTTCTGTTATCTACACAAGGCTTCTCCTTTCTGTCTTGATGAACAAAGAGTCTTTTCTAACTTATCACATGCTGTGTCTGTGCTGCTGAGCTGGGCCAGGCTCCTGGCTCAGAGGGTGATCCTGGCAACCAAGAAGAGCTTCAAAAGCACATTTCTCTTGATGAGCAGCTCTTCTCCCAGTCCAGCAGGGCTGGGGCACTGCCTGCAGCCAGCCTGGGCACAGCCCAGAGGCACAGAGAGCTTCAATCAGTCAGGGCTGGGAAGGTGCTGAGAAGTGCCTGGGGCAGAATCACTGCCAGCCCTTGGCACAGGAACCTCTGGCTGCAGGACAATGCAGCTGCAGCTCCTGCAGTGATTTCCTCAAGCTGGAACATCCCAATGCCCACAGACCCTGTTAGTACAACTCTGAGTATTTCTGGTGCAGGGCAGGTGAAATGCTCATGAAGCTCTGACATGCTGGGGGGGTCTGATCAGTCATGGAATATTTCCAAGACAAGGATTTTGACAAAAATGAGGAAATTTGCAAACTTTTGGCATTCAGTTTCCTGGTGTTGGAGAATGGCAAGGAGGGGGGATAAATATTAAATGTTGATTATGAATTATTAATTGTGAATTTTGGCAAGTGCCTGAGACATCCAAACTGTTACTTTTAGTGATCAATAGGTTCACAGGAGATCCCTAGTGTGCTTTCAGCTACTCTGCCCATGGACAGCACCAGCATCACCTCTGCCTGAGCCATCAGGCTCAGTCTGAGCTGTCCTTTCTCCAAGCTGCAAACAGAAGCTGCCTCCAGCCAGTGCCCTGAAAACAGGCAGGGTTCTGTCAGGCCAAGGAGAGTGCACAGAGATTTGGGGTCTGTGAGTGCTGGCACGGAGAGATCAGGTACAGGGAAACACCTGCAGGAGGAAAATCTCCAGGAAGCAGAGAGGAGATCAGGGAAGGAGAGAGAATGAAACCCATTAGTGCTGTGGCAGGGAGAGTTTAGAGATGTGCAGAGGATCCCCTCCAGTGCAGCCCCTCCCTCTGCAGAAGCCCCCTCCCTCCTGTGCCCCCAGCCAAGCCTCTGCCCTCAGGGCCGGGGCTCCAAGGCGTGCAGCCCCTCCTGTGCAGGCAGAGCTGCAGCAGAGCCATGGGGCAGCTCTGCAGCCCCGGGCCCAGTTCCCTCTGCAGAGCACAGGGCTGGGAGCAGCTGCCCAGCACTGGGGGCTCTGGCAGGGGGCACAGCTGGCTCAGGGTGACACAGCTGTCCCCAGTGCCCAGCTCTGGGCAATGCTGTCAGTGCAGCCAGGGAAGGAGCTGCATCTCCCTTCATCCAATGCCATCAGAAGGATACTTGGAAGTCTTCCTGAGATTTCAGTCCAAGCTGGGAGCTCCAATCCAGGATGCAAACCTGTCCTAGAGCATCTCTGAGTTAGAAGATTGATGGGGAAAGACAGAGGTGTTGTGACACTGAAAATGCTGCTGGGTTGGTGAAATGAGCAATGTGAGTCCTTGGCTACAAATGTGGAGCTGGGCTGTGGTTGTGGGCTGGGCTCCATCTGCTCTCGACTGTACCTGGGTTTTTTTTTAGGGAAAATGTGGGAAGCTGATCAACCTCCCCCAGAGAAAGGTTAAAGCCCAGAGAAACTCGGAACAGCTGAGAAGGACAGACCATCTCCCCTCACTCTCCACTCTCCACTTTCACAGAACTTGCTCTGTTCTCCCTGACGGCAGCAGACACGCTGAGGGTTTCTGACATCCAAGAACACCAGGACAAATATAGGGGAGCTTTTGAAGAAAACCCCAGAACTCTTGAACACAGAAGTGTGTCTCTGTATTCCTGGGCAGGGTGTATGGGAAATGGCTTTGATTTTGCTTACAGGTATCTCCTCTAACTCTTCCCTGTCCTTTCTCCATGAACAGGTCCCCCTGTGCAGCCACAGCAAATGTCCAACAGCAGCTCCAGCAGCCACTTCCTCCTGCTGCACTGGCAGACACGCGGCAGCTGCAGCTCCTGCACTTCTGCCTCTTGCTGGGCATCTCCCTGGCTGCCCTCCTGGGCAACGGCCTCATCATCAGCGCCGTAGCCTGCGGCCACCACCTGCACACGCCCATGTTCTTCTTCCTGCTCAACCTGGCCCTCAGCCACCTGGGCTCCATCTGCACCACTGTCCCCAAAGCCATGCACAATTCCCCCTGGGACACTAGCACCATCTCCTACACAGGATGTGCTGCTCAGCTCTTTTACATTATGTTCTTCATCTCAGCAGAGCTTGCCCTCCTGACCATCATGTGCTACGACCGCTACGTGTCCATCTGCAAACCCCTGCACTATGGGACCCTCCTGGGCAGCAGAGCTTGTGCTCACATGGCAGCAGCTGCCTGGGCCAGTGCCTTTCTCAGTGCTCTCATGCACACGGCCAACACATTTTCCCTGCCCCTGTGCCATGGCAATGCCCTGGGCCAGTTCTTCTGTGAAATCCCCCAGATCCTCAAGCTCTCCTACTCATACTTCTACCTCAGGGAACTCAGCTACCTTCTTAGCTTTTGGCTGTTTGGTGTTCATTGTTTTCTCCTACGTGCAGATCTTCAGGGCTGTGCTGAGGATCCCCTCTGAGCAGGGACAGCCCAAATCCTTTTCCACCTGCCTCCCTCACCTGGCCATCCTCTCTATCTTTCTCTGCACTGGCACATTTGCCTACCTGAAGCCCCCCTCCATTTACTCCCCATCCCTGGATCTGACCCTGTCAGTTTTGTACTCGGTGGTGCCTCCAGCCCTGAACCCCCTCATCTACAGCTTGAGGAACCAGGAGCTCAAGGCAGCAACTGTGGAGACTGATCACTGGACCATTTCAGAAACAGTAGACTTATGGCCTATTCCTGCATATAATTTGTAATAAAATTCATCTTTGATATTTCATGTTGGGTTTTGAGGTTGGTTTCTTCTTTTTATTCTTCTGATTTGGTTTTTTAACGTTGTCCACAAAGAAATGCCATTGCTTGTGCCATTTTTCATTTTGTTTCTCTCCACCTTTGCTGAGGCTTCAAATTGTGTCAATGAGGAGCTGTGCCCTCAGCCACTTTAAATGAACGAAACGATCTCCCAGCAGAGTTTTCACTGGACATCTGCCTTTTGTTGCCTTCTCTGGAGCTGCAGCAGCAATGTCTGTGTGCAGAGCTGGGGGCAGATCAGTGCTGGCACAGCAGCTGTGCCCAGCAGTAGCAGCACTTGGTGTTGCCAGTGCTGCTCCCGTGGCCCTGCCCCGCTGCCCTGGTGGCCCTGGTGTTGCTGCAGGGCCTGAGTGCTCTCGGGGCCGGGCACAGTCCTGGGGGTGGCAGTGCCGGGGCTGCAGCAGGGACAGGCCATGGGCACTGCTGGGGCAGCGCTGACGCCTCAGGCCAGGGCCTGGGGGCTCCAGGCTCCTTGCCCAGGCTCTCTCAAGAACACGGCCAGGCCAATGCTCAGCACAGAAAACCCCTGTGAGCCGCCCCAGGCTGGCCGTGGGCAGGCTGGGGGCAAACAGCACGGCTGGTGCTCTGCCAGGGCCCTAGGGGAGACGGGAAGGAGCAGCAGAGCAGGGGCTGATCCATCCCCAGTGCGCTGCACAGCCCAGGGCAGCGTCCCAGAGCGTCCTCATGGAGCTGCCAACAACATCCCCCCTCTGCAGCCCTGGCTTCTCCCCCAGCTCACACAGGTGCCGCATCCTTGCAGGCACAGACACGGCAGCGCTGGCTCAGGAGCCCCTGTTTGCATTGCACACAGCAGGCGGGAGCACCCCCGTGCTGGTGCTGTGGGGACATGAACCTGAGGGAGCACAAATGCCATCAGCCCCTGGGGCCAGGACAGGCTGGGGGATGCCAGGGAAGCCACTAAATTGAGGGCCCAGAACTGGACACAGCACTCGAGGTGCTGCCCAACCAGTGCCCAGTACAGGGGAAGAATCACTGCCCTGCTCCTGCTGGCCACACCATTCCTGATCCTGGCCAGGAGCCATTGGCCTTCTTGGCCACCTGGGCACACTGCTGGTTCATGTCCAGCCTGCTGTCCATCAGTGCCCCCAGGTCCCTTTCTGCCTGGCTGCTGTCCAGCCGCTCTGGCGCCAGCCTGTAGCTTTGCAGGGGTTTTTGTGGCCAAAGTGCAGGACCCGGCACTTGGTCTTGTTAAACCTCACCTTGTTGGACCTGGATCCAGCCTGTCCAGGTCCCTCTGCAGAGCCCTCCTACCCTCCAGCAGATCCACACTCACACCCAGCTTGGTGTCATCTGCAAATTTCCTGATGGTGGATTCAGTCCCCTCATGCAGATCCTCAATGCAGACATTGAAATCCACGCTGGCTGGCTCTGATCCCTCGGCCATCCTGTGGGTGCCCTGTGATGGTACTCAGGGTGATCTGTTCCAGAACCTTGCCGGGCACCGAGGTCAGGCTGACAGGCTTGCAGTTCCCCAGATCCTCCTTCCAGCCCTTCTTGGGGGATGGGATCACACTGGTGCCTCCAGTGCTCTGGGGCCTCCCTGGTGAGCCAGGACTGATGAGAAATGATGGAGAGCAGCTTGGCAAGCTCATCCACCAGCTCCCTCATCCCCCTAGGATGGATCCCATCTGGTGCCAGAGACACCTGTGAGCATCTGAGTGGCTCAGCAGGTCCCCAGCTGCTCCCTCCTGGATTCCAGGGAGCTGTTCTGCTCCCTGTCCCCATCCACCAGCTCAGGAGAACACTTGTCCTGACCATGACCTGTCCTAATGTTGAAAACTGGGGCAAAGAAGGCGTTAAGCAGCTCAGCTTTTCCTTATCTTTAGGTACTTTATTCCCCACTGCATCCAATAATGAGTAGAAGTTCTACTTATCCCTCCTTTTGCTATTAGTTTATTTTTAAAACACTTGTTATTCTTTTTCACAGAAGTGGCCAGCTTAAGCTCTAATTGACCTTTCACCACTCTACTTTCTGCATGAGCTAACAACATCCTTAAAGATTTCCTGACATGCCTGATATTCTGTCCAAAGTTGATGCACCCTGTTTTTTCCTGAGTTCCCACAAAAGATCCATGCAGACAGAACAGTCCTTTTTCCTCGCTGGCTCAACTTCGGCACAGAGGGACAGGCTGCTCCTTCCCCCTTAGGATTTCTTTCTTGAGATGTGTCCATCCTTCCTGGACCTCTTTGTTTTTAAGGCTGTTTCCCTGAAAAAATCAGTACTTGATTCGCTACTCTCCAAATCTGCATCCTGAATAAGCCCAGGTCTGCCCTCCGTAATTCCTGCGTAGAAGTTTGGTTGATGCCCCTCCTTCTTTCACAGAACATTGAAAACTTGACTATTTCATGGTCACTGTGCCCCAGGCAGCCTCTGACCACGACATTTGCCACCAGCCCTTCTCTGTTTGTGAACAGCAGGAGACAGAGCTTTCCTTGGGAGTGGGAGTTACCAAAAATTTGGTAAAACAGAAAACTCTTTAACCCCAATGTAGCTTTAGGAAGCAGCATTCTTTATTCAGCTGGATGCACGGGGGATAGCTCCTCCCAAAGCCAAGCATGCTGAGTGCAGGAAAGTTTCTGTTCATATTCTGTATTTTGCACACATATTCATTGATTGCCCGGGACTAAACACAGAGATGATAATCATTTCCCCAAAATCATGAACACATTTCCCCTCTCATTTTGCATGCATTCTTCTGTCCTGGGGGGTCTCTCTGGTGGTCCCTGGTGGTCGTGGACCCCAATGTTCCCATCAGCCTGGCTGAGCTGGCAGGACACTGAGGCTGGTGAATTTCAGTTCCCCTTCTCACACAAAGGGCATTGTGTGGTTTCCATAGGCCCGGGGTTTTGCAGAACGAGCATTGTGTGTGCTCAGCAGGTGGAGACAATTTCTCATCTGGGAACATGAGGTCACAGAGTGGGATATGACATCACAGAGTGGGTTATGTGAGGTCATCACGCAACTATGGTATCATAGGCTGTCTCTGTGACATCACAGAGTTAGCTGTGACATCACAGGGCAGAGGTCTGAGATCACAGAGCATGCTATGACATCACAGAACAGGCTGTGACATTCGAGACCAGCTGTGTGACATTAGAGAAATGTAGAGGAATTTCTCATGGAACTAGGGTATGATATCCTTGATGGCATTTCTTTGCAGGAACTGGACAACCCTGGTGTTATGGACAAATTCAATTGCGGAGGCTAATTATAGATAAATCAATTAACAAGAATTTATTAAGCAAGCGGTATTAAGCAAAAAAAACAGCGCTGGGCGGCCGGGGAGTCTCCACTCTGCCACGGCGCAGCTTCCCCCTTTGACCTTTTTGTTTTTATAGTCCCCCCTTTCTTTTTCGGTTGACGTATTTTCTCTCGCTGTACTCTGCGCCAGTGCAATTGGTTGCTAGGGGGTCCTTTTTCCTTTTCCTTTTTTTTTTTTTTCTCTCTGCCCTTGATGGTCATAGGGATGAAGGCTCCTTATCTTCTTTGCCAGTTGTCCTTGGCCTAAAAGTTAGCTTGTATATAGTTAGTTACACAGTCTTCTATGCTAGCTGCATTTGCACAATTCTTAAGCAGAATACTTGTTGTTTATCAAGCCCCCCCCTCCTTTTTTCTCCTCTTTCTCTTCTCACAGTCTGAAATTCTCTATTCAGTTTAAATTCTTATCTTCTTTCAATGTTCGTTTTGATGAACAAAGACCTTTTTATTACAATCCCTCCTCTTTCTCTTTACCAATTTGTTCATTAAAATGCTTTAACTCTTGGTGGCTTAAGACCAGGGTTTCATCTACTTCTGAGTCCCTGGGCAATGCTTCGTACCTCTCCCTAATAAGCATTAGATGAGCTGCCTCTAGTCTTCCTTTTACAATGTCTATGATTTTATTAAAAATGCAAGGTCCAAAAGTTAAACCTAGTAACAACAATATCACAGGACCTGCAAGGGTTGATAGTAGCGTGGTAAGCCAAGGGGAGCTGTTGAACCAAGTCTCATACCAGCTTTGCTGTGACTCTCTCTCCCTCTTTCTCCATTCGAGGCCTTCCCTTAGTTTAGTCATTGTATCTCTCACAATTCCCGTGTGGTCTGCATACACACAGCATTCCTCCCTAAGGGCAGCACATAATCCTCCCTGTTGCAAGAATATTAAGTCCAATCCTCTACAATTTTGTAATACTACCTCTGACAGGGATCTTACAGACTTTTCAAGGGCTGAGATTGACCGTTCAATGCGGGCTAAGTCTTCATCTACAGCCATCCTCAAGGAATTAAATTCTTGATTCTGTTTTACTAATGATGCCACCCCGGTGCCAACACCTGTTCCACCTACAATCATTAGGGTAGCCACTGTCAAGGCTGTGAAGGGTTCCCTTTTTGATAAGTGATGTTCAGAAGTGATTTGAGCATTAAACACATATTCCTCAGGATGATAAATGATTTTAGGGACTATTACCACTTGTATGCAAAACTCAGAGACTTCGTTGAATAGGTCAAGAGCAATACAGGGTGTAAGCTCCCCTCTGGAGCATATCCATTTAGTATTTTTGGCTGGAATCAACCATTTTGCCGGGTTACCCTTATGCTGTGCTTTACTGACTGTTTTACACAAATGTTTCTTTTGCCACGGGACTCTCCTTATGCATCGTCCCTTTCCAGTTACTGCTGCTAACGTTATCCCTTGGGTTTGGGGGTCTTTCCAGTTACATTGTGGCGGATTGCTCCCATTAACTCGCTTGGGTTTGTCATTGAGCCCTACTGCCTCATAGAAAGGAGGTTTAATATCAAAGCACAGCCAGCATTGTTCAGTAATGTTAGGTCATGTTACATTGAGGACTTGGTATGCTGCCTGCATAAGTTCCAAAGGGTACTTTGCTGGGGATCCGGGGTCAGGAGTATGAGGGTCCCGTTTCCGGGCATTGTGGTGTCACTGGTCCCTATAGCTGTCTCGGTTAACTCCTCCTCAGCAATTACAGAGTTAGGGCCTATGGGTAGAGGATCATGTGGTAGGATTTCCTTTTTTATTTGAATGTACCTTCCACGATCCTTACCCAGTTCCCAACACCTTACTCCCCAAGTTTTTCCTACCAGCCATCCTGGGTCCAGGGGGTTGAACACCTGTATTTTCAAGGACCTGCAATTCCCCATATACAGAATTTCTCCTTGAGTGCCATACCATGGAACTTTGCATCCTTTAGGATACCATGAGACCTGTAAAAATTTATCTGGATGGGTGACAGCCCAGGCAGTTGCTATGGTTTCACAGCCCCAATATCCACACAGATATTCCCCAGGGTAATTACAATATCCCCTCCCAGGATTGGAACTAGGACACCAATAGATAGCGTGGAAGTCAGGTTTACTCCATCCCCACACAGAGTTCACCAAGTCCTCATTAGTAACTAAAAAAGTAGGAGCTACAGTGGTGGCATTTTGCTTAACAACTTTCCCTTGGTCTATTTTGGTCAGAGTCCAATTAAATGGCTGGTGTGCATAGTCCCCTTGTACAGGCCAGGTACAACTTATAACTAATATGTACAGAATTTGCCAGCAAGGGTGGAGTCCAAACCGCCCCAGAACTTGATTATCATTATTTCCCCCTTCCCACTGTTTGGTTTGACATGTTATTGCTGGGCTCACCTTTACCCTTGGGAGATCAGTATCCTTGAGGCAGTTCTTGAAATACCTTTGAATTGTCCCAGTTTGAGGGCTTTTTCCTCCACTGCTTCTTATCCCTCTGCCTCGCTCGCCGACCCGGTTGCTTCGAGCCGCGAGGTGTACCATCTTCTCGGCAGCAAGGATATTCTTCAGGAGGACCCTTACTCTGTTTTTGCTGCCTCTTTTTGAATGATTCCCAATTCTTATCCTTCACTTGTGGTGAATTACACTGAATTCCAGGTAAAGTCTTCCGGCAATTCCCTTTTATAATTTGAACAATTAGGGGAATTGGTTCATTAGAGTGGTAACAACAATTTTCAGGCCTAGCCCCCTTAGTAAACACCTCCCACCACTCTTGGGATTCCCTTGGTAGGGTCCCGTTCTCTTCTCTAATCTCTAGGACTGACTTTGTCAGTTCTCTTTCTAATTGGTAACACCCTTTACAAATACCCCTAGGAGGGGTACCTCTATAACTATGGACCCACCACCGTTCCTGGCAGATTTTACAAATATAGCATACAAAAGGGTAACAATCACAATCCTTATTTGTACAATAGACTCTAAAATCATCAGTTATAGGATATCCATAATCCAATATCTCACTATACCAGCTGGTTTGTACAATTTTTACTGAGTCCATTAAGTCCGTTTAAATGTGACCTTAAGATCTCCGGGTTGGCTGGTTATTCTCCAGGGGTCTTCGGCAGCAGCAGCAGTAATCGGTCCCTTTATTCGGCTCACATGTGTCCATCCCTTCTCGGTGGTTCTGACTGCAGTTTCTGTAGTAAGTAAAACAACATAGGGGCCTTCCCAGTTTGGGATTAGTGAGGTTTCTTTCCAGGTTTTTATTAACACCTTATCACCTGGTTTTATATTATGGATTGCTAGGTCTAAAGGAGGTCGTTGCACTAGTAACTCAGCTCTTCTAAGCCCTTCCCAAGCCTTTATAAGTTGCGTGACATATTGGTTAATTTGTTGATTACTTACTTCGGGGTGGTCTATCGGAGAATTCATGTCATAAGGCATCCCATACAGCATTTCAAATGGAGAAATTCCAATATCTGTTCTGGGCTGAGTTCGTATATTTAACAAGGCTAAAAGTAGACATTTTACCCAGGATAACTGTGTTTCATACATCAATTTAGTTAGTTGTTTCTTAATTTCCCCATTTACCCTTTCCACTTTACCTGAGCTTTGTGGATGCCAGGGAGTATGATATTGCCACTTCGTTCCTAGAGCTGTAACTACTTCTTTAATTATTTTGGAGGTAAAGTGTGGCCCTCTGTCTGAGTCTATTACTTCTACTAGTCCATAACGGGGGATTATCTCTTCTAATAGTGTTTTTACTACTGTTTGTGTAGTTGCCCTGGAGGTAGGGAATGGCTCTACAAAGTGAGTCAAGTGATCTATTATCACCAATAAGTGTTTATACCTTCCTACTTTAGGCAAATCAGTAAAATCTATTTGAATGTGGGAAAATGGTCTATGTGCCAATTCCCGTCCCCCCATTTCCCTTTGTCTCCATTGCCTCTTGTTGACCCGTTGACAGGTTAGGCATTGTTGTGTTATTTGTTTAGCTAAGGTGTGCATCCCCATACAAGTATATTTAATTGCAAATTGATCTATTAATGCTTGGGTACCCCAGTGTGTTTTTGTGTGAATTGCTTCCAGGATTCTTCGAGCCACTGATTTTGGGAGTACCTCACGGCCATCTGGTAATTCTTTTCTATTTCCCTTTTCTATAATCCCCATTTCTTTTAGTTTTTCCTGCTCCTTTTCGGTGCACACCAATATCTGGATTGGTCCATGTAGTATACAATACTTCTTGTTGGGATTCTTGCAAACACAATTTATTCCACACATCCCAAATTCTTTCCGACAATCGTGACAAGGTTCACTCTCTAAATCAGCTCCACAATCGGGGCAGTCTTCTCTACCCCTTTTGGTAATTACAGTTTCCTTTAACACTCTAAGAGCCGCATTCTTTGCCTCTTGATCAGCGACATTGTTTCCCCTTACTTGGTTACATATCCCGCTCTGGTGGCCTTTTACATGAACTACAGCGATACCTTCAGGCAACCTTAAAGCTTGCAGTATTCTCCTAATTAAATCCTTATGAATTAATCCCTTTCCCTGTGAGTTAATCAAGCCCCTTTCTTCCCATATCTTTCCAAATGTATGTATTACCCCATAAGCATATTTTGAGTCTGTATAAATAGTTCCAGCCTTTCCTTTTAACAGCTCTAAGGCCCGTAATACTGCATATAACTCACAAGCCTGTGCCGACCACCCTGAGCTTAATGGCCCTGATTCTATTACCTCCAAAGTTTTTCCATCAATTACAGCATAACCTGATTTTCTTTTTCCTTCTATTACTCGAGACGACCCATCCACAAATAATCTCTCACCGTCTTCTAATTCTTCTTCCTCCAAATCAGGCCTTATTTTTGTCTGTTCTTCAATAACTTTTAGGCAATCATGTGTCAGGTTTTCGCTAGGTTCTCCATACAGAAATTGAGCAGGGTTTTGGAGGGAAGTGGTTTCTAAGCTTAATTTTGGTGAGGAAATCAGAATTCCTTCATATTTTAGGAGCCTAGCATCTGTAATCCATTTCTCTGCTTTTTGCTGTAACACTCCTCGAATATTGTGGGGAGATAGTACATGTAATTCCCCTCCAAAAGTTATTTTTACTGTTTCCTCTACTAACATTGCTGCTGCAACTATTGTTTGTAAACAAGTGGGCCAACCTCTAGATACTGGGTCTAACAGTTTTGATAAATAGGCCACCAGTTTTTTATTCCCTGCCCAATCTTGAGCTAATACTCCATATGCTGTACCATCCTTAATGTTTACAAAAAGATAAAAGGGCCTTTTTAAATCAGGAAGACTGAGAACCGGTGCATTTACTAATTCTGCCTTGAGGTCCTGTAGTTTTTCCTCATCTTCCCGAGTCCACTTAAGCAAGCCTTCTTTTGTTAGTTTCTCATATAGGAATTTTACTTTCCCGCTAAATCCCTCTATCCATTGTCTACAGTACCCAAACAATCCTAACAGCTGTCTAACCTCCCGCTTTGTCCTTGGCCCTGGCATAGCTAAGATTCCCTTAACCCTTTCTGGGTCTAGTTTCTTCGTTCCTTGACTCAGTCTATGTCCGAGATACTTCACCTCTTTTTCCACAAATTGTAATTTGGATTTTGACACTTTGAGTCCTTTCAGGCTTAGAAAATTGAGTAATCTTATACTCTCTTCCCTGACAATTTCCTCTTCTTTCCCAGCTACTAACAAGTCATCTACATACTGAATCAGGACAGCCCCTTCTCTCAACTGAAAATCTGTAAGCAGCTGCTCCAGTGCCTGGCCAAATAAATTAGGGGACTCTGTAAACCCTTGTGGGAGTACCGTCCAACGGAGTTGTTGTTTCCTGTGGGTGTCTGGGTCTTCCCATTCAAAGGCAAAATAGTCCCTACAACTTTCTTTAAGGGGACATGCCCAAAATGCATCCTTTAAATCTATAACACTATACCACTGATTTTCGGGGCCTAACTGACTTAATAAAGTATGAGGGTTAGTTACTACAGGGAATCTTTCTACAGTCCTTTTGTTAATTTCTCGTAAGTCATGTACCAAACAGTATTTCCCATTGGGTTTTTTAACAGGAAGGATAGGAGTATTAAAAGGGGACATGCAGGGTTCTAATAACCCTTGTGCTTTTAATCTTTCAATTTCAGGTTTGACCCCTTTCCTTCCTTCACTTGGAATTGGGTACTGCTTAACTCTAACTGGGACTTCAGGATTTCTTAATATTATCTCAAAAGGTTTTATGTCCAATCGGCCTGCTTTTTCTGGGGTATACCACACTTCAGGGTTAATTTTCTGTTCGTCCTCTACCCGAAGAGGACATAATTTAATATTTAGCTTCTTGTAATTTATGTCGATTCCAATTCCTAATTCAATCATCAAATCTCGTCCCAGTAAGTTATAGTCAGCCTCTGGAACTAACAACAGTGACCCTATACCTATTTTGGAGCTGGTTTCAAAAATCATGTCTTTGATTACAGGCACTTTAAAGGCTTCCCCTTTTGCCCCAACTACCTGTATTGTTTCTCTTGATAATTTACACCCTGAGGGAAGGGTTTGAACCGTTGATCTCTCAGCTCCTGAGTCCACAAGAAACTCATATTCTTGCTGCTGGGGACCAATTTTTAGTTTTACCAGGGGCTCTGTTTTTTTCTGGGTCTCCAGCAAATAGAGCCCCTGACCCCCTCAATCTTCCTTGAATTGCTTTTCATCTGCCAACCTTTTTCTGCATTCCCGCCGAAAATGCCCTCTCTTACCACAATAAAAGCAGCTTCCTTGTCCACTCTCCTTTTCTCTTCTCCCTTCTTCTACCTTCTGGCCCCTCGGCTTACTTCCCTGGAACTGACTAAGCGTTCCCCTCTGCCCTTCACGTACCACAGCCATCATCACTCTTGCTTGTTTCCTATGTCCTTCCTCCTCTCTCCGTACATACACTTTCTGAGCTTCCCGCAACAATTCATCCAGGCCTCTACCATGCCAATCCTCAATCTTTTCCAATTTTCTCCTAATATCAGGCCAGGCTCTGGCCACGAACTGGGTCTTTAACAACATCTGTCCTTCCGGAGTGTCAGGGTTTGCTCCGGAGTACAGCTGAAAAGATCTCCGGAGCCGTCCTAACCATTCCGTGGGGTCCTCATCTTTCTTTTGACTCTCACAAAAAGCTTTATTCACATTCTGCCCCTTAGGGACTGATTCTCTGATCCCCTGGATAAGAATTGTTCTTAAGTCTGCCATATGTGTCCTATGCAGGGGATCTTGCTTATCCCAATTAGGACACTGTAAAGGCAATTTAGTATCTGCTTGGGGTCCTGCCTGATGGTCTCTATCCCAAATTCTCATACCGGCTGTCCTGATCATCCCTCCCTCCTCAGATGTGAATAAAATCCCCAGTATTGACTGCATTTCGCCCCACGTATACACATTGGGCCCCAGAAACTGATCCACCCGCTCTGCAACTCCGAGGGGGTCTTCCAATAGATGTCCCATTTCTTTCTTGAACTGCCTCACATCTCCTGAATTAAGAGGTACCTCCACATAACCTATTCCCGGAATTTGGGCTGGTTGTCCCTGCTGACCAGCATTAGGATTAGGGATCATTCCCAAAGCTACTTCCCTTAATGGATATAGAGCTTGCCTTTCCCTCTCGCTTTTCCCCCTTGTTAGGCTATGAGTAACATGACGATTTTCCTCAGGGACCGGTTCCAGGATTTCTACTTCCTGGTTTTCAAAATCCCCCCCTTGATCTAAATTGGGGTAGACTACTGGTGGTGCTGGTGGAGGTGGAGGAGGGGGAGGTATGTATGGTAGAGGGGGTGCAGTTGGAACCTCCGCAGGCTTTTTATTTTTCTTTTTTTCTCCCTGGGTGCTTAAGGCAAAAAGTTTTGCTCTTGTTTCCCCCCCTATCCAGAGAGCAGCGTACTTGCTCTCTTCCATATCAAAAGGTTCTTTAGAATTTACATAAATGTTTAATGCTTGGTAAATCCAGTCCTCGAAGCTTCCAAACACTGGCCAAAATAAATTATCACCACGGATTTGTTTCCCTCCCCATACTTCCATACAATAATGTATCATTTTTGCCCTATCCTTCCCTTTTCTTGAAGGGTATTCATCCCAAGATTTTATTATTAAACCTAACGGACTGTCAGGTGGTATCTGGGGAAACTTTACCGGGGTCCCCGTCCCCATGGAGTCAGAGGGCTTGCTTTTCCTCTGTCCCATCTTCCAGGACACCTTCACACACACACACACTCGCGGCCCCCTGTTCGTGGCCCAGCCCCTCTAGGGGTCTGGAAACCGCACTACTTAGAGGTCCACACTTGCCTCGTCCTAAAAGGACGTCTCGTACGTTATGTCCTGGGATCCCAACCCCAACCGAGCAGATCCCACTTTTATACTCACGCTGTCCTGCGTCTTCGCCCGGGCTTCATGCACAAAGATTACGGGGTTACCGGTATCCCTTTTGCTTAATACCGAATTTAGGTTCGTCGGTAAGGGCCCGAGAAGGAAAAGCCTGCACCAGGGCCGCTGAAAAGGTAGCGGGGCGCCTCCCTGATTAGGAATTCCTGCCCGTTTGCCCTTATCCGAGTCACGGCACCAAATTTGTTATGGACAAATTCAACTGGGGAGGCTAATTATAGATAAATCAATTAACAAGAACTTATTAAGCAAGCGGTATTAAGCAAAAAAAAACCAGCACTGGGTGGCCGGGGAGTCTCCACTCTGCCACGGCGCAGCTTCCCCCTTTGACCTTTTTGTTTTTATAGTCCCCCCGTTTTTTTCAGTTGACGTATTTTCTCTCGATGTACTCTGCGCCGGTGCAATTGGTTGCTAGGGGGTCCTTTTTCCTTTTCCTTTTTTTTTTTTTCTCTCTGCCCTTGGTGGTCATAGGGATGAAGGCTCCTTATCTTCTTTGCCGGTTGTCCTTGGACTAAAAGTTAGCTTGTATATAGTTAGTTACACAGTCTTCTATGCTAGCTGCATTTGCACAATTCTTAAGCAGAATACTTGTTGTTTATCAAGCCCCCCCCCCCTTTTTTCTCCTCTTTCTCTTCTCACAGTCTGAAATTCTCTATTCAGTTTAAATTCTTATCTTCTTTCAATGTTCGTTTTGATGAACAAAGACCTTTTTATTACACCCTCCAAAATCCTTTTCTTTTAAACTCTCTATAACTAGCTTTTCTATTTATACTTTTCACATTCACATTTACATTTTTCATGTATATTGATGCATGATGTTATTTCGATTCTATATTACATCTCTTCCTATTAATTATATTTATTTATATTTTATCTTTTTATATATCTAGATATATTTATTATACAGTTCTTTATTTATATTCCAAAAATAATTATATTATTTAAAATAAAAGCCTTGCCTATTGCCGAATTCTATTTCTATAATATTAATGATAACTATCTCTTATTTAAAATAAAAATGCTGCCTAAAACCCGCCTGCCCGCGGCGCAACTGTGGCAACAGCCCGTGTGCGCAGTACTGGCAAGGCTGCGGGAAATCCCGGCAGGGCGGCGCCGGCGCCTGCCTGGCATGCGGGCAGTGCAGCATGCGGACCACGCGCCTCGAATTTCCCGCCTTTTTAATTTTTTTTTCCCCGCCATTTTGAGAAGGTCAAAAGCGTCCCGGCCGAGCCACTCCCAAGATGGCGGCCGCGAGAAGACCTCGGTGGAGGGCTGCAGTACCGCACTCTGGCCACAAGGCAGCTGCACTGCCGCCCACCTCAGCCGGGCGCTGCCGCCCGCCTTGGGGCAGGGAAGGCGGGCAAAGAAGAACAGGTGCGACCCCCTTCAAAACATCCTCTACAATAAATGCCCCAAAACATCCTTCACGAAAAAAAAAAAAAAAACAACAAAAAAAAACCCTGCCTCTAACCCAGTAAGAACAGAAATAAAAAACCTTTTCGTTTAAATTATATTTCAATCTATTTTATTCTTATATTTTTCATATTTCTATTCACATTTTGATTTAGAATATATATTGATGTATAATGATAATTTTATAATTTCTTACATTCATTCCTATTACTTAGAATTTATTTTTTTTTATATTTTTATACATACCTTAAGATATTGATTACATATTTCTATATTTAGATTGATATTTCAAAAACGTTCATGTTGTTTATAATAAAACCCCTGCCTCTACCCAAGTCAAAACAAAAAAAAAAACCCTTTCTTTTAAACTGTGTTTAAATTTATCTATGTTTTTTGCATTTATACTGAAATTTGCAGTGTAAATGTAGATTGATGTATGGTGTTACTTATAGTCTATCTCTTCCTATTACTTATTTTTATTTACACTTTATATTTTTATATCTATCTTTATACATTGATTATCTATTTCTATATTTAGAATTATATCGAAATAAAATGTATATTCATATTTTTTAAAATAAAACCCCTGCCTCTAAGCAAATAAAAACCAAAAAAGCCCTTTCTAATTTATTATATTTATATTCATAACTTTTATAATAAAAACCCTGCCTACTACCAAATAGAAAATTTTAAAAACCCCTTTATTTTAAACTATATTTGAATATTTCTATATTTATGCTTTTGATATTTACATTTATAGGTTCTTACATATTATATTACAGTATATTGATGTACTATATTTAGATATATAAAATATATGACATGTAATGTGTTATAATAAGACATATACGGTATAACATCCATTATGTATTGTACCGATTTCTATGATTTTGTATTTTTTTGTATTTTTTTGTATTTTTTTGTATTTTATCTATCTATCTATCTATCTATCTATCTATCTACATATATTAATTATACTTTTCTATATTGATATTTTATATTGATTTGGTTTATATTTATAATCTATATTTATATGTATTTATATAAACATACTCTAAAATACTCTATAGAGCATAAAATACTCTATATCAAACATTATAATATCTTATGGTAATAGATAATATTATTTATGTTACATGTTCTATATATATGTATTCCCTTTATATTTAAAATTGAAGTTTTATATTCCCATTTTTATATTTGTATATTTGTTTTCTTACATTATAGTTATAGTTATAATTTTGCATTTAAAATCCAATACCTAAAACTAAAATGCCAATACATACAGCACCAAATTCCCACCAATACCGTCCAAAAATATTAGAATGGCTCGACCAGCCAACCAACTACCAGCAAAAAAACCCCACACTACAATCTTTTCACTAACAATTCTTACCACATCACAAAAATGAAACAAAACATTTTAAAAAAACCTATAGAAACCCACAAAGCAAATCAAAAAAACCCTAAAAAAAAAATCCAACTAATTTACTAAACTCCAAACCCTACAACAGACCCTGAACGTTACTAAAAAAAAAAAAAAAAAACAAAACAAAACTCTACCTCTACACTAATTCATAAAGAGAACCCAATACTCTATAAAATAAACTAAAAAAACCCCACCAAACCAATTACCAATATAAAAAAATCTAAACCACTAAGAAACAAAAAAAATCACCACCCAAATAAAATAACTACCTAAGGAAATCCACCATATAAGCAACCATGTTCCCAAAAATAAAACGAATAAAAAACAGCAACCAAATACATCAAACTACAAAAAATATAAAAACTTCAATTAACAACAACTAAAAAATTATTCCTAACTCCATGAACTCATAACGCCTCAAACCATCAAAACGAAAATACCACCTAGAAATAAACACGAAGCCAAAAGATAAATGTAACCATAAACGATATCGCCCAAATTATCCACAACAATAAAACACAGAAGACAATCAAATAAAGCAAAATAATAAAACCCTTATAATATAATAAACAGTAATGGAATTATCAATATTATAAAAACCTCACTAATTAACTACAAGACACTACCTCAAACCCAACAAAACAAACACTACTTACTCACGCTAATAAAAGCCACCACAATCGAATTAAAAACCTACCCTCTACTTCACCGTATGACCCATAAAAGCCATTGCAAACCTTAAAAAATATAACTTTTAATTCTATTTTTATAACATAAAAATATTATTTAAAAATCCAACCCAAAAAAATCAAAACAAAAAAATCCAACAAATCGCACCAAAAAAAAAAAAAAAAAAAAAAAAAAAAAAAAATCCAACAATAAAACTCAATCCAAATAAACCCCTGCCATCAGCACCTGCACCAAGAACCATAACATTCAAGAAGTACACCATGTCCGTCGTCATACACCAACTACGAACAAAATAAAACGATACAATCAATTCCTAAGAACCACCTCAAAACCGCTACATCAAGGAACATTGGAAAATTAAAAGCCGCGCTCCCGGCACCGGGCGGAGCGCGGCTCCCGGCAGGAAAGCGGCTCCTGCGGCAGGCAGAGGCGGCGCCGCGCCGGGAGCCTCCCGCCCGCTCCCCCTGCCCGGCGGGGCCGGCACCGGGCCCAGGGGGCCCCGGCGGCGCCCGAGCCCCGCGCCCGGAGCGGACGGAGCGGCCGGCACCGGCCGGCACCGGCGCAGCGCCGGCGCAGCGCCCGCGCCGCCTCTCCCGCCCGCCGGCCCGGCAAAGCTCCCCTCGGCTCCGCACGCCTCGCTCCGGCGCGGCTCCGGCAGTCCCGCGCCAGCCCGGCCGCGCCCAAGTCCCCTTCCACCTCGGCAGCTCCCCAGGCAACGCCAGCAGCTCCCGCGCCACAGCCTTGGGTGCCGGGCCAGGGGCAGAAGAAGCACCCTCAAATGCAGCGGCACAGCCCGATTTCAACCCTTCAAACGCTGCGAGAGCTGCAGCTTACTTCAATTGAGCTCCCGAAACTGACGCCACACTCAGGTGCTCACCTCACTTTAACAAGGGCAAATAAATGTGTTCTCCTCTTCAACTTCATTCTCCATAAGGGCAGAAAAGAAGGGGTTGTCCTCAAATGAAATCCCTCAAATTGTGGGAATCAGAGGGTTTTGGGAAAGCTGCAAAAGGCAGGCCTCAGAAACAGCAGAACTGCGATTAGAGCTAAGCAGTAGACATAAGATTTGTCAGCAGAAAAATTATATAAGAAGTAAACGACAAATAGAACAATGGTCTGTGTATTAATGCTTGTCTAGAACAACTCCCTAAGCTACAGAAAAGTATATCTAGTGAGATATTAGGAAGTTCTAAGCTTAAGAATGGAGCCCTGTGCATTGTGTTTTAAGGTTTAGGAAAATTTACATGGTATCAAGTGTCAAGTAAAGATATATAATTGAAGATCTCCAGAAAAACATTAAACAATGACAAGAAAAAAGAAACCCCCCACAGTGTAAAAGTTTTGCTGTTGGGCTTTAGTCCTTTAATTCTTTGGAAGTTTGTTGCAGTAAATTTCAATTGGTTCTGTGTTTTATGTGCTGGTGATCCCCAATTATTCGTTTCAATAAAATGAAATTGCCTGTACCAGCACTTAAGAACTTTTTCTGGAACATCTAGAAAGAATGCTGGCATCTCCTTTTTGCATTTAATAAGGCTTTTGTTCTCATCCAATTCTAACAAAGTCACTGTATATTCTTTCCTTTGAGCTGGTCAGGAAATTCTACATACCCACACTGTTACCAGAGCTTTGCTAACAGGGAGGCATTGACAAATGCAAACCAGGGCAAGGAGCTGGATTACTTTTTAAGGTGCAATGACAAACTAAGGAAATTTCTAATTTTTTACATTTTCTGTAAAAAAATACTCTGCTTTTACTTGCAAGATGATTTTTGATTCTGTGGGTTAAAGCATTGAGCATTTACTCATACAACTGTGATGTCAAAGAGCAGGGCTCCATCAGAGAAGGAGCCCCAAGGTGTTTTCCACACCAGGTTCAGTGTCTGAATGAAGATCAGCTGAAACCTTACCCTTTGAGGAAACTTCCTGAGTTGTTTCTTTTCTCAGGGTTCAAGACCTACAACTACATTAAGCCATTGGATTTTTAAGTGCCCATCCCTGCTGAGTTCAGAAGGATGCTGGGACTTCTAGTAACCTGCTAAAACCTATTCACAATTTAAATTTTTTTACCTTGCATTCCAGACAAGAATTTTAAAGAGGTGCAGGTATTACTGATTAAAAATTATGTTTTCAGCAGTCTTTGTTGTTCAACAAACTCTTTAAGTCTGTGCCCCCTTTCCCTCCCTTCAAACTCTGCTTTGCCTCACAGCTTTTCCTGAATGCGACCATTACTCCAGTAAAATAAAGTCATCTTCTATCCTGCAGTACATCTAAGCCACAACAATACCTACCCTGGAACATCTCCTATGAACAAGAGGGTTTTTAACTGAATCTATGAGAAGTAAAGAAAAAAATTTAAATGTAGTTATGAAACTTGTTAGAACTTACTTTCTTATTGATACTTCTATCACCTGGTGAGTCAGGGATCACTCACTTCCTATGTCTGAGTCTAACACACTCTATGTTTGCTCTTTGCCTTGTAATTGTAAATCTGCTGCCTCCAATGTTCCTACTCACAATCTTCACTTTGATCTTGGAGTTAAACTATCAATTGCACAGGTATTTCATCTATTTTCCATTACAGAGATATTTTTCTTTGTCCCAGTTCTGATTTTTAATGGCTATTTAGGCAAAGTAAACTTCATATTTAACTAAGTTTTGTGGACAATGATTATTGGCTAAAAAGAGATTAACTCTCTTGTTCCTGATGTAACACTGCTGAATTGTATTACAGAACAGGAACTTCTGTCCCTCAACTGATAAATGGGGTTGTATTTCTTTAAAAGTTTGAAATAAAATGCAAATACAAGGGCAAGAAAACTTTCATAATAGTAAATGATTTATTACCATAGCATAATAATATTCTCCAGAGTGTGAATTTGCTTTCTTTGGCCAAATCAGATATTTTTCCTTCACCTTCCAGGTCCTATTACAATCTATTGTCCATGTAGTGAAGAGAAAAATGAGAATGCATATTTTAAATAGGCATTTTCCCAGTGACTGACAGGTATTTGTTATCTTGCAGACCCGTTTACCAAGGAGCTGATGATGAATTTGCAGATGGTGATGCTGCTGCTAAAGTGACGTTCCTCTTTCAAATGTGCCAGTTACAGGAAAAACACCACACATAAATAGGATTTAAAAGGCTTGGAATGACTGGGAACAATGTGAAATGCCAAACGAGTGGAGCAAGGCTTCAGCTCCTGTGTCTATAACACAACTCATGCTCTCAGCAAAGCTCGAACACCTGGAGTGAGTCCCTTTCCTTTCATGGATGCACTTCCCCTTCCATGGGTTTTGGCCAAAGGAGAGCTCTTCCGGCACTATTGGCTGGGGCTGCAGTGACATCTAGTAACTGCCTGGCTAATTACAGCTGGACTTTCACAGGCTCTATCCCATTAGCTCCAGCAGTGAGGAATTCCTACAGTAGGACTTACCTTTTCCACTTCCAGCATATCACCTTCCATCAGAGCACGGGGCAAAACGTTCTCAAACACAGAGACACAAAAAGTGACTTGCTCATGCTGGCACATTCCTTAGAATATAAAATCGTGTTTTGAATTAAATTTTAATTAATTAATGATCATGTCTCTTCTAAATAGACCTTCCTGCTTTTTTTTTTTTTTTTTTTTAACACCATTCCCCATCTAGCCACTACACCAAAAAACTACGTCTGGTAGTTATTGAATGGACTAAATTTACTTCTTATATCATATTGGAGAGTTAACAATGCAATAGATTTGACAAACACATCAAAAAGAAAACTGTTTTTTCAGCTGTATTGTAAATAATAGCTAATCTAAGCAAGCAGGACTCTGCATGATTTTGCATGATTTGCAACCAGTGGCTTGAAAAGATTTTCCACATATTAAAACTTACCAACACTACTGTAAGGATTACAAAATTCCCATTTTAAGCAAAAAGACACTGAGGCACTGGAGTTCTTAGAAGTTTATGTGTAATCAGAAAACCTTACTTACACCTTATACTTTCTCACAGTAAGTCAAACTGTATAAATGAAGGCTACATCATGGCTTTTGATAAACAGCTTTTGAATGCTGAGGAAGCTGTTGTACCCTCAAATGGACAGCAGAACCAAGTTCAGAAGAGGTTGTGCAGGTGCCTTAGAGAGCAGAACAGCAAGATAACTGTGCAGATAATTGGCAATTAAAAAAAAAAATTCAGTGATTGTTCCCTATCTCCAAGCTTAAGAGAAAGCAATGGGTTTTCACCTTGTTAACTTCACTTAGGTTTTTTTCTCATTGATGAAGAAAGGAATTCTAAACCACCCTTCAGTCTTCATTTACAGGTCCTGACTCTGAGAAAAACAATTAAAACTCTCACGACCTTGGAATTCCACCAAGATGCCTTTGTATCAAGTACCCTTTTCACTGGTTTTTTTATACTTTGCTGTTTTTTTATATACTTTTCTCCTACTCTAACTAAAGCCAAAACAAGTGTGTTTATGCCACACAGTCCTTTTTTAACTTCTACTGTTGCCTTTAAAGTCCAAACACTGACAGCTAATTACTTTCAAAGACCACAGGTCAAAGTAACTAGTAGTGAAGTCAACGGCATTTCTGTTGATTATGTCCCAAAACTGCCTCACCTAATTGGAAGCAGTTGGCTAGCAAGTTGTGTCTTTAACTAACCTCCTTTAACCTTTAAAATGACAAGCTGTGGAGATGCCTGTAGTCCCCTGATGTGCATCTGAATTCACATTTAACACTGACATACTTTGCTTTTGAGGTTTCTTCTGATTAGAGTTGGAGATTATAAAGTGATGGGATTCTGTCCACAGCTTCCAGCCAAGGAGACCAGAATATCTCTGAACAACTCATAGAGTGTTTTCTCTCAGCTAGATTGGGATGAACTTTCAGGAAAGTTCTTGTATTTAACATTCTCTAATAACTACCATGGCCTCAACAAAGTGAGAATTTTCCTTTGTTTTATAAGGGAGAATGTAGGCAGAAGGAAAACAGTTGCTCAGATCTTTACTTGAATGCTGACACACAGAGTTGAATCCGTGGAAAGCAACTAGAAAATGCAGCTTTTGTTTGGAAGTGAAGCTAGGAAAGACCCTGAAAGCTTCACTGCACTGTACAGTAAGAAGCCTGGACCATTTGCATCTCAGCAAAATAATTGATCAGTACAAATTTGCTGTATAAATTCTTTTAGGCTTATTTTTAAGGCTCAGATTTGTACATGAACTTTCTGAATTCTTGCCTGATTTACACATTTTCTCAATTGCATGAACTTGAAACATATTGCTTAATACATTATAATTCTTTTTACTCTGTGATGAGATGGTATAATTTTGTAAATTTTAAGGGACTTATTATCCCCTATGCTGCTGGTCAACTCTCTACTGGTTATTGTCCGTCACTGAAACCTGATCCATATGTGGAACTGTGCTCATTGGTGTTCACATTGGACCTTGCAAACTGAGTACTGACTGCATGAATTAGAAGGTAACAATTAAGCATGAACTGGTAATCATCTCAAGTGAGGAGCACGCAGCATACTTGATTATTCCTGAACAAAATCACTTACTAAGCAGACACCACATTCACAGCAGATTGGATTACTCCTTTATCCCACAGAGATTAATGCCTTCTGAGTCAGGCTTATGATTGGCTTCTGGGAATGAGGAAACAAAGGTCTTGTGGTGACTCGTTTTGCTCAAACTGGTTGTTTTCAGAGTAGCGGTTTTTACCACAGGGTGAAATGAAAACAGCTTCCAAGTGCAATTTGAATAAAAAAGGCAGTAGCCACTGGTCACAGCCTAGACACATCCATGGCTCTTCAAAGCCCTGACCTCTGTTGTGCTGCAGCCCCTCAGCACATTCGTGTTCCTGAACATACAACACTGAGTTGTGACCTTCACAAGCACCACTGTGTTGGATCCGAATGGCAAAGAGCAGCTCAGCCGAGCAGGCTCCTCCACCCTCTCTACACTCTGCTAGCTACAGCTTGTAGACAAACCCGCCACATGCCTTAAGTAGAGTTGAGCGTGGATTCTGCACTGCCTGTGCTGTAGGACTCCCAAATATATTAAGAATGCCTCTCACGCTCTGTGGATATTGGGACCATCTCAGTGCATGGCTACAAGTATTCAGTGCAGATGATGAGTAAGGCATAAGCAGCTTAGGTCTGTTTTTACCTATCAAATTGAGGAATTTAGCCTTTGAGGGCAGGATTCTGTGCACCTGCATCAGGTGCAATGTAGACACTGCAGCTCACCAAGCTGCCCCAGTCTCCTGTTTTTATTCAAAACAGGGAACTTTAGGTCACTGTTCACCTGACCCAATTTAGATCTGCCAGCGCCCAGTGAGTGCACCAGAGCTGACACAACGGGAGGCTCAGGCTGTGCCAACACACTGAGCTGACTGATTTATTTGATGAAGCCCAGCCTGGGCTCTGGGTGTGGTGTGCTGCCCTTATATGTGCTATAAACTGCTTCTGAAAATAAAAGGGACATTTCCCTCCCACACCCCCAGTCTAGCCCATGATCCAGGGCTGATCTGTGGACTAACAGGCAGCTCACCTGCCAGGGACTAATTTAGAATGTGCTAGTTGCCTGCTTTGGAGGTGCTGCCTTCCCTCTGTCTGACACCTTGGTATTCCGCAGGGAAATTAAATAGGATTGAAATAACAAGGCTATTTTGTATCCTTCTCCGGATGAATCCATTCTGAACCAGATTGCATGGAATATTCTAAAGAGTCTTTTAAAATGAGCATGCTCAGTTCAAGTTTAGAAGAGTTGATAAAAGGCAGATATTCTTCAGGCCTGTGAGAAAGGGCCTCTGGTTACTAGAAACTGACTTTTCCCCCAAAGGCCACATTTCTTTTAGATTAAAATATAAATAAATAAACCACATTCTGATCATCACTGTTTCACACCAGTAGTACAAGCTTGGTTAAGCTTCCTTTGAAGAGAAAACACAAACCTGAATTCAGGTCAGGTCACCCTGAGAGGGGTTAAGCTCCAGAAGGAAGGTGAGTCCAGTCTCCTTTTCCCTGCTGCAGTGGAGTGTCCCTCCACGTTATTTCCACTGCTGTTTGCAATTAAACAAAGCAGCCCCCCTGAGATCCTCTCACCTCTTGGGTGAAAAACAATAGAAAACAATTTCTTCCTTCAAAGCATCCTGAGAGTTTCTGCTCCAGGTGCCTGCCCTGTGCTCTTCACCCAGTCAAAGACAAAATCAAATGGCCTCAGTAAACCCAAACAAAACCTCATTGAAATTTAAAAGCTGTGTGGATGAGGCAACTGGGAACACGGGTTAGTGGTAGGCTTGACAGTGATGGGGCAATGGTTGAACTCAATGAACTTAGAGGACTTTCCCAACCTAAAAAATTCCATTATTAAGTGGTTCTGTGATTATGAAATTGCATCTCTCCCGGGCAGAGTGGGTGAGCAGGGACAGTGCTGGTTCTGACCCCAGAGAAAGGAGTGGCGGGTATGGACAGCCTCAGGCTACTGAAGGGATGGGGAAGCCCCAAAGAAGAGGGAGGCGAGGAAACAGCACGGAGTGACCAGTGCAAGCAAGGGAAGCCTGACGTGTGGGAGTGCTCCAGCCAACACTTCAAAAAAACCAGTAGAGCAGAGACATCATATCCATGGGACATGCAACCAAAAAACACAAGGAATCACTACAACATCCTCCTCATCTGGGCACCTTGGAACCTCCTCTGCTGCAGGCAGGTAAGTGTCATTTCCGCTTTATAATCATTACTTGTTGGGGACATAGGGAAAGACAAGTTTTGCTTTTCCCAATTAAAAGGAAGAAAAGAAGTGGGGAGGGAAATTTTATTTCCAAGCTTCTAAAAGGATCTTACAAACCACAGAGAGTAAAGAAAAAAAAAAAAAAAAAAAAGGAGATATATATATATATATATATATATATATATATATTTGACAGGGTCCTGTTAAGCAATTCTTCACATTATCTAATGGTGATAGATGATACCATGTAACCATATATGCATTTCCCTGTAATCCTGATCACTGCCAACAGCTCACAAAACTCTTCTTAGACAACATTTCTCCTAGACTGTACAGATTTCTTTTCTCAAAGCAAATGAGAAGGAAAACATACAAAGTAATGCAGAGGAAAGGAAAAAAGAAAACTCTCTTAAGCAAGGTCTTCCAGGTTGGACTGGGTGAGAGCCAAGTTTAACACCTCCTGCATGGCTGTGAGAGCTCCTTCCCAGCCTCTCCATGGCACAGAATTTCCTCCAGCACCTATCACTCCCCACCATCCCACCCATAATGCCCCGTGTTACCCTGCTTCCACCCTGCGCAGGGTCTCATCTCGAAGAGTCCCAACCCTGCCCAGCTGCACCCCTCAGCACTGCTCCGTCCTCACATCTGCTCATCAATCCTAACCTCAATCTTTATTTTTTAGGACTTCCTAACACCTTTGCCCATCTAGAAGGAGTTAATCCTAGACCTCCACCCCCACTAGCAGCACAGCTTCCAGCTCAGTATGCTACTCCAAGCACCTCTGCAGCAGGAATTCCAGCTGCTGGGGATGAGAAGGGAGTCACGCTTGGCTTTCCAGGATCTAGCTCCCATATCAGGAAGACATGGGCTCATGGACAGGACCAACTGCTCCAAACTAGAAAGGACCTCAGGAAATAAAGGCAGAGAAAGCTGAGAGAGAGAAATGGAGCCGGGGCAGATCTATGTGCTTCAGATTCTTCCTCACCTGAAATGTCATGGCAGCTTTTGTAGGTTGCCAAAAATTAAACAAAAACTCAGTGATACCTGGTTCCCCTATTCCACCCCCAACAGTTTCTTAATGTACAGCTTAAATGAAATCAACAGATTTTAAAATCCACACAGGTGTCAAAAAAGAGACTTAAAATTTGCTTGTTCCCATTCTTGCAGCAAAACCCCAACTTGAGCCTCAGAGGCAGAGGGCTAAAGGCAACATCTTTTGTAGGGCTGTGTTACCCCACTTCAGAGGTCCAAGGGGCTTTTTGGATGTCCTTCTTAGCAGGGAACCTTCGTCGGGGACCTAACAACTCTTGCTGTCTCCAGGCATCCTTCATCCAAGGGATGCACGCAACTGATGGAGGATGGCTCAGCCCTGGGCACCCCCACTCCTTCCTGCGCGGCTCAAAAGCCAGACAGGGGATTAGCCACACACTGCCTTCCTCCTTCCCCTCCACCTCCTCCTCTGCTACACCCTACATGAAAACAGGCAACCACACACACCCCAGTCAGCTGTGTGAAAAAATGTATATATTCAGCACACACTCAGTACAGTATAGCAACAAAAGCTACCATAATTTCCTTAAAAAACCAACAAACCACCAATTTCAAAACCACCAAAACTTCCAAATCCTCCCCACCCTACAGCACTGATCCCCAGCCCTCTGGGCCCAACAAGGCACCAGTGGCAAGTGACCCCATCCCCACGCCATCCCTGCTTGGCAAGGCACAGAGAGTGGTCCCAGATCTCTGGCAGCATCTCCTGCCTCGGCATCCAACTCCTCCTGTGGGGGTCTGGGGTGCTGAGGGTGCTCCCACCAGAGTGGTTTGGCCAGCAGTTTGCTGTGGTGCTCTCCCGTGCAGTTATTTGGGGGACACACATATCAAAGAAAATGGGACAAGCTCTGGCTTACAGAACAGAGAAGCTGCCACAGCATCACTGGGGGTGTACACAGCCCTAGGAATGTGCCAAGGAGGAGAGGATTCCATCTCTGATCCTGTGGGGCTCCACACTGGGATCGCTGCAACCGTGTCTCTGCCGCTTTCTGCTGGAGGTGGGGATGAGGCCGAAGAGAGGGAAGGAGCAGCACAGTGGTGGGGCTGGGAGCTGGCAGGGCCCTTGCTGCTGCACACAGAGGGGAGGTAGATCGCCTTTGGAGACCTCCTGCCTGGGAGGATGTCTTCATGGACAACAGATTGGTTCCTGGGGGAAGAGCCTGCTGCAGGGCCCTGAATCCCTGTGCTTGCCTTCTCCCAAGGCAAAGGTCTCTTGGAGCCTGCTCATGCCACTGGAAAGCTCTCAAACTTGCGCAGCAACTTCTCTCAAAACTTTTTAGCCCTGAACTTTTTAGCCAGCAGCCACCACAGCTGCTGCAGGCAAAATCCCAGCAGCTGGGGACAAGCCCAGAGGTGACGGCAGTGACATGCAGGGCAGGAGGGACCTTGGCTCCTCTTGCCCACCTGGCTGGACCGCAACTCTGACCCCAGATCCTCTCCCTGCCCTGCCACACCAGTCCTGTTGCCACCCCTGCCCCGTGCACCATGGGGATAGCATGTGTGATGCTCTCCATCCTCCCCCCTCCCCAGATCCCCATCCCCAGCGTCCCCTCTGCCATTAGTCTTGCTGCTCATTCATCTCCATGTCCGACACCAGGATGTTCTTCTCGGCAGATTCACTGGGGTTGGAGGTGGTGCGACTGTAGCGAGCGCTCTCAAAGGCGCTGCGCTCTGTGCTCTGTCGACGCTTGTACAGGAAGACAACGACCCCCAGCACAGTGCACAGTGCCAGCGTCGACAGCACGACCACTGCGATGGCTGTTGTGTTCTCCGGCAGAGCTGCAGGGAAGAAAGGCTGTTGAGAGGCAGACAGATGGCTCCTGTTCCCTCCTCAGCCTGCAGGAGAGGCTGGCGTTGGTGGGGCTCCAGCCAGACTCGTGTTTCTGGGCAGGGTCATTTAGAATCTAGAATGTCCTGAGTTGGAAGGATCCCACAAAGGCCACCAAGTCCAACTCCTGGACCTGCACACGACACCCCAAGAATCCCACTCTGTGCCTAAGAGTGCTGGCCAAACACTTCCTGAGCTCTGGCAGTCTTGGGGCCGACCACTGCCCTGGGGAACCTGTTTCCCCTGTGGTGGGTCAGAGCAGGACAGGACTGGAATGAGATTAGCCCAGTTGTTTGAGCATGATGCTAATAACACCAAGGCTGTGGATTTGATTTCCATATGGGTCATTCACTTAAAGAACTGGACTCAATGATCCTTGATCCTGGTGGGTCCCTTCCAGCTCAGCATATTCTGCGACTCTGCCAATCTGCTTTGGTGGTTTGTGGACATCTTGCTCCCGGCAGACCTCCTGGAGCTGGGCAGACTCCTTGGATCTTTCGCGGTGTGTATGAACATTTAGCAGCTGCCTGGGATGGATCTTTGGGATCCTACCAGCAGACATGCTGGCCATCTCCCTGACTGACCAGGCAGTGTGGGCACTGGAAGGAGAGTCTGGCAAGCGGCTGGGCAGACATACACCTTCATGAAAGGATGGCTCCTGCTGCTGAGGAGTCCTAAGTCAAGGCCAAAGTCACTTGGGAATGGCATTCCCCACACATAAACCCCATTCCTTTCATTACTTACACAAGTCGGACTGTGGCACAGCCACAGAAACCAGTCCTGGTTTCTAGTCCCAGTACTATGCCCAGGCTGATGGTGCTACTCACCTGCCCTGGAAAAGCTGCTCTCCTCCACTGCAATGGCAACACAGACAGGTGAGTGCATAGCCACGACACCCTCCCATCTTCCCACAACCAGCACCTCTGGACCCACACCCTGCACTGCTCCCAGGGCTGCACCACATGGGCAATGGGTGACAAATAGCTGGGGTGGTCCTCTGGCTCTGCTCTACCCCTGTCCCACCGGCCTCATCCTACCCCAAGGAGCTGACGCAGCCAATGAGACATGCACAGCCCATCACTGAGCCAAATGGAGACTTGCAGACCCCAACACCAACCCATACAAGCCCCTGCACTGGAATTACCCAAAACATGTGGCTGGTGCTGCCACTGTGACAGTTCTACCATGCACCACCCTGCCCAGACACCCAGCTCACCCTACATCAGCCCAGAAGCCTCGGGCAGCAGAGGTGGCCCTACCTCGGGGGATCTTGCAAATGACCCCCATGGTTACGTTTGTGCAGGAGCCTAGACGCCACACGCCATTGCTGCTCTGGATCCAGTAGCAACTGTTCTGGCTAAGCATGCTGGGCCCCGTGTCATGATGGCCCCAGTTGGAGTAGTTCACAGCACTGTTGTCATGCCAAACCAAGGTGCCACCTGGGAAATGGGAAAATTAGGCTTGAGGAGGCTGAAGAGGACACCCCACCTTTGCCCCAGTTCAGAAAGTACAAGGAAGTGTGACAGGGCTCTGAGAAACCTGGTCTAGTAGAAGGTGGCCCTGCCCATGGCAAGAGGTGGTACTGGATTGGCCTTAAGGTCTCTTCCAACCCAAACCATCCCGTGATTCTGTGATTCTATGGTGGGGAGGTGTGATGGGGTGGACCAGGGGCTACAGCACACCTTCCTGAATCTGCAGGCTCCAGTGCCTTGAAGGTTGCTTTGGGTTTCCTATCCCACTAAGTCAGAGGCGGACACACACAGTATGTCCAGCACAGCCCTCCACACTGGTGCACCTGGTCACACTATGGTATGAGCCCTCCACACTGGTGCCACCACCAAGGGCTTCCTCCGCTCACCACAGACTTGGTGGGAATTCATGGAGGTGCCTGGGGGAGTATCTCAAACCTCATTCCTTCCTTTGTACCTTTGGGGTTGACGGTCATGCCCAGCCAGGCCCCCTTGGAAAGGCCCTCGTACGCCTGAAGATGCTCCCACACAAAGACGTTCTCCATCTCATCCTGGATGGACAACACTGTGCCACCAACTGCAGAGGGAAGACTGTCATGGAGGAGCCCGGAACTGAGAGGATTGAGTTAGGGCGCAGCAGTGCCCAACAGGACAAAGTTCAGGACCCAACCGTGAACCACATGATGATTGCGGAACCCTAACATGGAACAGCAAGGAGTCAATGGCTGACCAAGGCTGGACAGGGGCACAGGGACAAGGGGGCTCTGCTGCACCCACAAACATCCTGGGGATCCCACTCGCTTCCATTTCCAAGGATGCATCACCCTCCTATACCACCCCAGCTCCCTCACACCTTTCTGGCACCTCTTCATAGCATCCTTCTGCCCAAGAGTAATCTCCATGTGGAAGGTGTAGCAGTGGTCCCGGAAGGGGATCCAGGATGAGTCCTCCAACGATTTGGGACAGCTGCCACTGTAGGTCCACTTGTGCATGCGGGGGTGACCTGTGGAGCATATGGTACATTAAAGGTGTGGTGGGGCACAGGATGTTGGAGTCCCAGAGCACACTGGTGCACCCAGACCCACAAGGACATGCTCCAGAAGGTCCCTGGTGGGATGCCGTCTACAGCCCTTGGTCACACCCCACCCAGACTACCCCAGGGCCCCTGGCCAGCACCTGTTTGGAGCTGGCAGATGCCCCCCTGCAACTTGGTGTCACAGCCAGCTGTGCGCCAGCTCCCGTCTGTGTCCATGTAGGAGCAGCCGGTGATCTGCTGGGGCTCTCCATCCTGCCAGTTAGTGTAGATGAGATTCTCCTCCGTCAGCCACGAGTAGCTCCGGCCTCCCTGGAACACCAAAGGGAGGAGGTGCCTGGGAGGCTGCTGTGGTTCCTCTGGGCAACTGTGCCCCAGGTGCCTGCCCCCTTCCCTCACCTCATCATTGGCCAACCCAATCCAGAGCGGAGCCTGCAGGCTGCTGACGGCCTGCGTGAGGAAAGCCTGGCTGTAGGGGTTGGGGATGGTGGCCAGGGTGGCATTGAGGGTCTCGCAGAGCAGCAGTGCCTCGTGCCACCTGAGGGGTTTCTGCAGGATGCGGTAAGTGCTGTTGTGGTAAAAGAGGGTGCCGGTAGGAGAAGGGGGGAATGGTGCCTGTGCAAGGCTCAGGTCCGGGTCTGGAGGAGCAAAGAGACATGGTCAGGGGGCACAGAGGACATTCCTGCATCCCAGGTGGGTCACCCTTTTGTCCATCCCTACCCAGGCCAGGCTGTCCCTGACAGTATTGTGCTGGTTGCACCTGGCGACATCCTGGTGCAACTGGGGAGGGCAGAGGGATGTCCCCAGGAACGACAAGCAGTGATACCCTATCACCATCCTCACCTAGGAGCTGTCCACCAGGATGCACATCCCTGTGGGGACACACCAAGCCAGGCTGGTGCGCACAGGTTTCGGGCTGTCCCACAAAAGGCTGGGACCAGGGACCCACCTGCCCAAGTTAAGTCTGTCTCCCCAAGCTAAACCCATTGCCCCAAGCTCCCCAGTCCCACCACAGCATGGGGCACCGGGGTGGCAGTGGCAGATCCCCAGCCAAGAGAGCTGGAGCTGTCCCCTCATCCCGCTCCTACCTATGCTCCGCTGGCAGACATAGCCATGTTTCTCCTCCAGGCAGCTCCGGTCATCCCAGCGTCCCGTGAAGAGGGGGGGTGAGCCATGCCACACCACAACACAGTTGGTCTGCACAGCCAAACCACAAGGTCAGCACTTCCCTTAGCATTGTTGTCCTACACCACAGAGATTCCCATGCCAGAAATCCCCACCCTGCAGGGCTGCATACTGCACTGCCCTTAGAGAGCCACCCCAGCCCACTAAATCTTCCCTTTTCCAAGGTTGGGCCTGGCACTGAGATCTTCCTGGGGGATGGGGGTGCTATGGGGAATCTCCCTCACCGGCTTGTCATTGGGGCTGGAGGAGCTGCATCCTGAGGGCTCTCCAGGTGCCCAGCTCACATGCTGCAGCGGTTCCCCCTCCACCCACTGGAACTCCCCCTGGACATCGTGCAGACCAATCCAGAGGTCAAAGGAGATGTTGGGCAGCATGGATGTGATGAAGGCTGCGAGTGACAGGTGAAATGTTGAGGACCACCCCTGGCAGAGTAGAACTCTCATGGGGTGATGGGGCAGAGGAGACCTACCCTGCTCCAGGGGGCTGGCGATGGTGGCCAGGATGGCGCCCTGGCTCTCGCACACCTGCTTCGCTTCCGGCCACTTCACTATCTCGCCTTTGTTGTGGCCATTGAAGCTGAAACACTGCACAGGCAGGGGCACAGGATGGGCCAGGAGGTGCAGCTGACCCCAACGCTGAGCCCTGCACCCTCCCCGCTTAGCCACCCTCTCCAGCCCCATTCTGCCCCAATGGTCCTTCTCCCCTTCACACCCTCATGCATGCCACCCTCCAACCCCTCTGGCCCTTCCACATCTCTCCTGGCAAACCTGTGCACACACCTCCACCTTCCCCATCCCACAGCATGTCTCCCAGCATCCTTGTAAATGCATCCCCCAGCACTCCCCACAAAACATGTGCAGGCATCTCCATCCTGCCATTTTGCAGCCACCCCCTCTACGCCTCTGCAGGGCTGGTGGAAGACCACGAAGTAGCCATCACCTCTCCATCCTTCCATCCCCTCTCCCATCCTGCTGTCCCCTCTCCCTCCAGCGGTACCTTGCTGAGGAAGGGCAGCCAGCCTTGGGGACAGCCCCCACTTGTGGCAGCAGGTACCGGAGAGAGGGAAGGCTTCACAGCTGTCCCGTTGCTTCGCTTGCAGATATAAGGCAGTGCTGTCATGCACTTCTGGTCCCCCCAGTCCTCTGTGGGAAGGGACAGGCTGGGCATGATGCCCCTCTGCACCGGTACCAGTGCCCCAGCCCCTCAGAGCCCCATGTGGAGCCCTGCCCTGCCCTCACCTCGGCTGGCTGTCATGTACACACACTTCCGGTCCTTGCTGATGGGCCGAGGCTTGCCTGGTGCCCAAGAGACAAAGTTGAGGAGGGACCCATCAGACCACCTGGAACAGCATCAGGAGGATGAGCAGTGACTTGGTGAATGGGACCACTTGAATGCCCTAACTCGGAGCATTTCCCACCACTGCTCTCTTGGAGGAGGAATCTCCAGCCCAGCACCCCAGGATGAGACCCCCGAGATGCAACTGCTGAGTCATAGCACTCTGAGATATGCAGACAGTAGTGTGCAGGGACATAGTGGTGTGGGGATGTGATAGAGACTGCAGTGTAGGGACGTCCAGGGATACAGTAGATGTCTGTGACTTACTTGAACCTCCCGTCGTTCTCGTAGGTGTGCAGCCCAATCCACCAGTGCTGCTCCTGGCCCCTGGAGAACTGCACGTCCAGAGAAGACATATCAGTGCCCTTCAGGGACTGGAGGGTCTTTGGGGGCAACTCAGGCTGCCATGGGGATCAGACACCCTTCCCCAGCTTACAAAAGCAAGGCAAAAAACATCACTTTGATAAGCCTCAAACCCACCCCCAGGCATCAGGACCAGCCACCACACAAATCCATCATGATCCCAGCAAAGCCCAGCACCCCCAAATATGGTCCTTCCAGAAGAGGGTGAAAGAAGACAAGGAGGAGCAGCCCACAAGGCAGCAGAGCCCACGGCCACTGGTGCCCTGGGAAGTTCCTGTCTCCTTGGTACCTTCTTCAGGTTCTGGCCCAGGAAGTGCAGCTCGGCCTTGCTGTGCACTGACGCCAGCTCAGCCTGGAACCACCTGCAGATGCGCTGTGCCTGCAGCCATGTTGAGTGGTGTTCAAAGAACTTGTACTCGGCCTCCTGGTACTTCACCCACTCTTTGCTGCCTGCAGGCAGAGACCAGTGTCACACTGAGACTGACACCCCTGCCATGGTACCCTGCCAGGGCACTCAGGTCCTGAGTTGGGCTGCTTTGCTTTCGTCCCTCTCCTGCAACGGAGCTGCAGCAGGATGTCTGGGTTCCCCTCCCTCCTACAACCCTGCCCAGGATCCATCCTCCTCTTAATAACACTGCAGCAAACACCCATTGAAAACATCAGGTGGTCTATACATGACCTGAAGTTGAGTCAGGAGAGGATGAGGTTGGATATCAGGAAAAGGTTCTTCCCCCAGAGGGCGGTCAGGCACTGAACAGGCTCCCCAGGGCAGTAACTATGGCTCCAAGGCTGCCAGAGCTCAAGGAATGTTTGGACAACACTCTCAAGGGCAGGGTGAGGTTGTTGGGGTACAGGGCCAGGAGCTGGACTCAATGGTCCTTGTGGGTCCTGTCCAACTCAGAATATTCTGTGACTGTCTCCAAAGGCTGTGGCTAACACACCTTGGGTTGTGATCTCCGGCTCCTTCACATCAGCACCTGGAGAAAGGGCAAGGGAAGTTGTCAGTAGTGTGCAGGCTGGGATGTTCCCATAGATGCTTCTCTGCAAACCATCCATGGGCTACAATGGCAGAATGCCCCTCCTAAATTCCCCCAAAAAGTGACAGCACCTCTCCCAGTCCCTGAATTAGGAATCACCCTCCTTCCTCCCAAGGATTCAACCACCCCACAGCCCATTCTTCCTCCAGGTCAGTCACAGCTGATGGGTTTGAGGACCCCTTTGCCAGTACCTTTAGGCAGTTTGCAGATCCAGTCCAGCTGGGCTTCACACTGCATCGGCATCCACTGCAGGGAGGCCAGATCCAGCACTGCACAGCTCCGGATGTCATCATCATCATAGTTACTGCGGTCAAAGTTGTGGTAGAAAAACTGGGGGTTGAGAGAGATGGGCAGTGTTGGTCCTTTCCACCAGCACCAGATTTGTCCCTCCCACAACTCAAATGCCCCCTGGACTCACCCCCAGCCCGTCGCTCCACCTCCAGCTCTGGTCCCCAGCAGGGTCCCGCCGGTTCAGGCCGATCCAGAACCAGTGCTGCTCATGGAGCTCTGGTTCTGACTCCCTATGGGGACCCAGTGGGACAGGTGAGTACACAACCCCCTTCAAATCACAGGGGTTTATACTTATATACAAATATATATTTATAATCAAGGCTTTTTCTGTTTGTTTTCAAAGCCTGCCATCCCCACACACCTGAAGATACTGGGATAACAGGCATGCCATCTCAGGACTGGAGCTGCTTTAAACCCAAGCTCCATCCCCAAATTACACTGAACTTCCTGCACATCTCCCACATCACCCACACCAACTGATGCACCTTCTGTACATCAGTCTGTGCTCAGAGAAATCCATCCATCCATCCATCCATCCATCCATCCATCCATCCATCCATCCATCCATCCACATGTGCTAGACCAACAGGAGGGCTGTGGGCTTGTGGCAAGCACACACCAGGAGTTGGGACACTGATGCCCCCAGCCTCTCACCCAAAAATCTTGTTAAGGGTGTTGGCGACAAAATGCTCCTCCTCGTAGCTTCCTAGGCTGAGCAGCTGGGCTCCCAACTCCCGGCAGAATTCCTGTGCAGTGATCCACGTCTTCTTCTCTTGCAGCTTTTCAAAGTTGAACACCTGGGAAAGGAGGAACCCACAGCATGGGGGGCTCAGCAGCAGAACAGGAGCAGAGCCCTGTTCCCACCTGCAGGCAGCCATGTCCCAGGTCACAGTGCTGCCGTCCAGCCCCAGACAGGATTGTGGAGTGCCTGTTGCAAGCACCAAAATGTGCCCCTTCACTCCCCTGCACTGGGGACGCACGTGCACCCCCACACCAACTTGTCCAACCCCCCTTCACCTTGTAGCAGTGACGAAGTTTGGGGTCGGAGCTCCATCCTGGGGGGCAGGTGGCAGTGAGGCTAGGCGTGGGGAAAGGACCGGGCAGTTCAGGATTGACTGGGGTGCCCAGGTTCTGCCGACAGATGTACTTGGCCTTGAAGGTGTTGCAGTTCTTCACCTCCCACAGCCCCATGGAGCTGCCGGTGGCCAGGGCCACGCAGCCACCCTTGTTGTAACCTGGAGCGCTCAGGAGAGCAGGGGAGATGCCAGCCTTAGAGTTGGACTGTGCTGAGGGGCAGTGCCAGCCCCGCCCTGCATGAAAGGGAAGTCCTCATCCCATCCCCATCCCTTACCGGGCTGGTTGCGGTTCCAGTGAGTGTACATCACCTCATCACCGCTCAGCCAGCGGAACGCGCCTGTCTCATTGATGTCCTGCAGAGCTGTCCAAAAATACTCCCCATCCCAGCCATAAATGAGGCTGCTCACGTATGCCTGCTCAAACCTGGAGGAACAGTGAGAGTGGGCGATACAGCGAGCTGAGACACTGAGCTGCCCATGATGCTCCAGCCCTTCGAAGTCACTCCCCACCTTGCAAGGCTCATTTTGGGGCAAACCCACCACCACTGACATGGCACTGACCTGTTGGTGATGGTAACCAGCGTGGAGCTGTAGTCAGAACACGTCTTGCGGGCGTCACTGTAGGGGACACGATCCTCACCCAGCCAGAAGCAGGATGGGCTGTGCCACTTCCATCCCTGGGGACGGGTGACAGGGAACATCCACCACTGTCCACCTGGACCTCCCCAGAAGGATGGGAGCAATCCGAGGGCACGAGAGCAACATCCCAAGTTCCCCACCACCGCTTCTACCTTCTTCTCGGAGGTCTCCTGCCCCCAGCTGCCCCAGATTGATCCCACTCAGCTTTGAGCTTCAACAAGCCCCTGGCCCCAGAGGACATGGATACAGGGAAAACAGACACCCAGGCAGCTTCAAAGCTGGGGAAACAGCTCTCTCTGCCAGAGTCCAGCCCCAGCCGGGGCACAGGCAGGGGAACACAATCCTCCTCTTTACACTACAGGACTGAGTCCAAAGCGAGTACCACCACAGCCAGCTTTAATCCCTCGCCTTGTTGATGTTGGAGTCTCTCCGGGGTTGGAGACACAATAGTGTCTGTTTTCTGCCAGAGCAGGGAGCAGGGTGGCCCTGAGGCTGGCAGCAGTGGTGGCTGAGTGGGGAGGGACATGGAGGCTCATCTGCAAGAGGGGGGACACACCCTTCACAAGGGTGAAGTGGCTCAGCCAAGGAGCCAAGTGGCCCCAGGCTCAGGGACCCCCTGGAAGGGGAAGCATCACTAGGGTTCTACTCCTGGGTCCCCCGGGCATTGGAAGGACAATAGGGGCACATGCCATATGCAGTGTCATCAGCACAGTGGGGAAGGAAGCAGGGGAGCAGCTTTGGGAAATGAAAACAACTGCAAATCCCAGTTTTTCCCCCAAGTTCCTGCTCCTACAGCCTTTCTCTGAAGCTGGCAAAACCAGGTACAGACCCATAAGCTGGGTCCCTCTGGAACAGCATGGATGCAACTGAGCAGCCAAGAAAGGAGGCCTGTCCTGAGACAGTGCAATCTCCCCAGATGGGTCCCCAACCAGCAACGGCCTCAGCACCCCTAATACTCCAAGAGTGCACTCCCACACACTGAGCACCACAGCAAATCCCTGTGATCTAAAAGAGGACCAGGACAGGCCTCCTTTCTTGGCTGGATCCCCAACCCCAAGTGTTGCTTCCAGTTTCCAATCTCAGTGTGCCCCTACATCCCTCTCCTGATCTGCCTTTCCCGTTGCCCAAACCTCTATCCTTCTATCCTCTAACCTCTAACCTCTATCCTCTATCCTTTTTAAGGCTGTTCCGAAATAAAGGAGATTTTTAAAGGGGGGGAAAAGCAGCAAGGCCACCATGAAAAAACAGCACAGTGGCTGGAGTGGATAGGACCAAATGCCTGAGCAAGATGTGCCTCCTCTCCACCAGCTTCTGCCTCTGGGTGGCAGAAGTCCTCATTGAGAATGAGGAAGTAGAGGAAGGATGGTTCTTGGTTCATTTGTCCCTTGCACTGGTTCACTGGTTTATTCATCCATCACAGTTTGTTTCCCAGTGCATCTCTGCTGGGCACCCAGGGCCAGGATAAGACTGTAGCTGGAGAGCCGGGAGGGAGTTAAATCTGAATAGGGAGTCCTCAGGTCTGCTTTGGGGACACACAGATGCTGGTAGCAGAACTTTGCAACCGAGTGTCTCATCCCCAGCACCTGTGGACATGGGGGCTCTTCCAGCTACCTCTGGCAGCCCTTAAATCTGCCTCTGGATGGCAGCTCTCTTGGCTGCTGTGTTCCCCTGAGCTCTGGCAGAGTCAAGCAGCTGACAGAAATGGGGCAAGGACATGGAAGGAGCCCAGCAGCACCTCTGGGAGCTGGCCTGGAGTGGCTGCTTGCTAGTCAGGGCACAAGCATGCTGGCCAGCTCTGAAAGGCTGGGAGAGGTTCAAGAGCCACAGTGCTGCCAGACTCAGTGCTTGGAGGCTTTGCAGAGAACCACAAAAGCCACTTCCCAGCAAGTGTGGGAACAGGCCGGCTTCAGCCTTATGCGACAGCTGGGGAAACTGAGACAGGGCACGGGTGAGACAGGGCACGGGTGAGTGAGAATCTGCTGGTTTGGTGTCCCCAGAATGCCCATGCCCTGCGTGGAGGAGGCAACCTGCCATCATGTCAAGGCATAGGGCTGGCAGCCACCTCCATCCTGCCAGGCTCCCACGTGCTCGTGTGTTTTGGCACAAAGAGAGGCAAGGGGGGATAAAATCAATGTTCCGGCTGGCAGCCAAGGCTGCCTGATGGGGAGAGTCGTGGACAATGTGCCCAGATGCATGTGTGTTGTGTCCAATTTCTTCCCATGGACTCCTCCACCACAGCAGCAAGGGGCTCAGCAGCCCCAAAGTGCTCCAGCTCAGCAGCTCTCAGGCACAGACCAGCTGCTCTGGGTGCTGCTCATCGGGGCTCCCCAAAATGGTTTTAGGGAAAGGTCCCTTTGAAGCCTCGAGCACCATGCAGAGCCGTGGAGCAGCCAGAACCACTGCTGCCCCAAGTGCCCCTCACCTTTCGGCACCCATGGTCATCCTCCTCCTTCTCCTGGCTCACCCGACCAGGCTTTTTGCAGATGGATGGCAGGGTCTGGTTGCAGGGGCTGTCATTCCACCTCCCTTCCTGCAAGGTGGGAAGAAGAGTGGCAATGAGCCCATCTGACAGCCTGGGGAATGTCTCAGCCCCTTCACCCCTACCTTGGGTCCAAAGACTTTCCTTCCCTACACTAAATCCCCAAGGATGATGAGATGGATTCCTCCCATCCCAATAGCTCAGATGAGCTAAGCTAAACCCAGCTGGAGACACTCCCTGAGGAATGCCTTCCTCAGCAATGAGAATGCTGTGGAGCTCCCTGCAGAGGTGCAGGATAACCCCCCACCCCTCCAGGTTCTCACTGGTCCCCAGATGGTAACACAGTCCTCCAGGCTGTCACGGAAGTTGTTGGGCTCGAAGGGGTGCCAGTACGTGAACCTCACAGGTGTCCCATCTGACCACTCGAAGTTCATTTGCAGCTTGAGGTCATTTAGGCCAATCCAGAGCTCCTCCACATCTGCCAAGACAGGAAGGGAGGGAGTGAAGTTCCCTCCTCCTGGCTGACCCCGTGCAGAACCCCCCATGACCTCAGCTCTCGTGATGGAAATGGTCTCTGCACCAGCACCTGCCAAAACCCACTCAGAGGGTTCAGCTCTGATCTCCTTGTGCCAGTGGGCAGGAGAGGGCAGGAGAGGGCAGGAGAGGGCAGGGCAGCTCTTGCCTGCAAGGATGGACCCCTGGAGTGGGAAATACAAGGACATGGATCCCCAGAGTGGGAAACACAGGGACATTTGCCTGCAGCTTTCAGAGAGGGGCTAGCAGTATGGGAGTAAAAGTTCAGGTCTGCAGGCTCAGGTCCAGTGAACTACTTGTTTTCAACCATTCCTTTCCAGCACATCCCAGTCTGCTCCCAGCCTGGGGGCAGCAGTATTTCCTCTCCTTCCTCCACTCTCCTATACCTCCTTGCTGGCCTCCTCCAGCAAGTCCAGCAGGAATTTTTTTTCCCATCTTTTCCTACATTAACTAGCTGGGACTAGCACCATTCCCAGCTGCAGTTGTGTAGTTTTGACTCAGCACTGCAGGCTCTGGGAACAGCTTTTACATTTGCTGCATGGAGAATGCATCCAGATTATGGGCTCCTCCAAGGAACACAGCACCTCCCAGCCTGGGACTTCTGCTCCCTGCACAAGCACAAAGTCAACTCTGCAGCTTCCAGCACATCCAGGGATTTTTCCATGAACCCCATAAGACAGAAAAAGGGCTGCTGGCACAGCAAACTCCTCTTACCTTGCTTGATCTCCTTGGTGACAAATTCCAGCTCAGAGAGGGTGTGGATGCTGACCAGATCACCCCCGCTCCGCAGGCAGGTCTTCTTCGCCTCCTGCCAGCTCTTCTTCTCTCCTACCAGCCGGTAGCAGTTGGACTGGAAGGGCTGCCAGCTGGGCTCGCAGTCCACCTTCACCTCTGACCACGAGTCTGTCAGGACACAAGGCAGCCTGAGGGTTCCTGCCCAGCTATCCAGCCCTCTCCTTGGCAGGGAAAGGACCGCAGTCCTACGGGTGCTCAGCAGACGAAGCCAAAGCACAGTGGGAAAGCCACAGCCAAAATATAATAAGCAGTGCAAGATGTGGGAATGGTGGCTTCAAAACAAAAGCCCTTCTGTCTGCAGAGGAATGAGGGCAGAGCAGAATAGAGAGCATCCCTTCCCCTGGGGACCACGGGGACTGGCTGCTCTCCATCCCTCCCTTACCACCCAACCTGGAATGGCACCAAGCACTTCTTGGAAATGTTCCTTGGGGATGACTTTTCCTAAATTTAAGGAGCTCAAGCCCTGCTCTGCACACCTAGGACACCAGCAAGCTGAGGACACCGTGGGTACCTATATGGGCAGCATCCCCTGACCATGCTGGGATGGGAGCACACTCAGATGGGTTACAGATGCCCATTCCAGTGCTGGCCATCCCCTGCTCACCTGTCAGGAAGGGGTCAGACGTGGCATTGGGCTTCTTCTTGCAGACATAGGGGAGGGCGATGCCACAGTCGCGGTTCTGCCATCCCCCGGATGACTCGGTACGAATCACGCCGCAGTTCTCCTCACTGGGGTTGTCAGGCTGGTCTGGAGAGTGGGATAAGGAGGGGACAGGCTACTGGGGATAAAGAGGAGCCAGGACAGAGCCACCAATGCAGCTTTCCCAGCTTCAACACCATTAAAACCCCTTTTATTTTGTTATTTTGCACAATGAAGACATGACCCAAATATGCCCGGGATTATTTATAGTGCCTCAATGCACAAGAACCCAAAGGGTCACTGTTTTACCTGGAAATATCAATAGCAGTCAGGGGGTCAAAATACCAGACCTGAACTTCTCCCACCTGTCCTCAAACCTACTCCAAGGGTATCACTGTTTTCCCCCAGGTGCCTTTGGGTGATGGCACCAGGCATGACCAATGGGCCGTCTTCCCTCTGAGTACCCCAGGATTAGGGATAGGTGTCTGCAGCTGGGGACCATTCCTCGGCCACACTCCAGCACTAAGTAGGGATGCAGCAACCCGCCAAACAAGGAATATCAATCCACGTTATCCACAGGGTCAACGAGTGTTTGCAGAGGGCCAATTCCCCCTTAGCACCTTGTGTCCCTGCTCCAGCTCCACAGATGTCCCAGGCTGTTACACAGGCCCCTGGGGTTCTCTGTCCCCCTGCAGCAGCCCAGGCCACCTCCCTTGCCATGGGGCCAATTCTAGTGGTCACAGGGTGTTCCTCAAGCCTCATCACCGCTACAACCTCCCCTGTCTCACCATTCTCCCAGTTGAGGTATTTGAGGGGTGAGTTGTCTGACCACTGCCAGCCTCCATTGATGTCCAGGTCATTCAGGCCAATCCAGAGTGTGGAGCTGTACCCAGTCAACAGACCTGGAGCCAACACAGGCAGAGGGGCAGAATCAGTTCCCCAAGCCCAGCTCAGTCCCCAGCTTGTCACCACTCAAATTCAGAGCAGGGAGAGCAAACTGGCAGTGGCAATGCCCACAGTGCCATCAGCTCTGTCCCAGATGAGGAGTGCACAGATAGGCTGCCAGAATCTCACCATTGATGTAGGTCTGCTCATGCATCTCTGTGATGCTCAGCAGGTTGGCCCCTTGCTGCTCACAGCTATTCCAGGCTTCCTGCCATGACAGTGTCGACTGGAAGTTGAACTGGTAGCAGCTGTTTGTGAGGTGGTCCTTGTCCCAAAAGGTCTCACAGTCATTGCCTGTGGGGATGAGCAGGGTGAGCACCCGACACAAAAGAAAAAAAACCCCAAAAAAACCCAAAAAAACCCAAACCAAATAAACCTCAATAACATGCTGCCCTGGCACTGCAGACTGCTCACAGGGGGAGACGAGAAGCCTGGAAGTCCCCAAGAGGGACCGGCACGGGGTTTTTGCTTTTTCCCATGGGATGTGTCCCCCTACTTACTCCTTATGGGGCAGAAGCCCCACCGCTCGTCCTTGCCATAGTCCTGGGTGGTGGCACACCAGAGGTGCCCATCCTCCCGTCCTGTGCTGGTGCACTCGTGAAACCACTGGTTGTCGTACTTGAAGGGGATGGTGCAGGGCTTCCCATGAGAGTTGCCCTGGATGGTGTAAATCTCTGAGGGAAAAGAGAAGCCCTTGCCTGAGGATGTGTCTATGGGGGCTGGAGGGAGATTTGGGGTGAGGAGTGCAGGCTGGCCCAGTGTGGGGGGCTATGGGGTGCCCAGAGGCTTCCCACTCCCCATCACCCTGATCCTGCCTGGTTCTGTAGCCCCAACAAGCTGGGACTGAGCTTCTCAGGCAGGACCCAATTGCTGCAGCACCACAGCCTCAGTTCACATTTTGAGGTTGGTTTGGGTTACAGGACAACACTAATGCCCAATGAGGCATTACCAGAGTAGGGCATGGAGCACAGATCCTCCTCGGTGCCATACATCCTCCACTGTGAGCCATGGACCTGGTCCCCCCTGTCCAGGGAGGAATTGCCCAGGCGGGCACCTAGATGCTGGGAGAGCTGCTCCCCGAGCCCACGGCAGCTCCAGCGCATGTTGACTGACTCGCGGTCGCACTCATAGGTGGCCAGGAGGTGCAGCCCTGCTGTGGCATTGGCCCCATGCCATGATACTCCCAGGCACTGCATGGCTCCCACGTTGAAGAGGCGATTTCGGGAGACCCATTTCCACTGCTGGGCTGGAGTACTGGCATTGCAACCTTTGGCCAGTCGCACCAGTGAGTCCTTGGTCTCCAGGCAGCCCTGCGTGCCCGTGTTGTAGATGAGAAAGACTTTGGAGTCTGGGGAAAGAACAAATGGAAAGGGTGAAAGCATCACTGGGTGAGATTCAGTATGTGCCGTGCATGGCCCTGAGTCCTAACAGGACATCCGGCTCTGTGCAAAGCAAGTTTTGGCATGCATCCCTGGGCACAGCACCCGGAACACTGGGGGCCACCACTTCCCTTCAGCACTGACTCAGGGTTTGCCCCGGTGCCCATTCCTGCTGGTGGGCTCTGGGCAGAGTGATACAGGCAGGTGTCTGTATCCAGTGTGGTATCACCAAGGGTGGCTCTTGGGCATTGGAGCCAGCGCAAAGTGCTTGCCCACTCTAACTGCACCGTTAGAGCTGTTCAAAGCTGACCTCCCATGGGCAGTGCTTGGCTGCAGCATTCCCAGGCATTGCAATGATGCCAGTGCTGGAGAAGCCAATGGCTTTGGCACCAGCCATCTGCTCCAGGTGGAGAAAAACAGAGCAGGAAAATAGCGCATCCATCACTGCTATGCGTGTTTAGGGACCTGCTAAAAACTGTGGAGCAAACAGGAACTGCTGGGCAAAGTCTCCCATCCTGTGAAGGAAAACATCTGCACAGCCCCAGCCCAAGCAAATACAAAATGTCATGTCAGGACCCTTTGTAATCCCAGCCCAGGCATTGGAAGGAGGAAGCCAAGTGAGGGGAATCGCTGATGGCAGATAGAGGTGCAGCCGACGAGGGAAGACAGGCCAAGATCAACCCTAACTCCACACACATCCCACAGTCCTGCCTGCTGCCACAGGCCAACCATGCTTCCCCAAGGAAATTCCCTGACCCCCAGCATCACTGGAGGCCATTCCACCATGTGACTTTATCCCAAAACCTGCATAAACCAGTAAATCCCAGACATTATGCTGGGACATGCTGCTCCAGCTGATGTGTCATATTTAAAAGACACTTTATTTCTTCAAATGAATGTTTCTAAGCTAAAACGCCACCTCAGGGCTTGTCACTGTCTCTTCTCACCCCAACACCCCAGCAAGAATCTTCCCAAAGCACCACATCAACACCACCACTTTTGTTGTTCTTTGTTATAACACATCCCATTTTTTTCCACCACAAACATTCACCAGAAGTCCAAGTGAACTCACGGGCTCCACTATATTTAGCTTTGGTTTGCTTTGGTTTGTTGCCATTGTATGAATTTTTTGGGCTAAAAAGTTTTTCATTTCCTACTTCCCCACAACCTCACCATGCCCCAGCTCCTGCACATTCAAGCAACAAACATCTTGGCTCACAGAACTTCTCTGCCCTGTGTATGAAAGAGAAAAAGAAGTGGAGGAAGACAGACATCCCCATTTCTCTGGAGTTCCAGCATCGACCCAGCTCTGGGTCTGAAATTATGACAGAGGCCCCTTCTCCAGCCCAGATAACATTTATTTGATGATGTCAAATAAACAAAAGTGAAGCTTGTTTGCAGGCTTTATTTAATTTAAGGGAAGCATTTCATTTCACTGAAAGTATTTTTTAAATCATGGCAAGTGAGAAAATAAACAAAAATCTAGACAGGGCTGATTCTGGCTGTCTGAAGCTCAGGTTCCTTAAGCTGGTGGTGGTGTTTCTCCAGCTGGAACTGCCCTGATCCCGACCCGGACAGTGGGAGACCAACTCATCTCCCACCAAACACCTTCTCCCCATGCCAGCACCACCCATGCCACACCCAGCCCATTGCTTTCCCCTTCCCACCTACAGTGATGGCAGCGAAACCCCTCCAGCACCAGGGTTATGGGCGTCTTTAAGCAGGTTTGGGTGATGTAGCATCAGTACTGTGACCTACTGGAGCAGGATGAGGCCTCCCTGGGGCACAGCCTGATCCCACAATGGCTCCTCTGCAAGGAGCCAAACACCACTGCTTTGCTCCTTAGAACAGAAAAAGCTGCTCTACCATGAGCATCACCACAGGGAGCATCAGCAACAGGACACTCTGTCTTGCAAGAAACAATTAATATCGGGTTGGAAAAGCCCTGGAGCAGCTCAGGAATCAGTGTCAGGGTGCTCAGTGCCACACTGGGGCTGGCAGCACCATGCAAGGGCCACACTCACCAGTGCTCCTGCAGTAGCACCGTGTTCAAGGAAGCCATCCAGACTGGAAGGGACAGGCCCAGGGCCAGAGAAGCACAAAATACCATTTTACTCTAAAAAGAGAAGAGCTGGAGGCAGGAAATTATAGGCTACGGGATTTGGGCAGCCCCTGCATGCTGCAAGCAGCTCAGCCCCTTTGCTCAAAGAAGGCAGGAGAGGCCACATAGTGTGTCCCCAGTGTCTGCTAGGCTGTGGAGGATTGGGAAAGCTCCAGCACCAGCTCAGCCCTGGCACCCCTACCAGCAGTTCCAGCAAAACCACTCGCTGTGCGCTGCTGGGGAGGAGCTGGGAGGACAACCCACCTGAGCTCAACATAAGGCAGGAAATCTGTGCTTCATCAAAAATACACCTTTCTTTCCCTTATTTCTATGGAATTTGGGGTTGACTGGGTCCATGGTGTCCATGACATTGGCAGTGGTGCTTGGATAAGCTCCTGGGCACTGAAAGGAGCATTCAGCATTCCTGACCCCAGAATAGAAGTGTAGCTGGGTGGGTGGAGGCAAGTTTGGATCAATAGATCCCTTTTCCCAAGCTGGTATTCTTCAGAGCAAACCCAATCCTTGCAGGAGATGGCTCCAGAGGAGCATCCCAAAGGGACTGGGAATGCTCCCATCCCTTCCAGGGCCTGCTCTCCTGCACTGCCCTCAGTAGCCATGACACAACTATGGCTGACTCCTTTCAGATATGTTCCTCAGGTTTTGGTACCTACCTGTGGACCTGAAATCACACAGCAGAGGTTTCCAAACGTTCCCCAGTTATGCAAACCCAGCCACAGCAACACCTGCAGATCCTTCCCAAAGAGGAGATGTCCTCTGGCACAAGACAAAGAGCACTGGAAAATACAATCCTGCTGGATGCTCTGCCTGGAATCACCAAAATTAAACCAGGGCTGCTATTGGCATGCTCCGTCTCTCCCTCCTGCCTCCTCCCTCTTTTGAGCAGAGCCAGCTTGGAGCAGCTCTGACCCATCACATCCTGGTCCTCCTCCTCTGTGGAGGACTTGTGAAAGCAAAGCAAAATCCCACATACTTTCATCAAGGATGGTCTCTTGCTCCAGCCATGCAGCCACTGGGATGCTGCCTTCATCCTACTGATGGGATCATGGAAAGCAGCTGGTGCTACAAGGCAGTGTGATGGTGGGGATGGGGGGAACTGGGACTGAAAGCAGGACACTGCCAGCAGAAACACTCTTTTCACCCATGTGGGAAATACTGGGTGCTCATGACTGAGCACCACAGGAGAAACTGGTCTCGGCACTGGTGGCTGAACACTGCAGAGATAGAGAAGCATCCATCTTTTTTGAGGCAGCCCTCAGGAGAGCTTATACACCCTCTGCTGGCTCCAGGTTCTTTTTCTTACTCAAAAAAACCCCAATTTCTTGGCCAGCAGGAAGCCTGAACTGAAGGAACTCAGCCCAACCCTTCCCACAACAGCTTTACCACCCCCAAGCAAACATGGAAAACTTCACAAACTTTCAGCCATTATGGGGACTGTGGGCAGCACTGAATGAGAAAGGCCACAAGGATAGTGGACAGAGAAAGCCCTGCAGCACAGCATGGATGGGCATCCTTGGCATCACCCAGCCTCAAGCACATTCCAGCTCAGCCACCCACAACACCCAGAGCATCCCTGCTCCCTTGCATTTGTCACTCTCCTATCACCAGTAGGGAGCAAATTCAAGAAAGGACCCTGGCCCCAGTTATCCTGGATTGGAGCAGCTCCAGGGCTCTGGCTTCAGTTACAACTTTCACAAATGCTGTCCCCAAAATGTCAGCGCTGCAAGGCTCTGATACCACATCCCTGCTAGCCCCCACCACCTCTTTGGCTCCTCTGTGAGGGTGATCATGGCACTGTGTGATGCCAGAGCCCCTTGCAAACCTCTGGAACTCAGCCCTGCCCTGCAGCTGCCCTGGGAAAGGTGCTCCCTGCCCTTGTTCTCACTCAAGGTTCCCCTTTATGTGGGATGTCCCAAAAAACACAGCTCCAAGTTGCTTGTGCAGGAGGCTGAACGCACCCTGAGCCACAGGGACGGATCTCTCTCAGCGGTTCCTGTGCTGCAGACACACGATGGATATGATTTGCTCAAAACCAGCCGGTAAAGGCAGCAAAGCCTTGAAGCCCACAAGGTGCCCCAGCCATGCCAGCAAACAGGGCTCCACTGGCACTCCGAGACTCACGAGCTCCCTCAGGGGCTGCAGCCCCCTGTGCTAATTAACACCTTAATTTGGACTTGTGAGCCCAGGAAAGGTTTTACCTGTAACGTCCTGCAGCAAGAAATCCACCCTTCACTCACAAGGTGCAGAAAGGAATCCCTGTTTCAGCCTGAACCTCCTCAAGTAATGTGTCTAACCTGCCAGCAAACAGGGCACAGCAGCCTCAAGCCATCTACTCCAAACCACCATCTTTTCAGCCCATTTTTGCAGCCCAAGGCTGAGCAGTGGCTCTGAAACCCACATGGCACCAATGAGTGAAAAACTGCAGGAAGTGGGAACTCATTCACAATAAACATGGTGGGGATGTGGGGATGCACCAAGTATGGGGAAAAGATCAGCAGCAGAGAAGAAAAATTTCCCTGGAATTAAAAAAAAAAAAAAAAAAAGACCAAAAAATGCAGACAGGCTGGGAGAGCTGGGGATGTTCAGCCTGGAGAAGTTTCCAGGGAGACCTTAGAGCCCCTTCCAGTATCTAAAGGGGCTCCAGGAGAGCTGGGCAGGGACTTTGGACAAGGGCCTGGAGTGACAGGACAGTGGCTTTAAGCTGGAGGAGGGCAGGGTTAGATGGCACATTGGGAAGAAATTCTTCCCTGTGAGGGTGGAGTGGCCCTGGCACAGGTTGCCCAGAGAATCTGTGGCTGTCCCACCCCTGGGAATGTCCAAGGCCCGGCTAGATGAGGCTTGAAGCAGCCCATTACTAGTGGAAGGTGTCCCTGCCCATGGCAGAGGGTGTAAGGAGGTGGTCTTCAAGGACCCTTTCAACCCAAGCCATTTTGGGACTCCACAAAGAACCAAAAATCATTGCTCATGGAACACAGGAGAGTTTCACCTGACAGAGCCCTAGCTGGGCCCAGCTTTCACAGCCCTAAGGAAGAGAGGGAACTGCTGAAATGGGGAGAGACCAGCCCGACGATTCACCTTTCAGCAACATTTGGGAAGGCAGGACCCCAGGACTGCCCCCTGACCATGTCCAGTCAGATCTGCTGAGGGATACAGCAGGGTCACAGAAAAGTCCCAACTCCATCTTGAATTTCATATTACTGGACAAATTATTCCCCTGGAGGAAAATCCCCTTCCTGGAGAGAAGTTCCCAGCAAAGCCCAGCTCCAGCAGTCAGCCCAGGCATGGTTGATGCCATCCTTACTTGTCTTGGTGTGGAGAAGAGCAAAAAGCATAGCCACTGCCATGAAGAGTGCCAATTTTTTGGGCGAAGGAAGGAGCCTGTGCATCCTTTGCGGGCTGGGAATGGGAAACAGTGACAAAAGCATCAGGTGTGTCCATGGGAGCTCCCAACAGGAGAGCCAGAGCATCCCTGCTGCCAGCGATCACATGACACAAGAGCATTCCTAGCCTGTGGGAGGGACATCACGGCTCTACCTCCTCCCCAGCTGCTTTTGGCATCAGTAACTCCATGCAACTCCTTAGAGAGGAACTTCAGACTAAAAAAAAAAAAAAAAAAAAAGGGAAGGAAATGCAGCTGTTCCGGCAGGCCCAGGACACATCTGGCTCAGGACAGGCATCAGTCCCATCTGCTCCAGAGCTGAGAGGAGACACAGCCCCCACCCGTGGCGCTCCTAAATTATAGGTTTACAGCAAATGAGAAATGATGCCCAGCATCCCACAGACTCACCCAGCACAGCACAACCCTGAGGCTTGGCTGAGGCCAGACTTGCCAGAAGCAGCTCTAGGGGCTCCAAGCCAAGCTCCAAAATAAAAGAGGGTGGTTGTTGTTTTGTTCTAAAAACAGACCTCAGGGAGTTAAGGACCTCTTGCTACAAAAAAGAAAGTGAAGCTTCTGACAGTCTGGTTGGGGGTATGAAGAAGCTGGATGTGCACTTGGAGCTGAGAAACTCCTCTTGGCTGGCCCAGCAGAGAGAAGCTGCTGTTTATATGGAGGGAGCTGTATGAGATGAGCTCCTTACTTGGCTGCAACTATGATGGCTACCTACCACCCTGCTCACTCCTGCTGTCTCATAAAGGTTTTGAAAAGAGGCCACATACTTCACTTCAGCCTCTCTGCAGACATTAAGAAGCCCATTCTCCCAGCATCCTGCCTGGGTCACAGATGAATGAATGCATTCCAGAAGGGATGCTTATCCCTTGACAGCCCAAAGGACTCACCACATCAGTGGCCACAAGGAAGACAAGAGCCCCAGAATCTGCCCTCTGGTACCCAGCAAAGGATAGAAGGATGGAAATTTTTCCCAGTTTCTCCCTAGACTTGGCCCAGGCTCCAGCCTTGCAGCAACTGCATTTGTCCAGAGGTTCTGACTCCCAAGGAACATAGGGAGATGAAGGCAGCACCATCCATTAATGGGCTCCAGCCAGGATGGAGGAGTGCAATGGACCCACCAAGAACACACTGGGAGAGGCAAAGGCACTATCCCAGGACACAGTGGCCAAACACTCACCCCTGAGCACTGCTCTGGCCCCAGATCCTCTGACTGTCCCCATTCCCTCACCCACCAGCACTCCAGACCCCCTGGACAGTAACCTGGCCAGTGGTGTGATGTGACGTCCAGGACAGCCCTGACATGTCCTCACAGACAAGGTGCTTCCAGCACAGTTCACTGAGGACTTACCAAATTTTTCAAAACTACTAAAGAAATTCCCCCCAAAATGATGAAAGATCCATAGATTTCTCCTCCCTTGTTCTTCCAGTACCACTCCTAATGTTACTTCCCTGAGCAGTGGTATCACTGTCTCTGGACAGGGACACCCCTATTCACCAAACTCAAGAACATTCACACTACCAGGGGCAGCCTCTGGTGTTCCACATATATATTTATATTTTTAAAATTAAAATTTTATTTACTATGAAACTTCCCACCAGCTGCCCTTTGTCTGCCTCATGCCAAGCACTTCCAGACCAGGCATTACTGGGGTAATGGGGCCTTTACTACAGAGCCTCATGATTCAGATGGAGGAATGGGAAAAGCTCAGTCTGTCCATTCCACCTATGCGCCATCCTGCAAACAAGGCTGTTTTACGTGGAAAATCCCATATGCGTCCCTATTGCGACATCACAAAGTACAGTGCAGGACTGAGCAGTGGGATGGAAATTATATTGGAAAATACTTTGTGCCCCCTGAAACCACCAAACCTTTTCTCCCAGACTAAAGAGTGCTCCCAGGAATTTGCAAGTCAATCCACTAATCATTTTCTAATCCTTAAGAAACTACAGATGGGCTCTTTAAGAACAAGAGCATCTGTGTGGGTCTCTTTTGGGCTCCAAGCAATCTTAGGAATGAGAAAAATGTTGATGCTCTTTGAGCTGTGCACAGTTCAGAATAATTAAAGTCCTTCTCCTCACTGCACGTGAAGAACCAAATTTTACAAATTGCTTAAACAACCCTTCAGGAAATGCTGGCTTAGGCTGGGCTGGAGTAGGTGGGAGGACAGCTACCACTCCCCCTCTCACCCAAGATCCAGCCACATTCATGGAGCTGAGCAGGGCATGATAATCTAGTGTGTAACACTGTGACCGCTGGCAGAGCTGGACCAAAGCCTTCCTTTCCCTGCTCCAAGCACCCACTGAGGCAATGGGACCAGAGCCTCTTGTGATGGATTTATCATCTGGAAAAAATTATTTAGTACAGAAGGATGATAACACCCTCAGCACACATTTGCTTTGATTTTGGGGCAAAATGTTTCTTTGGAAAACACTTAAGGAAGTAATACTTAAGGAGAGTGCCTCTGTCTGCAGGGAAAGGTGCAAAATCCAGCCAGAGAGAAAATGAAACCAGAGAGAAAAATCTGCAACGTGGCTTTAACCATCACCAAAACCTCAATGTATGAAAATGCCTTTGCAAATGCTGGCAAGGAGCACCTCCCCATGGGAAACCTCCAGGGGTCCCCACACCAGCTGGGTGGCTTTAGGGGAAGGGGACAGATTTGCAGTTGAACAGTTTTGCATGGAACATTAAATCTCTTTTCACTCTTGTCATTCTCAACAAGCACCATCGTCAACCCTGCTGCCACGTCCTAGTGGCTGCTGTGGCTGCAGATGGTGGGGAGGTGAAGTCTCCACTGTCCCTTGTGCCCTGCCAGGCTCCAGCAGCAAAGCTAACACCTCTGACCCCTTTTCCTGCTCCCAAACAGTCTGAAGAAGATCAAGATATAATTTACTGGGGCTGCATTTGCCATGCAACAAGCTATTTCCATTAGGAAGGGGAAAATGGGGAGGATATTCATGTAATGGCTGCTCTATTTGCTCTACAGGCTGTAAATTCTTTCCAGGTCCCTTTTGCGTTCTCTCTTGCCCCACAGCTGACTTGGCAGGACCTACACTGAGCACTGAATAGGTGGGAAGTCGATCCAGCACCAAGTCCTGGCATTGAGACAAGGACCTTGTCAGACATGCAGCCATGGCAGGATGGCAGCTGCTGCCTCTGTTTCCCTGAGAAGGTATGTGGGTGCCCACACAATGCTGCACAGATGGGTGAACTGAAGGAGATATTCCACCAAGGAGCCCCAAACCTCCTGTCAAGAGCAGAGCTCTTGGAGTAGAGCTCCACCTTTCTGGCTGTCCTGGAGGTCAGGGTTTGGCACAAACCTCTCAAAGAAGCAAGAGCTCCCCAGGGGAATCAGTGCTTTTCTGCTGGGCTGGCCCCCACTGAAAGTGACCTTGGGAACAAGGAACTCTTGGGATTACTCCATCCTGATCCCAAACTGCCAGTAAGGATCCTCTCTGAGCTGCAATCCAGCCTGGTGGTGGAGGATCCTGGATGTGGCACCTCCACTGGAGCCATTCTCTGCCCTCTTCATCCACCAGGTCCAAAACAGGACTGATGTAGGGCAGGAGCAGCTGAAAGCAGGGATGGGGAGGAGAAAGAGCTGAGGGTGCTCAGCACCAGCAAGGCCTGAGTGACATGGCCCAGCAGGCTGGCGGCCGCTGAAAGCTGCCTTGTTCCTTGCCCAGGCCCAGCATGAGGTCGGCTGCCACCACTCCGGCTCCACAGCCAGGATAGAGGTGCCTCTGTCCTCGGAATTGCCAGACTTGGATCCCACTGACATTTTTTGGGATGAAACAGCCAGAATCAGCCTGTAAAGGTAGAAAAACCTTGCTGAAATGAAACAACTCCCTAAAAGCCCACAGAAGGAGGAATTCATGGCTCTCAAGTAAATTATGGGGAGGTCTAACAGGAATTCAGCTGTGGAAAGTCCAGCTGAGATGTCCACCAAACAGCAGCAAACCCTGACCAAATGCCCCAGGGTACAGGGGTCTCCTTTCCCATTGCCTCCTACTTTCTCCATCTCCCAGCCAAGCAGTTTCTCCTCTGAAGCCAGAACTGACCCCTTGCTTGGCATGGGATTGCTGTCTAGTGTCATCATGTCCATGACCCCATGCTTGCCCCTTGAGCAAGGCAGCTCAGCCCCAGGCACTGTGAGACTGAGGGGAGAGGGGAAAGCCCTGGAGGGGCAAGGGGAGATGGGGGAGGGGATCAGTGTGTTCCTATACTGCCTCTTCCAAATCTGCTTTGGATTTGCTGAATGTACTCTGACAAAATAGGCCAGGGGATTACAGTTGTTATTTTCAGGCAAAATAGCCAATTTTGCTTTCTTTTCAAATCTTAAAATTTTCTCAATAGGGCCAAAATAATTCAAGGAAGCCCCAAAAGCAGTTCCTTAGTTCTAGGCTAGACTGTCCTGGGTTGAAAAGTCTCAAACGGCAACTTCAGGGGCCACGCAGAGGAGCCTCCAGTGTCTGGCTCATGTTGCCTTCAGAAGGTTAAAACAAGATAAAATACAATCCATTCACTTTATTGTTTAGAGTTACTAGGAGGAAAAAAAAAATAATAATAAATAAAAGAACTTTGCAAATACTCACTTGGGCCCCGATTCTGGAGGGCACTTTTTCATAAGATAAACGCGACGGAAGAGGGGAGTGGGTCAGGATGGGAGAGGGCAGCAAGCTCCAACAAACCCCTTCGCCCCCTTCCCGACCTCCCGCTCTGCGAACTGCCGTCCCCGGAAAGACAAAGGGCCGGAGCGGGGCTGCGGAGCGCAGCGAGCCGGCGGCCGCCCCCGGCCCAGGAGCCCCCCTGCCCCCCCCCTCCGCGGCCGCGGAAGCGTTTCCGCTGGCCTCGGCAGGCGCTGCGTGGCCGTTCGGCGCGGGGAGTTAAACTCAGGAGTGATAAAAGGGAGTGAAAACGCGGCGGAACGGGAAGAAAACACAACCCGACCAAACTGGAGAAAAGAAGAAAAGAAAGAAAAGAAAAGAAAAGAAAAGAAAAGAAAAGAAAAGAAAAGAAAAGAAAAGAAAAGAAAAGAAAAGAAAAGAAAAGAAAAGAAAAGAAAAGAAAAGAAAAGAAAAGAAAAGAAAAGAAAAGAAAAGAAAAGAAAAGAAAAGAAAGAAAACGCGGCGGAAGGCACCAAGACCGGACAAGGATGGAGTAAAACAAACCGTAGTAAAAGCAAATAAAACATTCCGCGAGGAAATAAGCCACAGCGACGTGACCCGCGTTAGAGCGAGGCGGGCCCCCCCCGGCCTTCGCGCCAGCGCGGGAGCCCCACCGCCCCCTCCCCGGAGAAGCCCGGCCTGGGGGGGATCCCCCAGCCCTGGTCTGGCCCCTCGACGTGGTTTGGCTCCTCGTCCCCCCTTTTCCCCCCGATAAGAAAACTCGGAAAAGTGGAGGGAGGGAGAGCGCGGTCCCACCTGGGTGCGCAGCGCCGAGCACCAGCTGGAGCCCCAGGAGGCAGCAGAGGGGGCCGCGGAGTGGGGGGCACAGCGGGGAGCAGACGGACCGCGGTCCCGCTGAGCCGCGCCCCATTCCCGGCGCTGCCCGCTCCGCTCCGCTCCGCTCCGCTCGGGCCCCTCCTGCCGCTCCTGCCGGGCCGGGGCCGCGGACGGGGAGGGGGGTGAGGGGAGAAGGAGGAGGAGGAGGAGGAGGAGGAGGGACGCGAGCGGGCAAGGGAGGGAAAGAAGGGGGGGAAAAAATGTTACAAAATAAAATAAGAAAAAACACGAGGCGTGCGCGCCGGGCTCAGACACTGCGTCAGCAGACCGGGGCCCGGCCCAGCGGCGGTGATAGAGCGGGGCGCGGCCCGAACCCGGGGGGGCTCCGCCCGCTGCAGCGCATCGCTGGGGCGGGGGGTCCGGGGATGAAGCGGGGGAGTGGCAAAAACGAAGCCCAGCCTGGCCAGGGCATACCTGCAGACGCCCAGGGATGGCTGGCTCCCCCAGCAGGGTACCCACGCAGCCCTCTTCACACCCCGAGTGGTCGCAATGCCCCGGTACGGGGCGGAGGGTGTGGGGGAGATGCCCGCGGTGCCGCCGGTCCCGCTGTGGGTCCTCAGCGTGGGACCCCACCTCGCCGGGGAGAGCAGCCAAGGTCTGCCTTGAATTCCGACCACATATCGTCGCTTGCACCTCTGGGTGCCGGGCAGTTATCTCATTCCAAGCACAGCCAGCCCAGCTGGATCCTCCTCCATCCATCCCTGTGGCATAGAGCTAGGCAGCTCCCAATCCAGCTGTGGATGTTGAAGTTGGACACGGCTCACTGCACTTCCCACCACAAGCCCAGTGCCTGCAACCACAGGGTGCTGGTGCAGCTCTCCAGCTTCTGGTGCTCTGCTTAGGGCATGAGACAAAGAACATCCACAATATCCGATGTAGGTATATCCCACATCCAGGAGCTGAACATAAAAGGCTTTTAAAAACTTTTAAAGAACTTTTAAACTTTTCTTTTCACACCTCAACTCTAGCAGGGCTGCCCATGGCCACAAAAGCCACCCAAAGAAGGCAGTATACATGGAAAACACTGGAAGTTGGTATATTCCTGGCTTTTTACATCCATTTGGTGCATTTAGGTGATGCTCATGGTGCCCATTCTTATGGGACTATCCCTAAGGGTGTAGAAGCCTCACCTCCTCAAACTCTCCTGGGATTTGAGCAGTGTAGGGAGCATCAGTCAGTCCTTGACACGGACTGTGCCATACAGATTCAGGGGAGATGATGCTTTTGAGGAGCCCAGGCTGATGGCAGAGCTCGCTTGAGCAGGGAGCAGGATCTGACCCCAAGATGGCACAAATCCCTGAGTGGCTGAGAAATGGGTGTGAGCCAGCCATGGTTTGGCTGTTCGTCAAAAAATGAAGGAATCAGTTGTTTCCCAGTGAGGCAGGAATGACCTCCAGGCTGGTGCCAGGATGGGCTTTGGGGATGCAAACCCTCTGGAGGGGCTAATTAAGCACATCAGCATCCGGGCTGTTGGTTTTTCTAAAGCAGGGATTATTTTTTAATTGCAGCAGCACTGAGAGAAAGGCCTTGCTGGCCCCCATGGCTGCCACAGGAAACAAGCCCAGAGGACAGGAAGGAATCATCCAGATCCTCTCTCCTATCCCAAAAACTTGGAGACCACTCCAGGGCGATGCCACCCACTGAGACACCAGTGGCTGGAGATGATGGGACTGTGAAGTCCCATGAGTGGGACCCTCCACACATCCTGGACAAACCTGATATCCCTTTCAAGGAAGTTGAACCCATCAGAAAGAAGGAACATAGCAGAGTCAAAAGGCTTTGGATTCCACGGAGCATTGCCAATTCCTGGCCTGGTTCATCCTGTGACTTGGAGGCCCCTATGCTGCATGTGATTGGCAGATAATTAGCACTTCTTAATTAATTTCTTCAACACAGGCCAACAGCTCCTTACCTACTCTCTTCCTAATCCAGTTTAGTACCAGTTGAGTCGATACTCAGCAGAGTCGATCAGGAGGAAATGTGTTTTTCCCTTGGGATATTTCCAGGCTGACTGACCCCTCTGGCCCTAATGAGTTGCTGCCAGGCAAGGACAAGGGGACATGGCTGCATACAGGAGATGGCCAACTGCACCTCTGGCCACAATCTCAGGAGAGCTCCTTGCCTCAGAAGATTGATTTGGAGCAATGGGCTTATCACAGGATTACCCAGAACTTGGGATATTCAGTGTCAGTAGCTGATTCCCACAGCTGAAGCATCTGTATCTTGTCATTTAATTGGAAAAATAAATTCTGGGTTTTGGCCAAAGCAATATCCCATGTAGGGAGTGGTCACAGTGCCGGGACTGCAGTGGGATGGGGTGAAACAGCATTGGCTTGAGTGAAAGTCATCCTGGAGAAGGTTTGAAAAACATTTCTGGAGATAGATCCAAGCCACTTGCCTGCCTTTGGCTGAAGGTCTGACCTGGTCAGGAACACTTGGGAGAAAGCAGGTCAGTCAGGATGCTCAGCAAGTTGCAAAATATGTCACCAACATGGAGTGGGGGAGAAACCTCAGATTTGGAGCTGGGGTGCTCAGTGGCAGTGAGGCACCCCATGACTTACTAAGTTTGGGGCTGTCATGGGGCACGTTTGGTGTTTGCTTATGCCAGAGGCATTAGAGGAAATGATTTGGGGACCTGTGGACAGCATCTATAGCCTTCAGAATTTTCTGAAGGAAGGGTCTGGCCACGTCTGAGGACTGGCAGGTTCTAAGGGTCTATTTATTATATGACCAGGGAGGCAGCATATCCTGCTCTGCTGCACTCTTCCAAGGGTGTTCCCCCCAGCCCATGGCTCTCTATGGGACTGAGGCCTCCAGGAGAGCAAAGCCCTGCCTGTGGGCAGCTGCTGTTAGAGGGACTCTGGTGTCAGGGGCTTTGCTTTGCTGGGGACCCATGGTACCTGCCAGCTTCTGCCAAGAGCTCAGCATTGCCTTGGCCTCATTCTGGCCCCAAATAGGACTGGTTAGGCCAAGATCAACACCCACCTGGCAGGCGCTGTGCACTGAGGTCACTGCTTGGGGAAGAGGCTGTCTTGGCGTCTGCTGGCTCCTTCTCCCTTATGCCGGCAGCAGCAGCAGCAGGGAATGGCCACGTTGCTCTCTCTGTTGGAGACAGGCAGGAACAGCCAGTCCAGCTCCCTCTCCCAGCTCCAGGCTTTGCACCGCAGGCAGTGAGGGTGATTGGTATCCTCTTGCTGGGATGTGAGGTTTGGTGGGGAATCCCATGGGGGTATAGCAAGGGACTCATCCCCAAGCTTTGCATTTGCACCCTTCCCTTTGGGGAGAAGCCTGGGGACACCATGCAGAAGCTCAGCTCCTGCACAGACCCAGGCATGTTGGTTGTCATTGGGGCCCCATACTGATGCTCCTGAGGGTTTGGTTTTCTCATTATGGTTCAATACCGCAACAGTGCTCTCGGCGCTGGTGGCTGAGGCTCCACCAAGCAGGGAGGGTCAGGAAGCACCTCCTGTTTGTGTCCCATGCTCCTCCCCCAGGAGCTGAAATACAATGTTTGGGATCAGCCCCCTCAACACTCAGCTGCGAGTAGAGGGATCCTGGCCAAAATGAAGGGCCCTTCCCCTGCCTCCAGCCCAGCCGTCCCTTTGGCTCTTGCAAGAAGCAGATGGGGCTTTGCCAAGGTCCCTTAACGTGCTTGGTCAGCCTCATTCCCCCCGACCTCCTTCCCAAAGTTGCTGTCTCCCCAGCACTGCAAAGGAGGTCCCTTTGTGGGCGCCCCACACGGCAGCTCTCAGACCTCTTTGCTGCTCTGTCTTCTGCAGCCCTGAAAAGTCAGACAAGTTCAAGCTGCAAATAATTTATTAAAACCAGATGTGCTCACTTGGAGCTGCCATGAGGAATTTCAGGGCGCTCCAGCCTTGTGAAGACCAGCGCCGAGATCCTGGCCTTCCGCTGCGGGGGCGAGACAAGGCTGGGGGCTGCCCAAGGAAAAGTGCTGCCTTCTGAGCTTGTTGCCTCTCCTTCTTGCCTGGCCTCCCCTGGAGGGCTCCTGGAAAGGGGCAGAGAGAGAATTCCAGCCATTTACAAGAATTTTTTCTTTTAGAAAAACACTTGCTCTGCATGATTCAAGAGCAAATTGGCAGAACTGGGCTGCAGAGTGGGGAGGGAAAGCAGCTGGAGAGTAGTGGAGGACAGCATATCCTGAACAGCATCTTCCTCCTGCCAGAAGTGGGTATGGGACCACAGAGCAGAGATCTCACCCTCTTCTCTGGCCCTTTCCAGCAAGAGCAGCATGGTCCAGTTGGCTCCGAGTGCTTCATTTCCACCTCTGCCACTGCCTTACCTCATAGCCACAGGCATGTTCCCTTCCACTTCCATCCCTCACCAGTTCCTTTAGCCTGGAGGTGTTTTGGCATCAATCCCAGCCACTCTCCTGGGTTTGGGTGTGAGTGTGAGGATTTTCAGGATAAGTGAGAGATGGGATGAGCCAGTGCTGAACAAAGCAGGTTTGGAGTCCTGATCCTGGTGTGAAGCTGAGCCAAGAGCAGGGCGGTTGCCGACAGGGCAGTGCGTGTTCATGGTTCCTACGCAGCCAGAGCCTTCAGTCGGGAGAGGACAGGGCTGAACAGAGCTCTGGATTTTTTTTCTTCCCCTGAATGCAAAGCTGAGCCAATCACTGTATAACTTTGCTGATGGTGTTCCCCTGGGCAGCCCAGGTGAGAATCGGAGATCTGGCCTGAACATGAGGCTAAACCTCCCTGTCTTCATCCTGATGCTGTTTGCAGCATCCCTGCATTTTAATCTTAATTCCTGTGGTTTTACCTCTATCCCTGTATTTTAACTCCATTTGGACCATTGCACTGCTCTGCACTATCCCTACAGCCCAAGCAGGGAGGATGACAAAGCAGCTCCTGGCCAGGGCTGCCTGGGGGCTGGTGAGGCTCATCCCACACTAGTGGGGCAGATGGTGGATAACCTCTATTTTCAGGCTTTTCTGAATCAGCTTGAAGCACTTCAGCCACCCCTTCACTGAATGTGTTTGGAAATGAGTAGCAACACAGTGAGTGAAACACAAGCCGCACCTGAAGGTGGAGGGAGAAAAAAAGACTACAGTAACCCATCCCAGGAGGAGATGTACAGAGGGAGCACAGAGGAGCAGGGAAGAGCACACGGAGCTGTGTCTTGGTTTGGAAAGACAGGTGTCTGCTAAGGAAGGCAGGAACCTCCCCTGAAACGGAAAAATGTAGACCCCCTTCCCTCCGAATTGTTATAAAATTGAAATTTGGTGGGGGGGGGGGGGGGTCTCAGGCAAAAATATGGGAGCAGGAATAACAGTTCTTTATTAGGGAAGAAAATAAAAAGATAAAATAAACAATATAAACAATGCAGTGAACCAAAACAACACTGACAGAGTCAGAATACAACCTGACACCCTGTTGGTCAGGTTGTTGGTAGCAGTCCAATTGGAATTGTGGCTGCAGTCCTCCTGGAGTGTCAGGTGTGGTTCTGTTGGAGCAATGATCCTGGAGAAAGGGTGTAGTCTTCCTCTGAAGAGGCAGCTGTTCCTCTGGGAAAATCCAGCACAGAAAAAGCTGTGCTGGTGGGCCAGAAACTCAAGACTATATACGCAGGTAGGAATGCTTGGCTCCTCCCTCTGGGCGGAGCATCTCACAATGGGATGTTACAGTTCTTATCAGTCAGGCAGTGACATTCAATGGCCCATTATCAGCAGATGTCTCCCCCGGAGGGAGGATTGTGGAAAAGATAAGGAAAAACTGCCCACATAACACAAGACAACTGCTATTCAGATGGCAAATGAATACATCTTGCTTCTCAACCTGGGACAAGCTGGTGGTAGCATGCAGCTCCCCACCATCTGCACATGCCAGCAGCTTCTCCTGGCCTTCACAGCCCCATGCAGCTAAAGCATGGGATGGGAGTGTGTCTCAGGCCTGCTCCCAGAACAGACAATAGTGTCCTTGTGGCCAAGAGCCTGCTCCTGGGTGTGAATGCAGCAAGGGGAGGCTGAGCTGCTCTGCGTTTATTTGGCCTTTTGCCCCCACCCAGGGTGATGTCCAGGGGGGCACCCAGCTGCCCTGAGGGCAGCACTGGGGTCAGGGAGAAGCAGGGACCACAGGAGAGCCATGTGCAGCTGTGGAAAAATCAGTGTCTCTGTGCAAAGATGCACCAGCATGTGGTAGCAAAGGTTAGGTCCAGGCTCGGTAGGAGTCAGGGTTGTGCCTAACTTATGCTCCAACACACTCCAGTCTCCTGTTCTCCTCCAAACTGTGAATATGAAGGTTTAGTTTAAGGCTGCTTGAGCCAAACTTGTGCAGCACCCATAAAACAGCATCCTCTAGCAGCAGACCCCAGGCAGACAGTGGCAGCGGTTGCAAAGCTCACACTGCAGGTTTGCCAAGTCACAAAATATACTGGGACTGGCCTATTTAGTAGAGGGAAGCTCATTTATAGCATGACTCCTGTTATGTGTATATGGGATAATTAGTGCATATAAAAATGTTATATATATTTTATATATATATTGGTAAGAAACACTCTTATAAAAGATTTTTAAGCGCACAAAGTCAGTGTCGGGGATTGCATCACAGTGTCGAAACCACCTGGACAAATGGAAGGAGAACCTCATTTACAAACCAATGAATGTGGCCAGCCCAGAGAAGGGTTGTTCCCCAAGGTGATCCGAGGAGGAACAAGGAACTGCCCGGATGATGAATTAAATATCTAAGACTGAGATAGCCGGAGCCATCGGTGAGATACATCTCAATACCGGATTCCGGGAAACACATGAATATGTGAAGCTCTGAAAGGAAGAAAAGGGACTCTGCCTCGGGCAGAATAGACTGCATAAAAACCGTGAAACATAGGGGACCCTCTGCTGTAGCGGTCAGATCTGTGTCTCACCCAGCGCTGATACCCAGGCTTGGCACTGACCCTTTTTGACTGGATTGTGGACATCTTGGACCGAATTTCGGTCATGTAATAGAAATCTATTTTTATTAAATATTAAATTTGGCTCGATTAATTTTTACTTGTAACATTCCCAACTGTGAATGTAGGAGGCAAAGCATCCAGTGAGCCAGCCCCTTGGTGAATCTTGATCCTGCAGGCGTCAAGGTGTGTCCCCCAAACACGTCCCTGCACGTGTGGGCACCTGCCTACCCACTGCAGGACAATGATGATGTTGCTGATGCTACTGAAGCACCATTGCTGCCTCTCCTGGTCCAAATCTGTGTCACATCACCTGAACTGGAACAGGGGGCTGGAGATGATCAATTGCAGCAGCAGGGAGGGAGTCAAGCTCACTCAGTGTTTGGTTTCACTGGCACTCACTGAGTTTGACTTCAGGCACAGTGAAGGTCAGGTCAGGTTTGCAGAGTAACCTGGGACCTGGTGACTGTTCATCTGAGGGAGCAGCTCTGGAGGCAGGTACGGCCCTGGCTCCTGGGGGATGCCTGTGGAGGAGCTGGATGTGCCAAGGACCCCAGCACTCCCCACTCCAGATACAAACTGACTCAACATCTTCAGCTGCCACCGTCCTTTTTAATTTTCTGTTGTCTATTTTTGTAAAATTGACAAAGCCCAGCCCCAAGAAATTAAAGGAGCTGAGTTTCATCACTGCTCAGGGTAGTTATTGTGGGTGACTGGGAGGAGACACTTGGGTGTCTGTGGGCGGGGGAGTGGAAGAAGGTTGTGACCCACAAATTTTCAGCAACAGAAAAGGTGGTTTTTTTATGTCCTCAAAATATATGGCCTCTAAAAGGCAGCTGCTATTCTACAGGAAATGAGGGACAATTCCATCTCAGCTTTCTAATTTATGTTCCAGGACAAGATCAATACCAGTAATTAAGTGACTCAGAAATTTTCAGCAACTCCCCCTCTGATGCAGAGATCTCACTGCTCTGAGCTATGGAATACACCCTTCCTCCATCCTTCCTCATCCTTCTTGTGTCATCTCTGTGCAGCCACTGCAAGAGAGCTCATGCCAGTGCCAAGAGCAGAAAAACAGTAAAAGCCAAGCAAATCAGTTTCTTAAAACTTATTTTAATATCCATATCTCATCTGTTGGGTAGAGCCAAAACAGTCTGGCCTGGTTTAAGTTACAAATTCTTCATACACTTTAAGTAAATGAACAGTGTGGCAATAGGGTCTGCTATTGGAAGTGAAACCCATCTTAACAAGGGAAGTGTTGCAGCCAGAATTCTATCAGGGTTCTTCCCTGCTATCAGCCCCAAAAAGCCTCACTGTCCCCTGGCCCTGAATGGGTGTTGCACAGCAGGAATAAATGCTTTTGACACAAAACTAATCACACCCACAGAGATGCACACACTGGATGGCCAAGAAACAATGGGACCAGGAGAGAAAAAAAACCCTTTTAGAATTCTCCCTGATGTGGAGATACCAAATCACTGGTTTTGGCAAATGGGATGAAGCACCAACCCTGATTTCTTCTGACAGAGGCTGAATAAACATGTTGAAGCTCCTTGCTGGACAATTAACTTCTGGCAGCAGGCATGGAAAGGGCTAAGAGAGGATGGCTGAGGATTTAAAGATGCAGTACTTCTGTTCTTTGTATAAAACACTACAGCAGTTTAGACACCATCCTAAATGCAGCTGCAAGGGAGTAAATCCAATTAAAAGCCCAAGAGTCACTACAAAAATAGTAAGAAAAATCAAAGCAGCAGAGTTCTCCACTTTCCTGGCCTGTTGCTTAATTCCAACAGACTGCTCCATTTCTCAGTTAACAAGTTCCTGATCAGGTTTAAGCACAGTTATTTGCAGATGATGGCTTACAGTAAGGCAGACAAGTGGCAGTTCTGAGTGCATGATGGAGAACAGCACTTGCAAGGAGATGCCAGTGGGGTAACAGAGCCACCCAAACAGCCCACAGGCTGCCACAGCTGTCGGTACAATCCTGGACATGTCCCACAAAGGATCCCCCAGCCCACACTAGTCCAGGGACTGGGCTGGGAAGTGTGCACAGGGTGGTTTGTTTTTCAAACACCATCCTGAATTGCAATTGTGCAGGGCTCGTCTCCCCCCCGGGACAAACCCTGCTCCTCGACACTGCATCTTTAAATATTTCTGGCTAAGAACTCCTGCCACATGTTAGGAGCACTCCAACCTGGCTGCCACATGTTCAATTGCTGCGCTTTTTGTGTTTTCAGTTTTCCTTCTAAGTGGGAGGGAAAAGGAAGCAGAGTGGGAGGCTCCCATTTCACAGCAGGCAGATCCAGCTGAAGGTACAAGACCCCTCCACGCAGATTACAGGAGGGAGACAATAATTAGGGTGTTTGCTCCTTTCAAGAACATTCATTCTCTGCCATCTGAAATCAGATGCAGTGATGGCAGCAAGTTTCATGAGTCAGCAAGTTTGAAAATTGTTAAGGGAGAGAGGAAGCTTTGCTGCCAAGTCACCCAACATACAGGAGCAGACAAGGCTTCAGCTTCAGAACACTCTATCATGAACAAGATCAGTAGAGAGCTGTGTGGGCACAGATCACACCTGTGACACCTGAGCTGTGCTTCAATCCCCGCCTGCTCTCTGCCTGCCACCCAAGATCAGGCTCACAAGTGTGGAGAGCTCAGTATGACCATGATGGACTGGGTCTGCAAAAACAACAGCGCTTCAACACATTAAAATGGTGCAACCGTTGTGAAAGCGATGAAGCAGCAGCTGAGACCTTGTTGCAGCCTGAGCTGTGATCCACTCTAGTCACAGAATGACGCAGGCCTGTTCTCCCAGGGCTTCACCACCCTCCTGAGAAGGTGAATCATTCCTAAGAGGCCATCCCAGAGGAGCAGAAAGCTGCACCAGCTGCAGAATGGACACTGCCACAAACCTGCTAATACGGGTTTCACTGAGACCAGAAAACTGTCTTCTTCCAAAAAATTGTTATTTTAAAAAAATTGAAATTAATTAGGGGTAAAACACTAACTCTAGTGCCATGAACAGGCAGGATCAACTTTTTTCCCCTCCAAAGGGCAAAGAGTCATATACCATCCCCAGCTGAACCTTGGTGCTTCGAGCTTTTCAAGGAGATGTTACCTAAACTTTATTAAAAGAAAAAGAACAACGTTTAAATATCAACACTGGACTAGCCCAGTCTTTTTTCCAAAGTCCACATTCTTCATATGAAGCACACACGGCGTCCTGGATTCCCCAAGTCTGCATGTTCAGAAGTTCACAGTACATGGAACCATGTCTTTTTGTATATTTTCTTGAGTTTCCCCTCCTTGCTCAGAGCAGCCACCCTTTTGCGGTCACTGACTGGATAAACCTCAAGCCATCTCCTATCCACATGGCTTGGCCTAGATGCTGAAGGCTTTCTTGATGAGAGTTGATGTTTTCATGCTCTATGGATGGAAAAAAGCAAGAGAAAAAAAGCACCTGGTACAGGTTTCTTGAGACCCTTGCGGATTCCTCTGTTCCAAAGGTGTTTCTGAAAGTCTTTTTGCCGGTTTCTCAAGCAGTTTTTGGCCTATTACTCTGTCTCAGTTTGAAGAGCTGTTATTGGATGATCCAGAGGTTGATGCAATTGCAGCTCCAGCTGGGCTGCTTGTGGATACAGATTTGCGGATGTGAGGCAGCAAGTAGGGGTCACAGGCCAGCTGCTGGACATCTATCCGGTCCTCCTTGCGATAGGCCAGACACCGCCTGATGAATGCCTGCAGCAACCCAAAGCCAAAGCAAGAATTAGTTTTTATGACAGAAACAGGAAGCTTTTGACTCTTTGGAAGTGGGGCCAACGTGACAACCCCAGTGCTGAAATTCCTTCTCTAGACACAGCCCAGCTCTTGCACTAAAGCTCATCTTGTACCAGGAGAATCATGGGCAGAGGCACCCAGTGTTCAATGCTCAGCCTGACAGCTGCAGTAATCATGGAATCACAGAATGGTTTGGATTGGAAGGACCTTATAGCTCATGTCATTCCAACCTCCCTGCCATGAGCAGGGACACCTTTTCAGTAGACCAGGCTGCTCAGAGCTCCATCCAGTCTGGCCTTGAACACCTCCAAGGATGGGACATGCAACACCACTGATGACTGTGTGATAGGTGAGCATTAAACACAGGACTCCTGATGGTTTTATGAAAATCAGGAGGCTGGAACTGCCTGTGCTGCCTGACCCTCAAGCAGATTTACCTTTGCTTCTGGTGTGACTACTGGCTTTGGAGGGAACTGCACCTCAGTAGCTTTCAGAATTGTGTTCTCCTGCAAAATATCCTGTTGTGACTGGTTGTGACCGAAGGGCTACCAAAAGAAAGAAAAACAGTTGTTAAAGGTTGGTGACAGGCATAAAACTCCCATAGCTCTACTGTTTATCATCACCTCATATCAGCATTTTTCCAGGCAAGCAGCCCACAACTGCTGGGAAGGTGCTGCAGATACCAGAGGACCAGGACACATTGCTACCATGCTCAACTGAACTAAAGAGATCAAGCTGGAACATGTCTGGCTTGCCCAGCAGGGATCTTCACCTGCATCCAGACCTTGTGGGTCTGTTACAGCATTTGTCATCTATTTGAGCTGGCAGAGATTCACCCACTCGTCTCTGCTGGGCTGGTTCCACATGTCTGATGATAGCACTGAGCAGCACATGTGTCAGTCCTGGCTTTCACAACACTTAGCTACCAGGGACTCCCGAAAACAAGAACCCATGGAATCCTTTCCCTTCTCTGTCCTATCTTTCCTGTTGTCATAAAGCTGACAAATCACCTTTTCCTGATCCACACTTTTCCCTTCAAAAAAGCCATCCTAAAAACTTCTAAAATAGGTATTTGTATCTACTTTTTTCCCCCCACCAAGCACTTGCAGCCATCAAGACCAACAAAGACTCAGGGCATGGAAAGTGTCACAGACAAGACCAGACCAAAAACCTCAGACAACAAATGACACACCTGTCCTGCCCAAAACAGCCTCAGTGGGAACATGCCTGGTGGAAAGAGATGTTCTGCAGAATGTCTTTTCTGAAGGAAATGCTAAGGGTAGAGCAAAACACAGCCTAGTCTATGCTCCCCACTTCCATTAGCAGGCACTCTGCCCTGAAACTGATGGCAAGGAGACAAGGTAGCACATTCTAAGTCTGTGGAGAAGGAAGCAGAAGCCTGGGTCGCCTCCCAAAAGGTTTGGGAAACTCCACTAAGAAAAGAAATTAAACGCCTTCTTACCTTTCTGCCATATAGACACTGATAGAAGATGACTCCCACTGACCAGACATCAACTTTATTTGAAATCTTTGGAGGTTCTTTCCCAACCACAAAACATTCTGGTGGCAAATACCTGATTAGAAGGAAGTGTTAAGAAGTTATGAGCAGCAGCTTCAAGTATTTTCCATGGTTTCCTTTAGAACAGAAAATTCTATGATCAGATACTGGCTTGGGATTCAAGAGTCCCATTTCATTCCTGTGCATCTCTGGGCCAAGATCACCAGTGCCTAATCCTTCTGGGAACAGTGATCCCAAGGACTCTCCAGACACTCGTGTTCTGAGCTAGTCAGCATAGTCAGTTTCTTTTCACCAGAGCTCTAAAACAAGCCCATTCTCTTTTATCTTCAGAACTCATATTTGCTGTTGAAAAGGCTTGGCCAACAATTCCACAATGAAAAGCATACAGCCAAAATACATGTTTTTAGAAATACAACCCCAGATGCCATGCCCCAGTTAAAGACACTCAGCTTCACTCAGGGTACAGCTAGTTTCATTTTTAGGAACAAAACACAGCTGTACAACACAGAATGGCCCAACAAATTTTCTGTTGCCCATGGTGACAGTTTGCAGCTTGGGTGACATCTACGAGTCACATTTGGTGGCACTCACCAAGGGCCTGCTCTCAGCCAAGGGTGATAGAGTGACACTTGGCACAGAAGATAAAGAATTGCTGAAAACATGACATTCAAGTGAAGCTCTGGCTATAGACAACACCGTGAGATTTTCATATTCTTCGAGACCTAACTATGGATCTTCAGCTCCTAATTTCAGAAGAATACTCTTTTCATCTCCCTGATGCACCTGAATTTCCAAATAGGTACAGTATTTCCCTCATTCTTGCTTAAGATGCGAGATGGAGCCACTCTGGACTGTGAAAGAGCAGCCAAGCCCCACTCCAGAGCTTGCTATCTCAGCAGCATATGCAGTTTTTCACCAGTCTTTTGAATATGAGCTGGTTTTCAAACACTGACCTGTTGAACAGTGAAAAGCTGCCAGCCTCAAAAAGAGCTGTGTGACAACAAAAGCAGTTTGCAGGGTCTCCAACCTCCAGTGTGTCTTGCTATCACAGCTAATGGCAGCACACACAGAGCTGACGCACTTCCAAACCTGCTTATAAACTGTTCTTGATCTTAACTTGCAAGTGCCCCAGGCATTGCTTACCAGTAAGTACCAGCCCCCTGCGATGTCAGCTCCATGCCATCAACTGAGTTGTAGCTGTCATCATCCATAATTTTAGAAAGTCCAAAATCTGTGATTTTTATCTCTCCACATGCAGTACCATTGACTAGAAGAATGTTACCTAGACAGAGGAAGGAAACAGCCCTTAGGATACACATTTAGCAAGAATAAAATTGCATTGAGCCCTGCACTGCACAAGGACAAGAGACCTACAGTGAGCTGCACCAGATGTTTTATCTCTCAAAACCCTGAACTTCAGAGACTTGAGGACAACCAAGTGCTAGAGCTTATTGGCTCATCTTGAATGACCTAGTGACCTCATATTGTTTGGAGCCTCCAGATCCTGAGCCCTGTTAGCCAAATGAGCTTCAAGCCCAGGCTATTTTGACCCCTCATAAAGGTCTTCTTGGAAGGGCAGGTCAAAAAGGAGGATTAAGGAGAGAAGTACACATACACAGTTATGACTCATTATGCCCAGAAGTTCTGACTTGCCCTGTCTTCTCAACATGCCACAAGCTCTCCTTCCTGACAGTGCTCCCCAGTGACTTTCTAAGCTCAAAAAGGACAATGACTGCTTAGGCAAGACTCTTTCATAAACCCATCAAGAAGTCAGATCATCACTGTTTTTCTCCAAGCCTACAATAAAACAGCAGAACTCTGTGTGATGGCAGCGGATGAATCACAGCTCTAGGCAGCTGCAGGCAGAGCTCAGACAACTTGGGAACAGCCAGAGAGGAAACGGGGTCACTACAACCAGTGCAACAGCACCATCTCTCGTACACATTCCTCATGCTGATGCAACAAACCACATCACAAACCAGTTACACAAAGCTGATGAGGTGCCACCAGTACAGGGAGACAAGCCAGGGATAACTGCCCAAAGAGATGGATGAATTTACTGGACTAGGAAAAAAGCTATGTAGCCAATATGCATCATCCCAAAATGGAGCATTTCCATTTTCTCCCTTGTGGCTCTGCCCCAGTGGTAGAAGGAAAATATACAACACCATTTGGGGAGGATCTTCTCCCCGGCAGATGTAACTGAATTAACTCAAAGGCAAACCTGAGCAGTCTGACTGTGCGTCCTCAGCTTTGGGAGCTGACACACAACATGAAAAAACAAACATTTCAAAATTAGCTTCTGCCATCAAATTCTCAGCCAGATGATTACAGAAAGAATAAGCCAAAAGAATGGGAACATGAAGCACACCAGTAATTGTGGGAGCCTTTATGAAGCAATAACAGAAGCTCTCAACAGCAGAATACAAGCAGGACATTAAGAAAACTAACACAGCCACTTGGTGACTCAAGGTCTCATTCTCGAAAATGTTACACCTCCTTGTTTCTTTTATGTTGCAATTCTGACAGACAACACCCTTTACACATTTTCCAAAGGTTCTATGCATTTTATGTTCTTTTTTTTCTTGTTGCAAGTTAGCTTTCCCAGACAGCCCTGTCTTCTTTTTGCTGTCTGAACAAAACAAACTGCCTCATATTATATCTGCAACCCATTACATTTCCTTAGCATCCTTAAGCATGTCAGCACAACATACCTGGTTTAAGGTCATAGTGTATGATGGGAGGTTTGATTTCATTTAAGTATTTTAAAGCATTCACAATCTGCATAATAATGGATCGTGCCTCTTTCTCCGACATTAGCTTGTGCTGTTTCAGGTAGAAGTCCAGATCATTCCCCTCACAGTATTCTAACACTGTACAAAACCTGAAAGAAAAACAGGGGTTGTTGCAATTAAGGCACCTGATAGAAACCAGAACATTTTGTTACTGCTTGTCTGTAACTCACCCATTTGGCCAATATATTAAATTAAGAGTCCTTCAGCCTCTGAATCCTTTCTAAAAGTAAGCTACCGGGAGCACAGGCCTCAATGCTCAACAGTACAAAGGTTAGAGATCCCCCATTAAACACCTAGAGGCTGCAAGCTGTTATCAGCTGTGGCATTTGCCCAGGGCCAAGAGCAGGAGTTACCAGTAAAGTACCACATCTGACAGAATACACCACATTGGTTTGTGAGCTGCAGTCTCTAGAAAACCAGTGTACGCTGGAAAGTACACCGTGGCTATCTCTGCAGTGAAGTCTAACATTGGTGTGCACACCTTCTGGACTTTCCTGGAAAGTTTTAAATACTTTGCCTTTAGTGAACTGGTCAAACCCTGGGAAAGGACAGAGCAACACAACTTACGAGTCAGTATCCAGTGAGAAGTAGTCGTATAGTTTAACTATTCGAGGGTGATCCAGTTCTTTGTGAATTCTGTACTCTCTACATGCATGTCTGAAAACAACAAAGTCTGAGCATTAGTCATACAAGTGACTTAATTCTAATTTCTCCAGATAGTGAATCCAGACATACCACACAGCATCCAGCTTCAATCAAACCCATGCACGTTCCTCAGACAGCTTCAGACAAATCAAGTGAAGGAGGAACTGCACAGAACAGTTCTACAGTTCTTGAAAACCACAAAACCCCAGGGCAGCTCCAACCCTGGCAATGCTACAAAATAACTCATCTTGATTAATGGTACTGCTTGCCAAAATAGAACAGCCTCATAAATCCTTAAGAGATCCAAGAGAGCTGCATACAAAAATCAGCAAGTTCTAGAAGAATTCCATGATGCTTAACAGCCTAATTTCCAGGCTTCAAATTCAGCTTCATTTTTCCCAGTGACTTGTTGGGGAATTAAGAACATAGCTTTATCTTGGAAATCCTATGGAGAAGGCTTGGCTGTCACTCTGTAGTTATCTAACCCATGGCATTAGGGAGCAAGAGCTACCAACAGCAAAAGGCTTCCAGTAAACTATTTCTTCCTAATAGTTAATTTAACCCTGCTCTCTGTCAGGCTGAAGCCATTCCTCCCTTGTCCCGTCACTCCAGGCCCTTGGTAAATAAGTCTCTTCTCATCTTTCTTGCAGGCTCCCTTCAGGTAGTGGAAAGCCACAATTACAAACACTTATTCTGGGAAACAAAGGGAAGGGGGAAACTTCCAGAGAGCACAACTCAGGTGTGTACCTGAAAGATGGGGAGGAAAAACCATTTCCCTTGGAACTGCTTGAACATTTCAGAGAGAAGCCACTTCAGCACTTTCCTCAGAGAGCACAGATGCTTTAAAATGCAGAGGTACAGGACTTATACAAAACTTTCTGTGCATACGTACACATTTAAAACATTTCTAATCTGACCAGAACTTTTGCAAGTAGTTACTGGGACAGAAAGTGGCTTTTGAAACGTAGCAAAGATAGGAAAAAAATTGGCAGCCTGTTCACAGGCACCGGATAACCAAATGCAGGAGGAATTGGGAAACATTTACTTTACACTACTTTATAAACTCACTTACTTGTGATAGTTTTCTTTCTTCTCATCCCTCCAGTTTTTATTTAACTGGTGTATTTTCACAGCTACATATCTCTGTTCTGTTAAATCAAATGCCTGCAGAGAGAAGAGCTGAAAATCAGTAGGAATCACAGGCTCAAGTTAATACTGCAAAAGCAGACAAGCTCTAACAAACCAATATCTCCACCCAGGAAATCAGCATTAAAACAGAGTGAGGGAAAAGCAAACCCACATTTTGATTTGATAAGTTGCACTAATGAATTCAAGCAACTCTGAAAACAACTGAATATTCTGCACTTTGATCTGACCTTCCCCATAGGGTCTAACTCACACTGCATTGATTTTGTCATTTTACTACCAGAGTTACAAAGGGACTAGGAAGACCAAATTACCAAAATATTGACAGTTTTTATATTGGGAAAGACCCTGCTATTATTTCCCTAAGTCCAAAATTAATTTTCTACACTTGGGTTAATAAAAAACAACCACCAAAATACAGAAGATTTTTCAATGCTTTGTTTCACTGGTAGCTCAGCTCTCCAACTTAGAGCATAATGTTTCAGCACATATAAAAGCTGGAGAATTCAAGAATTTAGCAGAGCTGTGTGATCTTGTGCTTTATCCTTCCCTCTACTTCTTTATTATTTAAACAGTCCTTAAAGAATGGACCTCTGAAAATGCACTCGCAATGCAATTCAGAAACCTTCTACCTTGCCTAAGAGTAGCAACAATAATATAATGATTTCCAGGACAGGACACAATGCTGTGGTAAGCAAACAGGCATAATGTGTGTTCATCTCAAGTTGTCTACTTAATTCCTAATGCTTAATAGATTAGCCAAGACCCTGAAGAGGAAAAGCTAAGCACTTCTTTGTTTTAATAACAGTTACAGCTCTTAAGAGCAGGCAGGTAGGAAACATTCATGCCCTCTTGCTTTCATCTGTGGAGCCAAAACTTGCTGCTTAGTCAGCAAAGCACTTCAAAGTACTTAGACACAGCTCAAACTTCCCCCCCCCCCCCGCCCCCCACCCATCTGAGCAGTCTCGTCCCCTTAGTTTAGGCTCCTATTGTTGTGCTGCATCAAAACAATAAAACGATGGAAGTTTCCAGTATTTGCACTGGCATAATTATTTCCATTCTAGCCAAATTCCACATGAATTCCAAACTTCTGAGTACAACTGGGGAATACTGAGAACTGGAATAGCTCTAAGTTTAATAGTCAAGTAACAAGCACCAAACTACCCCAGGTCTTGGCTGTTAAAGAGTGCTGACACCAGGAATCCTCAGCTTTAAGGAATTCCCAAAACTGCACACACACACAGAGCCCCCTGCTATTTCAGAGGGTAAAATGAAGGCACAAGAAAGAGAGGCACAAGAGCCTTATACCCCTAGGAAGTACAGGCTTTGCTTTTATTATTGGAGCTATTTTCACTTATTTATGGACATGTTCAGACTTGCTGTGCCATCTCAGTAAGGCTTAGCCACTGCAGGTATCTGTGCACAGCATCTGAAGAAACAAGTGGTTTGCTTCTCTGTCCTAACAAAAAATTGAAGACTTGGTGCAACACTTTTTGACACATGTTTGAAGGAAATTTGACCCCTGAGGACAAGGCCAGCACCTGAAAATCTCAACTCTGATGTCTAATACAAGCCAGATGCACCATGAGCTTTGTATTCCTTTCTTCCCTCCGTAACTTGTACAGCATTGAGAAAACAAATGTAAAAACTCTGCTTCCTGCAGATCCAGATTACCACTTCCAAGTTACCTTATATACTTCACTGAAGCCACCTCTACCCAGAAGATGTAGCAACAAATATCTATCATTTAGCGTTGGATGGTCTTTAAATCTGGTAAGAAAGACACAGTTTAAGAAGACAGAAATAATGATCTCCTCTGCACAATAAATTACAGCTACCGCACAGCTAAGAAATGACGTTTTCACTTTCAGACAGAGAAATGTAATTGTGTTAATGACTGACAAATGTGATGCTATTTGATCACACTGCACCAATGGAAGTCTATTTAAGGGTGCCCTGATGCATGTGGAAGCCTGTCTTACGTGAACTTCAAGCTATACCTGTACCTCCCCACAATCAAGTGACTATTGAGTTATAACATCAATTTAAAAAAGGATTAAGTGAAAGATTATGAAAAGATTGTTTCTCGTTATGAAGAGGACACATAAAAAATAACTTTAAGTTCTTATCCCTGATTCCCATGTGCTTACTGTGAATTATCTTCATTGTGTATCCTTTTCAATTCCCTGATGTGCAGATTTCTAACCCTCTCTAGCCGTTCCAGCTCTGCCTGGATCTCAGCTTCTTCCTGCACAAGGAAAAACCAAAAGGAAAACACAACACTCTGTAAGGTACTGCAGGTAGTGTTTCCACCGGATTTATGGAAACACAAATGAAATTCCACTTCTGAAGAGGTTATTGGCATAAAACTTGTCTGGGAGATCAGAGAGATGGTCAGAGTCAATTTGCAGTCATGTGACGAGCAACAGGAATGAAAACTGACTGGGCAGTTCTGTTCACACCTACACAGACAGGAGGAGACATAACTTTACACCTCCTTGTTTATAATATTTTCTGTAATTAAGAAGCTTTGTTGCTGTGGTCTTTCTCCTTCCCTGAAAAAGTGCCATGCAGCTGTTTTTGAAGGAATTTCAGTTCTGGTGGGACAAGAGAAAGAAGACAGCCCTCAGCAGTAAGAGCAAGGATGTCATGATGACACATGGGATGGGGCAGCATCTGGACAGGATGGGAAGTGTGAGACAATGACATTATATTCTACTAGTGGTAACTGCTCAAACAGGTCAGAGTGCTCCTCAATGCCACGTGGAAGTTCTGTTTGTCTAGCTGGAAGTTCTGGTGCCCTCAAAAATGACATGAGAGTTCACATCACTGTGGCCAGGGCTGCAAACCTCAATTCAAACATGCTCCCTGAGCAGTACAATTTGTGTATGTGACTCAGAGGACACTGTTACCCATCTGTCTTGTGACTCTGCTCCTTCCCTTTCCAACTGGTTCTATTTTTAGACATAAAGAATGAGCCAGTTTCCAAAAGTGGAGAAGGATAAGCACAGCTTCAGACAATGCCACAATCCCAACACATGACTTCATTTTCCATTAAGGTCCATTTCCAAATGGATTCCTCCATTCCAGGGTGGCACTGTTATACCAGGATAGATGGACCTGCAGTTAATCCCCTGGAGCAATATGGGAGCTGTAGAGCCAGCATGCCTGCAGCATTCTCCTGCCTGTGTAACTTCTCTTTGTTCAGAGGTCAATAAAGCATAATGGGCAGACTGCCAGCAGATTCTGGGTGTGCAGTAACTTTCCCTTCCACAGAAAATAACAAGGAGTACAGACACATTAATGAAGCCTTGCATTCAGCTTGTGTGTCAAGGTTACAGGAAAAAAACTAAACGTAGAGCTTGAGCACCACCTGAGAAAGGAAGGGGCACTCCAGGAAGACATTTACTTCTTCTTTGGTTCATTTCCAAAAGAAAACTCCTTGGCCTTAGCAAATCAGGAAGTGGCAGAAGATACCTACTTTTTTTCCCAGTATTTCATCTGCTGAAGTGTCTCAGAAAACTTATTTATAGGTCACTGCAATCACTTTCAAGGTAACCAACAGCTTATCTAAATACAACCTCACCTGCAGGTACAGTTCCTACTGAGGCCAAAGTATTTGAGAACAAATGTGCATTGCCGCTGCCTGAACAGGACTGGTTTGCAACAGCCCAAGAAATTGTACTGGAGTGATAACATTGGTTACTCAATATTGCAAAGAACTGGAATAGTCAATGACTTGCATTTATTTGTTGTGTTTTTATAATTTTCTTCCCTTAGTCCGTTCCTTACTGTTCCCTCATGTTATACACATTCAGAGTCCACCACCAGGCAGGTCACAGTGACAGAAGATGTATCAAAAAAGTAGAACTTCCGCATGAAATCTTACGCGTAAGGACAGAGAAAGCTATTTATTGAAGCAAAGAACATCTTCTGTGAATATCACCGCCCCAAAAAATTATTACAAAATTCTGGCTATCCCTTTCAAGTGCAAAACCCTCTTGATTATCAAATGAGTACTGACCTCTACAGAGAAATGCTCTTGTTCACAGAATACTGCACAAAAAGCCTTTGCTGCAACTAGTTCTTACCTTTTTAAGATGACCTAGTCGGAGTTTGAAGATTTCCTCCTGTTCATGGTATTCTGCTAATGTTAACCTGCATGAAAAAGAAATACTCAACACATTAGGTTTCCAAACGTGATAAAGTGAACAATCTGCAGAATGCACATGGCCAGTGGAAGCAACAACTCCACAGAGTAGATCAACAGCCAGCATAAAATTTTTTAGATAAACTCTGCAACCTATATTTTTAATGATCAGTCTAAAGGAGAACAAAACCTTAAACCTCAACAATATCCATTAATTTCAAATTCAAATCCCTAATTACACCTATATAGGCTACTGATTGACTTTTAACAAAGATAGCTAAACCATAATCTAAATATAGAAAAGTGAAGCCCAAATATTCCACATCTTATTTTTCCATGTGAAATTTGCTTTACTGAGTCATTTTCAAATTTTTCTTTGTAATAAAAGCTGGATAATTCAATCCATCTATTCACTTTGAGACTAGAAGCACACCTGGCCACACAGCCACTGCAAACAGAGCAATGACCTGGGATTCAGAACTTTTTCCTGTTTCAAGATCTACCAAATGGCTTCCAGGGAAACCTTCGGAAATTTACTTTATCATATTTTTTACCTCATGGGTAGTTAGGAGAAGCAATGGGATAAGGGGAATAATCCCTATTTTATTGATAATAAATTATGTGCAAAGTTTCTGCTCTAGTTGGTTTGTCAAAAGAAGTTTCATAATGTTTTTGACCTCTTTTCCATGCAAGCATGCTACGTAGGACAAAGCACAGCCTTAAACTAAAACAGTGACAGAGCCCATTGCTAGTGAAATATACTGACACGCTGAGGTCTTTAGGACTAGAAAAATGAATCACTATATTAACTGTCGCATTACTACCAACAAGGAATTTGGTAAAAGCATCACATGCGAACACAAAACTATGACACGCTTATCAATTGCATCTGTTCACTCTTGTAAACATGACCTGCATGTGACAGCATACAAATACCTTCTTTTAAACCTAAATTGAGTTCAAAGCATATCCCAGGAGGATTTCTGCAACAGGAATTATGCTCTACACAGTACTTTCACACAAGGTTAGTGCAGAAGGCCTCCAGAGCATCAACACCTCAACTTCTTTCAAGGGGGGACCGAGTCCGGTGTCTGTGCAGGGAGACCTTACTCAGTAAATTGAGAGGGGAGAGCATTCAGCTCATCAAGTGCTCATCTTGAAATGTCCCAACTTCCCTCTGTTGATAATGCAGAGAGTCCAGGTACTTGAAACAAGGCCTAAAGCATTTATCTGATAAATTTAATGAAAAACTCATAAGCCAAGTTTGCTATGAAAGAATCTTGAGCGGAAGGAACTGCTTATTACAAATTAAATATACATAAAAAACAAAGCCAGTACCAAAGACGGTCACATGCTGTCTCATTTCTTACACAAGCTGACGGCCCTGAGCTGGACTTGAGGATCCTTGGAAGTCCCCTCCAACTCAAGATATTCTGTGATTCTATGATTCTAATTCACACACATAGCCTGAATTTTAGTTAGATTCAGATAATCTAGAAGACCGTCCCAAGAATTTAGGTCTTTGTGATTCTGTGATTGGTTGCTGTTGCTGTGTAAAGAATAAAGAGAAAACTGAATAAACCAGCAACAAGGTTTGCATATACGTTCGTGCACAAATAACAAACACCACCAGTCTACTCACTGAGGCAGATGTAACAAGCACCACCAGGCTAACAATGCCCAAAACAGCTGCCTATCACAGTAACCATCACAAAACTCAAGGGGACTTGGAGACAAACACAGCCCTGTTTCACAGAAACGTGCTAGAAACACCCTACCTACCTCTAGCACAGCTGAAGGCTGCCCTAATCAATCTCAACCAGTCCCAGCAGAATTAAAAAAACTCTTCTAATTCACAGGCTAGAAAATTCATTTTGGGAGAGCTTGCCTTTAAATTTCCATCACGGGACCTTCCTCTCCGACACAGCAGCAACCATAAACCACAGAGGAACCAAAAATCAAAAAGGAACTTGGCTGTCTGCTTCTCATTCAACTTTTAGAAACATTTATATTTAAATTGCCTAAATATCAGCCTCTGTAGGAGTTCCACAATGAAAAGCCTCTCTCTAGAGGTCATAAAATTTTGTTCCTGATACCCAATGGTCCAACAAGTGCACTTACTGGATAACTAATGATTATCAAGTAGTCAGTCAGTCCAGTTGCTACAGCTGACTTGCAAAAACCCCAGTGTTTTCACATAAGCTAGAACATTCCACATGAACCATATCCATACCCTGGCAAGTAGTTTTTATCAAGTACACGACAAGAACCTTTTATAAACCACAAAAATATCACCCTAAAATGCACCAGTGAAGAATGATAAACCAGCAAGAAACAGAGAAAAGGTCTTGGGAACCCAAGAGGCTTCCTAGCAGAGCCTGGATTATGCCAAGGCAGGCTCACAGCACAAGCAGAAGCATCACCCACGTGACCAGGATTCCCAGGGCACACCAGGACTTGTGCTGCCATGTCTCCAGAGTAAGCCATGCTACAGCTGCACCAAACTGCTGGAGAAAAAGAAGCTCACACAAATGGGGAAAGCTCATCCTGCTCTTTGGAAGTGAAAGGTTGCCACAGTGAATAGCAATGTTTCAAAATATCTATGTACAGACATTCCATTTGCTTCTCCCAGCTCAAACCTGGCAATAAAAAGGATGACTTTAAAGCTTTATTTAGTTCTTTTCAGGTTCCCTTGGCCAGAACGAGGGGGAAAGGGCTACAACCAACTCAGTTATTTGCAGGAAGCACAGAGTGCTCTCCAACACAACCCACCTGATCTGCAGGTACCTGTATCCCACTCTGAGGGCACAGCCCTGGAGCTGAGGGCACCCTGAATATCAGGATTCACACAGCCTTGTGCCATCTCTGCTGAGACTGCAAAGGCAGTGGGAGCTTTTGCTTCACGTGTCCTTTTAAAGATTAAGACCAAGAATTCAAAGGGCTTCTGGAACTCTGAGGTCAAGTCAAGCCCAGGAGATTTAATAATGAAAAGTGTCAATGAGGGTTATGGCATTAGCCTACAGCAAGAAAATGAAGTCAATAAAGGGAACTAGGAGAAGGTAGGGCTAAGTCTCTGACTAAATGTATTTCCAACTCACAAAAGCTTCTGAAGAAATAACGTTCTAAATTTCTTTCAAGCCTCAGCTTTACTCTAGAAGAATATCAAGTCTCTTGGAGCATCAGTAACTTCAAAAGAGACAGGAAAAAAAACCCAAAAAACCATGAGAAGAGTAGCACTTCCACCATTTCCCTGAGTCATGTATGTGTGAAGAACTGTTTTGGAGAACAGGCCAATGCTCAAGGCACTATCTCTATAGAGAGCATTTTACTATTACATGTGCTTCAGCATCCCAAATGAATTGTTTCAAAACTCTTAACTCAGAATTCTCCACAGTAAATATTCAGAAATCAAGGCTTCTAAATGCGTACAATTTTGTTTTCCTTAAAAAATGCACCACGTATGCACTGATACCAATTCTGAACTTACAACACTAAAGTCAGAGCCCACTTTTCAAACCTGACCACAACAGGAATACGGAAAAAATTATTGGTCTCATAAAAAAATAAAGTTAAGCTCATACATAATCTGGACTTGGCAATGATCTTTGTTTTACTTCAATAAAAACTATTTAGAACTAGAGCAAGATGTTGGTGAATGCCAGGCTAATTCCACAACATTCATTTCTGCATGGAGTGAAGCCTGGAGGTAAGGGCAAGATTCCATTTCCCAGGAGATATTTTGTGCTCTAATCAAAGCATGTGGCTTTGCCACGCACCAAGAAGGCCACAGAACCTACGTTTCATTTTCTGCTCCATTGGTCTTGTTCTTGCGCTGCTTCTGCTCGGTGCTTGCTGGAGGGGTCTGGCCCATTGCAGGTGGCTTCCGCTTTGCTAACATTTTTCGTTGTCTTTCTATTTCTTCCCGCTGGGAATTTATCCTTTCCTGTTGCCTGAAATGCAGAAAGGAAAAAAACCACAACAGATAACTAAGGGTGCGCACTTGGTTGTCTTCAGCATCTGTTCTTACCAGACTGGACGCATGAATTTCAAATCAGTTGCACTTGTAAGATTTGTAACAAAATATTTTTGTACAGAAAAGGGAGATGTGCCAAACATGATGAGTCATGGTTTTAAAGGTATTTTTACATAAAACGGGATTCTTTTCCTGGCTCACAGAAATCTTTCAGTAAGTGAAAGGTTTAATTCATGCAGAGGACATCCAAAGGAGTTGCAAACCCCACGGAAGCCTAGGATCCATGGCATGTCACTAACTTTCCACATCCTTTTTCCTAAAAGCCTCTGTTCGAAACCTCAGATTTTCCTGTTAAAACTATTCCTGAAGTCTGGCACTGTCTGAGAAAGTATCCTTACACTTCAAAAGTACAGTTAAGCTATCCTAAATTCTCTGGAATATAACCAATATCATTCCCAATTTCACTAAGTAACTGTCCCTCCTCCAAGATAAAAAGACTATCTCGAACATTTTACAGTGATAAAAGCACTCTTGAAATTTCAAGTCTAAATGACCTAAGCATTTGCTTACCTATTTCCCTTTTAAAAAGGGACTGAGACTGCAGGTAAGTATTCCAGAAGTATTTTTGCCATGACTTCCAGCATAAACGAAGGAAGAATTATAAAGTCCTTAATCTGTGCCTAACAAGAGCTGCACCTCCCTATCAGACTACAGAGGAGTGGTGTGATTTTAAAGGATCACACATAACTCTAGTGCAAATAAATTGCCAAGTCCTACTTAAAGGTCTAGGCCAGGTGGGAATTGACTGGGTATTTCCATTAACATCCTGCATAAAGGGTTTCTGATCTTCATTTCCAGGTTTCTGCAGCCCCTTTGATCACTGTTACCAGAAGGCAAAACAAGTTAAATAGTATGGATTTTCTCTTTCAAGCTTCTATACTTTCTACTTAAGGGAAAAAAAAAAAAAAAAAAAAAAAAAAGTGCAAGCTAATTAGCCTTCTTTGACTAATATATGCAAGGATGCAAATCAAATTGACTCACAATATATGTGAGATTTTGGTCCACCCTTCCACCCCAAGCACTACACCTGAGCCAGGTGGGTGCACTGAGGACTCCCAACAGGTAGTAACAGTTGGCCCAGAGGCCAACTCAAACCATTTCATTCCAGTTCAAGTCTCTGGAAGTTTCAGTGGAAATGGATTTCTCACTTCAGTGTGAAAGAGTTCCTCATTGTCAGGAGTTCATATCTGATCCTTCCATGCATCAGTCACACCATTCTCACATTCTGATGTGCAAGACATCACACACAACTGGTAGGGTTTTTTCCCATTTCTGCCCCTGAAGTTAAAGACAATCCTGTTTGTCCTCACTTGATGAGGTTCTGGAAGGCATAACCATCTGTCCACTGCTCGGTGAAGGATGCGCCGTGCCGCACGGTGGTGAAGTGCCCCAGCCTCAATCGATCCTGCATGCTCTTATCTCGGCATGCCATCTTCTCCTGCTTTGACTGAAAGCAAAATAAAGCCACATAAAAATACAAGCCATAAATTACTAGCTAAGGGCTGTGCTGCATTTTAAATCACCACCAATTCTTTCCACTTTCTATTATTTCAGTTCTGATTATCTGAAACTCAGCTGAATATCATTGATGAAATTATTGCTGGTGCTTCACACTGGTCTGGCAGGTATTTGTTCACCTCCATCATGACATTTCAGCCTCACTCTTCCCTCCTGATGACTGCCTGGGCAGCTCACCCATCCTATGATCAGTTGAGATCAGCCTGGCAGTAGGATTAAAACTATCTCTTTGTATCAGTAGCTTAGATAGACTGCAGGCCCAGCTCTGACCAGGCCCTTATTCAGGAGATGAAGAAAGAAAATGTACCTTGAATCACTATTAAGACTAAGATACAGTGATCAGCCAGCTCAGTCCTAGTCTCGTACATGTCCAGAAGTGACACAATCTCAGCAAGGTCATCATTCTGGAGAGGGGAGCCCTGCTCAGCCAAGAACAATCAGCTCTGTGACAAAATCAACTCAAACAGACAGCATGTCCCAGCCAGCACCCGGGTAGTTTTGCCCATCCAGTACCCACAAACAATAGGTATAACTGGCCAACAGGCGAAAGAGCAAACAACCCCCCACACTATTTAATCACCAGGAAAGCTGCAAATCTTTCTGTAATGAACCAGACTGGATGCTGGTGAACCTGGCACTGTCCCCAGTGTGTTGTTTTCAGTGTTACACAAAGCAACGATTTCCAACTTTGCCATTTGAAAGAAGGTCTGAATCACCTGCCCATGTCCCAGAGTGTATCTGCAATTCCACTGCACAATGGGACACTGCTTCTGCATTCCCAGAGCTGCACAGCATTGCTTTTCAAGTGTATGGGTTTCCAAATCAAGCAATGCCTGCTGGATTTAGAGCTCTTTCATTTAAGCACGAGATCACTCTGCCACTGTGGAAAGTGACCAAATCTGAACATTGTGAACCACTTCAATCTTTGGATTACATTCCTGTCTGCAGAGAAATAATTCAAGACAAAATTCTGGTTATCTTTTATCACTGGAGCAACAGGAGCAGGTTTTTACTGCTAAGAAGACAGAGATATTTTCAAGGATATGAACTGTGGCTGCAGAGATGTCCCCTGCTCACCTTTTCTATAAGAAGCTTCTTGCTCATCGTTACACATCGATTCAACCGCTCCTTGTACTTCTCCAGCATCTTTTGCTGCTCGTCTATCTGCCGTCTCAAATCACAGTTGGCCTAAAAGAACAGAGAATAAAGCCTGTGACTTCAAACCACTCAGAAGAGCCAAACTAAGCATCACTTAGGAAGGAGTTTCTCCACTGAGCCATGGGGATCAGATTAAAGTCAGAAAACCAGCAGGATAAAAGAACAGCTTTTGTTTAGCAAAACATCCAAGACAAACTCTTGAGTTTTTAACTCACTCACATCTTAACACCCCTCTAGAACAGGGAAATTCTGTCATCCTGGTTTACATGCAAGGATCTAAGGTACAAAGAGACTGAAGACAAGCAAAAGTTGTTTTTTTTTTAAGATCGTGCCACAGCAACAAAGTCTCAAAATAGCTGAGTCATTGCTGCACTATCCTCCCACTTTAGCAATATTGGCAGAGTAAAAGCATGGGGGAACTCTTTGTATTTTCAGGTAAATTCTTGATTGAGTCACTTTCCATCAGCCCTCCTACACAGACTGCTCCCAGTGGCAGCTGCTGGTTCACACCACCACAGCATGCAGAGGACTGTATGTGCAACCACTTTTATTAACAAAGTTAAATTTAATCATTTCCCTTCCAACTAATAGTCTGGTAAAAGCAAAAATAATAATTAAAAAAAAACAAAATCTATTTCCTGCTTCATGGATTGTTTCCCACAAGCATACATGTGCCTCATGTCTCCAATGAGCTTGACTGAGCTTTTTCAGGTGCTGAGCACAGACACACACAAAGCCTTCCCTCTACTCCCTTTAATGTGCTTTCTAATGCTTTTCAACACTTTACAAAAGCTCTCTCTCCCAGCTGATGAAAGCTAAGTCAATTAGAACTCCTCCATTAATACAAGATCCTTGGTTTGAAGGTATTTATCTTTTACTGAAGAATACTAATGGGTTAAGAACTTTATTCTTTTGGTTTGGCCAAAGGATATTCTCATCTCTATACATGTCTCTGATTCTCCTGAATGAGCAGTTCAGAACACGGCTTCCCAGGCTACTGAGAGGCTAGTGAACATGCTGATAAACACAAGGCAGAGTCAGCTCCTAAGGACTTAGAAGAGGGGAGTAAGTGGATGGAGGGAAAAGGGAGTCACCATCCCTGGAAGCGTTCAAAAAACATGCAGATGTGGTACTTGAGGATATGGTTTTGTGAGAACATGGTGGTGGTGCTATGCTGATGGTTGGACTTGGTGATCTTCAAAGTCTTTTCCAACCTTAACGATTCCATGATTCTGTGAATTCTGCAGAGAAACCTGTTAGGTTAACCAGTAAAATAGACAAGTGTGCAACAGATCAAAGGGAGGCCAGCACTGCTGAGGACACAAACAATTGAGCTACAACAACTCTGCACTGTACATCCCCAGACACTGCTTAGTTTCAAGCAGGCCCAAACAGGGTCCACAGGCCAGACAATTATCCTGCTGGTAAGGGATCATTGGATTTGTTTTACCTTGCAGGTTTTGGTTCTACACCTGGTATACAAGCCCCTGTTCTGTAGCCTGGCTGACATAAGCATTCTAAGTACCTTTAAATAGCAGCATTTAGAAGAATTGTCCCACTTTAAATACTTACTCTTAATAAGTCATCTATCCTCCCCTCCTTCTTCTCCAAGTCAGAGTTCTTACTGTTTTCTAGTGCAGATATTTTTTCCATTGTGAGGTCAGACTGTAGGGAAAAATCACCATAAACCATGTTTAAGACAAATGGATAATGTTTGAATAGTCAGCACTAAAGTCCCAGCGTAACCCCCTGCTTGGTCTCAGAAGAACTGATCCCCTGCATCCTGGCATTCAGGGGAAGAATGTTCTCCATTTTTCATTTTGTTGTTGCATGGTGGGCTCCTCCAGCACAGGAGGTGCAGTCAGCCAGCAGAGAGCTCTGAAGAGCATAAACTGGTAACTCTCAACAGCCTAAAATATCATCCGTGTCCTGTGAATTTTACATTTATAGCTGAGTTTTGCACACTCTTTGGTGGTCTCTATGAAGGAGAACTTGCACAGAAAAAAAGGCTTAAGAAAAAGAACCCACACCAAATCCCAGCCCTTAGCTGGAGTATCAAATTTATGATCTTTCATGAGCACAGACAACCATCAGTAGAAAAAGACAACACCTGTGGGCTCTAAAGTGGTCCTGACAGAAAACACAGGTATTCATCTTAAAATATTGTAACAGATTGACAGCACAGCAAGAATACCGGGGACAAGCTTTTATTTCTGATAAACTGGGGACCCACTGGGGACAGAAGCTTTATAGCTTTTGAGTGAAAACTATCTGGAAAGTTTTACGGGATGCAGAACATCTCAAATACATTCAGTGAAGCAGTGAAGTGAGAGTTATACCTAGGAACAGAAGACACACACTATATTTCTTTGAATATTTCAGATTCAGCACTCCAATTAAAGGGTGGGGAACGGGAAGGAGTCCATATGTACCTGAACACAGAATCTAAAACAGTCAAGTCAACACAGAGGAAACTCTCCAGGACTGTACACACAGATTTCACACTTGTGGTTAGCAGGCACCTATTCCATTTCTGAGAAGAGATTGCAGAGGCTTACCTGTGGAGTTGTTATATAACTATTCTCCAAATTTCAAGCTTGCCTGGAAGCCAACACCATAAGAGACAAAGGTGGCTGACTGTTGCTTCCCAACATATGCCCAAGTATGGAAAAGCTCAAACAGAGCTCCTGCAAGCATGGCACATCGAGCAAGATGGGTCTAAATCCCAAGAGACAAAGAGGTGGCCTGGGCAGGTCACCTGATCTCTGACTCAACTTGGTGCATGCTTCCTTGTCTGCAGGAAAAGCTTTGCCATGGGAGGCACTGTGCAGGATGTCTCTGGAAAACCTGGTGCAGCTGGTGGCCAAACAGCAGAAAGTTTCTTTGGTAAGGGACTGTTATTTCATTTAGGCAAGTGCACAAACATGCTCACCCTGTGTCAGATAAAGTCAGGATACATACCCTTACACGTGACTTCACCCCAAGTCACCTCAGAGCACTTGGGCCCTATCACTAACTGAAAACACTGAGGAAATCATGCTGTTTTGTTTTTGGCACTGCCACAAATTATTCAAGCTGAGAATCATTAAAGTTTATCTATTTTTTAACTCTATCAACTCCTAACAGGCTTGGAAGAAAAAAACCAAGAATGTGTACAGGACCTCCTCATTCCACCTAACATCTTCCTAGATTCTTTCCTGCACATATATGCCCCACCTAGACCTCTGGGGAATATCATGAAGCTGAACACTGGCAGAAAGCTTGTTCAGATAATGTCTTGGTAAGAACACGGACCTTGTGTTAAGCACAGAAGAAAATAAACCCACATTGTTTTTTCCTCCAGGTGGGACCACTGTTTAAAGCACGCGTGTTGGGACAGCAAAGATTAACATAATCTCTGGCAGGTTCTTGAGTTGTGGCATCATTCTTACACACAGACCTCTCCATGCACTGTCAGGAAACAGGGATCTTCCCAAGCGAATTTTAACAATACATATGACAAACGCGACCTTAGTGACAACATAGAGCCCAGACTTGAGCGAGTACCCCCAGAGGGCGGATTACTGTTCTTGAAGAGAGAACTTGTACCACCTGCAGGGTTAATGGACAATGGACCTTCCCAGCAACAAAATCATCTCTGACACAGACTGGTGTGAGGAAATGACTGTTTAAAAATTGCTCAAGGGAAGACACAGAGAAATCTGAGATGAAAATCCAAAGAAGACTAAAAGCAGGCTTGGAGAAGAGATAAAACAGGTGGATTGCAGATAAAGCTGGGCACCCTGGTAAGCAACAGAAGATGACACAGCTATAAGAATCTCAGTAATTTAAAAGGTACCAAAAAGATAGCACTGCAGTCAGAAGAGCTACTCCTCTTACTAATTCCAGGTCAGTGAAGTTGCTGGGAAGCACTTCCAAGAATACACCATGTTCCACCTTGACAGGACAACTATTCCACAAGTGGACTCCGCAGAGGTCAAAGAGCTGCCAGCAAGACTGTGGTGATTTGTACTGTAAGCAACGTGATGCACGCATGATCCAGCACCTGAATAGACCCAGCACCTGAACATTCACAACTACCACTCAGGTTTCCTTCTCACCTTCACTTCCAGAGAGAGGAAGAACATTGAGGATACAACAGAGCAGAAACAGAGAGAGCTGAGGTGCTCCTCTCCCAAGCACAATCACATACAGCTGACAAACTGCCCACAACACTGACACAGAAAAGCCTCAGTAGCAGATCGGACAAACTCCAGCAGCAGCAACTGAAAACGTTCTTTACAGGATGAGGAACAAAGCTCAGAGACATTAACTTCATTCAGTAGTTACAGATGGAGTTGGGAATACTGGCTCTTCTCACTGGAAACATCATGTCCACTACCAGCAGCACCCTCTAGTACATCAAGCTTCAACCTCACATCCAAGAGCTACGTTGTCTAATGAGCTATACCTGTGACTGTTTGTGCTGGATGGAAATCTGTTTTTGGGAGGTGCAGGAATGCTCAGTGTTCCCTGATCCGGTAGAAGATGGGCTGCCTTGCTGGGCCTGTAAAAGAAAGTTGTGTATTGTTACATGTCCCTCAGCACGACCACCAGTGCCCGTGCCATTCATCTCCACACTGGAGCTGCAGTCTGGCCTGCACAACACTTTCATGCTCAGGTTTAAGGATGCTTTATAGATACAGTTCAGTAAAAGCAGAATCAGTGTCTTCCAAGAAGCCTGGCCCAACCTGCTGAAGACAAACCTTTTAAAAGCCTGATATAATTCACAGCAGCTGAGATTAAGCAAGGCTAAACCAAACACTTCTCACAACAAGACTATACATCAGTCTTTTGCTTTTCTGCATCTATCACATTATCCTCTCAGATGACATCATTTTGATCTAGGTAAGATTTTGAGCTGTTACCTTAAAACTCATGCCATTTTATTAAAAAAGCAAAGCCTGGGACCTAGAACTCTTCACAAGGAAGATGAACTTACCAGAAGGTGACAGCAAAAACGAGGCTGCACTTGGGCAGAAGAGCTTCAAATTCCCCGTCCCTTAACTAGACACATGCCTTAAGATTCAAATCTTTTTGGAGCTGCTCACCGAGACAAAAGTAAAACAGAGGCCACCTCCCCTCTGTGCCAGCTGCTCATTCTCTAGCCGCTGCTTCGCCAGCATCACCGACATCAGCGTTGGCAGAGCAGAGTGTTCCTCCTGCGGCTCCTTGGCTGCGCTGCCGTCTACCCCATACAGCGGCTGCTCCACTCGCCGCTGCAACACAGTCAAAAAACAGACAATGAACTACTTTTTTTTTTTTTTTTAATTAAAAGAAGCGATTTTCTGACTCTGCCAAAACTGTTGTCAGTGAAGCAGCAGCTCAGGAATGAGCAGGCAGCATGGTGAGGATCTGATAACTCACACAGGACTCCTGCAGTGATTGTTCCAATGGCAGACAGCAACAAGGAAATGAAGTTAACAATTGAAAAAACCCTAACAAATGAACACACAGGACAAATTTCCTTGTCAGTTAACACATCCTCTTCCTTTGCAAATACATGTGCTTCGGAGTCAGTGGAGCAAAATAGATTGCAGGTCCAAAAATCTAGGCTGGGATTTTGGTCAAAGTATTTACAATTATATTTTTTAATGTTTGTTAAAGACTCATTTTCAAACAGCCAATTTCATGATATGTTGCTATTCTGGTAAAGCAAACTGAGTCAGAAGAGCTAAATGGCAGCAACCTAACCATGTCTAGGACCCAGACATCAGGGTATGCTCACTTCTATCATTACAGCTGGGGTCCATCTCCTGCAAGGTAAGCGAAGTACTTATTCTTTCCCAAAATCATTTAAAGGTCCATTACAGATCTTAAGGGCCAGCTCCTTTCTCCTGTAGTAGATTAGTTTTCCAACTGTGGTAGAGGAACTGAGTTTAACAAGAAGAATCATCTGAGCTACACTGATTACAGCACACGGCATCTCAATGCCCTGGCTTCCAAAGCCACACTATCACTGCTAAAACTTGGCAATCTGGGTAATAATCATGCAAGTCCTTCCAAGCTGTAACTCCAGGCCAGGCAAATGCCTCTGAGAAAGCAAACAGTCAGGTCAGGCTTCATTTTTTCTTAAAAATGTAAATTGCAACCTGTTTTCTGGTTAACATTACCAATTCCAAGAGTGTGCTTCCTTCCCCAAAAGAATGCTTGTGCCTGAGAGCGGCCTTGCAAGAGTCTCAAGACCTGCAGATCATTCTAATCAAATGAGAAGTGAGGCAATTCAAATCGGCCAAGAGATTTGAAGAGAAGTAGTTACATCCTGAGGCCGTTTCAATTCCTCTGCAAGTTCTGATTGCAGAAATTGTCCAGTACAGTACAGATAAATTCAGATCTGGAGGAGGTTTCACGTATCATGTGAAAGACATTTTAACACTCTGCTTCCTTCCAAGATCATTACTAACACCTGTAAAGGGTAAGACACTCAGTGTCCTCCAGTTTTCACTCATCCCCCCATTTTTTTGGGGATTAGATCAAACCATTGACATTCCGTTTGTAAGGAGAAAACAGATCTTGCAAAGGCCCAGAACAGTTTGTTATGAATAAGTAAACATCACAGATTTAGCTGCAAGAGCAAAGAACAGAAGATAAGCACCTGTGTAAGGAGACAAACTGGCCTGGCTGAAACTAACTGCGACATCAATACTCACCAGAAACACTCTATTCAACTTTTACCTACTCCACATATACAAGCATAGAAGAAGAAAATCAAAGGAAGAATCCACTTGTCTCATTGTGGGTTATCTAATCTGCCGGAATAAAGAATTGTCCCTAATCCCTCACACATCTGCAATATTCAGAGATACTATTTCTTCATTAACTTCTCTTTAAAGAGATGTATTAGTGAATTGATACATGACAGCATGAAAATCCATTCAATTAATAAGATGTATTTTAATTTTTAGAAACATTAAAAAGTATCTCGAAGTGTATGTGGAACTCTCCCTTCAAGCAACATTACAAAGCTTCTGAAATCTATGAACACAGGGAATTCTGAGCAGTGTTTAGTGTTGGGTTTTAGTTCAGTACATTCAGGAACTGAGCAAAGGTCTCTGCAGAATAATGTAATCACTAAAGACTTTGCATTTGGCTTTGGGAATATCAATCTTTCCCACAATGTCTCCAGTCTTTTGTGACACTCAACAAATGCTGAGAATTTTTAAAGAGGGGCCCAACCAATGGTAAATACTAAAGCCCAGGCAACAGAGCCTCTGAATACGGCTTTGCTAGTTGCAACAAATTTTTTAGCTGCTCTGTCCTAAAATGGTTTAAAAACACTGGTTATTTCTTCACATCCAGACCTCACAGAAATGCTGCAAGTAAAGTGGAATTACATGCCAAAACCCAGCACCAGCTGGGCATGTACACATATTTCTCTGGAAACTTTTGCTAATGCCCCTTGCAAGTCATGTGCACATGAACAGAAGTAAAAGGCCTTCCCAAAATAATTATGGTGGGCACATGGTTCAAGATACCCAAGGGATCCAATCAAGATCAGAATAATCCTGACTAGTGCTGCACAAACACACAACATACTCCCAACTCCATGGAGAAGTTCAAGTGCTACAGTAGAATAAAGGGTAACTAACAGGTCAGTTCCACCTTTATTAAGGACCGGCATCCCTCTGTACTCAAATAGAACATTAGAAACATTCATCCTGTATAATTTAAGCTCAGATATTCATGACAGCTACAGCTGGACTAGCCACTGTCTCAGGGTCCTAGACACGGCTTTGCTCTCAGAACCCAGTTTCAGATTTAAAATGGAGAACGAGCCAAATCACTCACCAAGAGACATTTCCCTGTCCAGAACCTTGTATTACCTGTTTGAAGCATGGCTACCAAGTTAACCGATGCTGGGCCACCAGCTGTGTCCCCAAGAACACTCACCGGCAAGGGGTTGGACAGGGAATGCTGTGGAGAGGATCTGGCGACGGGTGGCACGCTTCTACCGGGACTGGTTCCTGGGCCACTGCCCCCAGCAAACTGGGCACACAAACAGATTTGATCATCAGGAATTCCACAGAGATACTACATTTAACCAAATTTAACACAGAAGAAACACATTCACCTTAAAAATGAAATCATATAGGCTTCAGGGAATAATTTGCATAAACTGAACATAAATTAAGAAGAGAACCTTAACTGTTCAAGGAGTTTTCAAAATAATGGAAGTACCTAAGACAAACACTTGTATTTGCACCGAGTACATTTTCCTTTGTAATACAAAAAGATATAAACCTGCATGCTTGGCCATATATCAGTTATTTACTCTCTGGAATTAGAAAGTCCATTCCCTGTGAGAAGTGTCTGATGTGCACTGTAAGAGTGGTAGGGAATGTTCATCTCCACTGAAGCACCTATGCCGGTCATTGTTAAGAGGCAGGACAGGCAAGGAGCTGGGGAACTGCTCCATTGGTACAGAAACCCCTACAGTGTATTGCTCATAAAAAAATTTACCCAGGAAAGAAGTAAGCACTAATAAGCACTTAATTTCTGACTCCAAGTTATTCCATAAAATAGAGAACAAAATTAAGAGAAAAGCTACAGCTCTGTATTGTGCAGACCTAGAAAAACTTCAGATATCATGCAGTGCAAAAAGAATACTGAATTTAGAATGTCCATCACTGTTTTGGGGAGGGGTCTGGCCCCTATGGCACCAGGCTACCATGGGAAGTTTTTTTTAAGAGGGAACCCTGTAAACAACTTCTCACTCCAATCAGCAGGATTGTGCACGTGGGCTCTTTTGCAACACTGGATCCTTATCAAAATTGTTTGCAAACCTAGAGATATCCTCAACTGAGATACAGGTTCCATTGGAAATCAACCTCAAACCTATACTTAAGTGAAAAAAATGCCCTATCAACTGTTCAACTAAATGTTAATTTAGAAATAAATTTCCTCATGTCCTTTACCTAATCAGATCTGAACATATCAGGCTGACATGATCAATCCATGATCCCAATGACAGAGCAGTAACACACGTCACATTACAAATTTCTAAGCACAGATTTTGCAAAATGTGAATTAAGGCAGATTTGTCAATGAAAAGATTCTTACCTCAAAATAATCACTAATTTTATGTCCTCTAGGAGTGCCTTTCCCTAAAAAGGAAAGCAAAGGATTAAAATAAGAGTTGTACTTTAAAGGAGAAAAGTTACCATGCCATCCTAAAAATCTCCTCCTACATTTTGACACTCCTTTTCCTGTTCAGAGCAACACCTATCACAACAAAGCTTCCACACAACAAAAGCCCGCCCCAGGGTTACAGCCCTTGTGCTGTTTTTGGGAGGCTCTACAGTTGACAATTCAATTAACTCTCCATTCCAAACATGTCAGATCTAATCAAACAGCATTTGCACTTGCTGAAGTACTCAGAAAACACTAAAGGTCTTGACTGTTGCACAGGTTCTCCAAAATTTCCTTCAAGATAAGGAGAGCAAAGGGTACTTCTCCGCCTTCAGATAAATTACTGCATATTAGATCTCTCACAAGCATTCCTGTAAGAGTTTGAGAGATAATTAGCAGTGGTTTAACATCAGCTCATTAAAACCTAGTCCTTTTTTCTTACTATCATATTATCAAAGCAGTTCTGTCAACACAATTCTCATTCATTTCTTGTTGAAGAATGAAAAAACTCAAAATCTGCCCCTCTGCCCATTTGCTAGAAAATGTGAACTTGGATTGAACGCACTAGGTTTTCTACTCAGGACAGCACTGCCTGCTTGGGCACAGCTTGTCCCTGATTTGCCATGGTGAGAACTTCCTCCAACAAGGCAGGCATGTGTCTTGGAAAGCAATGAAGAGAGTACAGGCTGTATTCTGAAGTCTGGCTGCTGTATATGTAGGACCAAAACAACACTTCAGAGCAGAATATGAAACCTCTGGGCAGCCTGTCCCATAAAAATGCAAGAGTTTGTGCAAATAAGCCAAGTATTTTCCTGCCAATAAAGATAACAAGGCTCCCAGAAGAGAATACACCATCATGGAGTAGCTTATAATAAGCTGCCTGACACACCCTTGAGAAGAGCCATTAGTTTCCTAGGACACTGCCTGTGCACATTGTGCCCAAGTTACCAAGCAAGTGGCAATCCTATAGTAGGGTTGGAGCATGGATTACCTTGACTGGTCTCATAGGCTTCTGCTTTTCTCTTCCTATTCCGCTGGTCATTCTGCTTTTTCTCGGGAGTCTGTTAAACAATACTTCAAAATTAACGTTACTGCAGTTATTCCAAGATTTAAAGAAAATGTCCAAACACAATGATCTGTTCCATATCCCCAGTGGCCGTTTCATTTCTCAGCTTAATTTCTTTCTATCGTTGGTACTTAAAGAAACAGCTGCTCTCAAAGAGTTGCTACCTTCTCACAGATGTGCTGCAGGAGGGAGAGAATGTGGTTAACAAGGAGGTAATTTATTTTTTCTATTTCAGCTGTTGCAAGCCAGTGACCTTACAAGGTTAGCAGAGCAAGCTCAAACATTTATAAAAACCCATGTAAACCCCTCCAAGGTGATCATAGTACTGGTCCAAGGGGAATAATGATGAGAAGTTTAAGTACTGACATCCAAATCTGCAGTCCAATCACAGTCTCTTAACCAATTCACTTTGCCTGCAGGTAATGCTTCTTCTCGAAGCCCACTGCAGATGGCTGCAAGAACTATCACAGGACAGCAGGCATGACAAAGCTGTTACAGATGCAGCAATTCACCTAGGCTTCTGTTTGCTCCTCAACAGCTCTCATTAAAGTCATAGGTCAGTTGCATGTGCAGAGACCTGATGGGCAGCTGATCAGTGAATTTATGCACAATCAATTTACTTATGCACAGGCACAACATAGAGCACAGCTGACAGGCCTGAGGGCTCCAGAAGTGTCATGCCTATCTGTCTGTATGAGGCTAGCAAGCCTAAAAATGAGAATGGAGGAGACACTGGTGCTTTCCCCATCATCAGGGTCACATCTGTGGCCAAACCTGCTGAAGTCATTGGGAAGCACTGCTGGAAGCAGCTCACTGAGGCTGCTAGAAAGAGATGTCTTGTCATTCCCATTACCATTGTAATTTTAAAAACATCTCTTATCCCAAATAATTCCCAAGATGTATGTTCTCCAATCACTGCAGCCACCACTGAACCATAGCCCTGGGGGTGGGGAGAAAAACACTGCAAAACACAGCTCTGGAGGAGGGAAAGCCATGGCCAGAGAGTCTGTGGTAAACCTAAGTTTCATGCTCTTTGGAAACACAGATCTCAAGTACCCTCTTTAAAGATCTATACCAAGACTTACACATTCTAAGCACAGAAATAAATCTCCCTCCTTTAGTGAGATAAAAAGGATAAAGTTGAATCTAAACCTGGCTGTGTTGCCAGCGGGTGCTGGACATCTACAGCCCCCTGTTACCAGCTGGGCACTCACAGAGAGCGAGCTGCTTTGTTAAGAGGATGGAGGGGATATTAAGACAAAGACAGTTATTGTGTCTGCAAGGTACTTTTTTAGAATGAGGGGACTGAAAACTCCAAAACTACCTAGAGACTTGCTGCTCCAGCCCCTCTGTGTGTAGAAGTCAGTGACATTGCCTTCTCAGTGTGTAGTTAAGAGCAGCTCCTGAACAGTGTTGGGGAAGATGAAATAGCAAGGCCCTATAAATATGAGGGCCTGGCAAAAGAATCAGAGAATACAGATATCGAGATGAAAACGAGGTTTGAAATACCAAACCTTCATTACTGAGCATCCCGAAAACAATAATGCAATCCCCCCTTTCTGATAGATCCTAAGGTCAAATGGAATGTCCTGTCTCACCCCCCAATGTATGGTTCATCCCATACCTGTAACCCTCCCCTGAAGTATCCGATGTCTGTAACCCCATTGGCCCAAGTCCTGTCCCAGCCCACCTTGAAGCCCCCTGATAAGGTGTGGCCGAGGGACCGGACGCTCTCTCTCTCGGACCTTCCTGCTGGGACATCCACCTGGCACCATCCCTCTCTCTCCCCCCGCTCTCCCCGGGCCTGCCACGAGTTGCGGCTAGCAACTCTAAGCAGGGCCCTTCATCCTTTATAATAAACCCTATGCTCTAAAGACCGGGCCTCAGAGATCCTTCGTTACCACCCACCCAAACCGTCCTGGAGTCCAGCAATCCCCGCAGATTGGCGCCCAACGAGGAAGACCGACCCCCACAGACCGGCAACCCCACGTGTCTGAAGACCTCTTCAGCTTTTCTACCTGTGGGAGATTTCTCCATGGACGGTAACTAAATAACCAGTTGTAGCCTCCTAATCGGTGTCGTGAGCACGGCGTATCGTTGCTGAGCAGCGTAGAAGCCGGAGCTCTGTAACTTTGCCGAGGCAATCCTCGAGCAGGGGAATTCGTTACAAGGTAGCGAGTACCTCTAGCTCTTGGAGGAATTTGCCTGGCAATCCTCGAGCATAGGCTGCTGCTGCTGTGCGGCAGCTACCTAGAGCTCTCTGAGGAAGCTTACCGTGGCACCCCGCCACGTGCACTGAGCACAGGCGAGCACTGCTCTGCACTGCCCGCACTGAAGCTCTGAGTGGAGTCTGGAGGCCCCGAGCACGGAAAGACGTTCCTGAGCGACGCCTGAAACCGGAGCTCTGAGGGGGACCTCAAGCAGAGTCCTGAGCGTCGACTGGAGTGCCTGGCCAGCCCCCCACGTCGGAGTTCTGAGTGAGGACCCTGCCCCTGCGATATCGAGGTGAGCTACACTGGTGTAAAAATGGGACAATCCCACTCTGCCCCTGATCGGGATCTCTATAAGGAACTTAAGCATTCTTTACGCTGCAGTAACAGTACTTTACCTAAGCAAGAGTTAAAGAATCTTTTAGAATGGACTGTACTTAATTTCCCGAATGCGGACCGTTCAGCCGTCTTTACCAGAGACTTTTGGGACTCAGTAGGAAATAGACTCTTTAATGATATTTCGCGCCGGGATTTGACTGGCGTTCCCCTTCTCCCGGCGTGCAGAGCATTGGTTGAGCTCTTTGCTGCACAGCAAACGCCCGCGGCAGCCGCTCAGCCTGGCCATGCTGTCCCTGCGAGTCCCCTCCACGCTGCCGCGAGTCCGCAGCGCGGCACACCCCCCGCCTCCCCCCCGCGCCGCGCGGCTGCGGCGTCCGCGGCCCCTCCCCCCGCCCTCGTGGTCGCGGCGTCCGTTGCCCCGGCCCCCCCACCGGACCCCGCGGCCCCTCCCGCCGCCCCCTCCATCCCCGCACCCCCCACTCCACTAACTTCTGCTGCTCCGGTTGGCGCGGTTCGCCCCCCCCGCTCCGTGTCGGGCCCCTCCTCCGCCTCCGCCCAAGCGAGCCCGCCCAGCAATGTGATCGCGGCAACACCCCCCGCTGCTGGCGCTGCACCGGCCCCGGCCCCCCTCCTCCCGCGGCCCCGACTGTACCCCCCCCTCCCCCCCGCGAGTCCCGCCGCTCCCCCAGCCACGTGCTGTGTCTCTGTGGCTACAGCCATCGCCGGCCTCCTGCAGAGTCACGCGGCCACGTTTCTGCAAGCAGCTCATGCTACCGTCACTGCCGCGGCGCAGGCTGACACGGCAGCGTCCTTTGTGCCGCGGGACGGAGCGGTCCAGCCCGCCAAGCCGCCCCGCACCTCCCGCGCGGTGGCTCCCCCACCGTTGTCACTGCCCCCCTCAGACACGCCCACCGCCATGGTCCCGTGCCTCCCCGACCGCCCGGCCCCTGCTCCAGCCCAGCTTGCGAGCTACCAGCGGCTGAGCTCCGCGGCACAGACGCCGGCTTGCCCCCAGCGCCCTGTCCCCGCTCCGCGGCGATCCCTGGCCAGCCCCCCCCTTCCTACCACCGCTGCGGCTGCGCCGGGGACCGCGGCCACCGCCGGAACCGCGAAAGCAGCCCAGCCCCCTGCTTCCGAGCCCCCCAGTGCACCGCTGTTTGCGGCGCCGCTGCCGGCTCGGAGCGCCGCGGCGCCGCCGTGGCCCGACCCGCCCCCATCGCGTAGGGATGCCCCGGGGCTCCACGCCGCGGCGCTGCCACCCCCTGCGGGCGGCGGCGCCCTGCCGTTCCCTTCTGTGGCCACAGAGACAGTCCCTGCTGCGCTCCCCAAGGCGGCCGCCATGATGCCTCACCACGCGGACCTCGTGACACGCCCCCCGCATGCGCAGTCCCTGCGACCCTCGGAAGTCCTGCCTCACACCGCGACACCACCGCCGCCCCCCCACGCCGCCTCCGCCGCGCCTTTGATCCAGCCTCCCGGCACCCACACGCTCCATGCTGCAGTCCACCCCCAGCCGACATCACCGTGCCCTCCCACGCCAGCACCATCGCTCCCAATTCCAGCCGCAGGACACCAGCCCGCGCCGCCACAACTTCCGGGATCACCGCATCTACAAGTGTCTCCGCCCACACCACCACCCCAGCCGGAGCCTGTTACAGCCTCATCACAAGTGGCCCCCACTGCAGCGCGCCTCGCACAGCCTCTGGAAACCCCAACGCTAAAGCCATCAGCAGCTCTGCGCAGACGCAGCCTCCAGCCACCCTTCACCTGCCTCCATCGCCACCGGGTACCGTGCCGCAGCCACCGCATCCTGCACCTGACCCAAGCAGGACTGGACTACAACCAAGCACACAAACCGTGCAACGAGAAGGGGGAGGGTCGAATGTGACACACATGGAGAACTGTATTGCATTTCCAAATGCCAACCCTCTTAATGCTGAAAAGTCACCAGCATCAATCACAAATTTAGAAAATCCCCAGAAAAGTTCTGACAATCTTCAACTGACAGACTGGAATCAAATAACACGTGACATTTGCAAAGAGGAAAGCCTAAACCCTATAGCACTGCCTGTGATATTCAGCCAGCAAGCCGGTGGTCCCAGAACTTGGACAGCTATCCCATCTCATGAGGTGAAAGAATTGCAAAAAGCAATAAAGGACAATGGTATCTCCTCTCCATATTTTAGACAACTGCTGAAAAGTACCCTGGAAGGACATACACTCACACCAAATGACTGTAAAAATCTTGCTGCTATAATTCTTACAGACTCACAGTATATACTATGGGAACTTAAATGGAAGAGACTGCTTACAGGGGTACTAAACACTTATAGACAATGTACTGATGCAGACCTTCGTGCCCTCACCCTGTCTAAATTGATAGGTGACCCACCGGATGACCAGAATGAAAATCAAGTGAATTTACCCAGAATGGTGTTAGATGACATAAAAAAGATGGCTCGCAAAGCTTTTTTGCAAGTTCAGCCTGCAGGAACTTTTGAAAAAGCCTACAATCTAATTAGTCAAGAGTCATCTGAACCATTCACCTCATTTGTGGACCGGGTGATCCAAGCAGCAGAAAGACAATGCGGTGATGATATAGCCCGTCCAATAGTGATACGGGACATCATTGAAAATAATGCAAACGTGGAATGCAAGAGAGTCATCAAAGCCCTGGGAAAAGAAAGACCTACAGTGCCTGAAATGATTGATGCCTGCAGCAAAATTGGGAGCCCACAGCATGTAGCAACAGTTCGAGTAAATGAACTTGGAGAAACTCTAGGAGAGAAAATTGAAAGGGCTCTTACAGCACAAGTAGCGCAAGCAAAAGCACAGGCAGCACAAGCAGAAGTACGAGACCAAAAACTTACTGAAATCCTAACTGCCTTGCATCTAAGGTCCCAGCAAAAAGCGTGAAGCCCGCTGACACCCTTACATCAGCCAGTACTTCCACAAGTACAAACCAAGAAGCAAGCATCCAGACCTGAGCTGCGCAGAATCATCAGGAGAAAGTGATCTGCCAGGAACAGCTCAAGAAAAGAATGAAGTTTTATTGTTTGCGCGCGTGCATGTTGCTTTTGTTCTTTTGTTTTAGTTCTTGTAGTGAAGCTACCTGTAAGTCAATCAAATATGAATGTCTGGGTTGCTTTAGCCAAGTCTTCAGACTCTGATACCATCTGTCTATCCATCCTGGCTAGACGATTTGTTTGATGGTTGGAGCTTTGCACCTTGGCTAAAGGAACTCTGTAAAGTAGGTTTGATTATTCTGATAGTGATAATTGTAGTTTTAGTAGCAGTACCCTGTATACTTCAGTGTGTGCAGAACATAATGAGTAAGACAGTATCTAGCATCTTAGTTGTTCATCAGAACGGGGGAGATGTTGGGGAAGATGAAATAGCAAGGCCCTATAAATATGAGGGCCTGGCAAAAGAATCAGAGAATACAGATATCGAGATGAAAACGAGGTTTGAAATACCAAACCTTCATTACTGAGCATCCCGAAAACAATAATGCAATCCCCCCTTTCTGATAGATCCTAGGGTCAAATGGAATGTCCTGTCTCACCCCCCAATGTATGGTTCATCCCATACCTGTAACCCTCCCCTGAAGTATCCGATGTCTGTAACCCCATTGGCCCAAGTCCTGTCCCAGCCCACCTTGAAGCCCCCTGATAAGGTGTGGCCGAGGGACCGGACGCTCTCTCTCTCGGACCTTCCTGCTGGGACATCCACCTGGCACCATCCCTCTCTCTCCCCCCGCTCTCCCCGGGCCTGCCACGAGTTGCGGCTAGCAACTCTAAGCAGGGCCCTTCATCCTTTATAATAAACCCTATGCTCTAAAGACCGGGCCTCAGAGATCCTTCGTTACCACCCACCCAAACCGTCCTGGAGTCCAGCAATCCCCGCAAACAGCGTTGGCGTGACTCTAACACCACAGGCTCCATTACAGCCTCCATGGAGCTGTGAGTATATTAATGAGAATCAGTTTAAGTTGTTTTCCCATTCAAGTACTTACATAAGAAAAATTACACACAACATTATCTGTTACAGACTGAAAAAGCAAGGAATGGGAGATTTGAGTATGTCAGCTTGGTCAATTTGTATCTCTCCACAGAAGTTCATTAAAAAGAAAAACAATTAAAAGAATGAATACTCAGATTTTCACTATTAACTACACTTACTTTATGGAGTTTAAGATACTGCATTCCCAAAAGCCCCTCATACTAGTATTGCCATATAATAGAGGGAACTATGACCCAAAACTTACCTGGTAACTATGGGGGAAGTTTGTAAGAAATGCATAAGAAAATGCAGTTAAATTTGAGGTTTTGGTTTATTAACATAGAATTTTAGAATAAAATTAGATTTAGATTTTAGAATAAAAATCCAGGTACAGTTCATTTTGCTGCTTTAATGAACATTTTGAAATAGTTAATCCTAAAGAAGTGAGGCTAACCACGGACAAAGCATCAATTTTCATCTCCCCACACTTCCACAGAATAACCCACAAAATGCTCTGCCTTGTACAGGCTTAGGCAAACTCACATTTTTGATAGATATGGCAAACTTTTCCATTAATGTTCTCTGGCTTTTTATGTGTATCCAAAAACGTATCCCAATGAGCTGAAAACAGTTTCCCAAGCTGAGCTTTATGAATGCTTTGTTTGGGACTGGGTAAAACCTTCCTGAAATGGTGGGAAGCTTCAAGGAAGAGCTTCACAGAGAAGTTGAAAGCCTGCAGGGTCAAGCTAAATACTTCCCTGGTCCCTTTCACTCTCCAAACTAAGGCGACTGTCACAATTTCTTCCATGCTTTGAGATGGATCATGTTCACCTTAAATCAAACTACCCCAAGCAGCTTTGCCTGCTTACCTCCAATTCTTTATCACTCAGAGATCCCACGCTGCACAAGCTCTGGTTGGAAGACTCACTATTTAACGGACCCTAGTGAAAAGCAAACAAAGACTGTTAAAAACAACTTCCCTACAAGGCAGACCCACCCTAAAAAACACTCAATCTCTGGGCTAACTACAGTTACAGCAGCACCACGGGTCAAACTCCCAGACAGGGGATGGGGCACTAAGAGCCTTCAGAAGCTATTTGCAGCAGGACAGTTGGATTGTTCAACAATTTTTTCTCAGGATAATGATCTAGCCTCTGAGGTATTTCTGCATCAATTAATTTCCTAACTGATCTATTTACCCACCACATCCACAAAATAGCCAAGGTGGTATTTATAGAAGCCTAAGGCTTGAGGAAGAAAACCTGATTTGTTGAGTAGCAGGAGTTCCAAGCTCAGTTCTCTAGGCAACCATCTGCTTGACCCTGAGCTAAGCATTTAGACGCATCTTCATCTGGCAAGCCAGCTATTACTGTTATCAGATGCTGGCTGTACCATTGATTTAAATGTGTAATTTTATGCTTTTTTCAACACTAGGAAAGTGAACAAGTGGAACTTGTGTTAACAGCAGTTCCCATAACACAACCTTTCCCACTTGGCTATTTTATGGATCCGTGTGTGACCTGCCTGCAGAGCAGCTGCTCCCACCAGGCCAAAGCAGAAACTCAAGAGATCAGAAAAGATTTAACAAAATTGTAACCAGGTACCTCAAGAGTCTGCTGCATCTTTGCAGGCTCTGCTGGATACACATCTGCATTTTTACATATCCAAGTAGTTTGAAAATTATTTAAGATCTCTAATAAAACTGGTTTTAAAAGGAAAAAGTGAATCATGCAAAGTCACTGTGTTTTATCCTGACACAAAAGTATCCTCCTACAGATCTAACTTAAGAAATTAGACAAATTTGACAAAGATGTAAAAACAAGATTCACAATTAATGATGGAATGTATTAATAGGAAGAATGACATGTTAAAGCCAGTTGTCCATTAATAACTTGCGTGCATCTTTTCCCCAAGATGCATTCTATTTTAACATTTTTAACTTTGCAGTAACCACTTCCCACCAATCAATCTTTCCTCAAAGCAAAGCCACTTCTCATTATATACTTGAGCAGAAGACTCCAGTGGTGGAGTGGGGGAGAAGCCTTAACACCACAGAGAAACCCCACATTAGGCAATTTTTGAATAGATTAGTTCCCCCTCCCCTGTTTAAGGGACAAACACCACTATGAAATTGTAACATAACCTAGCTATTACTAACTGAAATTCCCAAGCAGGCATGTGCTGAAAGTAAAAAAAAAAAACCAAAAAAACCCAACACCTGAATAGCTCAAGAAATGGACCATTTAGGATTCCCTTAAGGAAAAATTTCAGGTTTACATTCTTTAAGCCATACTATTATCCTTTCAAGGGATCGCACAAATAGCTCAGGACCAGAAAAAATGTTTCACCTCATCTTTTCATCAATAGTTTCTCTTAAGCAAAGCAACAAGGTCCTTACCACCCAATGTGGGTGGTAAACAACAAATGTTATAGGTACAACTCTTGGTTATTCCAGGAATTTACTCCTGGGCCAACAGGACTTAACAGAAATGCCAAAACTAACCTTAGCTACATCCACATGAAAGTCTCACTGCTAAAAAAATTGTAAACTCTTATGGGAAGTGGCAACAGAAAGTGAATCCTTTCACCCATGAAAAAACTTGTTTATAAACTGCACAAATGCTGCTCTCCAAAATCTTTCCATTCTCTCAGGAATTCCAACCCCAAGAGCACGTCCGAGGCACCAATTAACCTCATGTGCCAGGTGAGAACTTTGTAAGATACAGGAGCATCTCTCCAAACAAGTGTTTGCTGGGCTCACACTGGGGTTCTGACATAATAAAGATGAAAGTGAAAGTTGTTTCCACATTTGCTTAAATCTCGCTGCCTCCATTTTGCAGATGGATAGCAAATGACAGGAGCAGCTGCTTCAAAAACATCACATTTGAACTTCCAATGAACATTATGACTGAAGGGGAATGTCAGTGGCTTACACAGGACAATTCTTCTGTAAGGCCCCTGTATTATGGGATCACCTGGAGAATAAACTGATGGGACCACTTATAGCTAGAAATGATACTAACGTTTTTTGCAGAAGTACAAGTTTATCTTGTCCAGTACAAGAAATCCACTCAGTTTGCACCTGAATGTAAAGTTCTGGGATGCAAGCAGCTGGAAAAATGCCTAATACAAAATCCACAATATTTTTCTTACTTCTAGGACTACAGGTACCTGCACCGACTACCCTGCGTGGGAAATTTTTAGCTCTACCAGCTGGAATCAAGGCAGTGTCTTGCATCAATGAAAGATGAGTTAAATGCTGGTCAGATTCTTGAACAGAATCTTTTTTTTTTTCTTTATTTTAAACCTTCCTTTAGAACCTACACTGATGATGTGGTAAAATTCAACTCAGTGCAGTAGAAGAAAGGGTGAGAAGGAACCAACTTCTTCATTATGGAACTGGAACAGAACAGCTTGTCATTGTCTACAGGTATCCAGCAATTTCACTGCCACATGTATTGATTTGTGAATAAATGCATAATTAATTCTTTGTAGACGTGTTTTTGACCATGGAATGGATCAAATGCATCACTTTCCCTTTCCTCTGCTTACATTTAAGAGGACCTTCCATCGACACTTTTCTTATTCTAAAGGATAAGAACTTTACAGACAAGAGCTGAACTTGGCAAAGTTGGCAAAAAGTCTTGTTTTGAAGCATTTCAGCTATGGAAACCCAAACTGTTCACTAGAACATGCTGTACTCAAAGCAAAAAAGATGCAATACCTAGTATGTTTCAGGAACATGACCTCGTGCTCAGCTGCACCTCTTCTCATGTAGTGTGTCAAGCGAAAGGAAAAGCAAGTTTTCCTGATTATCCAGATAACATGGGGTTATGTGTGAAATTAGGTATCGACTGCTTATAGCAACAAGTTTAGGCATGGATGTGAGAAACCATATAGCCAAGTACATGCCTTCAGCTAACAGTCCGTTAGTGTGTCTATAAAAAATGCTTCAAATTTGTATTTTATCATTCTTGACTGTATAACTCAGCAACTGACTTGGGATAAATGTTCAGTACTTAATTTAGCATACCATTTTTAAGTGGACATGTCACAAAAGGAATTAAAGGAATGAATATGAATTTTGGAAAAAAAAAAACCTGAAGTAAACAAAGAACATTAACATGAGTATATTGCCAGGGAAGTAGCAGGGTAGTATTAGTGCATAATAAACATGCAATAATTTATAGAGAAAAGACTTATGAATTTTACTCCTGATTTTTCTAGCATAGACCACTTAGAGATAATACTGCACTTCTCTGCTCTTGCTTCCAGCCCACTCATCCACTGTGCCCTGTCAAGGCACAAGGTGATGGGGCTCAGCAAAAATTCAAAATACGTGGGTCATCTGAAACAAGCTAATAGTTCCTATAGTATTTACCCAAATGACAAGCACAAGAACAGTACACACTTCCTCCTCCACAAGGAATTTCTCTCCAAGATAAGTTGGCATGCTTTCTTCCCTTGTGATTCACCTATCAACTGCGGCTTCAAAGTCTGTGACCTACCTATGCACAATAAAGCCTCCATGTTGAGAACTGGATTCAACAGCAGCAGGCACTTTGAAGACTCCTACTCAAGAGGCAAGAATTTAAAATCTGGCCGCTCACAGGAGCTGGTTAATCGTTTCTCCCTTTGCCAGAGCCCCTGGAAAGCTCACAGTGAGGCTTCAATGGCTGAGACTTCTAAAGAAACAACTTATCCTGCTAATAGCTCCCACCAGATCATCTAGAACACCATCAAGCTGACTCAGCCCCCTTACCATCTCCTGCCTCCCATGACTTGTGCATTTCCACAGTCTCCCCAAGTTCCCAGAAATGATCCATCACTCCAGAACTCAAGCTGGGCAGTCTCGATTTTGTGCTCTCCAATTCCTTGTACTGAAAGGGAGCTCTAGGAATTCCAGCTGCCTAGCCAGAGTCTCCAACATAGGCTTACAGCAACATGCACTGCAAAATTCTCTTGCTGTGTAAATGAAGGAGACATGGAGATAGACATGCTTCATTACCTCAAGCCAGGATAACCTGAGTTCCTCTGAATTCTGTAGCAGATCAAGTGATTTCAAAGGCAAATAGTCAATCCTTCGTTCCAGTAAAGGTTAGTGCTGACTCCACACAGGTTTACACCAAAGTGAAATGGTCAAATGGTTTTACAGTTACTCTGGTCTAGTGCTACTGTATCAGGTTTAATTAACATATTATTATCTTATTTCAAACGTCACATAAGTATGAGAATTACAACCTGCTTCTTAACTGGACTTTTCGAAAAGCTCAGTATTACTGCGGATAATGAAATCCCCTGAATCACTGAAGTCTTTCTGCCACAAGAAGTTAATCTACTCTCAGATGTTCACAGGTAACCCCCACTCTATCAGATGGGCAAGCAGATTTGCAGCAGGATTTGCTTGGCTTCCATTATGCTTTGAGAGTTCTCTCTGACTGGAAATATGGTATTTTTATTTTACTGATGGCAAACTGGACAGAAGGGTCAAGCAACTCATCCTAACCCTCAGCTCAGGAGCAGAGGGTTTGACAACTATTTGAGATTTGATAACTATTTCTGGTGTCTAGCAGCCAGACAACACATTTGAAGTAATGTTGCACACAGAAGCATCTAAACAATTTTAAAGTACCTGGCATAAAGTCCTGGCAAATTCTGTGGCAGCTGCAAAATTCAATTCGAAGTTTTAAAACTCTTATTAACTGGCTCTTCTCATGGACTATGACACCTGTTGGGGACCACCATTGTACAGCACCACTTCCCTCCAAGGAAGACATAATTATCCTCAAACACAAATTCTCAACATGGTAACTTTGCTGCTAAAACTATTGCTGAGTACATCACAAAACTGGAACTGCTGAAGTGATCAAGACTTCAAAAGTTACAGAGAATAAGTAAAAACCAAACTAATACAAGCAAATACTGTTCTTTATGAACAGTATTTTGGCAGCATATATCCTGTATCATTACCTCAGAGCAGGAGGAAAGGGAGCACTAGCTACCAAGACCAAGAATTATTCAATTCTGGCACAGTCAAATGAATCTGCAAGATTCCTACAGCCCAGCTACACTCCCTAGAAGTACTTCAGCTATTTTAGTTTAACTGTAAAAGCGGCACACAGAGCTTGGTTCAGAGATCTTTTGAAAACCAAACTTGTAGAAGATACATGTGCTGCTGTGAGGATCCACCCTGGTTAAGTCTGAGACAGGCTGTGTACAAATACAGGTTCACCCATCACAATTCAAATTCTTATCCAGGAAAAGTCTGTGGAAATGACACAAATCCCTTCAAGTTAACCCTCTTGATATCTTAAAGGCAACACCCAAATAGGAGGAAGGAAGGCAGAAGATGAGAACAGACTAAATTAAACAAAGAAACAACTCACACTTTTGTTTCCTGGGCCTCCTGATCCAAGGAAGATGTCTAGTCAGCATAACGCCTCATGGGAATACACTTAGGTTTTCCCAATACATAAATATAAACAGGCTAAATAAGCAGGAACAGTCAATGTCAGAGTGTCATGTGTTAATTCAGGGACTTGCTCTGGGAATTTGGGGAAGACTAGCACTTCACCATATGGCAAGAATAGACATCTAAAGCATCACCAGCTTTATGAAGCTATCTAGTGACATGGGTGAAGCACAGGAGTATAACAGTTGCCTAGAAACATTCCTTGCTCATAAATTTGATTCAGTAAATTAACTCCAAGCTTCTAGTGAAATACATTCTTCAGCTTCTAAGTAAGAAACTTCATCAGAGACTTGCAACAGAATTTTGAGGCTTTTGGAGCTGCAAATGACCTTGGTCATTGGGTTGTGCTTTCAGCTACCACAGGAGGTGACAAGCACACAGCTGTTTCCAAAAGAGTTTAGGATTTCTGTCCTCTACTATTGTTACTGGAAAGTTCTTCCAGAATCCCATGACTCTTATGGCTAGAAGCTTTTTTTCTAGTTTCCAGCCTGAAAACTTGTTCTAGATCAGCTTGCTCTCATTCATACCTCAAAACACTTACAGGTGCTCTTTAACAACACAGAGGAACTGTGGGCTTGAAGCTGAAGTTGTATTAAGGTATAAATGAATGCTTTCATTTTATACAGGTCCAAAATATATCCTGTGCCTCTAAACATGAAAGAGAGAATCCACACACAGCAAGATACACCCAGTGGGAGGAAGGCAGGAAGCTAAGTACAACTGCCTGCTGCCTTCACCCAATCACATCTGAGATGACATTTCTTCCTTTTATGCAATAAACAGCACCAGATACCTTCCATCCCAGGAGGATGGGCCAGGCCCTGTCCCACTAGATGGCACTCACTTACTCCACAGTTCTTTCTTTAAACATTTCATTGGAGCCAGCTAAAAATCTTTGCTGAGTAACACAAAACTGTATCACAGCTTTCCCAATATATTCCCTTTAAGACAGTGACCTACCAATGCCAGTGCGGAGCATGACGGACGGAGGCTTGGGGGGGTAGGGAGGGAATTTGAAGCACCAACCTGGGAGGGAATGTAGTAGCTGAAATTAATATTGCAACCAAGATTTGCTGCAACATAGTAGAGTCATGCTAATTTATATCAATGGTTGGCTGATCTATTGCAAATTAGCAAGAATGCAAGTAAATAAATATACTGTTTGCAGTAAGTGTAATGCACTTCAACAGTTTACTGGCTAGTACAACGTAAAACCGTGTAACAACAGGGAAAAATAAAACTCAGTAAAAGAACAGCTTTGCTCAAAGTGAGGCCTCCAACAAATGAGGCTTTTTTCCCTGGATTGCTTTAGAAACGAGTTTTCAATATTCACCCCTACAGAAAAGGGCATGTACTTTCTGCTCCAAACATACTGGAAACATAATTAAAATTTGCTTTCCTGTATCTCTCAAAGGTTATTCCTTTAAAAGGAAGAGTTCCTAACATTCTTTGTGAAAGCTGAGTACATTGGCACTGCTTTAAAGCTGTACCAGTTTCTATGCTTTCAGCTGTTCTAGTAAGATGTTTGGGTTTATCTGTACTGGTACAGCTAAAGATTCTGAAGTGACAAAATGGAGGAAAAGAGGCAAGAAACAGGTGATAAAGTACATGAAAAGTTGTAATGTTGTATGAAACAAGATCACAGTACAGTAAACACCATCAACTTTCATGCAATAAAAAGAACACATTAAAAGTCTTATGAGTAGGGGAAAAGATAAAAAATCCCCATACTCTTACTTCAGCAACTGAAATTGTTACCTCAACTTCTAGTGTTAATCTTTTTTACAGCTGAGCATTTGGTTTCCTTGTGCTCTCTTCCCAGACTCAACTTTGTCTGAGAGGCAGAGCAGAAAGAAAAGTGAGAATTCAAACAAAACTCTTTCAAGTTTTGAATCACTTTGTGTTTTTCTGAGAAATGCAGCATCTACAAGGTTTTACCTCAAAATAATTCTAAGTGGCTTTAGAAAATCATCTAATGATGTGTTGCTTTACCTTCATGTTCAAAATTCAGTATCACCCTCAAAAATCAACCCATTATCCCTGACCTAGTTTAAAATGTGCTCTGTCACCACTCCACTTCATTGCTCAGAAAGACTGACATTAACACTACCAGCACCTTGAGAACTCACAGCTTAATGCCAGGACACCAAGCAATGACACAAGGTTGTTTCTCAGGTGCTTTGCTTTAGATAGCTCCTGACCAAGTGGAAGCTGTACATGAGGATAAAGATGGGATTTTATTGGCAGGCTGTGGATCAGACACAGGAGAGCTGCCATGCAAACACTTTTTTTTCCTGTGTTCCATGTGATGGGTAGACAATTTTAGCTCCTGCACACCAAAGAATAGGACTCAATATTTCAGTCTGGTTATGTTGTATCCAACACACAATACTTGAAACTGTATCCCATCAGCAGCCAAATTCAGCTCTCAAAGGTATTCTTGGAGAAAGGAAAAGCCAGATGAGATTCCCACTTCCACAAAGTTGTCATGGAGTTTTTTTGGGTATACAAGCTGCCTTAAGATGGAACAATTCCTATGAACTTAATTAGAGCCCAAAATCTTCTGTACAGCAAAGCATCTGCTCAGAGATCCCATTTTCATTCCTCTCTAACATACTTCACACAAATTAGAGCTCAAAACACAACAAGTGACACAGAATTTGTTTGCAAAGAAAAATTATCCATGTAGAAATTACAAAACCCAACCAAAGCACAAGGCATGATGTCTAAGCAGTCACACCTGTCACCACAGGTACTCACACTCACCTTGGCAACCCCAACCCCGGTGAACCTGGCCTCCAGAAGCTCCTGCCTGCGTGGGTCCAGGCTATGCAATTCTTCCATCATTTCTGCTGCTATAGAAGAATAACACTCAGATTATGCAATGCAAGGAAAGGAGAGAGACATTTAATATTCTGTGCCACTGACAAGACAGCAGCACAACCATGTAGAGAGCATTTTCTTGCAAGAGAAATGCAAAATTACCATGTAGTAACAACATGACTTTGCCACCATATTATAGTATTTAAACCATAACCCTGCTGGAGTTTCCTCTCCTCTATTGTACCAGCCATTTCAAGAACTCTAAATCCAAGAAACTAATTATGTCACATTCTCCCACTGGATGCTTTATTAAAATGAAAACATGGGACCAGAGTGTTATGACTAAAAGCTTCAGAGCTTTTCATCCGTGCTGCATGACTAGAAGAAAAAAAAGCAACATTCTTTACCCCATAATTTATTTTTGGCCAATCCTGGAAATACTCGAGCTCCACGAACTCCAGATTTCACTGATAACAGCTTTGCTTCTTCCAAGCACAGAGTGGGATTATAAGAAGAAAATAATGCACGATTAAACCTTTTAATTTACAAGGTAAAGCATCAGATACTTTTAAAATAACAGCAGCTTTTACACCCTGGATGGACCTGGGGTACCTCTTGGCAATCCAACACTATGGATGCCTTATTTGAAGGGTTAAAAATCTACCCTGCATAACTATGTAAACAGGTTAAAAATCAGGAAATACATAATTCAAATCCTCAACTGAGAAAAAATGGGACAAAATTCACTGTTCATTATAACTGTGAATCACATCTTCCCAACTGCACCAATCAAGTTTATTTCCAGAAATGTCTGTTCCAGTTTCATTTTCTGGACTACGGTAGGAAAAAAAAAAAAAGGCCAGAAACAGAAGATAAAGATTTGCTGTGTAAAGAGCATATGCAATGAAGAAAGTTCTTGAAGGGCAGCAAGTGCCCTCTAGAACAGGCAGTGCACAATTGTTCCTTTTATGAACTGTCCATTTTGTCCCTGCCGCTTCCTCCAAACGCTGCGGCTCTGAGTCACAGGGGCAAAGTGAATCCATCCGGGGGCATTCTCAACTGCTCTCCCAAATCAGTCCCAAGCTTCAAAAACTAATGGGATCTTAAACGTCGTTATCAAACAAACATATTTCTGCTACGGGCTCTAAAAGCCCAACAAAGCTCTCAGCCCAGTTTTCAAAACAGGAAATCTGAGCAACGAGGAAAATGAGAGATAAGCAGCAAACGCCAAGATGTTCAAACGTTCTCAGGGCTCTCGTCCATCATGAGGCGATCATCCGCAGGGAATCGCATCCCCACACCGGGATGCAGCTGTGGGGAAGGGGTTGACACAAGTTCCCCCCGCCGGGGGCTGCTCCGGGACCCGCTGCACCCCTCCAGGCAGGGCTGGCATTTCCTCCTGTCCTTCTGGGAGGGGATTTCCAGCACCCCTCTCCTACCCACTCGGGACGCAGAGGCACCAGCCGCCGAGCGAGCAGCCTTGCCCCGCTGCCAGCTGCTGCACCGCCTCGGCCTCTTCCTCCTCCTCCCCTCCAGCACCGCCTCAACCCTCATCCCGAGGCTTCGCAGGCCATGCCCACCCTCCGCCGCCCCCAGCTCTCACCCCCGCCCGCCAGGCCGGGCCGGGCCGCGGGGCCTGCGCTGCTCCGTGCCCGACGAAGGGCCCAGGCCGCGCTGCCACCGCCCTGGGGCTCAGGCCGCGGCCCTCTCACCGTGACCTGGGCCGGCCCGCGGTACCAGTCCCCGCCACTGCCTTCCCCGTGGCCGCCCCCACCCACTCTCGGGCCGGGCGGGGACGAGGCGAGAGGTGTCCCTACGCTGCCCCCCGCCGCCCCGGGGGTCTCACCTGGCGCTGCCGCTCCTGCCACCGCCGCCCGGCCCAGCGCTCCCGGGGCACCGCGAGGATCCCACCGCCGCCGGGGGCAGGAGCAGCAGCAGCAGCAGCAGCAGCAGGGGGAGGAGGAGGAGGAGGAGGGAGGGAACCTGCTGCGGCGGCGGCACGGGCGGGAAGAGGAGGCCGGGGGCGGCTCCGCGGGCTCCGCCGCGGGCACCGGGGCTGCGAAGGGCGGAGGGGAAGGGTGGCGGGGGGTGGAGAGGGAGGGCTCCGGGCTGGGGGTAGGCCGCGGATCCCCGGCCTCGCGTGAGGGGCCTAGCCGGACCGGAGCGTGCGCGGGCCGGCGGCGGCAGGACAAAGGCCTCGCGGGAGGACCCGGCGGCCAGGTGGGACGGGCGGGCGGGGCGGGGGGGTGCAAGGGGCCGGCAGGCGCGGTGGGGCCGGGGCAGGTGCGGCCCCTCGTCCCTCCCGCCCCGCGGCGCTGGGCCCGGCCCGACCGATGGGGGCACACGCGCTGGGGAAACCGCGCTGCGTCTCGCGAGACTTGCGCGGGGGGAGGGGGGGTCAGAGGGGGCGTGGCTTGAATGGGGTGGGGCCTAAGGGGGCAGAGGGCGGGGCGGGGGCGGCACGTGGGGGGGTCAGGGCAGGTATGAGGGGGCAGGGGGAATGGGGGGGGCGGGGGTGTCACACAGGGCACGGGGGCAGCAGGGGCCAGAGTCCTACGGGATCTGGGGTGGGGCTTGGCCGTCATGAGGACATGCGGGTCAGGGCAGGTCTGAGGGGGCAGGGGGCATGGCACACAGGTCTGGGGGAGCAGCAAAATCTCAGGATGGACCATGAGGTTACGGGGTTTGGGGGGGCTGAAGGGGCAGCAGGCTCAAGGGCAGGTCAGATCTAGCTTCAGGATGGGGATGGGTCTGGGGGGCATTGGGGAGTAATGCACATGTAGGGAAGCAGAGGTTCAGAGTCCCATGGGGTCGGGGTGGCTGGGGTGGTAGGCACAAGGCAGAGTCAGAAGGGCCTGGGGGTCAGGGTAGGTCTGGGGGGTGCAGGAGGTATGGAGGGTGGTCATACAGGGCTGAGGGGCAGCAATGTCAAGGTGGACTATGGGGTCATGGAGGGATGAGGGGGCAGGATCCAGCCTTAGGGTGAAGTCAGGGTTGAGGGTCAGCCAGGTGGGGGCAGGGGGTGATCATAGGTGGCGGGGCAGCAAGGATCGTGGGAGGGCAGAGGGGCTAGGGCGTGACAGGCACAAGGAGGGGTCAGATCCAGCCAGGGCCTGGGGGTGGGGCAGGGCAGGCCTAGGGACATGTCACCACCAGGGGAGCAGAGGCTGACCTACCCCCTACCCCCTGCCCCAGGATGCCCCAGAGAGGGCGTGCAGGTATGACATCCATGCACCCCCTAGTTCTTCACTTCCTCTCCAGTCTCCATCTTACACACCCACGAACAATCTCACTCCCCAAACCACCCTCGTTCCCCCGAGGGAGGGTGCAAGGGCACCTCAGCACCCCCAACTCATCCCCACTCCATCCTTGCCCCCTGGAAACACCATCTGGAATGGGCTGGGCCCCGGGTTCAGGGCTGATCCAACATGTATATCATCTGTGAGACACAACCCGGGTGCCTCAGCAACCCCCAAGCTACACAGCCCACTCTCGCCTTTCTAAGGCCAAACTGCCACCACAGTCGGGAAAACAGGCCCCAAAATTAATAGAGAGGGCTTGTTCTGGCTGGAGTGGAGCAATTCCAATGCAGTTCATTCGGCTCATTGCAGGCGGCAGGGGCAGGACCCAAAGCGCTGCGGGTGTTGCACCCCCTCGCTCCAAGGCTGAATCAGCTTTCTGAAAAGCAAACAAGCAGGAGAGGATTGTTGGGAAAGGAAGTGGCCAGGCCTGTCCAAGGGGAGGCAGGCGTGGATTAGCAATGGGAGCGGAGGTTCCAGGAGCTCGATAAAGGATTTGCCAGGGCTGGGAATGCGGAGGGACATCCGTCACCTCCCCTTCACTGCGTGATATCGTGACATCGAGCGATTTATGACCAAACCAGAACCGACTAGTTTGGCAAAAGGGGTATGGAGAGGAGCCAGTGGAGCATCGTGGAAAAACTGCTCCTGCAAGGCGATAGGGGAAATTGTGTTATTTTAAAATTGCTGATTTATCGTACTTTGTTAAGTTGGTACAGCAAATGGCTCTGGGAGTGCTGCCTGCTTGTGCAAGCTGCTTTTCTTGTGCTTTAATCTGTTTTTCAGTACAAGAGCCACTCCAGTTTCAGCTCCCGCTCTGTAAGTCACATTTTCAGCACGATCAGTGTCAGGAATTTGTAAAATAAATAATTAAATAAATAGTGGTTTGTGTCTGTGTTGGGTTGATTTTTTTTTTTTTTTTTAAGAAAAAATCCTGGAGTAAATATTCCATCAGCTGGTTGCTAATTACAGCCATTTGGGGAACGTTAATTAGGACCACTTGCAGTGAACATTGTTCAAGGAGGTTTAAATTTCATTTCTGCATTTCAGTTTGATTTTGGGTGGAGAGAGAAGTTGTGAGAGCTGTTACACCCAATAAAGGGACTTACTTACTGAACCCCCCAGCTTTTCTGGACTCCACTGCCCTAAGAAACACCTCCAACTCTAAAGGGAACAGTTCACCCCCTCAGAGTGCCAGAACTGGACACCAGTAACAACCAATCTATGGTACTGTCCTCCACCTTTGTGTTTTAGGGGTGATGGGGGATCATTTTGGTCTAATTTTTCCTGTGTTTTTTTGACAGCACTTGATGGGGCACTTCCTCCTCCTTCTCCATACATTGCCAGGGACCGCATTGCCAGGTATCACAATGCCATCAGTATTTCTATGTACGCCACCAGAAGAAACTTTTGCTGTCACAGAATCACAGAACGGTTTATGTTGGAAAGGTCCCCAAAGCCCATGTTGTCCCACCCTCTACCATGGGCAGGGACATCTTCCACCAGACCAGTTTGCTCTAAGCCCCATCCAACCTGGCCTTTTACACTTTCAGGGATGGAGCAGCCACAACCTCTGTCATTTCCCAATGGTCATTTGCTCACTGTCATTTTCACTGAAATCACAAACCAATGCCTCTCTTCTCCTTCCCTCCAGCAGGACCAAATTCCGAGAGAGAGCCTCCTGGAGAATCCACTGCAGCCAGGAATGTTTTCCAAGACATCCCTTGATGCACCACTGAGTTCCAGGCCTGACAGAGGACCCATGGCAACAGCCCTGGGCTCTGCCGGGTCAGGCTGGAACAGGAGGTGGTGACATCTGATAAGGAACAGATAAACTGAGGTTGCACTATCCTGTGACTCCCCCTCTCCTGCCCTGCATTCCTCTGAAATAATTGGGGTTTTTCTTCTCACTCTCAAATTCCGGACTGGGGCACATCCCCTTCAGCACATTCTGTAAAGGCAGCCCTTGTGTTTTGCAGTCCAAGTGCTCTGCTAGCTCAGCTCTGCTCCTGGGTGTCCAGCAGCTCATTCTCGGCTGCAGTCATATCCTTCCCGACACTCCTCTGCTGCACACTCAACTATGGTCCTCTCCACCTTCATCCTCTGAAGAGCAGCTCAGAGCAACACTTCCAGCAGCAATTTCCTTTCCAAGATGCCAAAATTGCACCTCATACCAGACATGGCAGCTGGTCCCTTTGTGGCACAGAGAGGGAAGGAATCAACAAGTTGTAACTCTATTTCTGGCTGTAAGCAGGAATTTCAGAGCAGCCTTTAAGGATCCCACTTGCTGTCAGCAGAGTACAGGTAGGTACAAGGGACTTTAGAAAAGTTTGTCAGATAACAGTAGGAAGGAAGTTACTGGATAAATTTCCCAGTGATCTCAGAACTTTTTCCTCCTACACTCCATCAGGATACAGCTCTGAACGGGGATGCACTGCACAGCCCAGCCTGGTACACCACTTCCAACTGTGCTGTGCCAGCACATGTGAGACTGGGCTCCCTGGAACAGCAACAGTCTCTCAGGTAAAAATATAATTATCAGTGTTGACACATCACACTTGGACTACCTTTTATGACATGTTCTCTCCTGGGAGCTGATCCCTCAGGTTTGGACTCAGCAGAGACTTGGTGGAGTGATTTTTTGTTTGTTTTACTTTTTTTTTTTTTTTTTTTTTTTTTGTGTGTGTGTGTGTGTGGTTTTTTTTTTGTTGTTTGTTTTTTTTGGTTTTTTTTTTTTTTTTTTTTTTTTTTTTTTGGGTGTTTTTTTTTTTTTTAATAAGAAAAGCCAACTTATCCGAAGGTGCTTCTGGTCAGAAAAGGTCAGTTTGTTTCTGTTCTTACAGGGAAAGGTTTGCTCTTCAAAGTGGCTGGAATATGTAAATAGTTCATCATTTTGTACAGGAAATTTTCTGATTCAATTAAAGTGTCTAATGTCAACTTCTAAGGTACTACTTCTAAAAGCTTATAAAGCCTCAAAACTAAAACAATATAAGGTTAGAAATCAGGATTCTGTTAACCTCAACTTGATTTTTCCCATCCTATTACAGTTAGGGAGCAATTTCTGTGTGCTTCACATTCTGGCCCAGCAAGAGAAGAGACTATTCGGACCTCCAAGAATTCTCATGCAGGAAAACACCTTCCAGCCCACACCTGAGTTGCATATGAAACTATTCTGTTTTCCCCTTTTCTCATTAACTTTTTAAGAGCTCTTAAGCTCTGGTCCTTTCAGAGGAGCTGATTATGAGTAACAGAGTATGTACATGGCTGACCAAATATTATCTCATTCATGGGGACAAGCCAGCTCTCCTCCAGCATCAGCTCTGCCAGATCACTCCTGTGTACATCCTGCTCTCCAGGTCTGGAGATTAACCATTGTTAATGTCTCTGATTACATTGCTGTGGTAGCTCTCCTCTCCTTGTCTCAGCCTCCTTGGATGTCAGTAATATCCCTAGTACACAGCACTTGTGTCATGTTTTGAAGAACATGTTTTGAAGAACTCAGCTGCCACAGCCATTTTCTTTGTCAGTGGAGCTTGGAGCTCCCCTCCACAAGCACAGCATGCTCAGCAAAACATCAGCAAGACCTGCCTTCCCACCACAGCCTCTCTGCTAACCCAGAGGTTAGATTAGACCAAAGTTGGGTAAGACCTTATAGAGATTTTAGCAGAGCATATAACAAGTTCCTTCTGCCTTCAATTTTGAAAAGATAAAATGTCACCAGATTCTGATCTTTTTAATGTGTTTTTGGTGACTTTTCTTTGTCTTTGCTTTCCAGGCTTGTGGAATACACTAACTGCATTTTCCCAAGCATTTCTGTACTGCCATAAGGTCTGGAAATCTACTGATAAAAGGTACACAACAGAAGAGCTGAGATTCCTCAGTGATTCTAGGACACAGGCAGCTAGGGACTGGAGAAAAACAACAAATAGCCTGAATTTTTAAAATGTAAAAGCTGGCATGAGTGATCTCAAATCCAAACATTTTGTAGCTCTGGGGAAAAAGAAACCTCAACCAAAACCTACAAGAGTACAACACTCAACAGGCTTTATATGATTTTAGCATGATGGGATGATGTCACCTCCAGGCATCACATCCTGAAGAGGCCTACCCTTGTCTGCATAGCAGATACTGTTAGACCTAATGAGGCATGAGCTGCCAGTGGAGATTTTTCTAGGCTTGGGGCATTCAAAACATGTCACCCTTGTGCAGATTCTTGTCTATTAAGGGTAGGGCTTCTGCCACACTAGGAACATTAAAAGTGTCTTTCCTCATTTTCCTTAGGGAGACAACTGGTATTGGAGTGCCTCAAAGATAACATGCCATTGCCTGACTCCTTCCTGAGGCCATTCCAAGAGTCTCCACCCTCCTACACAATGGAGTTTACCTCTGAAGTTGTTCCTGCCCCTCCCTCTGTCTACATCTTCAGGTATTGCATTAGGGAGTCTTTGATACCCAAACCCAGTAGGAAAGCATCCAGGTCACTCAGCCTCCACAAAAGCAGCAAGCCATGTGCAGCCTCAGAGCCCTGATCCAAGGCAACGTGTGTGCTGCTGCTGGAGGAGGAAGGCAGCTGTGTGCAGGCACCTGGAATCGTGCAGCCACCTGGAACTGCACCGCCACCATGGCCCAGCCGAGGGCAAACAAATCCCACAGGCAGGAAAGGAACACCTCTGTCATCCCAAAGCACACAGTACTGGAAACATCTCCTGGTTCTGCAAGCATGTGAAACAATGTGATCCTCCTGAATGTGCCAACAAGTCCTTCCCTGTCCTTGCTCACTCTTGGATTCCCAGAATATCAGAGGGCTTTATTCTCAACAGGGATTGCCCCCTGCTTCTCTTTCTTCTGCATAAAATGGGCAAAACTGTGGTCAGAGATGGGATGGAGTTGAGCTGCAGGCTGTGGCATGCACCTGCAGGAGCACATCGGAGCACAAAGGAGCACATGGCAGCACAGAGAGGCTTGTCTCTGCCTGACTTTGGGGGCAGGAGGTGCCACGTGGCAGAGCCAGGCAGAGAGGAGCCTGCCGGAAGTTGACAGATGGGTGAACAGCCGTGACCACCCCATAGAAGGACATTATTTCTTAATATCCTAGAAGAACTTGTTCTGCCCTGCGTCATCAGGTGGAGCCGTATTGCGGTGAGTAGCTGGAGCAGAGCGGGCCATTTGTGGTAGAGTGTTCCCTCTCCATTTGCCCTCTGCGAGAGTGTGGCAGCAGCAGCAGAGGCAGCAGCCGGAGGGCATGGGGAGCCGCAGGGGCGCAGTGCTGTAGCGGCGGTGGTGAGTGCAAGGCACCAAGCACATGGTGGCGAGCACGTGGCAGGGCTGTGCCATGCTGGCAAGCACATGGCACAGCCAGGGGCCGGCAACGAACGCTGACATAGCAGGTCTGGTGGGATGCGTGTGGCTCTCTGCATGTGGGCAGTAAGAAGGTGACCCAAGGAGCCTGATGGCACTGGGAGGGGCAGTGCCATGTCCCTGCTCCCTGCACATGGCAGGGTTTGCCCAGGGAGATGAGGCCGCCATCTTCTGCAGGAGTGGCTGCAAGCTTGGCATAAAGTTCCTGGGCTGGTCTGTAAAACTCTGCTGTAATGTTGCCACAATCCTGGAGTCTATCTCAAAGATTGCTCTTTTACCACATCACCTCGTGACCCCCTGGATTGTTCTAACTGCTCTTTGTTATGGATGCTCTTGTATTTTTAAGTCATTTTTTGCTCTTGTTAAAATCTAACTTTTATGTTTTCACTAAGCTGTAGATTTTGACAGGACTGTTAATTAGATTTAAGGTTAACTGGGTGATGGTAGTATATTTCTGGATCCAGACAGCATTAATACATAGAGCTTTTATGAAGGGCTTTAGTAGTAAGATAATTATCTAATGTTACTTATATGCATTATTTTGGTTACATTAATAAAGGTTTGCTTGTAGATATTTTGGGGAAACCCTCCCAGTCAAGGCTTGGGCCCTGGCCTAGCCCTGGCCCTGGCTGGTAAGGGAAGTATACCATCAGACCCAAGTATTTCTGCGCTAGAAGTGTAATCAATTCATTTTGACTTGCTGATTTGGTCTTATAAAAGCTGGATCCACTTTTAAGGTAAACTTGGAAACCTTGCCCAGGAAAGGTTTTCCAGGTCCTCACTGTGAAATGGGTCTATGTGGTGGCAAACAGCAGGCCTGTATAAGGTCTTGCAGACTGAATCCTAATTTGGTCCAACACAGCTGTGAGAAAGCTAACAGCTCTTCGTGAAAACAGAAGCCTGTAACGGCGAAAACTAACTTGTTTCCCTGCAAAAGAATTCTACAATTAGGACTGTTTTCCTGTACCTGTTTCAACAATCCCAACCGTCTCAGCAAAAGAATGAAAACAGTATCTCACAAACAGCCCTTTCTTTCATGTAGACACCTTGTCCAAGACTGACCAATTACTATGGGGTAACAAACAGCTTATTACTGACCAATAGGGGATAGACATGGGAGGGTTTATAAAACTATATAAAGGGATGTATAAAATAAAGTGGTAGCTTTTTTCATGCCTTGAAAGAGTGTGTCTTGTCTCTCTGAAACGAGGTCAACAGTGACAGGGCTCTCCAGCGATGGCACACTCTGGGTAACGGTAAAGTATTTAGGCAGTTAAAGGTATTACCTTGTTTTTGCTCAGTAGTGCTTGTTGCTTTGTAGATGCATTGTTTTACTGGGTTTAAAATATGTTCATTTTATAGTTGTTAAAACAAAAAAGAGGGAGTGTGGGGATGGGCTATATTCCCCACAAAGGCCTTACATGTTCTTAATCACATTCAGAATGACCTAAACTCTGTCCAATTACATTTTTGCGAATCACAAGCTCACTTAGACTTACTAAGAATCTTGAAAGTAGAAAATGAGAAGGACCCTTTCCATTGATAACCTGGGGGCAAAGTTATGCTTGTGTTTTCATAGATTCCAGTCCATGATGGGTACCTGCAAGAGTGATCCAACCAGCCTTGGTTGTTCTGGCTTTATCATCAACTTGTGGGGAAGCTGAGAGAACAAGATGAATGGAGTTTGTTTGGTTTGGGTTGTGGGCCAATGTTGGGATGTTCTAATGTTGGGAGTGTTTCGTTTAGTGATTCTTGTTTGTATAAAACAAAAAAGAGGGAATTGTGGTCAGAGATGGGATGGAGTTGAACTGCAGGCTGTGGCACGCACCTGCAGGAGCACATCGGAGCACAAAGAAGCACATGGCAGCACAGAGAGGCTTGTCTCTGCCTGACTTTGGGGGGAGGAGGTGCCATGTGGCAGAGCCAGGCAGAGAGGAGCCTGCCGGAAGTTGACAGATGGGTGAACAGCAGTGACCACCCCATAGAAGGACATTAAGAAAGTGTGTTGCTGACGTGGTGATGTGTGATTGGTCGCTTACTGAGAATTACTGTAAAAGGAAATAATTGTGTCGTGAAGAAGCGTATAAAAGCAGCTTGTTTCTTTGAATAAATGATTCTGATTCCTTGCTGGTCTGAGTCTGTGCCTCAGTTGTTACACATAATAACACTCTACCTTACAGGGCTTTGGAATGACAAACTGCTCTGAGATTTGTGTAAGAGGAAAATTAAATCAACATCTTACTGTAAAGCTGGAGTTACTGCACACACATTTTTCTAAGTATATTCAGCCTCTTTGTGAATGTCTGCAAATGCATTCCAACCTTCCTAACGAGGCTCATCTCAATAGGTAAGAAGTCACCTGCAGTTGTGGAAAAGTCAGATTTAGTTTTCTGCATTACCTCCACTGACCTCTTCACATCCACTATTGACACTGAATGTGGAAAAAACTATGTGGCTGTCTAATTACAGACTGCAGTGAGGTGCCGCTGCCCAGGTACTGCTCCCCAGGTGAGGGGGATATGCAGCATGCCTTGAGCCTGGTCCCAGGGATGAAGAAGGAGTCTGAGGGGAGATAAGGCAATTTAATCTCCAAATGAGGAAAGCCACATCCAGTGACCGCAGGGAAAGGTGGTACCTCTCTCGTTACACCTGAGCAGATCCCCTTGTGTTCCACACACAGCACAGAGGTATGAGCCTGGCCCCTGCAACCAGGGACTACCAACGGCAGCTTCCCGCTTCACAGGAGCTGAAAGTAAGTTTCATATTCCAAAGATCTGGCAATCCCCCGGAACTCCCTAACTTCCATATAACATGAAATTGCAAGAGCTACAAGGGTCCTTATCCAAAGACAACCTGAATACAGCAGTCCTGCTCCACCCCAAAATCAAGATGCTGATCCCATAGCATGATCCCATGCAATGTTTGTGCTTGCAGTGAGGGTTTTATGGGGTTAGCACAAGAGAGCACAGTTTAGAACAGCAGGGTCCAAACCTCACTGGGATTTTCTTCTTTCCTGGAAACTACCAAGAGGCTGGGAGCTGCTGGCAGGTGCTGACGTGTAAGACTTGCCAGTGAGCTTTGCCATCACTGCTTTCCAACCGCTGCCATTTCCTGCTCATCCCACTGTGGGTCAAAGACCAAGAATAAAAGCCTTCACTGGCATGACAACTGCCGTGCCATACAATCCCTGGGCAGGAGGGAAAAGCAGAGGCACACATGGCTCAGATTCCCTTGCCTTTCCCTGCCTGTGTTCCAGCCAAGTGTCCAGGCCTCGCTCATGCTCTTCTGACTCATGCTGTATCTTATTTAGTTCAGATCAGCTGCCTACAAAGGTAATTTCCTGCAATATGTCCCACTTTTTAAGCAACACAAGCTCCCATTCAGCCAGGCAGTTACACACAGGAACTTGCTGCCTTCAGCAAGAGCTAAAAGCACAAACTCCAGAGCTTTACTGGTTAAGCACAGAGCTGACAACTCTTTTTCCTCCAGAGCACTTCACTTCGTAGAATTCCTCCTAATTATAATTTTCCTGGTAATTTCTATCTTGGCCTGAAACACAGTTAAAATCAGAACTTCTGTTGAAGTCAGTGTCTAGGGACACTACATACAAGAATGTGTGCCAGGCACCCCTGTCAAGGAAGAGAAATAGTGACAATAGCAAAAATGGCCCTGATTGTGGCATCCTCCCTCATGGACTTATTTTCCCCAATATGGCAACAAACCAAAAATGGTGGCACTTCTCTGACTGACAAATCAGATCTTGTTGACTGATCAGAACAAAGACTGCATGACTCAGTTTCCCTTCATCTGTGTTTACAGAGATGGAAGGATGGTCCCTGAATCCTGTAATAACTTGATCCCTGCAGCCCCATCCCCACTTCTAGGCAGTAAAAACTGTGCATCTTTCAGCAGTGCTCAGGAAAAACAGTTAAGTTCAGTTTGGGGCTGCAATTCCTGTAGGGAATCCAGTGGGGACAAGCCAGAGTTCATCCCAATGTCAATGACAGCAAGAAGCTCTTCCAGCTTTCATTATGATGCAGTGCCAAAAGCTGCTGGTGTGTGCACAAGGAGGTTCCCTCTGCTCACACTTCTATTGTAAATAGTCAGGTCTCATTTATCCCAGAGCTCTAGAGCTCACTGCAGATTAGAAATGTTGGTGGCATACACAAAGAAGGCAGAGCAGAATTATTTGGGAGAGAAGATAATTGTGTCTGATCTCACATGCTCCTGGTCAAAAGAATTTGATAATCACTGCTGTAACAATTCAAATCACTATGGATGACTGCTGTTCTCACTTTGCTGTGCTGTCAGGAAGATAAGGTGAAAGCTCCGACTTGCAGTGGAATTTACAATTTACTTAATTTTGAAGTGATGCCATCAGAAATAACCCGCAGCCCCTTGTTCACATCACCTCCCCTATTTCCTCCTGTCTCCCAATTCATAGCCTGTCGATGAAACCACAATGTTCTGAGAAGAATGATGTACCTGGGGAGGCAAAAGCTTTTTTTGCCCTTCACTGGAGCCAGTGAAGGGAGCCCTCAGCACCACAGCTGGATCAAAGTCCTTTCTGAAGGACTACCTTCAAGTCCAAATCAAAGTCACAGGCTTGATGGCATTATCCCTACATGAAAGGATTATGAGAGGGGTCACAACAGGTGATGATAAAGTTCCCTTCCAGCCAAAACATTCTATGAATCTCCAAGGAAATTCACCATCTTCTGGCAAGACTCAGGACCAGATTTTCCAAAGTGTAACAATGCCTGGCTCCAAGACCGCTGGGGCAGTGCATGTGAAAAACCATGAAATCACCTCTTCTGCTTGGGAGGTTCATCAGGCCACACTGGCATTGCCTATAAGCCACAGACCACAAGACTTGGAATGCTGGGAACAAAACCAGAGCAGAAATGCTCAGAAAGGCTTTAGAGTTGTTAACGTTACTCTGCTAAGAAGGAAGAGGAAAAAAAAAACAACAAACCCAAAACACTAATGGCACTTAACCTGTCTTTTCAGCATGGTAAAAGTCAATGTGGAGATTTCCTTTGAACATGCTGGAAAGCTGGCATGCTTGAAACCCAGCCTGCTCAGCAGGCCCAAGGCAGGAATGGCAGGAGCTGCTGCAAGTCAGGACCAAGGTACCTGAGCAGAGCTGTGTGGGAGGCAAGGTCTGGAGTGGCAGGAGAGCAGCAGATTCTGAGAGAACAGGAGCTGGTAGGGATTAGTTAAGGAAGCTCAAACAGTATCTGTCCGTAGGAGGCCTGGCTCAATTCAAGGCCATTAACTTGTTGCTTTCTGAACACCACCAAGAGGACAGGAAACAAGAGCATGTCTAACCAGCATGGGCCCTGCCGAGTGACTGCTTAAATACTACAGCAGAACTAAGAGCATTAAGAAAGGCAAAGAGCCACTTCAATGGCTCCAGGCTCACAGGGCTGCAAGGTTTTGCTTGAAGTCCAAGTTAAAACCAGGCAACTGGGATACAGCCTTGAAAGCACAAACAAGCCTTCATTTTCTCCCATTCAGGAGTTCAAATTTAAAGGGGAGTCCATCAACTTTATATAAATAATGTTTATAATTAAAAACACATTTTCCTGCACTGCTTACAATCCTTTGGATGATTAATAAGACATTTTTCAAATTACTTTAATTTACACTAGTTATACTGATTGTGTACCCCAATAATTTTTTCTCGCAGGGAGATAAAGCTATCCCAGGAGGAGGTCTTCCTTGAGTGACCAAGAGGGAAAGGACCCCAGGGAACTGCCTGAGGCCCCAGTAGCACAGAAGAGGTCTGTCACTGAGGTGGTTACACGAGTCATGTCAGGTCTAATCCTCACAGGGCCCTTGCTAAGCCTGACTCTGCACCTGGATAAGCTGAGGACACTTCAGCTTGCTCACCTGCTTCCAGAGGACTTGAGCTGTGTTTTGCCTAGACCTTGGCTGAGGCCTCAGCTTTGCCAGGGAACCAGACTTTGTAGGTTTAGCATGAAAACACAGCAGTGACTGCAGAGCTTCTGGGGTGGGTCAGGCTTGTGCTCAGCAGAAGCCAAACAGGAATCCTTACCTACTGGATTCCCAGAGGACAAGATCTACATAACCACCACTGGACCTTCAAGGAAGACGAGACCCTTCTACAGAATCACTGCTTTAACAGAACCACATCTATCACTTCAAGAAGACTCAGTCACCATTTAATGGGACCATCATCACCCTGACCAACTCTGTTAGGTTAAGCCTGTGTTTCTTGCCTTTATTTACCTTTCCTATTAAAATTGTAGCTCTGACCTGGCATCTCCTGTTGGTTTGTTTTCAAACTAGCACAGCCTCTCTCCTCTGGTTCCAGATAGCAGTTATTTCATAACCTATGTGGCTCTAGAGGTGACAATGTCCAGCTCCAAATACGAGTGTCTGGCTAAAAAAATAAAGGGGAACTGCGCTTCACCCAGGACACACGCAATGCTTCATGAATTCATGCTTCTTGATGCTTCATGAACTAAAATAAGGCAATAGATACCAGCCAAGGCTTTTTCTTCTTCAACTAAAGGGCAAGCACTAGTGAGACTTGTAACAGGAGAAGAAAACTGTGGTTCCCTAATGGTAGCCCAGGCTCACACATGCACATGAGGTTTTTTGTGGGATATGAGGCTATAACTGTTAAACTGCTGAAGTTGCTGAGGCTTATGCTCACCAGAAGGCCCTGTGGGAAAGGCACAGCTGCAGGCTGGATGGTTGGAAGTGGCTGAGGGCTGAGAGGCAGTTATGAGTGAGGAGAGAGTCAGCTGAGTGACAGCTGGAAGCGAGGTTGTGATTGGCTGGAGGAACGCAGGGACAGTGTATGAGCAGGAAGCTGATTGGGTGACAGGACGTATGGACAGCAGCACTGCAGCTGAGCCAGCCAATGGGTGCCCTTCTTCTGTTAAGTTCTGTTGGGCCTTGGTTTGGTTTCAGTTCTGTCAGGTGGAAATTAAAGGTATAAAAAAGGGGTGATTTGTACAATAAAGCAACCTCTTTTGGATGCATAAGGGGGTCTGTGTCACTTTGTTCTCCATTGCTACAGAATGGCTGGCCCGAATCGGGACCTTTAAAGTGGTGCAGGGTGTGTTATCTCTCTGGTAGCAACTCCCACTGGCTCAAGGGATGGGCCGGCTGGGGAAGAGTCTGGGAAGGGATCTGGGGAAAAAGATCTGGGAGAGTTTGGGAAAGAACTCAAGAAACAAAAGTGTGCGCCCCTCACCTAGCGTAGGTGAGTATACCCGTGGAAAGAATATGGGAGGTGGAATACCTCTGGAGCAAAGCAGGAGCTTGGACCAGGTATGGTGATTCCTATGTCAGCAATCTATTAATATGGCTGATGCAAAATTGAGCACCCTGCTGGACTGGGTGTCTAGTCATGTTAAAGATTTTCCCTTTAATGGGTACCTTCGGTCAGACTGGCAAGTGATGGGGCAGAGACTTTTTGATACCACCAAAGATGGCTCTGCTGAAGATTGTGAGCGCCTGGCCACATGGGGGACAATCATGGTGGCCATTGAAGTAAATTGCGTGAATGGCAGCCAATTACGCAGCTGCAGAAGTTCATTTCCTCGAACCTTCAGCGCCATCAGACCCCATATATGACCCTGAGATTAACCCATACTCTACAGAATTGCCTTACTCCGAGATTAACCTAAGCCCCACGGAATTGCCTTACCCTGATGGAAATCCTTGCATAGCTGATCCCCTCAGTGCAGAGTTCCCATGCCGCAGGTGGGTGGTGGGCTCCCTCCCTGCCCAAAATGGCGACGCAGTAGTCCAGCGTTGGCAGAAATGCAGGGAAGCCGCCATGAAGGAGGGTGACTTGGCGGGTGTTACAGCCTGCCTAAGTAATATATGCGCCAAAATAACACCAGCGTACCGAGAGCTAGACTATAAAGTAATTAAAGAACTGAGGATGCTCGTAAAAGAAAGCGGCATATCTTCCCAACACACCCTAAGCTATCAGACTTATCAGAACTGCGTTTGTCCTCATACCTCATGACTGGAAAAGCATAATGAAAATGATTTTAACAGCGATGAAGTTTGCAGTCTGGCTAACCAGTTACTGAGAACTGTGTACAGTCCAGGCGGAAGCGCTGTTAAGACAGAAATCCAACAATTGTGATGCACAGCTGACCAGAGAAGGTGCTTTCACAGTCCCTACAGCGCAGGCAGGCCACCCGCATGATGTGCATGATATCATCACCCACCTAGCTTTCCAAGTGCTGCAGCGACTCCTGGGCACGGGTATCAGTTCTAACATGTCGTTCGCTAAGATTTTACAGGGTCCAGCGGAGTAGTTTGTGTAATTCCTGGACAGAATTTGTGGACAAGCCGTGCTCTCCTGGCAAGTTGATAATGATGAAACCAGAGTTATTCTGTTGCGGCAGCTTGCTTTCACAAATGTGAATGAAGACATTGTTCATTCATGCAGACATGCCTAGAAAGGCATTGCTTGCTGTTTGCAACCCACATACTTGTGACATAGCAGATATGGTTAGAACATGCCAAAATGTGGGAACTACTGCTTATAATACTAACTCTCAAGCAGCAGCTTTAGCCCAACACTTCCAAGTTTTGGACACGTGGGTGGGGGCTTGTTTTAAATGCAGTTCAATGGGTCATTTTAAAAAGGATTGCCCTCAACAAAGGGATAGGATAAAAATACCACCTAGAGATTGTCTTCGGTGTGGAAGAGGGAAGCATTGAGCTGCTGAATGCTGCTCCCAGTACCCTGTAAAAGGGAAGGCTACACAGCCAGGAAGCTTCCAGCTGGGGGTGGGTCTGCGCACCCCAGAGAATCAAAAAAATGCAAGGCAAAACATTTGACAAGCAAGCTCCTGCCTGCAACCACAGGCAGTGCAGGGCTGGACCTTGCCTCCAGAGAATCAGTAACTCTTACGACATTTTCAGTGCACTTAGTTCCTACTGGAGTGTGGGGACTCCTTAGTAATAACATCCATGTTTTGCTTTCATAGGGTGCTCCTCTGCCACTTAAATTGGGACTTTTTGTACTACCTGGAGTTATTGATTCAGATTATGAAGGCGAAATACAAATTATGCTATGGACTCCCGTGCCACCCTGCTTTATACCTGCAGGTCAATGTATAGCACAACTTATTCCCTTTTCCAACAAAACCCCTAGTGGCAAGGGTAAATGTGGCACAAGTAACTTTGGTAGCACAGGCCAGCCACAGGCTTTCTGGACAAGCTCTATATTACAACAGCTCACCCAACCTTAACTTGCAGTATCGATGGCAAAAATTTTAAAGGGCTTGTTGATACTGGAGCTGATGTCTCTATCATTAAAAGCAATGAATGGCCTAGTAATTGGCCCACAATCAGCCCCACATTGACCCTAATTGGGGTGGGAGGAATGCAGCGCCCTAGACCAAGCACTCACCTTCAGCTTGTCCTTGGCTCTGATGGGCAAACTGCCTGAATTGCCCTATTCATTGCCTATATACCATGCACATTATGGGGAAGAGATGTTCTGGGACAATTTGGAACAACCATACAAAGAGACTCAACCTCACTGGAGAACCTTTCTTCATAGGGGCCATTGAGTAGCCATTCCAAAATCAAATACTGGACATATGTAAACTCACATGGCAGACTGAAGACCCTGTTTGGGTTGACCAATGGCCTCTATGAAAGGAATGGCTACTAAATTTAAAACAGTTTATGGAAGAACAATTGTCCTTAGTCAATATCTGCCCATCTTCTAGCCCCTGGAATATCCCTATATTCTGTATATCTAAGCAAAATGGCAAGTGACAATTATTGGAGGATCTATGGGCAGTGAATGCAGTTATTGAACCTATGGCGGCTCTGCAACCTGGGCTTCCGTCACCCACAATGATTCCCCTCAACTGGCCCATAGTAATTTTAGACCTAAAAGATGTTTTTTTCATCATCCCTTTATATCCTGATGATGCACCTCGGTTTGCCTTTTCTGTGCCTACCCTGAATCATGCATAACCAATGAAGAGATTTCACTGGACCGTGTTGCCACAAGGCATGAGTAACAATCCAACTACATGCCAAAGGGTAGTTGATCTTGCCCTACAGCCTGTCCGTCGTAAATTTCCTGCAACCATACATCAATTATATGGATGACATTTTACTCGCAGCTCATGATCAATCCATCTTATGTTCTATTCAGGTAGTTGTCATGTAGGACTCATCATGGCACTTGAAAAGCTGCAATGTGAGTCCCTGTGGCATTATCTGGGGTGGAAAATTATTCTGCAGACTATCAGCCCTCAGCCTTTAAGGCTTTCTGTTAAAGTCACCCTAACTTTAAATGAATTACAGAAACTGCTAGGTTCCTTGAATTGGTTGCGTCCTGTTTTGGGTCTATCTACAGAACTTTTACACCCTTTGATTTACTCAGAGGAAACTCCCACCTGCATTTGCTTCGACAGCTGACCCCAGAAGCTAAAACTGCCTTTGCACACTGTGCTCAAGCACTAGAAAACCGACAAAATTGGAGGTGGGATCCTGATAAATCTGTGTACCTTGTTATAATTGCTAGCAAATGTCAATCTTTTGCTGTTCTATTTCAATAGTCTGTTAATGATAAAGACCCTTTACCTGTGTTAGAATGGTTATTCTTACCTCACACAGCAACAAAGACTGTGTGGACTGTTAATGATATGTTCTTGTATTTAATTAAGAAAGGCAAAGAGTGACAAAAAACTGTCAATGGCCAAGACCCACATACCATTTACACACCTGTAAGTAAAGACATGGCAAGAAATTTGGCATGGTTACTATTAGAAGACACTATTTTTCAAATTGCACTTGCAGATTTTTCTGGACAATTATCTATCCATTTTCTCTCACATTGTCTATGGACAGAGGTGGGTAATCTCCCCTTGTATGCAAAACGTCACTGCAGCATGACCCCCGTCAATGGACCAACTGTTTTTACAGATGCATCCAGCAAAACTAACAAAACTGCAATGATTTGGCATGGAAGTGACTCTGCCCAGTGGCATAAGAGGGTATTAATATTAAAAGATGCTTCCGTACAAATTTTAGAATTGGTTGCTATCCAATATGACTTTCAGTTATTTTCACAGGAACCACTTAACATTGTAACTGATTCCTCATAAGCTGCCAGCGTTGCATTCCATTTAGAATCTTCCTATTTAAAACATGTTAATAACCATCTTTTGTTTACAGAGTTAAGAACACTGTGGACTTAGATTAACAGCCAGCAGCATGATTTTTATGTGTTACATGTTTGCTCCCACACAGGTTTACCTGGGCCTATTGCAGAAGGTAGTAACTATGCAAATATTACTGTGATGACAGGTGTGGTACCAAATAACTTGGCCTGAGCAACAAAAGTATCTCATGACTTTTTCCACTAGAATGCTTGCTCTCTTTACAAACAATTTCAATTGACCTCCTCATAGGCTCATGATATCCTGTTGTCTTGTCCCTCCTGTATTGGGATTGCTCCTGCTCCTTCAGGAGAAGGTACTAATCCCCGAGGTTTCATAGCTAACATCATTTGGCAAACTGGTATTACCCATATCCCAGAGTTTGGTAATTTGAAATATGTTCATGTTTCTATTGACACCTATTCCCATTTCCTAATGGCAACTTCTCATACTGGAGAGAAGGCCTGTGATACTATCCAGCACTGGCTCACCTGTTTCACCACTCTGGGCCTTCCCAACACCATCAAAACTTGGGGCCTTCCTGACACAATCAATAGACTTGCCTGCACCTCAGAGTGAGTTGGTAACTTCTTGCAGCAATGGGGTGTGTCTCACCATACGGGCATTCCCCACTCTCCCACAGGTCAAGCTATTGCTGAGTGTGCCCATAGAACCCTAAAAACCATGCTTGAAAAACAAAAAGAGGGGGAGTTGCGGTGCCCTCATGGCAGACTAGCTAAAGCCTTATATGTCCTCAGTTTTTTAAATTGGGACGAGATGGAACAAACTGCATGCGAAAGACAGTATTCCTTCAACACAAAGGCTCATCTAAGACCTCCAGTAATGGTACAGGACTTTGGTAAATTAAAATTTAATGGTAAATGGTAAATTAACTGGACAATGGAAAGGACTCTTGGACTTAAGTGACATGGGGAAGAGGTTATGCCTGTCTCTCCACAGGCCACCAGGTGGAGAGGATTCCATCACGGTACGTGTGACCTTTTGTTATACCATCCTGATTCTATGTGCATATAGTTGCTATGTTATAAACATGTTACAGTTTCTGAAAAGTTTTTATAGTTATTATTGTTGTCACTGTTATTAATGTTTTTAGGAGTTGTTTAGGTTTTTTCTAGTAGGTTTTCGTTGCCTAATTAAAAAAAACAGGGGGGGAGATGTGGGACATGGCAGTATAATTATTAAAGTTGCTAAGGCTTATGCTCACCAGAAGGCCCTGTGGGAAAGGCACAGCTGCAGGCTGGATGGTTGGAAGTGGCTGAGGGCTGAGAGGCAGTTATGAGTGAGGAGAGAGTCAGCTGAGTGACAGCTGGAAGCGAGGTTGTGATTGGCTGGAGAAACGCAGGGACAGTGTATGAGCAGGAAGCTGATTGGGTGACAGGACATATGGACAGCAGCACTGCAGCTGAGCCAGCCAATGGGTGCCCTTCTTCTGTTAAGTTCTGTTGGGCCTTGGTTTGGTTTCAGTTCTGTCAGGTGGAGATTAAAGGTAAAAAAAGGGGTGATTTGTACAATAAAGCAATCTCTTTTGGATGCATAAGGGGGTCTGTGTCGCTTTGTTCTCCATTGCTATATTTTTTCCAATGATTTACATTAATCAATCCACCACTGAAAAGCACAAAACTTATTCTAATACCTGTTGTACCACACCCTAAAAATAACAGAAGAAAACAAGCTAAGAGGTATTTGCTGACAAAGACAGAAAAATACCTTCTGAAAGCCACAGTGTTGGCTTCATCTTAAGAAATTAAACAAGAGTGCAAAAATTAAACCTCCTGCAGATTTCAGATCAAAGAAAGTGTCTCATGTGTTTTGGTTTAGCACATCACCATGGCAGGGTACTTTGTGACCTGGGAGCTGCAGCCACTAGGAAAAGCAGGTAATTATTTATAAACCCTGGTCCTGTTAGCTGCTTCTGATCTGCTGCACTCTGAAGGTGCCCTAAAATCAGCATCAGCACCAAACTTTTGAAAACCTGAACACTGCCTGAGAGGAATTGATAGCACCTGAGCTATTGTTTAGAGGTTCCCTGGGAGGACATCCTTGTGGACAGTGAGGGCAGAGCAGCATCATTTCCTTTCTCCACAGGTTATCTCCACACCTTGAATCATCCAGGGAAAGCTGGTATAGAGAGACTCACATAGTCTCAGTTCCTGCCCTCAGATCAATGTATTTTAACTCCTGGATTGGCACACACCGGAGTGACTAGGAAACAGCTGCATAAGATAAGCTGGCCAAGGGATTCCTATCAGTGAGCAGTTGCAGAGAAGAGCAGGTTTATCCTTTGTATGTTTGTTGCCAAGACAAGAGTACACAAGACAGAGATAAGGTCAGAGCTCTCCTGTTTCATGTGGAAATCCAGACTATGAGCAAGTCACTACTCAACTTGCTCAGCTGCTGTAAGACACCATCTCTTAGATAAAGGCATAAATAATTTTTAAAACTCAGACCAGTAGCATGACATTTAAAGGGCTTCCTTCTCAAGCCTGTACTCTTCAACATCCACATTAATGACCTGGATGCAGAACTTGAAGCAATACTAAGGAAGTTTGCTGTCTGCACTGAACTGGAAGGAGCTGTCAAGTCTTTCAGGGAGAGAGAGGGCCTCCAGAGAAACCTTGACAAATCAGAGATATGGGCAATCACCAATTGTGGGAAGTTCAACAAGGGAAAGTTGCTGGATTCTGCACATGGGAAGGGGCAAGCCTGGATGTGTGGGTGGACTGGGGAATGAGGCTGAGAGCAGTTGCAAGAAAGGACTCAGGAGTCCTGGTCCACGGCAAGTTGAACATGAGTCAACAGTGCCCTGGCAGCCAGGAAGGACATCTGTGTCCCGGGACATTAGGTAAAGCATTCCTGGTCAGGCAGGGGATTGTCCTGCTCTGCTTTGGGGCAGCCCCACCTCAAGTGCTGTGGGCAGTTTTGGGCACCACAATATAAAAAAAATATTAAGCCACTAGAGACCATCCAGAGAATGGTCATGAGAATGGTGAAGGGCCTTGAGGGGAAGCCATATGAGGACTTGGTCTGTTCAGCTGGAAAAGAGGAGACTGAGGTCAGACCTCACTGGGATCTTCAACATCCTCCTGAGGGACAGCAGAGGGGCAGGAACCAATCTCTTCACTCTCCTGACCAGGGATAGGACTCAAGAAAATGGCTGGAGCTGTGTCCAGGGAGGGTTAGGCTGGATATCAGGAAAGGGTTCTTCCCACAACGGGCACTGAGCAGGTTCCTCAGAGAATGGGTCATGGCCCCAAGGCTTCCAGAACTCAAGGAGTGTTTGGACAACGCTCTCAGGCATGGGGTGGAATTGTTGGGGTGTCCCGTGCAGGGCCAGGAGTTGGACTTGATCTTCATGGGTCCTTCCCAACCCAGTATATTCTGTGATTCTATGACATCTAAAATGCTTGCTGTACTCTCAGGGCATTCGTCCTTAGCAAAACTCACTTTAAGTGATGCCAGGCATGGTACAAGGCACTGAGGTCCTGGGTGTGCAGAACTGCATCACACACAGGTCACCAGGAGGAGATGAAGAGGCTCCAGTCCAAAGTCCACATGCCTCATGGCTGAAGGGTGGTGGGTTTGCAGTACTTGCACTGGATCCACACCCGATACATCGTCATCTGTTTCCCACGGTTCACTTGCAATCGCCGATCAACCAGATTCTGGATTTTTTCCAGCCCAGCTGTGGTGAACAGATGATCTAATTCATCTGGAAGCAAAGAGAGGAAACTGAGGAGACTATCACTTTTCTTTAACTGATACCTGCTCACACTGAGTGCTAAGCTGAGCTGAAAGATGGGCCAGAGGAAACTCACGGTCTCACCTGGGCAGGGAATTGATCAAACAAGACTTAACTACTTTATTAGGGGAGGTTAACATCACAGTTTTTCAAGTTTTCCTTCTAGCAAAGGAGGAAAGAATTATTTGGAGTACATCTAGAACTAGAGACTTGACAAAGGAAACAGCAGCAGTTTCAAGTAAGGGTACTGCTTGTAGTAACCAATTAAGGAGCATCTTCTGGCAAGCTGGGACAGAGCCATTCCTTCTTCCCTGCCCAGAGGAATTTCAGAGTCCACAAGAGCAAAGAACAGGATCAGACCTATGCTTTTAAATAGCAGCAGTTAGATCTGTGCTGCCTAGGCTGGAGGGGAATGGGATTCGTTAAGGTTAAATCTGGAAAAAAAAAAAATCCCTAAACTCCACACCCTGTTGGAGCCCAATTAAAGCACTAAGAGCCCTTGAGGCTTCAACAATTCCACTGGCAGGTAATCCTGACCAAACAAATAAGTCTCACAGTGCCCCAGTCCTGCTGAACAGCAGAGCTTACTCCCAGAGCACGTGGTTTGTCTGGAATTTCTGTAGGAAAAGTCCGACAGGTCTCAGCTTGTGCTTCTTTATCAGATGCTTTCTATTGTGAGGTGTTTGCCAAACATGCATTAAACATTAATTTTGTTGTGCCAGACAAGACTCATGCAGTGGGGAACAGTTCAGTTTTGCCACTGCTCTGGAAGTGACTGTGCACAGGGGCCTGTAGTGGAGGGACTGGAGGCGCAGCTGGTGATAAACTGGGAGAATAATTGCTGCTAACATCAAACAGCAGCAGAACTGGAGGGGCTGCCTCAGCTCCATGCTGGACCACACCCTTCTGATTTCCTTATAGGAGAGCAGGAAAATTAAGGGAAGTTCTGCTATGTGGTATCCATCTCCCTCCATCATCTGCAGCCAATATACAAGGAGAGCTCCTCCAATCCCACCCCTCCCAGGGTAGCAAACACACCAGTCTTCCTCTTAAAGGATTTTCCACTAAGGAAATTGACCATACCATGCTTGCACCAGGAGCTGACAAGCCCAGGTCACTGTTTAATTGGGAGATACTTAATCTTTCACAGTGCTCCAAGAAAGAGGCTGAAAAGATCTAGTGGCCAGTCTGGAGGGCACAGGGACAAGAAGTGGCGAAGAGAATCAGAGGGATGTTTTTTGATGGTCAGAGGAATGTTTCTGTCCTCCTACCTTGTGTGAAGAAGTAGACTCTGGTGCCATCACCTCTCACATAGAAGTTATCAGACAGACACTGACCTAAGAGCAAGACAGATATGAACAGTTACCAGTGATCACTTAAAAATCAACAACTGCCATCCAACAACAGGCCCTCCAACACACACTGTGCCTTGTGGAATTAACGAGCTGCCTCCAAAGAGGGCAGACACAGCTCCAGAGAAGCAGAATCTACTAGTGATGGGGAATAAAGAATTCCCAGGGGAAAGGAAATACCTTTCTTAAACCGAAGTTGGGCGAGATCATAACGGCCATAATCTCGTAACAAGATCATTCCCCCTGGTTTCAGAAGGCGACTCAGTCTGGTCACAATGCACTGCATTCTGAGAGAAAAACAAACCAGGATTGCTCAACAAACTCCAAAATCATGCTTATTTCCTTTCAAAAAGATGGAATAAAGTTCTTTATGTTTCAACTTCATGTAAAGAGCTACCCAAAGCCAGCAGCATTCTGAGTTCTCCCAGAGTCAGGTGGGTTCATTTTATTTGGCCTCTATTTTTTGACATTCCCTGATTTTGCTTTTTTTCCTACAAGGATAACATCCTGCCACAGCAGGGATTAACTGCTCTCTCTTACTGATTACAAAAGGATCTCCACTGGTTTCTGCAAAAGAAGTAGTAAGCAAACTTGAAGAGAAGTGTTGTGAAGTAAAACTAAAGGGAACAAAAAAAGAGACTACTGTAGGTTGTAACAATTATCACACTAAGACCACAGCAATTTCCTTACCTTTTTCTGAACCTGAACCCTTCCTTCTTGCTGCCTCCCATGTGAGAAATTCATCTACCCTTTGAACCTGAAAATCCAGCAGAATGCTTTCCCAAGTGAATGCTTGGTGTGGCTGGGGCTCAGAACAGTGACCCCAGCAATGATCACCTGCAGTCACTTAAAATCACCCTGTCCTCTTTAATTAGTTACAACAGCAACAGCAAATACCTGGAAATTTTATTTTCTGAGGCTTCATGGAAAACTGGACCAAAACAGAACAAACTTTAATTTTCCTCAATAGGAGATTATTAAAGAACTCCGGTTGTAGAAGAATTATGTTCTGCAATCAGAAGGAGTTATTAAAACTTACTTCTCTGGGAGAATTGCTGAGAGGACAAAGATAAGAATAACAATGTCAAGACTCTCCTCTGGCATTGGGAAAGGACTTTGGTCATTGCACAGGTCATGGACAAATGCAAAGCAGCGAGAAGAATCATATTCTGCATTGTTCTGTGTTTGAGGGAGAAAAATTAAGAACATTAGTAGCAGACACTGATCTCAGTATTAGTTGGATATATGGATTATTAGTATTATATGGAGTATTTTAACTTTCACATTATCAAGAGGTGTGTCCAGAGATCTGTTTCAGTCTCACTGGACTTCTGTGTCAGGTATGTTCCTTGGTCAGGCAAGGAACAGGGGTGAAATGTGAAAAAATATTTACATACAGGAGATTTACAAAGAGCTTTGGTCTTGTTACAATCAATCAGCACTGAAAAAAAAGAAAACCACAAAATTGGATCCAGGGTTTATCATAATTTTAAGGTCAGAATTTCCACTAACAGTGGTAAGAAATGAGAGATTTATACTGATAAATTGGAAACCTTTACATAAGTGAGAGTGTCAGGGCACCTCTCTGCATCATTGAAATCAAGATGAATTTCATCTACAAACAGATATTCTCTATACCCCAAAAAAATCAAACTTGGTTGCCTAAAGTTTCAGCCTTAAAAATCAGATTTAGACATCTTTTAGAAGTTGCATATTTTTCTAAAGCTGCTGCTACAGATTGCAGAAGCCTCTACAAACAGTGCTTGTGTCACATCCAGAGGACGAAATGGATGCCAACTGTGGTGCTATGCTCCCCTCTCATCTCAGGAAGTGACTGATTGCATTGATACTTCATATATTCTCAGTTCTCCCTTGACCTGAAATTTATCAGTGGTATTTGTCCTTCAACTAAATCCCAACCTGTTGCACCACAAACATGATCCCTCCTCAGCTGCTTGTGCAGAATCAATTAGACCATGTTTCTAGAACTGTGGTGACAGTAACAAACACAAACCAAAACCAGCTTCAGTTCCTGTTAAAAATTAGCCTGAATGTTTTCAAGGTTTGAGTTTGTTTTCAAGTTACTCAGCTAAAAGAACACTGTATTGAGAAAAGTACTGCCAACCACAGGGGAAGAAAATCTGTCTGACTTGTTTGCTGCCAATATGACATTTTGAGAACTTTTACTTCCCTAATTTCTACAATCTTTGATGGCTCATTTTCCAGATTTCCCAGTGCAAGGGTCAGCACCAGGGCTGGCTAAGACCAGAAAGCTGCCAGCACAGCCAGAGTCACTGGCAGCTGGTATAGATTTGTGTTAATAGGCAATTGGCCCCAGATACTTCCCATATTTTCATAAGTCACCATTGAGAGTACCTGGACGAGATTCACAGCTGTTGTAGAAAAATCACAGCAATAAACAAACAGGCCAGGGTCGCTGCAATAAATCAAAGAAACTTGTCATTTCTATCGAGGAATTAAGGAGTGTTTCAAATGCACAAACCCCAGAAATCCTGGACTTTAGTTTTTGTGCAAATCTGGTGGATTCCATTGCTTTTTATGCCCATTATTCTCATAGGAACTGACTGCTTCCTTTTTCTAAAGGAAAAGGGCTAAAACCAAGGGCTTCCAAGCTTAAAACACAATAACCTGAAGCTGCAGATGGCAAAGATACCATTCGCATTTGGCTTTTCTCTGAGATTGTCATGGAACATTTTCCCCATTGTTTTTCAGAGGCTGGTATCTCATGCAGGTAAAAGCCTACTGAGAATTACTTCACAGAATCCCAGAATGGTTTGGGTTGGGAGGAACGTTAAAGATCATCCAGTCCCACCCCTGCCATGGGCAGGGACATCTTCCACTAGACCAAGGTGCTCCAAGCCCTGTCTAACCTGGCCTTGGACACTTCTAGGAATGCAGCAGCCACAGCTTTTCTGAGCAACACATGCCAGGGCCTCCCCACCCTCACAGGGAACAATTCATTCCCAATATCCCATTTATCCCTGACCTCTAGCAGTGGGAAGCCATTTCCTCTTGTCTCTACTTACTTGTTGGTTTGTAAAATTGGGAAGACTGTATTCCCAGCCCCACAGCCAACCTGCATAAACAGAGCAGATGTGTACATTGAAAAGAATTCCTTCAGCATGTACATACAAATGATTTTCAGTCATCTTTCTACCGCCATGGAACAAAGAGCTATGCATGAGTAAAGCTGAGAATGGCATTTACCATTCTTAAGTGTCCATGCAAGACCCAAGCATGTTAAGGTCTCAGGAACAGGATTACATGTGTGGGAAACCACTAAGCAAGTTTTTGTAGAAATCTTAAGAACATTGTTACTCTTTTGAAAGCTGTTTTTGCTGGAATCCCAAGTATAACAACCAGTATGAGTCACTGAAGCACTGGCAAAGGCCATGGATGAGTTACATTCGCTTCCACAGAAAATCAGAGCAACAGAGAAGTTAAGTTTGCTTTACTCTAATTACTCCTTCTGCTTGTTCCCATTTGAAGAGATGATGGCTCACACAACTGGGTTTAGGGAATTTGCCTCTGAATGTTTAAAGAATCAGTAAAATTGAAACAGACTACACCCCACGACAGGGACTTCCTGAAGTTGCCATCTCTTCAGAACAGCAAGAGGTTTTATGGTTTAATATTATTCATTTTTTATGCCTGTAAATACTTTGCTTGTTAAATAAACAGTTTTTTCCTACTTTTCTCCAAGGAAATATTTTCCTGAGCCAGTTGGGGCAGGGGCCACTTGAATTTGCTTTCTAGAGAGACCCCTTTGGAAGTTTCCTCCCAAATTTGCCCTAAACCAGGACACAAGGGAAAGCTTTATACAGAGTAGAAGAATCAGCTTCTTCAAAAGATGACTTTTAAATGCTTGTTTGCATATCTGATAGTAATAGTTTGGCTTTTAAACTTGTAAACTTCTTATGGTCCTTGTGCTCTGTTAATTCAGAGTCTGAACCAAATGAATCCCAACAGATTTAGTTCAGTTCTAAACTGCCCTCTGATTTTTGCATTTTACTGACTGAAGGCAATCATCCACTTCCTTGCTGTTTGGCAGTGACCCACATTTTTATGTCCCAGTCACACTGACACAAGGGAGGTTTTGATGTGTGACTTTGATTTATAGCTTTTACCTCTAATACACGGTAAGATGCAGCTGATCCTGGGTAATGCCCATCACTCTGACTCAGCTCACTGTCTTTCTGTGCAGCCAACTCCTCTGTGTGGCCTCCAGGCAGGCTTTTTATCAGGTTTAACTGACTCTCTGTCCTGGTTTCCAATGAGCAATGGCCATTTTCACAGCTTCCCAGCCCTTCATTTTTGGATTCTTCTGTGTCACTAAATCCATGCACAGAATCTCCATTTTGGCTTGAGTTCCTGTTAGGTGCCAGCTCAGGAAATTCAGTGAACAGCCAGTGCCTGTCCTTGAAGAAGCCATTTTCATGGATTTTATAGAAGTCATCCCAGTATTTCTTAGCATTCACCTCATATTCCTCTGTGAACACAAGCAAAAACATCATCAGGCATCAAATCAGAAGGTCTCAGGGTTTAATCAGTTCAGAGAGTGAGGGATCACTGCAGGTATCTACGCACCAACCTGCTGTAATAAGTGACATTATTGACGTAAAATCACCTTTATTTAAATTTGCAATCCCACATAGACACTCAGCCTATGTCCTCACAGTCACTTTGTTAGGACTTAAAAAGAGAAAAGAGAGATTCTGTCTCCTGGTAGGATTTAAAGAAAGTTGGCAACAGAAGGAGACTGGATTAAAGAAATCCAGGTTTTACTTCCATCTCTAACACTGACTTGTTCAGCTCACTGGAACAATTAATTTGGAGCCTGGTGATGTTAAGTGTCAAGCACAACTCCTAAGGAATTTTCTGAGAGTTGCCTGGAGCTGAAAGCTCCTGTCCAACACACTGCTCTTATTTTCAGGTGGAGAAACCAAAAAAAATGAGTCAACTCTCCAGGCCTGGCAGGAAGCTCAGTTAGAATTTATGCAATCCTGCAGGTAATAGGACAGCATGTTTTCCACGTTTTGCTGGAGTCCAGTCCAGATAACTTTGCTTTCATACATGTGTGGCAGAGTATCACACATGTATGAACTAATACAAAAGAGGGGAATCAACAGTGACCACTGCATTGAAGTACCAGTGGAGAGCTAAGGTGGACAGGCTAAAGATTAACAGAATTAATTTGAGCAGCAGCACTTTCACATCAAATGGTTCATTCTAGGAGCAAGCTAGTATTACAGTGAGCTGGAATAGCTCTTATAAAGCCATGATCAAGAAATCTGAGTCACCTGCAAACTTATTTCCATACACTTTCAGAGATTTCAGATCAAGTACAGTCTGAGGGAACTATTTCTTCCATGGGAAGCTACAAATTCAAGTGACTTTCTATGACTTCATCAATGTGATGAGTTCTCTGTCCTGGGAATTAACACCTAATTATAGCATCCTATGCTTGGAATCACCTACAGACATTAACATCCATGGACAGAAATCCCAATTGCATGCCAGTAACAAGTAACTCAACCATCTTTGGATGGCAACAAGTGCATTACTGAATAAAAAAGACTGGAGGGCATTATTAGCTGAACTGCTGTTTATTTATTAGTCTTCCTGAAGAACATAAAACTGTTTCAAAGTGAGACAGTAAAGTGAACCCAGAACACCTGGAAAAATATGTAGCCTCAGCCAAATACAGACAAAAATGGCTTTAACAAAGAAGCACTAATCAGTCATATGTCTATTTTTAGTAGGATCTATCCCTGCAGCACAAAGAGCTATATATAAAAATAATCTCTTCACCTCAACTACAAGGATTTTCTCCTTTTAAGAAGCCTGGTCCTTAAACCCCAAGCCAAAGGAAACTTTAATGGCTGGTATTATTACAAGCAGTAAGTTTGTGCCATGATCTCACTGTAGGTCACAGTGAGCAGGGCCAGGTCAGTTCATTATTTGCATGGAAGAAGTCAATGACTGCTGATGCTGGAAGAAGCACTATTGATCCAAACCCTCGCACACTCTATCCTGACCAGCCTTTCTCCCATGTACTAGCAGGAATATGCAACACTTCTGAGGCAGACATGCTCTTTCACCTCACAAAAATACAGATCCTGATTTCTGCTCATCTCCAACAATCCCATGACAGCCTGACTGCAGTGGAATGCTTACCTGAGATGCTGGGACAAAATTCCAGCCCAGCCATTTTGGATTGCCCACATTTTTGCCACATTACACTGGTGAAGAAGACATTGTACTCTTCCTTTGTTACATTAGTGTGAAATTCTGTTGGACACTATTGAAGAGCTGTCATACGCCAAACCACATGTAGGGAAGCTTTATTTAAAGTTCATTTACCTTGGAGCCTGCTGTTTTCAAAGCCCTGAATAAAGGATCAGTAACAATATAAATACAAAAAATCAAGGGCCAACTGACAAAGATCATACAAGAAACAGATTTAAGCAAAAATATGACCATGTTAATTTTTCAGGAAGACTTCCTGCCAGAAAAGTTCACATCATCCTTATCTCAGGCCCTTTTTGGGGTATTAGCTCACAGTGCCATCAGTGTACAAGTCAGATTCCCACAAAGACCTTCCTGATAAGGACACCTGACTTCCTGCTCACCTTTGTAAGCACACCCCCAAAGCCAAGCCCATACTCACCTCTTCACTCTGCAAAAGAAGAACAAACAAAAGTAACTGTTCAAAAAGACCAGAAGAGAATCAGAAACCTCCTGAATTACAAGGGGGCTAATTATGCAGCCTCAAAAGGAAACCAAGAAACTTGGATTTCTTTCTCTTTCTTTTCCCAGCCAGGAGACACATTTTCCACATACCCACAGAGTTTACCTCCTTCTTCAGAACAAATCCTGACATCCCCAAGTAGTCCACAGAATAATACAGCCATAATGACCAATACTCTGCCTTTGTTCTCCTCCTTGGAGATCCTGATTCTCAAACTACCAGACCCTTCAGGCACATTTGCCTGGGCTGCTTTCCCTACTTTCCAGCCATCCCATTGTCTCCACATGCTGCCCAGTGAATAGCAACCATCAACATTTGACTGGCCTCCATTGTTCAGTCTGGAAAATACATCATGGAGCTCTGACAAATGGCTCCAACAGCAAATTGCTCCACATTTTCCTAGTTGTATATAGGTTCTCAAAGCATGACAGACAGCACCATTTAATGCTAACCAGATTTTAAAATGAGCTCAACACAATAGGCATCACAATGGAAAACCGCTGGATACCTCTAAGAGTCCAAGAAATTAGGAGGGTTACTCTTTGGTGTAATTAAATTTGCTATTGTGAACACAACTGGAAGTTATATGGAAGTGTTTCAATAGTTCCAGTAGTGCTCAGCATCATCTTATGGGTGACACACTCAATTTAATTTGAACAAAAGTAGCAGATACACCCTAGAGCTCAGCAGGGTATAACAAGATCACCATCAGACAAATTTCTTATCACACCAAAGAACCATTTCACCAACATTTGAGGGCCTGGATGATCTCTACCAGGTGTGGAGAAAATGCATTATTAACAATCTCAGAACGGCTTCAACCATGACTTAACCAAAGAGCTGAGCTTGAGCTTGATTCAGAGACAAGTAAGCTCTGCATTTTGGATTGATAAATATCCTTTAAATCGTATAAAATAAAAACTTTGGAATCCCTTTGCTGTCTATCTGAGGGTAAACAATCAAGATAAAATAGTTTTTCTTTCTCTGATGAAATTGTTCTCATGCGGTTTGTTTACTCTGTAGAGACAGATATGGACACTACTTTATCAGACCCTTTAAAGAGAAAATCAGCTTGGATCAGGGCTCATTCCACAGCAAGCCAGCAAGAAGAGACTGACTACTAGCTTTAAAGAGCAAAAATAAGCAGAGGCAACAACTCTACACTCAAAGAGGTTTGTTGACAATGAACACTAACAAGTACTTAACATACCCAACATGACAAAGAAGCTCAACCCAATCTGACTCCTCCCAACCAGGAGGAGTATCTAGTGAAGGTGGAAGAGTCACAGAGAGGTAAATTAAAAACAGAAAGGTTCCTCCTCCTCAATTTCCCATTATCACACATGTGTTAATGCCTTCTCAGTGACTGGGAGAGGGGGAAGGGAGGAACTGATGATGTTCTGATGTGACTCTGGCCAGACCGTTCCATTCCTGGCACAAAGCCAAGACTCGCATGAGGACACTCTGCAAAAGTACCTTGTTTATCTTGTGGCAATAGCTGTGAGCTGTTCTCTTGAACTTTACTCCTGGCACTGGCTTCCTGCTCTTCTGACCATTCCACATTATCCCTGTTGTGAAAAATAAGATGAACTAGAGCTAAGCATGGTAGGAAAGAGAAAGGTCTGGAGAGCCCTCCAAATGGACAGGGGTGCAGATGTGATCCCCAATTCCAGCCCAGCACCAGCACAACGGCCTAGTCAGCACATGCAGGCCCTAGTCCTGAAGGAACTCATGGAATTGCAAACAGAAGGGATCCTAAATCTGTCCCATTTTATATGCTCAGTCAAATTTAAACGGAATAGATCCTTGCTAAAACCATGAGGGCACTCAGCACAAAACTCCATTGTCTTTCTCAAGTTAAAACAAAAAGGCAGTTGGGTTATTTGGAAGGTAACTGTTAAATTAAATCAAATGATGAGAAAATTATGGGAAGCTTTAAAGCATTAAGAATTATTAATAACTTCAGTGCACATACACAGCTATGCAGTCATTAAAGTGATTCACTTGGCCTTTTTTCATTAAAGCAAGTCAATGAAAAGCAGAATACTAGGCCCAAGAAACAGTTCTTGTCTCAAAAGGAATCAAGTCTTCTGATTTTAACTTACAAAACAAAGGCTTAAATATTAAGTCTGAAAAAACAGATTACTAAGAATTTCCACAGGAAAACTAAGGATATGCTTTTGTAATATACCTTTTGTATAGAATAGTCTCAGAAGGAATGACAGGCTGACACATATAAATATTACTTAACTGCAAATTAAACACACCCGATTCTTAACAAGGTATTGCAGCCAGAGACCAAAAGTGGATTTATTTACCCCAAAAATGCAAAATACCTTCAGTTTACAGCAAATTAGAGAATTTGGATGTTTAACTGACTTAAAACAACTTCTGTATTAAGAGCTAATTAAGAGCTCCTGAAGGAATGGCAGGTTATGGATTTCTTGACAGCAGATAATTTACCTTTATTAACCACAGCAATAAAACAATTGCTACAAACCACAGGAGCCTGAGGAATGCTACTGCTTCAGGAAGGGTTGAGAATGGCTCAAAACTCCCTGCCGATCAGTCCTGAAGATTCAGGACACCCTGGGGATCAATCCCAAAGGTTCAGGAGCCTCCAGAGGATCAGTTCCCAAGGCTCAGTACCCTGCAGGGAGCAGTTCCAAGTACTCAGGACCCCCGGGGGATCAATCCCGAAGGCTCAGGACCTCCGGGTACCAGCACTCCCGACCAACATCGACCACATAGGGCAGTGCCCTGCTCGGGGATGGCGGTCCCCGCCCGGCCTGCAGTCGCTGTCCGGCCGCTAGCCGTACACCCACCGCTCCTTCAGCCCGCGCCACGCCCTGAGGGCGTCTCTCGAGGCACCTCCGGAGAAAAGAGACCCCGTGAGGCGGAACGGGCAGGTTGCGGCTGGCCCATTACATAGCGCTTGGCCACAGACAGCGCAAATCGGAGAGACGACGGCGAGCCCGACCCGGCCACCCCCACCCCACCGCCGCGCGCGGAGCGGCACCACAGGGCAGCAGAACCCCGGGCGGCTCACGGGGATCTAGAGCGGGCAGCGGCGGCAGCCCTCACGCACCAGGCGTTGTGCTGGAAAAGCCGGGCGGGGTCGGTGAGGAGCCGCCTCCCGAATGGCCGCCGCTCCCCCGCCTTGCTGGGCGCCGCCATGCCGGGCCGGCCGGCGCCGGAAGCGGAAGCAGCGCCGCACGGTCCGACCCGAAGGAGGACTGCGGGCGGTAGTCACGTGGCAGGGGTGGTCAGGTGAGCCGGTCTCGCCGGATAATGCGGGGAAAGGGCCCCGAAAAGGCCTTTCGTGGAGTTTATCTCGCATTTCAGGGGGTTCTGGAATGGAGCAGGCTGGGAGAGACCACAGGGGTTCCTCTGGTCCAGCCCTCCTGTTCTAGTGGGGTCATTCCAGAGTACATGGCACAGAATCCCAGAATGGTTTGGGTGGGAAGGGACCTTAGAGACCACCCAGTGCCACCCCTGCCATGGCAGGGACACCTTCCACTGTCCCAGGCTGCTCCAAGCCCCAGTGTCCAACCTGGCCTTGGGCACTGCCAGGGACCCAGGGGCAGCCACAGCTGCTCTGGGCAACCCATGCCAGGGCCTGCCCACCCTCACAGGGAGGAATTTCTTCCCTATCCCAGCTAACTCTGCTCTTTCAAATTGAACCCATTCCGCTTTGTCCTCTTACAATGAGGCATAATGGGTTCACATTCAAATGATCTGAATGGATTGTCCAGGACTGCCTTCAGACAGTTCTGGAGTATTTCCAACAATGAAAGCTCAACAACTCTGGGCAATCTCTTCCAGTGCTTGGTCACTGCACAAGGATGAAGTTCTTTCTCTTTTCAGGTGGAACTTCCTGGGCATCAGTTTGTGCCTGTTGCCTCTTGTCCTATTGCTCAGCACCACTGAGCAGAGTCCAGCTCCATCTTCTCGGCACCCCGATATTTATTTATTTATTTGGCCTTCTGGGAAGAGGGAGGGAAGATGAAGGGGGAAGGATGGAAGTTGAGAAGGCCACCAGGATGATCAGAAGGATAGAACACCTCTTGTACAAGGAAAGACGAAGAGAGTTTGGATTGTTCACCCTGGAGATGAGAAGCTCTGGGGTGACCTAACTGTGGCCCTTTCTAGTACCTGAAGGAAGTCTCCAAAAAAGATGAAGAGAGACTATTTAACAGGGCCTGGAGTGGCAGGACACAGGGAATGGCTTCACACTGATAGGGGGCAGGGTTAGATGGGATATTGTAAGAAATTCTTCCCTGTGAGGGTGGGCAGACCCTGGCACAGGGTGCCCAGAGCAGCTGTGGCTGCCCCTGGATCCCTGGCAGTGTCCAAGGCCAGGCTGGATGGGGCTTGGAGCAATCTAGTCTAGTGAAGGTGCCCCTGCCCATGGCAGGGGTGGGACTGGATGGGCTTTAAAATCCTCTACAAACCATTCTGGGATTCTGTAATTTTGTTCATAGCATGTAAAGGGAGGCACAGGGTGACTCACCTCTTTCCAAATTTTGTGGGGCTTCTTTCTGCAACACTTGAGGGAGTCTCCATCCACCCACACTGGCTGGTGTCATCCCTGAGCTCCTGTGGGTGGCAACCAGAAGACAAAAGTGAGAGACATTGGCTTGTGAAACTGCCCAGCCCCACTCAGCACCAGCTGCTGCACCAATGGCTTTGGAGTGACGTGGTACCTGGGGAGTTTAAACTGCGCAGGGGTGTGACATGCCCGTGGTGGCACTTCCAGCAGTGCCTCTGCAGAGCAGATGGCAGCCATGCCGATGCTGCTGGGTGTGCACCCAGATATAAAGCTTTTCTGGAAATCTCATCTTGGGGCCCCTGTGTTTTGTGTATGTTCTTATATGAGGCACAAATACCCCAGAAGAGAGGGGCACTTCCCTCTCTATCCCACAGAGGCAATTCACCTGATAATCTGAAACAATTCTCCTGGGGCAGAGTTGCCAACTCCACCCATTTCCAAATACTTTGAGCTGGAGAATTCCTCTGGTAATCAAAGCTGCCTGAGTAATTTTTCCTATGCGCTGAAGAGGAGGAGAGTGGTCAGAGCTGTGACTGAGCCTTGTCCTGCTTTCACAGAGCTCAAAGGGAGCAGAGATCCCAGCAACCTTGAGAAGATCTGGACAAGTTATGCCATGGGGATCCATCCCTATTTTTCACAGTGCTGGTTAGGTATTTGGCAGGGAGGACACTTCCCTGCAGTTTATCATTAGCCAGAAATGTAAGGGTTGACTCTTTCTGTGTTCCATCTGGTAAGGGAAGAGCTTGGCTTTTTAGCCAGGAACATCTGAAACAAACTGGAAAAAGGGAAAAAGTGAGAGTCCGGACTAAATCCAGGGGCAGAAATCCCCATCATAGCATGATGCCTCTGTGGCACCTGGAGGTACAAATATAAGGTATTAGACCCTGCTGAGTCAGGGGAGGATGATTTTACTGCTGGAGGAGCCATCAGTCCCTCACCACCAGAGACTTGCTTCCATGTTTATCCCATGTGTGTGGGGAACCACTGCAATATTTTAAGGGAATCAATTGCTGTATGTTAACATCACATCCTTGTCATCTGACAAGCACCAGTACAGGCATGCAGGAGGCTTTTAACTAATCTCTTGGTTCCCAAAGATTTCTAGGTTTCCTCCAAGGAAAAAGACCTTAGATACCTAGACTTACCTTCCTCTGTCCTAAGGCTTCCAGCTTTCCTTGCTGGTCAGGTGAACCCTGCTGGCTGTGGAGCCCAAGATGGAGTTGAGGTCCTGGGTGTCACCCTTGTGCCCTAGGAAAGTGCCCAGGCAATGTTTGAGTGGAGCAGGGAGTGTGCCAGCACTCCAGGGAGATTTCAGGCTTCAGGAGTGACATCAAAAGGGCAGCTGGAGAGACTCCATCCACAGAATCCAGACTTGACACCTCCCATGGCTCTGGGATCAAGTGAGTCTCCTCTGTGACCACATCAAAGCCCAGATTATCCACAATGGTTGCACTCTTTGTAATAAGAAATTGTTGAGAAACTGCCCTGCCTGCTGGCAGTCAGCACAGAGAGACTTGCCAAAAAGAGGTGGTTGTTATTATTATTATTATTATTATTATTATTATTATTATTATTATTATTCCTCGCTGGCTAAGGGGATAGCTGGAATCTACATTGTGGATGTCAACCATGTCCCCAGGACTATGGGGGAAGGTGGAGTTAGTTACTGAGTCATGGAATGGTTGGGGTTGGAAGGGATCTTAAAGACCATCTCATTCCACTCCCTGCCATGGGCAGGGACATCTTCCACTCAACCAGGTTGCTCCAAGCCCTGCCCAACCTGGCCTTGAACCCTTCCAGAGATGGGGCAGCCACAGCTGCCCTGGGCACCCTGTGCCAGGGCCTCCCCATATGCCATCTAACCCTGCCCTCTTGACAGTGTGAAGCCGTTCCCCCTTGTCCTGTGACCCTTGTAAAAGAGTCTTTCTCCATCTTTCCTGTCAGCTTCTTCAGGAACTGCAAAGCCACAATTAGGTCACTCTGAAGCTTTGTTTCTCCAGGCTAAACAATCCCAATTCTCTCAGCAAATATATTTGAGGAAGGGGAGCCCAAAATACAACAACCTAAACTATTCTGTGATTTTGTGCTAAGGAAAATGCAGCATTTTGGCTTTTTGGTTTTAATTCCAGTTCTTTCTTCTCTTCTCCAAATCTTAAGTTTTCTGCCCAGCAAATGCTCCAGACCCTGAAGTATCCTGAAGTGCCGATGTACTCACCATCTACAGTCATGTCCTTCAGGACCTCCTGGAGACTCTGTTATGGAAAATGGATTTCCATTGAGAATGTTCGGACTTCAGCACTCCAACTGACCTGCTTCTCTAGAATGAATGGGGAGATGTGTTTAATTTCAGAAAATTCCCTAGACACATAGAAAACCCCATTCTGGGTTTTGAATCAGAAAAAATGCACCTTTTGTCATCTTCTGTCTGTATTGGAAGTGCTTTGCTCATTTTTGGGGTATATTAACAGAAAACAGTTTACAAAAGGAGTTGATGGGGTCCAAGGAAAGAGCACTTCAGCGCTTCCGGGAATTAAAGTAGCAGTAAAAAGAATTCTGGCCTTAAGTGTTGCTGTAGGAGCTGTGTCAGTGGGATGGGTTTCAGGGTGTCCTTACTCCCTGGAAACCTCCGTGGGGCAAATGTCCCTATCCAGTGTGGGAGATGATCTCAGTAGCCCAGAAGGTGGAAAGCTTGGACTGAACACGTTCAGACACCACCATCTAGTGGTGCCGGGCTCCAACAGCCTCCATGTAGCCCGGAATCGGCACGTTCCGCGGAGTTGGATCTATTACAGCCCCCAAATGGCTTCTCCCAGGGAGCTGAGAGCAACCACAAAGTTCACGCCCTGGCCCAGGAGGGACCTCCGGCTGCCCCCTCTCCTCTACTCCGGCCGGCACAGCAACACTGCCTTGATTTTGGGGGAAAAAGTCACTCCAGACTTCCAACAGCCGCTCCTTGTGGTCATGGGCTTGGATCCTGCAAATAGCCATGCCCTCTGGCATTAAGGGGCAGTGGACTAGGATAAACTGGGGTCTTTCCTCATCCCACAGCTCCATGGGAAAGGGAAATCTCCCGCCTGAATAGCATATGTGGAATCGTTGGGGTTTCTCCAGTGGAAGCAGCCCCAGGCAGCCTGAGGGCAGCTCATCATGCTTCTTCATGTTGCAGCCAGGCTCTGCCTTTGCCTTTGTCTTTCCCTGAGCCCACTGGCAGACAAAATGCTCAGCCTGGAGCCAAACCAACCTGGGCCTACCTCCACTGTAGCCCAGATTCCACTTGGGTGCTGTAACCACCCACTGAGCCCCTGCCTGGCACAGCTGGTGACACTGAACACTGCCCAGGGTGCCTGAATATAGTGTGGGTTGGGAGCACCTGGTAGCATGGGACGTGTGTGGGGTGTCAAAGACCCAAGCAAATAGGATGTGGTGTGCTGGGGTTCACTCCACTAGCAAGGGAGTGAGGTGCTGCCAGTACCATAGTCTGCAGTGACTTTCGCCCACCTTGTGCCCCCCAACTTGTTATTGACCCTGAGGAAGGAACCAGTAACAGAGCAGAGACCCCCATGGGGAGCCCACAGCCCTGTTTTCCCTGTTCTGCCATCTGTCAACCCATCTCATCTCAAACCAGCTCCCCTAGTTGTGCTCGGGTGTCAGGGGCTGCCCTCAGGGCAGAAACCTGGGCATAGGCTGGGGACCACAGTGATAATAGTCTGAGTGGTGTTTGGTTTTTTTTCCCTGTTTTTTTTTTTTTTTTTTTTTTTTTTTTTTTTTTTTTTTTTTGTTATTATTTTTATTTTTGTGATGTGAATCACTGGCACTCTGGTGTTTCCCATCCATCCCTGGCCCCCCTCCAGGGCTCAGCCCCAGAGCCCACCCAGCACCAACTGCTGCCCCTGCTCCCACACTGCTGGGACAGGCCAGCCAGGGAACAGGGACACAGGGTCACCACCAGCTCAGCCAACACACTGCCGGGGACGTTGGGAGGACAGACAACCTCAGGATGGGAACAAGGTCACTGTTGCTTTTTGAGGCAATTGAGGGGAATTGAGCCATGTGCTCTGGCAGGGCAGGGACCAGGCAGCAACACTGTTCCAGCCCAGCACTGCCTCTGGGACAGCTCTTTGTTTTCCTCCACACAGGAGGACACACAGCTCCAGGCAGCAGGACATAGCCTGACCCCTGCCTGCTCTTCTGGAACCCTGAGCCACACAGAAGTCCAGGGATGGTGCAGTTACACAGTTCAAAAAACACAGTAAGGGGAGAGAGGTGGCCAGGCTCAAGGGATATCAGGTGTCATGACCATCCTGAAGCAGCTGCTTGCACATCCATGTGTGCTGTGGCATGGGGACAGTGGAGGCAGACAGGAGGAACTCAGCACCATCCCAGGGGCTGAGCCAGGTTGCAGCTGGTAGCAGCACAGCTAATCCTACATTGAATTGGCAGGTGGTATAGACTGAATGCATTGGAGGGAGCGAGGGAGGGCAATGTTATGTGGGGCACAGCTTTTTACCACCCTGGGTCACAGCAGCACCCGTGACATATGGTTGCAAGAAGAAAAGAGCTGCTGGGCTGCTCCAACAGTGTCCTGAACCTCCAAAGCCAGTGATGGCTCCTGCCTGCTGGCAGCTGCCCTGTGCTGAAGGAGAAGGTCCCTGTGCCCAGAGGGACCAAGGCCAGTGCAGAAGGGGACTCCGAGCGGGCAGAGCTTCACCAGCACAGGCTGTGGAGGAGAGCACAGCTCAGCATGTGGTTCAAGCAGCTGCTCCTGAAATTCCGATGAGAAGCAAAGAGTTCACAGACTGACAGAGATCATCCCATTTCTCTGTGTTCAGTGTATGGGGGGCCGGTGGCTTTGCGAGCGACCCGCTGAGGTAAGGACTGAAGTTTGCCATGGAAAGCACGTCCCTGCAGTTACAGTGGGGTGACAGACAATATGGGTTGGAGGCAGTCAGGGACTTGTTAAATCACATGCAGTCATTCACACAGGCAGACACAAACAAGCTCTTCTGTAAACTGGGTTCCAGGAGATCCCACGGATCATCAGCTGATCCCATGGCCAGTGCTGGATGTGGCATCCTTACATGTTCCCACGGTACGTAATATTGGTGAAGGTAGATGTGGCCTCTTTATATAAAGGGTTATGGGTCTGGAGGAAGAAGGAAGATGAAAAAGAGCATCATCACTTTGTGCTTGGCATCCTCATTTGTTCTACTTAACATCTGGGGTAACTGAGGCACTGTCTCAGCATGGAGTGGTGGATCCCTGTCTCCACTCAAGGCTTTGGATGAGCAGCTTAATGGCTCCCCATAAGGTTTCATGGGGCAGAATAGGGAAAAGCTGCTGTGGAGGAAAGGAAAAGCAGCAGGAGCTCAGGAAGAGAGAGACCTCTTGAAAGAGCATCCCATCCCATCCCATCCCATCCCATCCCATCCCATCCCATCCCATCCCATCCCATCCCATCCCATCCCATCCCTTTGTAGGGGGTTAGGAGATGGAGGAGGGGTGGGGGACATGTACCAGTGCTGTCCCAGCCCCCTCCCTTGTGCCTGGGGTTCCTCAGTGCTTTCCAGCATCCTGTAGCAGGAGGGACCTTCTGTCTCACTCATGGGATGGAAACACTGCTGTGAGCAGTGAGTAAGGGGGTCATGCTGCTGACAGGTGCTTTGGATATGCTGGAGGGGGAAAAATAATCTAGGACATCTCCTATCACCTGTGCACAGCCCCTGGGACCACAGCAGGCTCAGGGAAGGGCTGTCCCGGCTGGCAGTGTCACCTTGAGTCCTGCCTGGGACACTGTCCCAGGCTTTAGAGAGGAATGGGACAAGCTGGCCCTTAAGGACCATGTCATGGGACAACAGACAGCAACTGAGCTCTCATGCCAGGAGCACTGGGATTTGGATCCCTCAAGGCAGAGGCTATGGGGTTTTGGGGCTCCTGCCCAGCACACCCAATCCACTGCCCCTCACCGTGTCCCACTTGGCTCTGGCCTTCTCTTCCTCGAAATGGGCAAACTCACGGCGATCATGGATGGTGATGAGGAGCTTCCATATGAGCAGGGCAGTGAGGCCGATGAGCAGGATGGCACCTGTCACTGAGAGCAGGACCACCAGGATGTCTGGCCCCTTTGGACAATCTGGAGCAGAGAGGAGGGCAGGGTTGAGGGGAGCTCAGCAGCCCCAGGGCAACTTAAAGCAGCTCTGGGGCTACCTGGCCATGGGTATGTGGAGCTCCTTTAGTCTCAGGAGGGCATCATCCTCCTCTGCCAGCAAGCAGGAGCCTCTACCCTGAGCACAGCATGCTCTGTGAAGGAGGATCCCATCCATGGGGTGCCTGTGCCAAAATACTTGAGTACCTATCTGTAGGGTGGGGGTCTGCAGCCAAGCCTGGAGCTAGATCAGGGGCATCACAGGTCCCACACACAGTGGGGGATGACATCGGAGACCAAGTCCTTGTGCTTGTGAAGTTCGCCCCAAACCACCAGCCCACTGACACCCCACCCCAGCCTCTGGCCACGTGTCAACACTGAATTGGCAAATGGGGGCAGGGAGATCCAGTGTGAGCCTCCGCTGCTCCTGCTCCCTCTGCACACTGACCCGGGCCATGTGGCCACCCCAGCCTTCACCCTGCCTCTCCTCTCCCATCTGGCTGTGGGGCTGGGAAGTGTGGGCTGTACCCTGCCAATGGCAGACAGCTGCAGTGAGAGCTGGTGGTTGCCTTCACGGCCCTGCTTCTGAAGGATCTGCAGTCACACAGTCCCAGGCTCAGCTGAGGTCAGTGGAGACCTCAGAGCTGCTGATGGGAGCCTCCTCTAATCTGCTTCCCAAGAAAAATCACTCCCACAAAGTCAAACACAGGATCAGAGCGGTGGGAAGTTTGAACCCCCATCCTTGGCCTCAGTGAGGGGATGAAATAACTTAGGAAATGTGATACCTGAGAGGCAGGAAATCATGGCCTGCTGGCACTGAGCAGGGGACAAAGAAGTTCTTTAATCCCTCTCAGCCCCTAGCTGTGGTGCCCCATGAGCCTGGCTGGAGTGGGAGATACAAAGGGAATTCAACATCCCCTTGTTCTGCACAGAAACCCAGCATGGTACATTCTGCAGTCCCTGGCCTAAGCATGGCAGCTGGGTCTTACCAGGCTCCTCAATGACATAGAGGATGGACTTGCCACTGGAGTCCTCGTAGTACTGGAACCTCATCACACAGTCATTCTCATCCTTATAGGTGCAGTTCACGGCATCCTTGCCCCTGTCACCTGCCAGAAGGAGAGGCTCAGAGTCCCCATGCTGAGGGGTGCACACACAGAGGGAAATCATGTGGCACACACAGCCCCCTGGATTACCACGTATTAGGACAGGGGTTGGGTCTCCTCTTACTCAGTTCCTGCACTGTCTCAATCTTGTCACGGCACATACGGCTGCAGGACTGCTGCTCCACTAGCTTTCCCCGCTCAAACTTCTTGCACTCCACGCAATCCCTGTGGAAGAGGAGGGAGGTACTGTGAGCTTTTCCATGCTCTCCTCAGGGAACTGTCACACCTTTCAGTTTCAGGTTGTGGAAATCACAGCAGTCCCAACCCTACTGGGTTGCAGATGGTGAGAGCTCCTGCCACCAGTGCTGCCAGCTCCATGATGGGATATGACCCTTCTCAGCGCTCTGCCAGCTCCCCAGTGGAATATGACCTATCCCAGCTCCCTGCCAGCCCACAATGTGGTATGACCTGTCCCAGCCCTCTGCTCTTTCTCACTTTTTGATGGTGCAGGCGTCCGGGCAGGTGGGGCACTTCTCGCAGGTGTCTCCGTAGGAGCCGGGCTGGGTGCACTCGCAACGGCCGCACACACAGGAGCCATGGCCGCTGCACACCAGCCCATTGCTGGACATGCAGGTGTCAGTGCGCGTGGTGCAGTTGCAGTAGTCTCCTGTCCAGTCTGAGTTGCACAGACAATCCCCACAGCTGCACTGCCCGTGGCCTGGGGACAACCAAAAGGCATCAGAGCTCTAAGTGTCTCCCAGAGCCTGTTAGCAATTCCCCATATGGATGCCTATGACCCAGAGTGGCAGCTCACCCTCTGTGGGCACTGCAAGGCAGACTGGCCACCTAGGACAACTCCTTTGCACTGTTCTTGGAGTGGGACACAGAGAAGCTCACACCAAACCCAGACCTTCACCATGTTCCAAACACTCCTCTTATCCCACCCAAGCAAGATCAAACTCCCACATTTCAGGCTGAGCTGCCCCAGCTCCAGCAGCAGCAACTGGAGATGCTCCATCAGATCTGTCTCTGAGCAAGTCAAGTTCTTTCTGTGGCTTTGAATTTCAGATTGAGTCAGGACATCTGGTCAAAGCCCCTAAGTCTGACTCCTTTCTCAGGCCTGGACCAGACAGGGAAAGCTGACTGCTGGGAAAAGCCCAACACACGCTCACTGAGACTGGTTTAGTCAGACAGACAGACAGGCATGCTCAAATCCTGCCAAACCCTGGAGCTATTTGGATTGTGGTTTATTTCAGCTCAAAGACGAGACACAGCAAGTGGTGGAAACACTGTGGAGCTGCAGGCGCTGACCTGTCCTAAGCCCTGAGCACAGTGGGACACTTTGGGAATGCTGCTCCCAGCAGAGGATCGGCTGGGCACCGTCCTGGCCATGCCTTTGGAGGCACTGGCATGTGAAATGAATGTATAACCCCATTAATGAGGAACTAGGGCTGAGTCACAGGAAAATAGTGCCAGGCTGGGTGACAAGGCATGGAAACAGATGAGTAGGCTGGGGAGAAGTGGCTCAACGGGGTCAGAGAGTTCAAGTTAATTAACAGCCCACCCTGGCCAGGGGCAGCTCTTCATCATTGCCCTTCACCCATCCTGGGGATCTGCAGCCCTTGTTCAAACCGGAACAGGCTCCATGAGGACACTGACTACTCAGGGTGGGGGAAACCCAGCGTCTCCACCTCGTTATCAGCAGTCTGTTAAGATAAAGGATCAATCTGAGCAGCATAGAGGCAGTGTGAGTCATGGAGTTGGCCTGAGGGGCAGGTGGGATCAATCTGGAGACCTCAGGGAGCAAGAATTGAATGTCATCTGGCCCCAGGTTTCACCTCATCCAGACTGGGCTCCAGTGGAGTGGAATCAGCTTTGGCCACTGATGTTTTCCTGGGGATTTTTGGGATTTCAGCAGGTAAGTGGTGGCTTTTTTGGCACTCTGTTAGCAGCTACCTATTCTGGGCTTACAGAGGGAGGCTGGGGTTAGGAATGGCAGTGGCTACCCCTCTCCCATTCCCCACTTAAATCAGTTTTGGGGTGCTCTGCTCCTGGAGAGGACGTGCCAGTTTCATGCCTCATTCCTACGCACTCACCTCTCTCATATCCCTTAAATACATGAGATGGGCAGAGCATTGCAATTCACTCAGACCTTCAGTGGTTACTGGAGATGTGGTTGGAAGGAAACTTAAATGAAGGTTCCTGGTGGGTAAGAGGCCCTGGCCTATCAGGACATTTGGAACTGCTGTTGGGATGGGGTTTCTGCAAGAGGGCTTCTTCCCTGGGAGGGGAACCAGAGAACCCAAGGAACTGGTACTCTCTTTCCAGTACTGAGAGCAGCTGGAGAGGGGAAGTCTGGGAGCATGTGGCAGAGATGAATATTCAGGAGGGGAGACGCTGTAAGGCCAGCAAGGAGGGAGGATTTACTTCCCCAACACTTTTGTCAATAGGAAGTCTTCCAGAACTGGGTGGAGGATAAAACCCACCTCTCCCCACCCCTCCCCCTCCACCCTGGGGTTTCCTCCTGCAGAGCAGTACTTCTGATGTGTTTGAGCTGTATGGTTCAAGCAAGGTCCCTGCCCTGTACACCCCAGAGCTGCTTCGCTTGGTCCCCACCAGCCCCACCAGGCCTCCTTTTTAACCTTCTAGCCCATCCCCACTCCAGCTCTCAGGCACAGGAGGTGATATCAGTGGCCAAAAAGGTAATAATTTCCCTTGCATCAGTTCAGACCAGGGCTAGTGCAGGGATGGCTGAACAAGTCAGAGGTGGGGACAACTCACAAGACAAGCCCAAAAATGACTGGTGTCTCCCTTGCCCATGATCTCAGGTGGCCTAAACAGCCCTAAGCTGCCTCCCTGCCAAGCCCAGCACTCACCTGAGCACATCTGGCCCTTGAAGCGAACACAGGAAAAGTCGTCACACTCGCAGTACTTGCCCGTCACCTTCCCAAAGTCGCTGCTGTGGCACACGCACTGCCCGCAGATGCACTCGCCACGCTGGCTGCACAGGGGCTGGCCTGGCCGGGGGCTGCAGTTGTCCTGCTGTGAGGGGTTGTATTCCTCCTCCGAGCACTCGCAGTGTGAGCCCAGGCGCCCAGGGTTGCAGCGGCACACGCCGCACTCCAGCGTGCCATTGCCATGGCTGCAGGATGGGCTGTTGGCCTCGGCGTGGCTCTCACAGGAGCACTTGCAGTCGAAGTTCACCACCACTGTCAGGCTGTCCTTGAAGCCCACAGGTTTGATGGTGAAGGATTTCTGCTGCTCCTGGGGGCAGCCCCGCACTTTGGCCTCGATGCTGAAGCTCACCTGGAGGGCAAAGGTGTGTGTCTGGATGTCAGTACCTGCTCCAGTCCATGCCCCAACTTAAGGAGGTCAAAAATGGGAGCCACCAGGTCTCTTTGGGCTCATCAAAGCTGTTCCAGCACAATGTGGGCTAGATAATGTGCTTGCCACAGTAACCAGGCAAATTTTAGGTTCGATATTAGGAAAAATTCCTTCACTGAGAGGTTTGTCAGGCTCTGGCACAGGCTGCCCAGGGAAGAAGTAGAATCACTGTCCCCAGAAGTGTTCAAAAAACCTGCAGATATGGTGCTTAGGGACATGGTTTAGTGGTGGACCTGTCAGAGATCAGTTAGTGGTTGGGCTTGATGGTCTTAGAGGGCTTTTCCAACCCAAATGATTCCAGGTTCCCATGCCCTGTGGGCAGCAGCCCAGGTTGAGCTAGAGAGATCACAAGAGTTTTGCATCCAGCAGATTCAAAAAAACATTCTCCTCCTTGCACCCACCCTGCTGGACCTCTCTCTCTAGTGCTGAGATTCCAGGGTCCGTGTCACCTGGGAGGTCATGGGACAAGCAGATGGTGCTGGTGCAGAGCAACAGATGGCCTGGCAGTGCTGCTATGTAGAGGGGTGAAAAGCCAAGCCCATGAGTGGGATCCTCACCGTGTCCCCGATCTTGAGCCCCATGCATGACTTGAGCCCAGGGATGACCTCGTCGTTGAGGCAGGTGGCATTGAAGGTCAGGGACAGCTCTTCAGGGAGGTCACGCACCTCCAGCTCCACTTTGGAGCGGATTTTCTAGGGAAGGAGAGAGGACTGATGAAGACACAGCACAGGCTGGGCAGGGCTTAGCCCTGGTGGAGTCCTCCCCTGCCCCCAGCACCACAGTGATACTCCCATGCACATGGGAAAGGAGCCAAGTGCCCCAAGTCTTTCTCAAGCCTCAGCCATGTCATTGTCTACAGGGAAACGTTTTCAAGGCAGGAAAGGACAGGTGGTGAACACGGTGATCTCCTGCCCCCAGGGTGCCTGCACACATGGGTGTAAGCAGATGCTCACAGCTGTTCTAAGGAGGATGCTTAGGACTGGGGGAGCTGACAAATCTGTGGGTTGTTGGCAGTGGGAAGCAGTGGCTCTTTTGTTAGGGAGAGTGCTGTTGTGGGGCCATCACACTGCACACTCACCCCATAGGAGTCCACTATGAGCTGCAGGACGTTGCTGGAGTCTCTGGACAAGGTGCCCACAGTTGTGCCTGGGATCAGCTCACTGTAGTTCTGTAGGAATATCATAAGCAGGTTCTGTTTGTGATGGGTAAATGTGCCATGGCTGGGCAAAACCCTGTCCAGGAACATGGGAGTTTTGATAGGACAGAGCACCAAGCCATGTACAGCTACCCATGGCCCACCAGCCCCCCAGGAGGGTGGCTTTAGAGCTGGTACCTGGTAGAGGCCAACAACCATATCTGTCACAGCAAAGATCAAGTTGATGTTCTTCTGTGAGAGTTTCTCAGTCATCAGGCCCAGAGAAGGATAGTCCTGGGGAAGAGGAGAGCTATAGCCTAGGAACATGTACACCCCCCCACCTTGATCCCCATCATGCTCTCTAACCATGGCTGAAACACCTTTCCCATCCCATGGGGACCCAACGGGTGCTCTGGGCTCCACAACCCCATGCCTGGGTCAGGCTTTACCAGTGTGGTGGTGGCAGAGTAGAAATTATCCTTGTCGATGTGGCACTGGGCATCATTGGGCTGCACGATGCCAGCCAGCCGCCCGTCCAGTGCAATGTGGGTCTTCGCGTCCGTGGTGAAGACGAGCAGATGGGAAGCATCATTCCTCCAGCCAATTTTTTCCTGCAGTGAAAGGCAGCTCCCAGTCATGTGTTAGCACATGCTGAGGGCAGTCCCATGTGCCAGCACCCCACTGTTGCCTTTGTGCCAGGGGGTCATGGCTTGGTCATAAAAACCAACCTCTGCACAGGGAACCAAAGCAATTGCTCCTTCAGGGAAGTGCTGTGGGAGTGTGGGGTCTGGAAGGTGGGCATGGGCTGCTTGTAGGTGGAAGATGAATTTTAATTGGTTAGAGTGTTAATCAAGGTGGCTAATGACTCAGGGATGCAAGATCTCCAGCCCAAGGTGAAGGTACAGGAGGTGTTGTCCCTTCTGGACTGGTCACTACAGGGCTGACATGGGATTGCTCCCGAGAACCTGCTCCGCTCCTCTCCACTACCATAATCCCATGAGAGTCCTGCTCTTCCCTTGACTATTGGACTGGAAATGTCCCACTTGAATGTTTACCCTCGCCAGAAATCAGTCATACAACAACTCAGCAAGGCTTATGATCATGTCCTGGAGGGATTGATTGGTCCCTGCCAACCCACCTGGCCCAGCCTGGTGACCCTGTCCTGACCCCAGCCAGGCCTTCCTGCCCCTTACATCGCACACGGTGGCCTGGATGATGGCATCGAAGCCACCCTCTGGTGCATCGCGGTTCCGGGAGACGCTCTGCTTCTGCACCTCCTCGTTGAAGCGAGTCACCTCATCCGTGAGTGACAAGACGTGTTTGTACCCAAACATGGGCAGACAGGTTTCCCCAATCCTGTGGGAGGAGAGGACTCAGGGCACAGGGCTCATCAGGCTCTTCCTGCTCCCATTCCTGCCCTACAGCCATCCCACATCCCATGGTCTTGCCAAGGATGTGCTGGAGAGACCCAACGCTCTCCCAAGAGCCTGAGGCTGGTGAAGGACCTTTTAAATAAAATTAATGTTGAAGGGATGCTGGGCTCAGGTCAGCTCCCAGCCTCAGTTCTGCTGGGATTTTTAGGAGTCATTTTCTTCCAGCCTCAACTTTTCTTTTGAAAACATGATGCAAATTTTTTCCCTCAAGAGCTTGATAATGATATTTCTAATTTAGACCTGCTCCTCCTCCCTGTGCCAGCAGAACACAGATTGCACCAAGGTTTAAACCCTGTCCAGAATCAGGCACCCACTTTCTCCACTCCCCTCTTTTTCTCTCAGGCTCAAGTTCACTCCTCTGCCCACCCCCCTCCTAGTAGCACAGGGGAACAGAAAATGGGGGATGAATTCAGTTCCTAACACCTCTGCCATTCCTTCCTCCTGATGCTCTTTCCCTCTTCCAGCCTGTTGTCCTTCCCGTGGGAGACAAGCTTTTAGGAACCTCTCAAACATAGGTCCTTTCGATGGGCTGCAGTTCTTCACCAGCTGATGTGGATTTCCAGCCACATTGCAGTGGTGTCCCATCAACTTCTGGCCCTTACAGGATTCCCTCAACCTGGACTTACTCATAGCAAGGGTTCTTGATGGCTTCTGGAGGAGATATGTACATGTAGGGTGAAATGGGTTTGTCCACAAAGGCCCCAAAGCCGATGCGTAGGTTGCTGGTGAGCTTACGCATCTCACTGGCCAGTTTTGTGCCCAGGTTCTGGATGTTCCTCAGATCATCCTTCATTGAGTTAGACAGGTCCATGAGGTAGTAGATGTCCACAGGGTAATCTTCCACTTGACGCACTTGGACATGAAAGACTTGGGAGTCATCTGCAAAGTGACAGGGCAGTAGAGTGAGATGTCATCTCCTGGAAGGGGGAGGGTGGCTCACCACAGGGGGGGTCAGCAGGAACCCAAGGGGATGGTTAAAGCTTCTAAGAGGAGAACATTACCTTTAGACAGAGGGGCAAACCCCTTAGTCAGGTGCTTGCACAGGAGATGTGCTGTGCACCCCTTGGAAGTGTCCAAGGCCAGGTTGGATTGAACTTGGAGGAACCTGGTCTAGTGGAAAGTGTCCCTGTCCATGGCAGGGAGTGGGACAGCATTGTCTTCAAGGTCCCTTCCAACCCCAAAACCATTCTAGAATTCTATGGCAGATGGGGGTTATGTCTCCTGTTCTCCTAAACTCTCAGTGCTGGAACATGAGCAGATCTTCTTGTCCAGGGTTGACCTCTCAAGATATCCTATAGGAACAGCTGGATGGAATGAGGGAAACCCCCAGTGTGCCCAGTGTGTGGGCAGCAGGTCTTAAAGGGATCACAAGGCAGGCTGCAAGGCTTCTTCGGACTTCTCTGAGCTTCCAAGGACTCTCACCATTTTCTGCACCCTCCCCCATCCCAGTTCCTTTCCTCTCCTCTTGGCTCTCCCAGCCCCTTCTGAGAAAATTTTGGTGAAACATTTTCCATTGAAACAAAAACCTCCTTAGAAAGAACCTTCTGGGAAACATCCCAGTTTTGATTACTTTTGCACATTAAAAAAAAAAAAAAAAGCTGAAAACACTTAAGGTTGACCTTTTCTTTCTTCCTTTTTAAGAGACACAGGTCCTTTTTCTGATCTTTGAAATGGTTTCTTTGAAACATAACCCAGGGCACAGCTACAGCCTTGTCGGAGCACCTCACATGTTGAGAAAAAAAGGCCTTAACTGAGCTTAAATTATTATTCTTTTCACATTTCGGTCTAAATCTGCACACCACGTTCTTTCACGATGAAGAAAGTTTCAACATTTATGACAGCCCAAAAAGCTCCATCCCCTCTCCAGTTGTGATGGGAACCCACCATGGAGCCAGGGGTTCCATTTTTGTGCTTAGCTGCTGTTTGTCCTCACTGAGCAGAAACCATGAGGATTCTGAGCTTGTGGGACATGAGCTGTGACCTGTCCTGCTTGCATCCTTCATGATTTGGTCTTGGTTCATGAGTCAAGGCAGATGACTTATGCCAAACCTTCTTGGTTTGGCAAAGATGGTATCAAGCTGGGGGTCTCTCCTCTTTATTCCAAGGAACAGGGATTTACAGCCCTCAGAGCAGCATACTCACCTGCCTCCTGACAGCAACTTTCAGAGCTAAAGAGAACAAGGGCCACTTCAAAGCTCCATGTCCTGATTGTGTGGGGATTCCTCTGCCTGCTATCCTTCCAATGGGGCAGGACTCCTCCTGCCCATGCCCAGGGATGTGCACAGAGGCCGTGTGCCCGATAGCTTTGCCTCCTGCCTGGCATCTTGAAACTCCTGGATGCTGGCAAAGGACCAGAGCAGTTAATTGGCTCCAGCCTGCCTGGCTGAGCAGAGCCTGGGATATTACAAGGATCTGGTGGCAGCCCAACCCTCATAGCTGCTCCGCAGCTTGTTAGATATGAGCTGACTTGCACCCAGGCATTCTGAGCACAGCAGCAGTGCCTCAGGTCTGAATGGCTTTATAAAATACCCCATGTGTTGTTGAAGTTGCATCCTATCCTGCCCCTCAAATACCTCAGGACTGAGGCAAGAGAAGGAACACAATGATCAGAGAACTCAACTGCCCACCAGAGATGTTCTGGAGGATTCTGTGCTGCCGGCAGTCTGGCCTTGACCCTGAAGGACACAAGACCACCTTGGCCAGTGAGGCAGAGTGATGGCTCTGAGCCCTTTGGGTTATTTCCACTGCATCTCCCCCTTCCTACAGCAGTCTGGGGGTTCTTACCTGGCCGCAGGTTCAGCTGTATTCTCTGGGGGCTCATCTGGGTGGTGGTGGACCCCCCTGAGCCCTTGTTGCTGAGGGGCCGGTCCTCCAGGATGGTGACGCTGCTGCTGGGGGACTCGATGTGGTCCTGCCCGCAGCCGTTGTGCAGGAGGTTGGCATGAAGGTCACAGCGAGGGGCTGAGTGCGCCCAGACCTGCGGGGGAGGGACATGGTCAGGAGCCTCCCAGGACTATGCTGGGAGAAGGAGAAAGGCCCCCTCCTTTTCCCTGGAGAGGCCCTGCTTTATCACACCTAACTCCAGAATAGGATCAAAGGCTTCTTGGGGCACGCGGTCTCTTGCCTGAGGAAGGCAGCAGACAGAGGGGATTTGGGATCAGCAACTCCTGCTGGAGCAACTCCTGCAGAAGCCCATCAGCCCTTGCCAAGGAATGATGGATAACACATCCCTGCCAACCTCCTCCTGACTCCTGGCAGCTGGAGCCTTAGGTTTGGGTTTTGGCAGAGCTAAAAGGAAATCCTGTCTCTCTGGGATGGCTAGAGGAGGGTGCGGCAGGATATGAACATGGCAAGCCGGGTAGAGGCAGTGTGGGACTTTTAAAATTATTTATTACTTTGACAAAAGACAAATCACCTTTTCCCCCATTTTTCCAACGTGGGCCCTTAGAAATCCTGCCATGAGCAAGGAGTGTGTCCACTGTGGGTGAGCTCATTGCACAGAGCAGTGTTCAGTTCCTGTCTGGAAGTGGATCAGACTTATCTCCAGCTCTCCAGCTTCCTGATGGATGGAGCCGACTAGGGAAAGGAGCACCAAAAAAGGAGTGAAAGAGTGCAAAGGCACTGGGGCTGCAGGAAAGCCTTGAAGAGCCTGTCAGGGGTAGGAAGCACAAAGTGTGAAGTCATGGTGAGCTCCAGCCTTGTCCCTCCTTTCCTAGAAAGCTTCTGGCTTCTCATCCTAATCACAGAACATTCAGGAGGGTTCCTATTCCTTTGGTTGCTTATGAAGACAAACATGGGAGGAATATCTCTCCCAGCCCAACACTGCTGTGATCTGCTGCCTCATGTTCCTGCTCAGGAAGCACTCACCCTCCCCTCCAAAGGGATTCTTTATCTCCCTCCCTCAGCCCAAATCTTTCTATATTAGAGTCCTCCAGCAGAGGACCACCACAGCCTCTTCCTGCAGCAAAAGGAGGTGGCACAAGTCCTGGTGGGGCTGGTTCAGTGCCCTCCCTGCTCCTGGGATGATGGAATCCAGTGCTGAGCCTTCCAGTGCTAGAGAAGTTAGAGAAGTTGCCATACAGGATATCAACTGCCCTGAACTGGGTTAAGGCTGGTTGAACCCAGGGATGAATTTGTATGTTTTATGCAAATAAGTAGAAAAACACAAATGGTGTCAGGAGGCCCTGGCTGGCCCACGGCCCTCTGGAAACTGTGGCCAAGCGATAGACAAAAAATTCATCAGCAGGCGTGTTCCTACCCTGCCCCCACCTAGACAGTGTCCTGACAGAGAGGAGGACGAGTCCTTCCTCCAAATTAGCTCCCTCACACTCACCCACCCATAATCTTACTCCACAGGGCTCCCTGCTGTGGGAAAAGGTGACTGGTTCACTCCAGATCCCATCAATCATCAGGTACATTCTAGTCAAGGGAAATCACTGGAAAACTATGTGGGTGAAAAGCATGCTGGGCAGGTGGATTTTAACCATGGTGCTCAGTGATACCTGGAGATCCTAGGGAGCTCCCAGGATCTCAGAGGCCTCATGGCACCTTATGGCATTAGCAGCATCATTTCTCCTGTGAGATTTCCACGAAGAAACTATTTAACCCCAGGGCTGCATCCTTCCCCTTTCTTTGAAGCCCTAAATATAGTGACTGACTCCAGACTTAGAGGAGCCTCTCCAACAACAAAAGCTACCGCAAAAGTGGGACCTTTGGCTACAAGGCCCTGGCAGCCCCCAGTCTGTTTTTGATCCCCAGCTTTGCCACTTTGCTGACTCAACAGCTGGGGCACAGCCCCTAGTTAGGAGTGACCTGGAGGCAACCCAAGCTTGCTGGTGACAAACTCACAGCACAGGAATTTCATCCATGAGAAACCCATTCCCTGTCAGCACAGTCCTGATGGCATCAGCTCCCTACACGGAGATGTAGGGAGACGTGTGCACCTTCTCTATCCCAGCCATCCCACAGCCCTTCCCAGAGATGCTTGCCAGCTCTCCCTGCCCTCTGTCTCACTGCAGAGCAGACAACTGCTCATGCTCCCTTCAGAATGGGAAACCTGATTCTTTTATCCCAGTCACTGCCTCCAGGGCTGATTAATGAGGGCAGAGTCAGGCAGGGCTCTGGCAGAGCCAGTTCCATCCCTGAGCCCCCAGGGCAGCAGCCTGTGGGAACTGTGTATTCCCCAGGACATATCTGTTTTCATCTCGGACACAACCACATGCAGCATCAGCGTCTCTTCAGGACAGCTCTTGGGAGTGCTTAGAGCACAGATACCGCCACAAATTAAGCTAAAAACTTCCAGCAGCTTCTCTGAAATCTATATCTGGTCCAGTCTAGCCTCCAAGAGACCCAGAGTGGGTGACATTTTGTGTGGGTGAGACCCTGAAGGATCTGTCACAATAATCTCCAAAGGGATTTTAGAGATAACATCTCAGTGTTACAGCTTGGCTGGCTTTTTCCAAAAAGGCAGATGTGGACATCTATTTGTTGGTAAGAGCGGTCAAGGTTTCTGGAAAATAAATAAAACTCAACTCTGCTCTGCATCAATGCTCGGGGGGGGGGGGGAGGGGGGGTCAGCGATCACAAGAAACCACAATGAAATCCTTCTCCAAACCAAAATCAGGAGGGAGCAGGAGAAAATCATCACCCCAGGCTCCTTGGGAAGGCAGTGTGAGTGGAAAAGGCCTGTAGTGGGAGCAGAAGGAGAACAAATATGGGCACTATCCCTTTAAAAATGAGGGGGGGGGGGTGCAGTATCAGAACCCTCCCCCACCCCAGGGAAATGAAACAAACCCACAGAAAAAAAACCTCATTTGCTAAATTAAGACATCGTGGTCCAGATGTTGGAGGCAGAGTTGCTGAGCAGAGTGCACAGCCCAGCTCTCCAGGGGCTGGGTCTAGCAGCAGGATGGCTGCCTCACTCTTGTGTCTGCCCGGGAGCACAGCTCAGAGCAGCACTGGAAATATTTCCTTTTTTGGAAACCTTTGCTGATCTGGAGGAAAAAAAACCCATCACGGCTCCCTCTGCATCGTCAAGTCACCAGTGCAGCCCAGGATCAGCAGCTGGGAAGGAAGAGCCCAGCCCAGCTACCATTCCCCCTCAGAGGGGAATGGTACCATTCCCTCCCTCAGAGGGGGGAATGGAGAGGGAAGCCAGGCCCCTTATCAAGCTGCGTGTTTCAGCCGCTCCTTGCGGGAGATAAGATGGGCACAAACATCTTTATTCACACCACATGCCAAGCGTCAGATCTGTTGGGCACAGCAAGCCAGAGGCCTACCCTCCCGATATGCATTGATCCCAAAGCATTAGACAATTGCTGGCATGATCCAGCAGCGTTTTCCAGCTTGGATCACTTTTCCCAGGTCTTTTCCAAGTCCCAGAGGGCATTAGGGGCACAGTTGCAGCTGATAGAAGTGGGTCTTCAAGGATAGAGAAGGAGAAAACAAGGAAAGCCTTGAGGGTTTCATCAGCTTGCCCCATCCCCATCACCTCCCTTGGCTCTGCCCTGGGGCTCCTCTCTCATCCCCTTGGGAAACTCCCTCCTCTTACCCAATGGATTAACCCCCAGGGCAGCATTTTTGGAGAGCAACGTGGCAAGATCTGCTTGGCTCTCACCTACCCAAACAGGATGATTTGAGAGCCACAGCTCAGCACTCACATCCACTTTAGCTCAGTAACCAAAACCAGGCACCTTGTCTTTTCCCCTTATTTCTAATGAAAAAAGACTTTAAAACGCAGCCCTTAACTTCTGATGAGTATTTTCAATTCCTCCTTACAGGCCTTCCAGGCCCCTTTCCCTTTTCAGCCCTTCCAGGAATTAGGCTCCTTCAGCCAGTGCTTTACAATGGGTTTCCAAGAAGCAAACCAAAAGTAAAACAAGTTTTTAAATGTACATTATTTGAAAGATAAAGTGCATTCCTAGTGGAAACACCACAATTTCCCAGCCAGCTCAGTGTAGCTCCCACCAACACACCCAGATAAGGGGCATATTTTTGGAGCAGGGCAGAAGCAGTGCCCACTGACCAAGTGCCTTGATCTGAGGTCTGAGCCAGGTGGCACCAAGGAATCTGTTTAGATATAGTGGGAACAGACGGAGACTGAGTTTGTGGCTGTAACCTAGACTCATCCCAAAGGTTCTTCCCTTCCTTTACATCCCCTGCCCTGCTCAGGGCCCTGCTCAGGCCCCAGCTCTTACCTCAGCAGAGCACCAGGCGCAGAGGGGACTGACAGCCAGGCACTGCTTGCAGGAGTTCACCCCCCGGGTGGTGCAGATGTTGCCCCCTGAAACAGCAAAACAGAGCAATTACAGCCCACAGAACCCAAACTCACGTGTGCTCAGCCACCAGCTTCTGAGCAGCCAGAGCCCCACCAGGGCCCTTCTCTATCCCTTTTCCCATCTGCAAACCCTGGATGTTGCCTCCTTGCTCTCTCCAGCCTGGTATGAGCTGGGCTTCATCTTGCCCAAGGCTGAGCATCATTCCCTACCTCCCAGCTCCTCAAAGGGACCTCTCACCCCTGCAGCATCACATGGGTGTTGGAGTGAAGCCCCCTGGCAGGGGGTTTATGTTTCCTTGCCGACACTCCTGCAGACACTTTGGGGCAGCAGGAGCGGAAAGGGTGAATTCCCAAGGGTGCAGGGTGGTACCCACAGCCCTGCCAGGGATTGTCTGCCTCTTCCCATCACCTTGACCCAGGGTGGTTGTTGACACCTTGAGCAGACACTAAACTCAGTGGCTGGTCCTGGCTCAGCTTCAAATCCAGGGAAAGGAGGGGAGTGAAAGGGCACAAATCCACAAATGTGCTGGTGGTGGTTGGCACCAATGTCCCAGGAAAGCTCGGGCTCTGTCAGTGGCTGTGGGGACTCTGGGAGATACCTGCTGCTACCAGTCCTGAAGGTCAGAGGCCGGTGAGCCTGTGGGGGAGAATTAAAGGGCCACAAAATGCCTGTGGAGCCCAAGGGCAGGAGGAGCTCCTCTGACACAGACCAGAGTGGGCGGCCCTGTGGTTCCTGCTGCCAACGGCCGATGTGACAAGTGGCTGGGACATCGCTGCCATGGCGTCACCCTTGGCTCTTCTTCCCTCCTGGGTACGAGCATCTCGGCAGTTTTAGGATTCCCCAGGCAGAGAAAACTGCAGCGAAGTACCCGCTTGGCTGGGACACACTGCAGCCTAAGGAGCCTGGGGGATGCCAGCGGGGAGTAGTGGGCACTAGAGCCTCCCCCTCTGCCCTGTGTGCCCCCATGGTTGCCCACGGCTGTCCCAGCAGTGTCCCACAACCACAGGAAATGGAACACAAAGCAGAAAGAGGAAATGGTGAAACAACATCATCAGATCTTTGAGCAGAACCACAACCACAGCACCGTGAACTCCTGCCTGCTGGCATGTAGCCAGAGAGCGTACACACGTGTTCACACCTCTGTGTGTGTGTTTGCATGTATGTCTATTTGAGGGCGGTGTCACAGGCTGTGGCTGTCCCAGGGGCCAATGGCTGCTTGGGGATGTGCCCCAGAGCGTCCCCATCGCACCTCTGACACCTGCAGCTCCCCCTTGTCCCAGACTAAACTAAAGGCTGAGCCCAAGTGCCTTCCTTAGCACCAGTTTTGGGGTGGCACCCATGCCCAGAACTCTCATCATACCCTGAAATACCTGGCTCCATGTGAGGATGGGACAGATTTTAAATGTAACATTGCCCAAAAGAGTGACAGGTTGGTCTCCAGTGCTTCCTGCACCTCAGCAATGTGCCAGCAGCAACACTGATCCTTGGGTGGACAGGGCTAGGAAGAGGGAAGGCAAAAGGCTCTCTGAAAACAGCAACGACGTCACCTCCCACGACTCTTGCTGGCTCCTGCTGCGTCCATGTGAAATCCCTCCTGCCCTGCCAAGTGCCGGTGCCTGCAGTCAGAGCACGTGCCATGGATTTGTGCTGTGCTGTGCAGCTGGGAGCCAGCTCAGCCCTCCGGGAAGCAGGGAGACACTGCCCAGACAGCCCTCAGGGATGGGACAGGCTCCTGTTTAATGCCAGTGTGGGTTTTGTCCCCTCATGGTGGGTTTTATCTGGTTTAGTCACCTGGCTCTGCCCCAGCACCCACCTTGCTGGGGAAGGGCAGAGCTGACAAGGGCTCCATGAGGGCTCTGGGACATGAGATTCACCAGTCCAAATCCTGCCTCAAACAGGTTTTCCCTGTGATTTGATCTAGTCCCTCAGTCACTCCCTGCCTCAGTTTCCCCTGTGCAGTGTTAACCCTGGTCTCATTGAGAGACCATTTTCCACTAAAACTCTGTGTGGAGGATTCCAGGGTCATGTCTGCTGGCAGAGCCCCAGGGTGCCTCCTCATGCTGTGAAATCTGATCTTGAGGCTAAGGAGCCCCAGGACCCTCTGAGCTCATCTGCTCCTCGCCATTTGGTACAAATTACCTCCTGCCTGTGTGCAGCCCCTGCACCCTGATGGTTTCCTTTCCTCTCCTTGTGCTGCCACCCCAAAGCCCTGGGGTCCTTTATCTGGTGTCCCCTCTCTTTGCTGGGGATGTAAATCCAGTCTTCTGGTGGATTTTGGAATGAAGGCCACAGACCTAGGCAGAGCACTGTCATGGCTGGGGAGCTGCACATGGGCTCAGGTGGGGCTACAGCTGGGAAGTCCCTGTGGGAGGGATGTTGCCATTCCCAAGGCTGCCCTGGGGTCTGATGTCACATCATGCCACCGTGCCATTGCTGGTGGCTTTGCCTGTGGGGTTCCTGAAGATCTGTATCTGCTCCCAGACTCACACAGCCCTGTGGTCCCTATGGTGTCCATCACTCCATGACCAAGACACTTTTCTGGGGATGGAGGACCCTTCCCTTCCTTGGAACCAATCTCCAGCACTGTACAGGGCCATTCTTGGCTGCATTTCCATGGGGCTGGATGGAGCAGGGCCTGGGCAGTTATGACCATCCAAACATGAGGTTGGTCCTGCTGTGAGCAGGCAACTGGACACCCCCACCATGGGGAAATGTTCCTTTTTTGGCATTCCCAGCACTGGTTGCATGGCTGGGTGCAGGGATGCAGTGTTGGGAGAGTTTTGTGGGAGCAGGGACCTTGTGAGGATGTTGGTACAAAAGCACAGGTGGGTGGAAGTGGAGGATATAGAGGAGCTGGAGGATGTGAAAGATGGGGAGGATGCTGCAGCTGGAGTCCTCTCAGGTTTTGGCCCTGTGAGTGCCTGGCAGTCCTTCCCAGACTTGGACACTACCTGGCTGCGAGCAGCTCAACACCATCCCAGTACAGCCTATACGAACAAATTCTGTATTTTTTAGTGACTTCCCCCCCCCCCCCCCCATATTTGGAGCTTTTTTCCCTACCCATAAAAACTAATAAACCCAAGTACAAAACCTGCATTTTAAAACTATGATAGCAGCTGCTCTCACACAATGAGCTGATCCTAAAGATTCCAGTTTTTGAAAAAAAGCAATCCTGAAATACAAGGAAATGGGAGATAAACTGCACAGAATGATGGGAACCACCCACCTGGGGCTGGCGGAGCTGTGGTCCTGAGAGAGGTGAAAGCAGGGAATCCCAGACTGGTTTGGGTTGGAAGTGACCTTAAAGCCCATCCAGTTCCACCCCCTGTTTGAATTTAGGGAAGTAATGCACTTGAAACACCCCAGACATCTGTGGCTCAGTATCACCCTGTCCTGACTGGAGAAAATTACTCAGTCCCAGTCTCTGTGTGGTGCAGGAGCAGCCACACACTTTGTTTTCCCCCTCTGCCAAATTGAGCAAGAATGAGCACAGAGAAAACCTGATAAAGGCATTTGAGGAAACTTGATAAAGGTACAAACCACATCCTCTCCAGCCTTTCCGTTTGACTAAGTGATAAGGATCTGGACTTTCTTGGCAGATCCCCACCCTGCCATTCTGGGGGTGTTTCTTCTCTCGAACCTCTCCCTTCCTGCCAGCATCTTCCTGGGAATGGGATGCCCCAAACTGAGCACAGGCACCAGAGATATGTGCACAGCCCCAAACTGCAGCTCTATGAACTCAAACTCTTGCAGGGGTTATCTGTCCTGTACTAATGACAGCTCCATCCGGCAGCAAATCAGAGCCTCAGGCTGTTCCTGGGAATTCACTAAAAGCTGGAATTCTTTAGACAGAACAATGTTGCCCCAAATCCCAAGTCTGGCCGTGAAAACAATGTGACCAATTTATAAATCACCATATTGCAGTTTCTAGATTTCCTTTCAGGCCTAGTCACTAGGAACACACCTGGGGAGGAGATAATGCTTTTCCAGGCTTTTCTGTACCTCTGACATTGGAAAACTTTTAAAAAATACAAACTACATTTATCCTGAGATCATATGATGTCAGAAATCAGATTTCTTAAAGAAAAGCATAAAAAAAAAAAAAAAAAAACAATGAGAAAAATAACACAGGACAGCAATGCTGACATAAATGCCCACCCCACTCCCCGCCCTTAAAATGTACTGACACAGGGAGGGATTACTTGACGTGATTTCTCCCAGAGAATTTTCTGTTTATAAAGGATGAAGCCCAAGTCACACCCCAGTCCTTGCATTACAAACCAGTAACCAGAGCCAAACACAGAGTAGGTAGATCCAGTAAGATCTACCACGTCCAGTAAGAATAACCCACTAAAGTATGTCTTGATCCTGTAACATCCTTGAGAAGTTCCTGGCCCCGACCCAGACGAAATCCAAGCGGCCTGAGCAGTGCTTCCTATGTGGGAACACGCTGCAGCTCAGGCTGCCAGCTCCCCCTCCGAGTGATTTTCCCCTGAAATCACAGACCCTGGGAATGCAGAAACTCCTGGGATTTGTAGAAGTAACACGCAACATCTTCACTAAATGGCTATATGCAGTGACAGAAGCGACAGAGTATACCTACCCCAGCCGCCGGTAGCGCAGAGCAGGAGGATCCCGAGTGTCACGGAAAGTTCACCCATCTTCTCTGAGCCTCGGAGTGGGGACACTGCTTGGACCAGCCCCTCCATGAGTGATGGGCAGCGGCTCTGGAGTAGCTGGAGGCTTTTAGCGGCTGAGGAGATGAATCATAGGGCTGGGTGAATGACACACATGGCGAGTGGGGCGGCCGGACGAAACTGCTGCCTCGTCACTTCGGAGTCCGGAGTGTCCCCGCCCGCTCTGTCGCCAGCTCCTTATGAGGTTTTCACTCTCTCGGCTTAAACAAGGACCTAGTAAACCCTGGCAGCGAGTCCTCCCTCGGCACTGGTGACCTGCAGCCCCGGAGCTCGTAACAGGCTCTTTCCCATAGGCTCTTCCGCCTGGCTTTAATTCCTTACAAAACCTTGTTCACTCCTTCCTTTTATTAACTCTTGAAAGGCAGCTGGTTTTAAACCCCGTCTGAATTGCTGGAGTTCAAGGATTTAAGGAGAAATAGAGCAAATACACACTAATATGAAAGTGTGGGTTCTCAGCTCCCTCACCAGAGAGGGAATATCCCTGCTAAAGCAGAGCAGGGAGCTGAGGGAGACCCAGCCAGGAAGCACACCTGATGGAGCCAGCAGTTTGGATATAAACCTGGACATCTCAAAAGGAAGGGAAGCTCAGCTTGGGGTCACATAATTTGGACCTGATTTTCTTCTCACTTGTATTGTTTTTTTCCCCTCTGTGTCCTCAGGAATTGATCCTGTGCTGAACAAATCCAGGGATTGGGATCTGTGTAGGGACTGCACCCACTGAAACATCAGAACTGGCTGTGGGTGTCTCTTGAAGGTGTTGTAGAAACAACAAACCTAGTCAAAGCTGCGGAAATTGAGGCACTTGGAATACACATTGGGAGCACTATGGAGAGAAGGGCTGGAGTCATTTCCCTGGGATGCTCTCTCCCACCAGCTGACAGGGGTTGGAGGCAATAATGACACAGCCCTGTGTCAAGACAACCCAGCACACAGAAATACCAAGCTGTGGAATACAAGTTTTTGTGGGTGCCAAGAGCTGCAGCCACATCCTAGAGGTGTTGGAGACCACAGACAATGTGCACAGAGCTGTACAAGAGCCACAGCCCCACGCTGGGAGATGGGGATAACAGCATTTGTCCCAGACCTGGCAGCTGTCCAGAAGAGGTAACAGTTTTTGTGAAGACTCTTCCTCAGGACCTGGGCACTTTCCTTGGCTTTAAAAGAAGTTTTGTCACCTCTTTGCTTCTCCACACCGCCTCACCAACCTCGAGGATGCTGCTGTCCTCCTCAGTGGGGATCAATGTCCACCTGGGATCCAATTGCCTCCCTAGGGCTTGTTAATGAAGATTTGGCAAAGGGGACTAGGAGAAGCCCATCCACCCTCATGCAGTATCAAATAGGGCTGTACCTTGGTTGAGACAAATCCCAAATCTGTTTTTGGGCAGCTCCAGTCTTGCCCTGCTTCAGATCCTGGAGCCATATCTCACGGCAGACCCCATTAGCCAGTTTTAGGGCATCCAAATTCCTTATTTTCCTTCCTGGACATCCTGCTTATACGGCCTTTCCCATCATGTGAGGCTTTCTGCCCACACAGTTGCCTGTCCTCATGTGCTGCGCTGTGTCATCCTGTGACTGTGCCTGAGTGTTTGATGGAAAGGAAGATGAGTCTTTATTGTCTAGAGAGGACTATGACATCCTGTTTGGCTCTGCACACCCCCAGATCCAACCTGCCATCCATCTCCCAGGCCCTCTTCACCAGGGACTCATCCTGCCCAGCTCTTGGCTCCCCAAACTGGCAAGTGCTGCTGCTCCCAAAGGACATATTGCTCTGTGTGTCCTGGAATCCCCTGCCCAGTGTGGGCTGTGATACTTTCAGCATAGTGCAAAAATGCTAAAGAAAAAGGAAAAAGTTGCAAAATGAAGTATTTGACCTGCCTTCACCTTCCTGGGCTGGTCCTGCCTGAGGACAAGGATGGAATGAACTCAGTCCAAGATGTTTGGGTGGAATTTCCCTGCAAACTGCAAGAAGGAGTTGCTTGTACTAAGAACATTGCTGGGATATGAATGTCCCATCCCTGGAAGTGTTCAAGGACAGTTTGGACAGGTCTAGCAGAAGATGTCCTTGCCCATAGCAGGGTGTTAGAATGACTTGAGCCTCTTTCCAACTGAAACCATTCCAAGATTCCGCAATGTTACCTCCAGGCACCGCATAATAGACAGTGGGATGCTCCAGATTTCGGGGTGCCTGGTGGGATGAAGGCAGAAGCCAGCAGGGGAGTGTTTGGGAGCCCTAGCTGACCCATCACCACAGGCTGTGACCCAGGAGCAATGGGTGCAGCCCAAATCCATGCTGGGGTGTGCTGCGAGAGGAGATGCTGGAGATGGAGCCACCAGAGGGAGCAGAAACTCCTTCAGTCTGAAAGCATGCAGGGAGAGGATCCCCAGTGCCAGGCTGGGGCACTGGGTATGCTCTGATTTCCCGTGGGATTTTCCCAGGTTAAACACAAGCAGATGCTCCTTGGATCAGGGTTTTCCCCTCCTTCCTGCTTAACTTCTGCTGCAACTGCTCTAGCAGAGTGGGCAGCAACCCAGACAGAAATACCAAATCCAGAAGAAGGAGGAAAATGCAACAAGTAAACCCTGAACTGAACAGGTCTGAGCCCCTAAAGTCACAGCAGCAGATCAGGGGATCCCAGCTGCCCAATAGGAAGATCACTTGACACGGTCCCTGCCAAGCTGCCTGCCACCCTCAGCCAGCCACACGTCCCTGATTTGAGCTACAACTCATCAATCCTCATTTTTGTTTTATTAAAATCCCCTTGAAGGTTGGGCAAAGGAAACAAGCCAGTATGTACATGGATAAACCAGGGCAAAGTCCTCACACTGTGCTTTGGGGGTGATCTGCTGCTCTGGACCATCCAGACAGATTTCCAGGCAAATGCCAACGGGCAAAGCCAGGAGACTTGGACACGGCAGTCCTATGGGCACAGCCCTGCGATGAGCAGGAGTAGGAATAAGCCTGACAAGCTGGACACCCTGACTCGTGGTGTCACTTTGGGAGCTTGTGCAGACACAGAGAGGGGAGTGATGGTGAAACTTCGCCTGGGATTGCCTTGGTGGGGTTGAGGGGCCTGTGATGCTCTGTCCCTGGATGCTGCTGTGGGACCCAAAGCTGGAGACAGACCAGAGCAGAGATCAGGGTGCAGCGCCTCCCTTTGGAGGAGCTAAAGTGAGAAGGGGAGGAGAGGGAGACCATGTGCCCTGAGGAAGAAGCCCCCAGCCAGAGGAACAGGATGAAGAGGGGGGCTGTATCCAGCTCTTCTCTGGAGGCACAGGACAGGCATCACCAAGCAGAGCTGGGGGTGGACTGGCTGGATAGGGCCACACTGCTCGGAGAAGGAGTGGGTGGCACGGAGCAGCAAGAGGAGATCAGTGACAGCAGAGCTGACCTGAGGCTTACAGGAGCCTTCGGGGGAACAGGGGCCTGCCAGCAGTCCGGGGTGAACACTCACCATGCTAGATGCTTTTGGGAGCAGGCAGGAGGGCTGGAGGAAGGGATGAGCTAGGTACCACTCTGCAGGGCCTCAAGGGTCAGCCCCCACCTGGGGGTGGCACAGGGGTGGATGTGGGCACCCGTGGCAGGGCAGAGATGGGATGTGCAGCGTGGGGAAGGGGTGGGCAGCAGGGTGAACGTGGAGGGGGAGGAAGGCGGGCCTGGGGAGAGGCTGGAAGGGGGTGGAGTTGCTGTTTTTCCTTTGAGCACGGTGAAGACTTTCGCTTGTAACTTGCATTTGTGGAGCTCCCAGCCGGCAGACACCAGCTCTCCTTCCCGCGGGAGAAACCTTGGGATCCAGCAGTACTGCTTCGCTGTTTTGGGGACAGGCTGGGAGGGCAAGGGGCATGGGGTGATCCCCGTCTGCCATCCTCTCCCCTACATCCCTTTCTCCTTTTCTCTCTCCCTCCTTTTGCTTGTTTGGGGGCTCGTGCTAACACTCTGCCAGGAGAGATCTGGGATCCAGACATCTGTCGGCTGCATGGACTGGCTTCTCACCTGCTCACAGCCTTGAGGAAGTTCCCTCTCCATCCTGGGCACTGAGAGAGGAAAGGCAGGAGGTTGCTTGGAGCTACCAAGCCCTGGCCTGTGAAGGGTGGACAGGGGGACAACAAGCTTCACTTTTATTTTTTCCTGAAGATTTGGGGTCACACAGAGACCATGAATGGATCCTTTTTCAACCAGACTCTCCTGGAGCAGGCAGCTGACCCCAACAGGACTCAGGGCTTGGGGATGCTTATGGCCTGCTGCAATGGGACCAGCACAGTGCTGGCGACTGATGGCAGCTCCTTGGTCCTGGCACCCGATGAGAGGAGCCTTTTCATCACAAGGGTGGTGCAGATTGCTGTCCTCTGTGTCCTCTCCTTGACTGTGATGTTTGGCATCTTCTTTTTGGGCTGCAACTTGCTCATCAAGTCGGAGAGCATGATTAACTTTCTGGTGAAAGACCGAAGACCTTCTAAGGACGTGGGCGCTGCAATCATGGGACTTTACTGAAGCCACCGGGCTCCTGTAGGCAAGTGAATTGTCTGGACCTGGTGTTGAGACGCACATTCCCATGTGTTTGGGGCAACTGGAGGGAGTGAGAAGGGGGGGAGGGGTCTTTTAGTCCGTCTGTGTCCATGGGAAAGCAAACCTGTTCTTCCCAGTCAACAAAATGTGGTGGCGAATGGGAAAACCACCCCAGAGCTGTGTGCAGCACAATAAATGACCAGCATTGTGTTGCACACAGAAATGGCTTAAGTTTTGCATGAAACTTGCAGAAACAGTGATAGTGTGAAGATCTGGACTCCTTACTGCTGTTACCTTGGATACCGCTACCTAGGATTTAGGGCTAAAAAAAAAAAAGGCAAGTAAGTCAACAAAAAGAAAACAAAAGAACAAACTAATGGAAGATCAAAATACAGGGCACAGACCTTATATTTGAGAGGGGCAGGGGAAGAGAAGTGCCATGTGGGTCATAAAACAAAGTCTGCATGCTAAAAAATGTCAGTCTGTTGTGTTTTGGACCTCGAGCATGCATCTTCTGGTAATTTTGTAACAGGGAAAGCATGTTGTTCCTCATTTTCCTGACCTATTCTGTTGAATAAACTGGTACTTTCTTCTTTTACGCTATGGTGGAGGAAGAAAAGGACATGGATAACTATAAACCCCTTCCCACCCCTAAAACAAAAGCATGCTTGTTTTTGTACACACCAGCCTCTTTTTCCAAGTGCTACATTGTTACAGTCTTTGAGGTTTTGTAATTTTTGAAAACTGGTGAACATTCAGGAAAAACACTAACCTGTTTCAATAGAATTTTGTGCTGTCTTTATTATTTCTCTCTGTGTGTATAATTCAGGAATTTCAATCCTAGTTCCATGTATAATCATCTCATCTTGAAGTGAAGTGTAATTAGAGGTATTTCTTTAAAGCAAAAACCACTATCATTTTTCGCAGGCAAGTATCATTTTCTACTAGCAAATGAATTCATCAAGAACTGTGTATTCCAGGCTCGTGTTGAATACCTGCAGAGTGCTGAAACAGAGACTCATAAAAATGCTCTGAGTGCCTCTTGCAAAGCAAGATTTCAGCCTTTGAGTTAAAACCTCTCGCTTCTCTGATCCTGATGACCTGTCAAAGCTGAATTATGTGAGAGGAGGAAGACTCCTGACCTTTATTCTGTGATGGAATTACAACTCTAGCTGTGGGTGTCAGGTAGAAATAATTTGTGTTTTGTTCCACCAACAATATTCCTGCTGGGTTCATTTCTGTAGTGGGAAAGCAGTCCTGGATACTGAAGGAGCTGATGAACTGAGACGCTTGGATGTAAATCTAGAGGAACAGATGTCTGCCTTTCCCAGAGGGAAAAACATGATTAGAGAATGTTTTGTAAGTAATCATTATTTGCTGAGTACCTTCTCGAGGTTCCCACACGATGCAGAGCAGGACCAGCATAGTGCTGTCTCTGATTGCTCCCACTGACCTGTTGCATGTGTCAGCCTTAGGAGCACAGTGACAACGTGGCAGCAGGGGCAGAATTTGCGATTCAAAACTCTGAAATGTCCTGTTGGTGCCAGTGGAACAGCTGAATAGGCAGCTCTGGTTTTTGTGAGCAGTTGCAGGTCTGCAGACCTGAGCCACCTTCTCAGTGCAGAGGGTCTGCTGCCCTGCTGCCACATGTAAAGTGGCCTCACACAGCAGTCTGGAAGGGGATTTTGTTCCATGCTGCTGCAAGGGGTGTTGTGGCCATTGATGTCCTGGAACAGACTGCTCAGAGTGATGCCTTGGATGCAAACTGGCACAGGTTGCCCAGAAAAGCTGTGGCTGCCCCATCCCTGGCAGTGTCGAAGGCCAGGTTGGAGCTTGGAGCAACCTGGGATGGTGGAAGGTGTCCCTGCCCACAGCAGGAACTGGATAAGCTTTAGGATTCCTCCCAGCCCAAACCATTCTGGGATTCCATGATTCCATGGTCTCTTTGCTAGAGTGCAGACGACTCCTATTTTGGGAGTACAGCCTGGTCAAGACATGAGGGTAAGACATGAAAACCCCAAAGCATGCAGTGACCCAGCTCTACAAATATTTGGGCTGTACTTGTGTTTGTAACCTAAAGGTGTATCTGCATCTCCAGGCTGCTGTGCTGTCACAGGATAACACAGATGCACTCACTGAACTCCCATCCCATCCTGCTTTCAGCTGGCATTTGGTCCCTCTTGTCAGTCCATCCACCAGCTGTGGCCCCAATGCAAAGGACAACTCACAGATGAGGGAAGAAACCTTCCAAAGCTAGCAAGGAGAGCAAGGCACAGGGAAAGCTGCTAATGCAATGAAAGGATCAAATTTACTTTTCCCCTGCAGCAATACCATGAGTGAAGCAGTTGGTCACACATCTCAGCTGTCCCCACCTCTGCCAGGGCTGTGACAGCTGGTATGTAGTGAGGGTCCTGCCATGTGTCCTTAGAGGCCACATCCAGGAATGAGGCATGGGGGGTCTTCAACCCTTTTATGCTGTGGAGTGTTCCAGAGGTAAAGAGAAACATCATCCATGAAAGGCTCATGTACACATGAACTGGAGGAGCAATGAAACACCCCAGAAAGCAGAGCTGGGCACCTGCTGAGGCAAGTGGAGCTTGCTCAGGACTCAGCTGGGAGAGGGAACATTTTCCACATGGGTCCTTGGGGCGAGAGCCAACTTTACATTGACTTGTCCATTCTCTGGTCATGCTGTGGCTCTTTCCTGGCATCAGGGATACGTCTGCATTACCAGATTGTGTGGACCAAGAGGAGGGTCCTCAGAGGAAGCAGCTGGTGTCACCATCCACATTTGCCATATTACAACACGTGTCCCCATATGCTTCTGCCTTCCTTGTGCAGAGGTTAAGACATTTAAAACACTTGCATATGTCCTTATCCAATTAGATTCCCAATAAAAGGCTCATTACCCCACTGAGGAGGAATTATTTGTGGAAAAGAAGGCTGGCATCATGAACTAATCCCTTGGATCAGAGGTTATGGGTCTAAAGACCATCTTGAGGTGAAGTCATGGTTGCTTAAAGGGAAGGCACTGAGGGTACCACAATGCTCCCCAAATCTCAGGGGAAGAGCTGTGATCTCAGATCCTTAAAACTCAGCTGTCCTGCCCCAGAGACATGAGCTCTGCAGCTGGAGGATGAGATTGCTACTGAAGGGCTTGTTGAAGAAAGCAGAACATAATGGCTCTTTCTGCTGCCTCTCCCCACAAGCTGTAGTTTTTCATCTAACACCTACTCATTTAGTATAAGCTCACAAGTGCCTACCAGCTCCCAAGAAAATGCAAGCAGTTTATTTTTTAACTGTTATTTATTACTATATTTTAAATTTTTTTTTTGTAATTGTTACTTGTATCACAGTAACTTCCAGAGTGCCACTGGGGTACCAGGAGCTGTTCAAGCATGACTGAGAGACGCTGCTGGAGGGACAGGGACAGAAGGGATGTGCTTAGATGCATCCTCACATCAGTGGCAGACTGAGGACCAGCCATCCAGCCATCAGGTCTCATCTAAGATCTCCTCTAGCAGTGGAACACAAGCCCGTGGGACTGGTTACACCAGTCTGAGTCACTGGTCCATCTGGTCTGCATCCCTTCTCTGAAAACATCCACGATTTTAGGTAGTACATGGTCTTGGAGGTCCTTCCCAACCTTAATGATTCTTTGACTCTGTGACTCTGTGGTCAGTCAAGTTGTCCTGCCCACCAAGAGCAACCTGCCCTGGATCTGCACCATCCTCCTCCTGCACAGCTGCCTGTCTCTGGGCTGGTCCCCACTTGCTGTGATTCTGTTCCAGCTGGAATTTCTTCTTTCTAGACAGGCAGCAGGGAGACAGCAGAGAAAGGCAAGTGATAGCGTTTTCCCGTGCTGAACTGCCTGCAAATGGAAATCTTCTGCTTATGGAATCACTGGTTGTACAATTGCAGAAATAGAGGTGGCTTGACCCATCTGGAAAACGCTGGTCATACAGATGTCCCAGATGATCCCATACAGATGTGAGGGGGAAAACACTAAAGTCCCAGATGATACTCACCTCTTTCCCCTCCCTTGGCAGTCTGGACTGAGGGAATGAAAGAGTTAAACATGATGAAACAGACAGATTGTAGGGGGAAGAAGGATCCCAGCCTGAGCTTGGCATCAGATGTACCAGAGCACCTGCACCAAACATACACAGTCTTTAATAATTCCTGAGAATCGCCATGGTAATAAAGCATAGAGTCAGGTTGTTATGGTAACAGTTTGGGTGTTTTTTAGGCAGAGAGGCATTACTCAGGTTGTAACCTCAATCCAGACTGAATGCATTTCTGAGAGGCCAGAAAATAAAAACGAAGTTAAATGAAATCAAATTAGATAAGTAGCAGTTTCCTGTCTCTTTTCTGGCAGTCCTGGGTTTGTTCTGTAGATAGGTGGAGGGAACCAGGTTGTTCCAGACACGTTGCCCTGCAAAGCCTGAGGAATAGCTGGAATGGATCTCTGCAGGTTTAAACTGGGTGCTAGAAAGGGTAAGGGGCTGAACCCCTCTCATGGGTGGGTCTGGGATGATGGTCTGCCACCACCTTGGCTCCTTGCCACACCTCCGGCCTAGGTCCAGGTGCGTCCCCAGCTGGCTAAAGGAAAAGACACTCTTGTCTTCGCAGGTGTGCACACACAAGGGAGCAGTGATGGACAATCCCTGATCCTAGCTGGGCCCACAGAAGGGTGCTGTGGTCCCAGGTAACAGCCGGCCCACGTCCCACGTGATGGCTGTCCCAAAGCTGGTCTCCAAGACAAGACAGGCATTTGGGGGCTGGAAAGGGATAACAGACCACTTTTCTAAATCCCCATGACAGACCTAAGGAGGGAACACATGTTTCCTGGCTCTGGCAAGGTGTCCAGGCTGCTGTGCTCCCCAAAGGGGCATCTATCAAGCAAGATGGAAATTTAATGTGTCTCCCTCCTGCCCTCCCAGCAGTGGGCAAAAAGGCACTCCCACCTTCCCTCCCAAGCCAACAAGCAGCTCCAGCCACCAGCAAGTGTATGAGATCTGTCCAACTGATGCTCATATGGAATTTTAATTCAGTCCTGGTTAAAGCAGCGGCTTTGTGACCCTGTTTTCTCTGGAGGAAGCTGAGGCAGTGCATGTTGGGTCCACTTAGCAGAGACATGGCTTGAAATCTGCAGTGTCTTTACTCAGGAACATTGCTCCATAAATCCACTACCCTCAGCGTGGGTCTCTTGTATCGACTGTGCAAGAGCCATTAGACTCCAGATAAAGCCTCTGTAGTCCATTAGCTCTGCCAGAGAGGGACAAGTTGATGCCATCAGAGTCAGGGACTTAAGGGAGACTGAGGCCAAACAATGACAGAGTTCATAGCCAGCTTTGCCTTGTTGGAGACTTTGCCTGCCAGCTTCTCTGTTTGAAAGGGAAATATTTCCCTCTTTCTGTGTCTGCCAGCTGCTTTGCCGCTGAGGCTGTTGAAGGCATTTTGGCGTGGAATTCCTCAGATTCCCTGCCCTGCCCTGGCCCCATCCTTGAGCCTGACTGGAGCTGCCAGCCTGGCACTGGGCTTGCTCTCTACTCAGATTTGCAGAGCACCTGGTACCCACCAAAGTAAGTGAAGTTTGGAAGTAAGGGTTGCTTACTTCCAAATAAATGTGATTTTGCCAAACCAGAGATATTTTGGGATTCTGTGAGCATTTAAAGCCATCCTTGGAATAAAATGTATCTTACAGCTCCTTCTGTGCCAGAGAGCTGGAGAACACCAGGAACATTTCTGGGCATGGGAACTTGACTGATGATACTGTTAATGTGTGAGAATAGTTCTGGTGTGGTTCAGACCTGTGCCAACAACCTGACCTGAACAGTCCCTGGGCAGTGGCAAAATGACAGAACTAAAAGACCACAGAGGACTCAGGGACATTGCTCTGGGCTTTGCTGTCTGTGCACAGGGAGTGTCTCATTAGATTTTGCAAGTGTAGATGCCTTTAAAGCAGTTGTTTTGCTTCCTGAATCCAACTTAGTGTCCTTAAGTGTGAATGAGGGATTGGAAACCTCATTTAATTTTAGTCTGGAGAATATGTCTTTGTAAAATAGTGAATACAGGGAAGAACTAAACCTCAATAGCCTTGAAAGCTGCCTGATCCAACTTTCTGTTGGAAACACCTTTGGCTTCACACTTGTTCTGCTATTAAGATGACTTAGCCAAGCATTTCCCCATCAATCTGGCAAAATTTGTGCTCCTCTGATTTTAGAGACAGGCAATTTCTTGGACTTGTTTGTTCCATGAGCACAGGGTTATGGAAACTTGAGTTAAGAGAAAATCAGAACATTGCCAGCAAAGAGTATGGTTTGGCACATCCCTGAAACTGTCACTGTCAATGTGCTGGGAAGCAGTGGAGGCACTGGCAACACTCAGAGACATAAACATGTATCTAAAGTGACTGTCTCTGATCTGAAAGATGCTGCTTATCTACATGTATTTCAGGTTTTATGTGAAACACAAGTCTTGCTTCAGAGAAGCCTTTGCAGCTCTCTTCCCCGCCAGAAGCTCATTGGTGGGGATGGCATTTTCATAGCAATAATTTAAGGCAGGTTAATCAACAACAAAGCAAAAATGTCTTTCTGAGAAATGGGTCTGCATGGCAATCTTGGCTGTAGGTCACAGGTGCCTTCAAGGTCAAGGCAGCAGTTTTGGCACTCTTTGTCAGCCCATGGCATTCAGTTGGGAATGAGCACGGTAAAGTGTTCTCTGCTGGGGTGCAGTCAGGGATCAGCTTTTAAATCAAATTAATACTCTTCTTTTGAATTAATAAGACCTGCCTGAACATGTCTTCTCAGAGGAATGGGGGCTCTGCTGTCCCTGTGACAGCCTTTGAAGACACCACCTCTGCAGCTGGATTTACTCTCCTAGCAGGGAGCTGTGAGACCAGAGGACTCAGAACTGGAATCCACAGCTGGATCTGCTTTTTCCTTCCATGTGGGCTCAATGTCTGTTTATGAATTTCAGCAGCACCAGCTGTGCCAGATGACATGTGCTTTCAGAGAACACCACTACTTCTGGTTTTTGGAGTGACTCTAGGGGGAAAGGAGACAAGATCAGCCTTCCTACGATGCTCCACTTCTTCTGAAAGGATCAATACTGTGAGGACATGAGTTACCACTTCCATCTAACTGCATGTGGGACACTGCGCAAGACAACAAGCAAGAAAAGGAGAAGCAAAATAAACAAGGAGAAACATCTACCCCTGTGGCACCGGGCAACTGGAGTGGCCTTTCTAGAAAAGGGGCTGGAATGGCAGAGTCAGACAACTCTGATTTTCCATGAAAGAGCCAGTTTTGTTGCCTTGGTGTGTGTTGTTTTTTGAGGCTAGTACACGTGGGCGTGAGGGTGGACTCAGGTGCTTATGCATCTTCCAGGAAAACAAGGTATGCATGAAATAAGCCCAGGGCACCGTTCCTTTTCCACGGCAGCTGCCTGACTGGTGTTGGAAGCTGACTCTCTGCTCTGGCATGGCTCAAGCTGTCACACATACGGAGTTAAATCCAGAGTCATCCTTTTTGGCAAGCCCCACAAGCATTCCCATCTTACAGGTTTCCAGGCAGCTGTGATGTCTCCCCTCATGCTTGCATCCCCAAATGCAGGTTTAATAGGACAAGACAGATGAAGAACCAGTCAAAATGTAATTAGACTTTAATAAGCTAAGTTCTTTCTCTCAGATAATTGAAAATCAGACTAATTGGTTGCAATGAATTCCCAGAGCAGCCATTCATCCAGCTTGGTGTGTGCTCTGCCAGCTGCTATGAGGACCAGCCTGGAAGCAGAGCACTGCTCACCACTGCTCTGCCATACTCTGCAGGGCCCAGCTCCTCAGCTCCAGAGAGATGTTAATGGCCTCAAACCCCTCAGGGTGAAGCCAGGGAGGTTACTGACCCATGGGCACAGCAAGGCTCATCCTGCCTCATCCTGCATTTCACAAACCAGGGAGCACACGGGCTACTGAATCTCATACCCCAACACTCCCGTGTGATAGGACATACCCTTGGACATGTGCAGCAAACCAGAGGGTCACAGCTGGAAAGAACAAGGGATTTAATCTCCACTTGCCCCCATCATGACCACTGTGTGCAGGCAGCTGACTGCTCTCAAAGTCTGGCTGTGAGCAATCAGTGCTGAACCAGCTGCTCATCTGTACTCCTTCCTGTGCTGCTCACTCTGCTCAGCTGGGGCTGTTCCAGAAGCTCTGGTTCAAGGTCAGAGCTGCCCTGGACTGATGGAAACTGCTAGGCTGCAAGTTGGAGGTGGTAGTGACACTTCTAGATCAGCCTTGGCAATGATTTCTGGTAGCAACCCACAGATTTAGTATAGAATCACAGAATTGTTCAGGCTGGAGAGAGCTCCAAGATCACCAAGTCCATCCATCTACCAGCACCACCATCATGTTCACCACTAAACCATGTCCTCAAGTACCTCATCCACATGTTTTTTGAACACTTCCAGGCACAGTGACTCCATCGCTGTCTTGGGTAACCTGTTCCAGTGCTTGGCAACTGTTTCCATGGGGAAATTTTCCCTAGTCTCCAATATTTTCCCTAATTTTCCTTATCTCCCTGCCACAACCTGAGCCCTCTGGCTCTGCTGCAGCTCCCTTTCACATGAATGAAACTAAAGGTCTCCACCATAAATGTTGATTAAGAAAGTGAAGCACTTTCTGGCTGAGGAGCTTTGGGAAATAGGTTGCTTTGCCCAGGTGCACACAATTTTTCTAGAAAGTCCCTTTGAGACTCTACATCACTGTTTCATGGAGCAAAGGCTTGGTTTCTGGTATAGATGGCAATTCCCAGTGGCTAGGAATGGTTCAGGGAGGCTGAAAAGGTAGGAAAAACATCATGATGTTCTTTTCATTGCAGTGCTTGCAAGATCATGCCTAGAAAAATGCTGGACTTGCTCTGCATCCTTGGCTCAAGTTTCCCTTCTCCCTTCCCTCTTGGCAGCATGCTGTCTGCCAGGTGGCTGCATTTCATTACTTAAAGTTCCTGGGGAAACAAGGAATGAGGAGATGAAAAATCTGTACAGAAATGTGATGATCCCTAGGCTGGGCAAAGGTGCAGAAGGGGAGCACTGATCACATGTACATTCCTGTAGGTCATGGCTTTTCTTTTTCACACCTCCTGCCTCGGCTGCATCACTAGGGATATTTCTTTTGATTTGGGGTTAAAACAGTTTCTAGTTTTATGTGCTTCCCACATGACTGGGAAGGAAAAAGAAAGAAGGCAGCTCTGCCATGGCAGGAAGCCCTGGATATTTCTATTTTAAAGTCAAGACCTGACAGCTGATTTTTCCTTTGGGTTGCAAAGCAATTTCAAAGCACTCCCCTCCATTGACCACAGAGGTAGAGGGGGCTCTGCCCATTCATCCTCATGTGTTTGAGGTGTTGATTTCAAAGCACTTTGCTCTGGAGCTGAATTCTCCAGCATGGCTGGATGACCCACAACAAAAATTGTTTGTATCAAAAGTAGTGTGGCAGCAGGACCAGGGCAGTGAGTGTTCCCCTGCGCTAAGCACTGCTGAGGTCACACCTCAAGTTCTGTGTTCAGTCCTGGGCCCCTCATGGTGAGAGAGACATTGAGGGGCTGGGAAGGGAACAGACGTTGGAGCCCCAGGAGCAGCTGAGGGAGCTGGGGTGGGGCGGGGCTCAGTCTGGAGAAAAGGAGGATCAGGGGCGACCTTCTGGCTCTGCACAATTCCATGATAGGAGGGTACTACCAGGTGGGGGTCAGGCTCTGCTCCCAGGGAACAGCAGAACAAGAGGAAATGGCCTCCAAGGGAGGTTTAAGTGGGACATTAGGAAGAATTTCTTCATGGAAAGGGTGGTCAGGCCTTGGAAGGGGCTGCCCAGGGAGGTGGTAGCATTCCCATCCCTGGAGGTGTCCCAGGAAGGCCTGGACATGACACTCAAGGCTCTGGTTTGGCCAACCTGGATGATTCTGTGATTCTCTGAAACCCAGGCTCCTTCTCCTTGGCTCAGCAAAGGCTGATGGGAGGGAGAAGTTAGTAAGAATCTCATCTGCGTAGGAATTTCCACAGGTGCAGTTACTGTAAAAGGCTCAGGCTCTGCCTGCAGGTGCCTTATTTCAGGGTTTTGGGATGACTAATGGCTCCAATTATTTTCTGCCAGGTATTTACTGGGTTACCCTTTAACAGACAGAAGGGGAAAAACACTTGGCACCAAGGCACAAAGAAACCCAGCTGCCCACTGGATGCAGTGGACCAAAGGTCCTTTTTATAGTTCCCTCCTCGTGTGAGGGGGTTGTGAGATGAAAGAATAGAAGAGCAGTGATGCCAAAGCTCAGCCTCAGCACTGCCCTCCACATTGTGATGGGACTGCCCAGCTGAGCCCTACAGTTATGGACATTTCTGGAGGAGGGGATGGTTTAGGACTGGGATTTTATCTGGTAAAGCTCATGGCATGAACAGCTTAGAGCATCCCCATCTTCCTGCATCCTTGCTGCCAACCTGGCAATCCCACACAAAGGGGAGCAACACTGTGACCCAGATTAGGGAACCTGAAAAAAACCCAACATAGTAAACTAACACTAAACATCATTTCCATGTTGCTCAGGTTATTCCCTGGTTCACCAAGCAGCCCCCAGACATTACTTCTGGCACAAGAAACAGGAACCTCTGGCTGCTTAGGAATTTGTCATGTGCACAGTTAATTTAAATGTCTTCCTGCCTGCTATAGGGAAGAGGAAGGAAAGGCTACAACTTTGTGAAAGGTATTTCTCAAGCTCCTCAAGAAATAGCTTTAGAAGAGTTCTCCTTGAGATTGGATCCATTAAAACCCCAGGACCATTCCTGTGCCTAGCTTGCTGTTCCTCACCCCTAATTCATGGAGGTGATAACCATGGCAGGTGTGCAGAGCTCTGCATTTGCTCCTAGTGAACCCCATTCCAGGGCTAATTCAGGGGCATTTCTGGGCTATTTCTCCATTTTTCTGGGCTCATTTCAAACTCTCATCCTGTCTTTCATCTTGTCTTGCATTTCTCACACCTCTCCTCCCAATGTAGGGGTGTGCAAACATATTACACATCCTGGAGCAGATGAACCCCGTTGTCCCTTCCAACCTTGCACGGTCTGTGATTTTGTGATTTTGTAACTCTGGTCTCCTTTGCCCAAATCATCAAACAGTCCTTGTGCAGAAGCCCCTTGAATTCTGGCAGCTTCTCCCTTGCTCTTCTTTTCTGGGTGTGATAAGGTACTTATGGGAAGCACAGGCAGCATGGCACAAATCTGCCACTTTCAAGTCAAAAATGCCTTGCCCAAAGCACCTTCCATGAGACCTGTTGCTCCCTTACTCAAAGCTGTCTTCAGTGTAGCTCAGCTCACTGCTGAGATCATTGGATCTGGGAAATGTGACTCCCACTTTGAATTTGGATGACAATGCAGAGATGGTGGGAGAATGTGGCACTGGTTTCCTGCTGATGGATTATTTTGGAGCTTGGGAAATAAACAGAAAGAGACAAAACATTAAATTCTTGTGATAAAACTTGGCTTGCTTTGCCACAGTTCAGCTGCCACATGGTGTTGCCATTTCTCGGGCTTTTTCTCCCTTCTTTTAGTCCCCATTCATTGCACTGTGACAAGGAAATAGCTTTCTATTACAGAATCGGCCCTTGTCACTTTGTTTATGTCAAAACACTCTTCTTCCCCCAACCTCATGTTTTCTTCCCATTTTCCTTCAAATTTGCTCCCTTTGTCCCTGGAACAATCTTCCTGTGAATCCAGACAACTTCAAGGAGATGATTCCACTTTAAAATATCCCAGAGGAACTAATTCTAAGACCTTTTTGTCACTGACTGTTTTGTGTGGGTCTCCTGCAAGTTATTCCAAACTCAACAGAAAAGAATTACCTGTCTCGTTCCCTGAGAAATAATTTCAGCTGGGTAATGAATTGTCTGGGAAATGACTATGGAAGGCGCCAAAGGCCTCCAACAGAACAGCCTCCAGTTCTGTGCTATTAATGCTCCTCCTGAAATGTGTCAAAACTCTGCCAGCCCTTGCTGTGTCTGCTCTGGGGATGCTGCCTCGTGACCGGGAATATGTGAAGGTGGTGCGGAAAGAGTACCCAGAGCAGGGCTGGAAGGAAACATCTCCCAAAGGCCAGGGAGCTCTGGCAGAGCTGCTGGGCTCACACAGGGAGCTCTTTGCGCTGTGCTGGGGTGAAAGTGGCCCTCATCATTTCAGGCTGTGTCTGCAGAGCCTGCCAGGCTCTGAGTGTGCCACAGTACCTGAGGCAAAGACCCACTCAGCTGCATCATTCTCTGCATTGACTGTGGGCTCAGCCAGCTGGAATCCCAGAGTCATCCCCTAGAGTTATCCTTCTGAACTGAGCATTGCTGAGGCAACCTGAATGCTGCAGTCAGTTCTGGGTGCCTTGTGACAGACATTGAGGGGCTGGAGTGTGTCTGGGGAAGGGAACTGGGCTGGGGAAGGGTCTGGAGCAACAGGAACAGCAGAGGGAGCTGGGGGGCTCAACCTGGAGAAAAGGAGGCTCAGAGGGTCCTTCTGGCTCTCCACAACTCCATGACAAGAGGGTGCAGCCAGGTGGGTATGAGGCTCTGCTCCCAGGGAACAGGACAAGTGGAAACAACTTCAAGTTGTTCCAGGGACTTTTTAAATTTCTTCACCAAAAGGGGTGTCCAGTCCTGGCATAGGCTGCCTAGGGCAGTGGTGGAATCCCTGTCCTTGACGTGTTCACAAAATATGTGGATGTGGCACTTGGGAATATGGTTTAGGGGTGGATCTGGCAGTGCTGGGTTAATGGTGGGACTCACTGGTCTTAGAGGGCCTTTCCAACCTGAATGATTCTGTGAAGCATGATCCCACACTGGTGCAGGTAGTGGATTTCCTTCTCCCATCCCCTCTCCTGTGTCCATCAGTGAGGCAGATCAGGGAGCTAATCTCGCTGAATAGAGAGGGATTTTTTTGTCCTCAGCTCTCTGGATCTGCTCCCTGCCCTGACTCATGGAGAGCATCCACTTGTTGCCAGTTCCATCACAGGGGAGACAAGTGGGAACATGGAATCCTCCTCTGAAAGTGCCCAGTATCTCCCTGCCCACAGCACCCAGATCATGGTCAAAGCTTCAAACAAACCAACTTTCCACCATGAGGGTGAGGCAGAGGAGGAGCCCTGCAGCTGCAGGTGCTGGACATGGAACAGTAAAGATCTCAGAATCACAGAATTAGCTGAGTTGGAAGAGACCCACAAGGATCATGGAGTCAAACTCCAGTTGGTGGCTACTGCAGCAGTGACTGAACCCCAGGGTGGCTTGGGGTGCATGGGGAACCTGCATCCTGTGTTGTGTCCCATTGATGAAGCCAGTGGTCCCTGTACAACACCAAACAGCCCTGTGCTCTGTGGGATCTGCTCCTGCTGGATGCTGCTGAACCAAAATAACTCCCTGCTTTTCCCAGCCGGTGCTGAGCTGGGATGCATTTGGGAAGGCGGTTGCGACACTGTAACAGATGGCCAAGAAAGCAAATGTTGTTTTTTATGTCACCTCCATGTTTCCTCCTCTGCTGTCTCATGCACTGGAGGCGGTGTTTGGAGATGGGTTGTGCTGCCAGCACATGCCAGAGCCGAGGAGACAGCAGAAGGTGGAGCAAGGTGCTGGCCACCTCACACACATTTCTCCCCCAGCTTTCTGATGCTTTTTGACCTTCATCAAAACCTTCTCCTACAGAAATTTATGCTAAAGGGGGCTCAGAAGTGGGCTGATGTTTGAGTGGAGTGTTTGCTCTTACAGAGCTCCTTGATTGTGAGCCCTGTTCAAAACCTCCTGCAGTGGTGCTGGCCCAGGCTGGGGTTTTTTGCCCCAGAGAGCCAGATAAGCCAGGAAAGCTTGGCCAGGGGATCCTCCTGCCAGCTGGTAACCAGTCCTGGCTCTTCTTCTGTGGGCTCAATGCCAGCTGCATGTAAAGAGGATCCTGAGCAAGTCAGAGCTTTGATAAAAGTCTTTCTAAAACAAGGCTGGGTTGGACAGGGCCTAGAGCAACCTGGTCTAGTGGAAGGTGACCCTACCCATGGCAGGGACTGGAACTGGATGGTTTTTCAGGTCTTCTCCCATGCAAACCATACCATGATTCCATGAAACTCCTTGATGTGCTGCAGCCTCTCCTCCTCCTTTGAACTCAGGATCTTTGGGCAAGAGACCTCTCTCCTCCCCTCCTGCGGCACAAACATCATGGCAGTGTTGTGGAGGGCTGGACTAGTGAGAGATGGAGCCCTGGATCCCTGACATGCAGTAAGAATTCAGCAGGAAGAGCACACTCAGCAAGAGAAGGGAGGAGAGGGAAGCTGGTGAGTGTGAACTGCTGTCCCTTGGGTTGTACCTTGGAGGAAGCAGAAATAGCCAGTGCAGGGACACAGGCATGAACCCACCAGCCCATGTGGGTGGCTGCTGCCCCATGCCTGGGCTCTGTTCCCTGGAAGGAGGAGTCACTTCTGCTGCCATCTTAGCTGCCAGGATCCAGCTCCTTTCTCAGCCTGCCTGGTAAGGAAGCAGTGATGGACATTGCTGTTGGCATGGCCTCTACCTGCCTCCTATTCTGCCATGTTGCACTTGGCAATTCTCCCCCTTCTCCCTCTGTTTTTCCAGCAGGAGAGCTCACAGTCCTCTGCCTTAGCAGCGGGTAGACAGACAAGAAGGGCTGGACAGATTCATGGCCTCAAAGGCTCTCCTGTCTATCCCTGCCTGTAATGAGTGGAGCCTACCTGAGTTTAAGAATCCCTGAATTCAAGGACATGGTATTGAGCAGCAGGGATCACTGATGTTTGAGGTACTTTTCCTAAGTGTCTTGGTTTGAAAAGCCAGGTGTCTGCTAAGGAAGGCAGGAGCCTCCCTTGAAATGGAAAATGTAAACTCCCTCCCTCCAAATTATTATAATTTTGAAATTAAGTAGGAATAATAGTTCGTTATTAGGAAAAAAAATAAAAGAACAAATAAAAATGAAATAGTACAAAACAACACTGCCAGAGTCAGAACAGGCCCTGGCACCTGTGTGTCAGGGTGGTGGCAGCAGTCCCATTCCATGATGGCTCAGCCCTCTTGCAGTGCCAGCTGTGCTTCTGCTGGAGCAGGGATCCTGGACAAGGCTGGAGTTTTCCTCTGAAGCTCCAGGGCTGCTGGAGATGGGCCTGGGCTCCCTCTGGGAATGCAGTGGGGAAGAAAGCTGCTCCTCTGGGAATGCAGTGGGGCAGAAAGCTGCTCCTCTGGGAATGCAGTGGCCAAAGGCTGCTGTGCTGTTCCAAGGTCAGATTGGATCCAGGTAGGAATGCTTGGCTCCTCCCCCTGGGCGGAGCCTCTCCCCATGGGATGACGGCATTTTCTCAGCCATGCAGGGACACTCAGTGGCCATGAACAGCAGAGATCTCCTGGAAGGAGGATTGGCTGTGGGAGAGATAAAGAAAACCGCCCCACCTGGTTTTAATAGGTGGCCCAATTTACAGAAGAGAAGTGCCCCACTTCTAACAGATGGCAATGGAATACACACCCCCAGCCACATCTTGCATTTCTAACCTAAGACACTAAGATAAGAGAAACTGAATTCTGAGAGGTTGATGAAAAATCAGTGTCATTCGAGGTGACAGAGTTATGAACTGGTCTCATTTCCATTGTGAGCTGGGAGCCCCCGTGGGCTTAGGGAGCCCCAAAGGGCTCAGCACAGCAGCTTCCAGGTTCCCAGCCCTGAGGAGCAGGAGACCACAAGTGAAGCTTGAGCAGCTCTGCTTTGGACTGCTGTGCTGGGCTCTGCTTGCTGCCTCCTTAAAACCCCCAAGGAGCAACTCAAGCCCCATTTAGAGATAGTTCAGGAGAATAAAGCAATAGAGACAGTGGTGGGCAGATAGGGAGGTGACACAGGACAGAAGTAATGACAGGAAAATTCTGTGGAGAAGCCGCGTAAAGTATGGAGAGACAGAGAAGAGCTAGTCAGCACCCACACACCCAGGCCCAGCCTGGAGCAGGAGCATTGAAATGGAAATTACTTTCTATTTACAGTTCCAACATCCTCCCTGCTCCCCCCAGGAGCCAGACTGGGACGTTCCCTGCCTGTCTTGGGTGACTCTGTGGAGAGAGCAGAGGGATGCTGGCACTCCGTGTCACAGACAGGTGTGTGGGGGGAACAGGGATGCTCTGAGGCTTTGGGAAGCAGGCTCAGCTCCCTCATCCTCTCTGGACAGCAGAGACCTGTAACAGTGGGCAGCGTGCTCATGGTTAAACACACACTCTGCTCTCACTACTGCCCTGGGCCACTCCACAGCCATGCAGGGGCTCAGGAGCAAGGCAAGTTGGGACACACAGGGGCTGGGTAGATTCGCAGCTTCCTCCAAGTGGCAGAACAGCCCAGAAGGTATTTCAGATCTCCCCAAAAGAGCCTGATCATTACTCTGCAGCATTATTCTGCTGTGCAGGAAGACATATGTGGGAGTACATAAAAGCAATGTCAGCCCACGTCCATGCTTCTTTTACCCACAGAGGCAGCACTGGCAGCAGAAAAGAAACTTGTTCCTGTGCTGTACCCTCCTGGCCCCAGGGGAATGATTCTGTGCTGTAAGAGCCAGGCCCCAGCGTCTGCAACAGGTGCCAGGGAGCAGGAGCTGAGGTTGTGCTGTGCCTGGAGCCAAAACCCTCTCCTGAGCTGTTCAGTGGCTGTGGAGGTCTCCCAGCCTTCAGTGGGCCCTGGAGCTCAGCCTCCTGGACACAGAGCGTGGAGCAATATCAGGGATCACTGGGATGTGCCCCTAGATGATGGATCCTTTGAGAGTGGAGGTCAGAGGACACAGAGCCTGGGGACGGCACCCAGGTCTTCATCTTTCTCCACACTGCCACACACAAAGGGCCTCGGGCCTAGAAGAGGTAAATACCACTTGTGCGTCACTCTTCAAGAACTAGAAAGGTGGAACTGAAAAGAGATGGTGAAATTAGCAGGTGTGACAGGGATACACATCAGTATTTTTGTGCCCTTCAGTACCCTTGTTTGTTTGTGGAACCCAAGCCATTGACAGACTCCATGTGGGGTGAGAGGCCCTCACTAAGACCTCCTCACTAGCACTTTTCAGCTGTAAAACAATCCCTGATCTTTTTTTCCTGCTGAATGAACTTGTACAAGCAGAGCTGGGCCATCCATCTCTTCCCTGTTACTCGTGTGCTTCAGTAAGCAGCAGTGCCACAGGCAGTGCTGAGCCCCAAACCCTTAAATTGGACCCTGTCTGCCCATTCTTAACTCTATGTACTGCTCAGCCCTGCCGTGAGGAAGAAGAGGCAAATTCCACACCTGTCTGCTCACCTTGGTTGGCTCAGGGCAGGCATTTTAGGACAAGATTTCCTTGAATAACTCTTCTCATCTGCCAAACTCAAATTAAAATTTGCTGCCAAAAGTCATGAGTCCTCTCCCTCTCCTTCCTTCCTCTCCTCTGTTTTTTGGATCATTTTCTTTATTAAGATAAATGAGTGATAATATCATGTTATGCATTAAACACTGGTCCTTGCAGTCTGTGAAACAAAGAGTATGAGGGAACTCTGAGAGTACAGCTGTTACTAGTTCATTTACATTTGGGCAAGTCAGCTTTTAAAGAAATTCCTCAGAACAATTCTTTCAGACTTCCTAAGGAGCCTATAACATGAAATTTTGTGAGAAAACACTATCACAGAATCACACTATCATAGAATGGCTTGTGTTGGAAGGGATCTTATAGATCATCCCATTTCACCCCAGCCATGGTCAGGGACATCTTCCACTATCCCAATTTTCTCCAAGGCCCATCCAACCCAGCCTTGGACACTTCCAGGGATCCAGGAGCAGCCACAGCTTCTCTGGGCAACCTGTGCCAGGGCCTCACCACTCTTATAGTAAAGAATTGCTTCTAAATACCCAATATAAACCTACCCTCCTTCAGCTTAAGGCCATTTCCCCTTGTTCTGTGGCTCCAGACACTTGTCCAAAGTCCCTCTCCAGCACTCCTGGAGCCCCACTGTGTACTAGAAGGGGCTCTAAGGCCTCTCCAGAGCAGGCTGAATTACCCCAACTCTCTCAGCCTGCAAGCTGTGAGCCCCAGAGCCAGAGAAGTCCTGGAGGGCCTGCTGCTGATGCCTTTTTTGTGCAGGGGAGTAGGCTGGTTCTGGACTGGAAGAAGCTATGTGGGTGAGAGACCCCCAACTCTGCATGATGCTGTTAGGTTCCTGCAGTGGGATAATCAATTTTTGACCATCTTTAAGATGATGCCAGTCTGCTTTCCAGGGTAGAAGGTCCTATTTTTCTGTACCCATTCCTGGCACTTCCTTCAGTGTGCTGGGTTTCCCAGGAAGAAAATTCCTGCAGAAAAAGGTTTGGTGTTTTATCTGACAGATTTTCCTGTTGCTTGGAAATCTACAGGAGTCCTGGGTGCAGTGATATAAACCTATTTCTTCTGCAACAAAGGTGTTCTATAGTCTTGGAAAAGTGAAAGGAATGGCTCAATGGGTGGCTTCCACTGGGGAGTTAGTGTGGGCTTTCATCCAGCAGCCATATGCTCACAAAACCAACAGTTCCCTCTTTCCCTCATGGAAGCAGTCACAGAGCAGATCAGCCAAGTGTGAAACTTCCCAGCAGCTGGGTTTCTGAAGCTCAGACAACTCTTTGGCTCCCAGAGGCTCTGGGAGTAGCTGTGTGTGGATGAGTGTCTGCAGAGCACAGGAGTGATGGGAAGGGCCCCACTGAGGCACCAAGCGGGAGAGGAGACCCTGCTAAATGGCCCAGCCCCACCACTCGTGTGCATCATGCACACCCAGCCACGCTGGGAGTGGGGGGCAGACCCATATCCATGGCTTTCATTTCCCATCACCTCCAACTGGTCTATTCTGAGAAAGTCTGCCTAGGATTCATCCACCCAAAGTGTCACACTTCACAGCTTCCTTCCCACGCAGAGCTTGGTTCCTTGCTCTGAATAAACATCACTTCCCTGCCTGCATCCCCACAGCCAGGCTGCTCCCTGCCTCCCCCTGTCCCCTAGGGAAGTGTGGCATGTCTAATCCATACCTTGAGAGCTGCGTCCTGCTTCCCACCACGTGTGGGGGGAAAAAAAAAATAGGGATAAAAACGACACCAGCTTCATTGTTTTCCAATTCAAGTCAGGGCAGGCAGAGGCAGGTACTCCTGGTACTCCCAGATGGCAACACCAAAACGTTCTGTGCTCAGGGATCTGATCCCAGGCAGGTTCCAATCCACTTCCCAGTGAGCAAATGCTAGTTTTTAGGGCAGCAGATGGTTTGTGGCTCCTGAAGAGTTCCCTTTCTTGACACAGGAAGGGCTGGCAATGCTCAAAAGCTCCTGAATGATGCCCAGAGGATGGTTCCAGACTCTTTTTGGTGGTGCCCAGCACCAGGAAAAGGAGCAATGGCCATAAATTAAAACACAAGTTCCACCTCAACATGAGGAAGAACTTGCCATGGTGGCTGGCAGAGCCCTGGAACAGCTGTCCAGGGAGGGCATGGAGTCTCTGGAGACATTCTGAACACACCTGGACAAGTTCCTGTGTCACCTGCTCCAGGTGACCCTGCCTGGGCAAGGGGTTGGTCTGGGAGGTCCCTTTCAGCCTTAATGATTCTGTGATTCTGTGGTGTGGGTTTTGTCCCAGTTGATATGCATTTTGTCCCAGTCCTTCCTACAACAAAAACAACTAATTTGTGTGAAAGCTCCCTGTTAAGTTCCATCACAGCACCAGTGTAAGAGACTCAGAGAACCTCCTTACACATCTCTGACGTTACCACAGCCAGAACCTAAAGGCAGGTTCAGAATCCTGCTTTTAGGAATCAGGGTAATGAAGAAACTGTACTGACCCTGAACACAGAACACCATCCAGCTCTGGAAAGACACTCGAGTAAGCAAAGACTTTGTGACAGTGGTTCATCTGTGGCATATGCAGAACAAGTTTTTCAGGAAAGAGATCAAGAACTGTTTTTGTGAGAACTGATGGGATGTGAAAATCCAGGGAAAACAAAGAGAGATTTGGCCACTTGGGGAATGTATTTGTGGAGAGCCCAGGAAGCCCAGATACAGGAGATGACAGACTGAGATGGATGAAAGGACTTAAGCTACGCCAAGGAAAGTTCAGGTTGGACATCAGGAGGGATTTCTTCATGGAAAGGGTGGTCAGCCTTGGCAAGGGCTGCTCAGGGAGGCAGTGAAGTCCTCATCCCCAGAGGTGTCCAAGGAAGGACTGGACATGGCAGTCAGTGCTCTGGTCTGCATGACAAGGTGGGGACTGGGCACAGGTTGGACTCAATGGTCTTGGACGTCTTTACCAATCTGGATGGTTCTGTGATATCACCACAACCAGAACCATTAAATAGTGAGACTGAATATTTCTATCTTGTTCCAATCTCTCACAGGGATAGCTGACAATACATGAAAGCTCCAACCAGTCCCATGTTGCAGCCTCACAAACATAATCATCCAACACACTGTGTTCTCCCAATGCATCAGTTATGAAAAATTCAGAGAGAACTAAATTCACCATTTTACCACTTGCAGCTATCAGCTCAATGTCAGGCCAACACAGGGCAGGCAGTGGCTCATATCTCTATAAATCTGCTATTTTTATGTCCTTTAAGCCCTGAAATTTTAACCCACTTTAGCCTAAGCAGACTTCAGTGTCCCCAGGCGGATATCTGAATAACCAAGGGCAATTCTTTTCTCCTCTTGCCCCTCAGCTTTGGCTCCAAAGGACACTCTGCCACTGCTGCATTGAAAAAACCCCAAAACCCAAAAAATAACCACCATAGTGTGATAGATGGTCTGGCCCAGAGCTTTTAGCAGGTGTTCTTGAGGCAGCTGTAATCACTCATTTAAATCTCATTTATTTTTATTTTAGAGGGCTTCCTAACAACACAAAAGATTTCTTTCCTGCGTCTCATTGGAATTATGTGCACATTGCCATGGCAACACATGCCCGAGATTTTTGTGGTCCAGGACCCATCTTATTGGTTATTAAATATCTGTGCAATAAAAATGAAAAAAAAAATATATATATAGCTTTGTTCTCCCATCTGTCTGTTCCATCTGTTTATCTCCCAGTGAAATACAACCATTTGGCTTGGCCACAGCTTTCTCCCTTTCCTCATGAGATTGGCTGAAGGAAACAGAAATGCATCTACTGGTGGTCATGGAAGTGGTGGAGGGGAGGAAGAGGAATAGAAGACATTGATGTGGACACCAACCTGACCATCACATACATAGAAAAGCCTTTAACTGATGACAAAACCTTGTTGTCTTTAACTTTACCAGTTATCTCCCAAGTGGGAAGGGTAAGAGAAGCTCAAGAGGACTTCGGTCAACATATTCCCCATCTGCTACTGGTGGAGCAGCAGTGTCCTGGCTGCAGCTCAACCACAGCAGGTTTGTTTCCTGCCACAGGGTCACTAGGGAAGTGGAATCAAACTTGTGCCACTGATCAGCAACAGGAAACATTATAACTCAGCTGCTTCCACTGAGAGTCCTTCTTACCTTCCCGAAAGGTAAGGACCAAAGTGTCACTCCATCCCAGTACACACTGTTCTGTGGAATGGAAAAACACCAGTAAAAAGATCTCTGTGATGAACAGATTGTGTTCTTCCCAATAGACCTTCTGTGCCACACTCACTGTGTTCTGTGGGATGTGACCATGGGGAAGACAGCGTGGGAATGCCATGGGAAACTACAGTTTTTTAGGATAGGGCATTTCCCCAGAGTCCTCTGCTCCCCAGTGCAAATGAGCACATGCCCATCACCTGTCAGTTTGTGGTTGTCATCTCCCCAAGCTCTGGAAAGTTCCCCATTCTCGTTGTTTCTAATGGTTCTCTCTGTAAACCACTCCTTCCCTGTTCCCTCATTGGCCCAGTTTATGTTACCCCATCCCTTATACCCTCTGCCCATTGGATCATTTGTACCCTAGTTACTCCTTCCCTCCCCAGTTATATACTCTGGCCCCACCTTCCCTGGGGCTTTTCAGAGTCTGCCTCCGCTCAGTGTGGTTGTCTCCCTGCTCCTATTTCTGCCTCTGACTCCGTCGATCAATCCTCAATAAACCCGCTCGGATTCCAGCAGCTCAAGAGTCCTTCCGTCATTCTGGTGGGGATTTTAATGATGCTATCCAGGCATCCGTTGACCAGCCAAGTGAGGGTCACCCTGTGGGACTCAGTCCAGGGTCACCTTCGGTGTTCCTCTTGACAGTCTCCTCCATGCTGAACTGACCCTGTTCCTCCAATAGCCCCATGTGCCAAAGTGACTGTTGCTCCCGACAGTTCCCTGCCTGGATCAGAACCCATGCCGACAGCTGTTTGACATCCCCCCTCCCAGGCACTAATTCCTTCTGGCAGTGTTTGCCTTGCCTGCCCACTCCCACAGCTCTGCTGGGAGAGAGGATGTGTTCCCAGCCTCCCAGCTCCCTCTCATTATTTAAGCTGTCAGTTGTTAATTATAGTGCTGCATTTTAACTTGATACTTCCCAGGGGGCCAAACCATGCCAAAAGACCAAAATTGCTTCCCAGAGGAATATTTTTGGAGACTCTGCTAGAAGTGAGCCTGTGCCTCTATCAGCTAGGGTGAGACATTACTGACTGCTCTCAGGAGACTGGAACTGCACTTGCTCCAAGACCCACACCTGCACTTGTTACCCTTCAGAGCCAACATTCCCAATCCCTAGATGGGAGTCATAGCTTTCTTAATGACATGAATATAAGGATATATTGCTTTTAATGATATAAAGCTATTAAAAAGTGTCCAAAGGAGGACTATGAAGATGGGGAAGGGTCTGGAGGGGCCACACAAGGAGCAGCTGAAGTCATTTGGCTTGTTCAGCTGGAGAAGAGGAGACTGAGGGGAGACTCGCTGGGGTCTGCAGCTCCTCCTAAGGGGCAGCTCTGATCTGTGCTCCCTGTGACCAGGGACAGGACCCAGGGAACTGCTGGAGCAGGGCCAGGGTAATTGGGATGGATCTCAGGGAAAGGTTCTTCCCCCAGAGGTGCTGGCACTGCCCAAGCTCCCTAGGGAATGGGCACGGCCCTGAGGCTGCCAGAGCTCCAGGAGCGTTTGGACAGCGCTGCCAGGGACGCCCAGGGTGGGACTGGGGAGGTGTCTGGGCAGGGCCAGGAGTTGGACCTGATGATTCTTTGTGTTGCTTCCAGCTCAGGATATTCTGGGATTCTCTGAATCACACAACCATGACCACTAGGCCTGTGAGACCCACACATTCCTCTCAGTGGGGAAGGCAGTCCCATGAAGTTGCCAATCGAGTGGTCAGGTCAAGTGAGAGCAAACACCTAAGAAATAGATGTGATGCTGATATTCTTTAGCTTGTAGCAACATTACCCAGCCAAGTTGCCCCTTTGCTTCGTGTGACCACAGAAACCTCTGCTTCAAATGCAGAAACAAGTGAACAAGTGCAGTGATCAAACCATCAACCTGCTCAGGGCAAGAGCACGGGGGGGAAAAATGAGTAGACTGGATTACCAGGAAAGGCTTGAGGATCCTGACAGAAGAGCACACGTCTCCCTTGACTGTGTTAAGTGAGACATTGCTTTGCAGGGATTCTTTTCCAGGAGAATCAGATGTGATGGGTCAGATGTGCCAGAGGAAACTTATGGGCTGGATGAAGAGTGCTGCAAAAAGTACCTGCTGCTGGCATCACCTACCCATTGTGGTCACTCAAGGCCAGCTGAGCACCATAAAACACATCTCAGCCCAGGGACAACAGCCAGGAGAGTCCAGCTGTGTCTCTGCCTTTCTCATCTGGCCGAAAGCATTTTACTCAACATTTACAGAGAAATCACTGAAAGAGAGTTCACAGCATACTTAACAGGATGTAACTCATCCTAAAACCAAGAAAAAGCAGAAAAGAGGCAATAAATGAAAAGAATTAAAATAGAAACATGAAAATTGTATTGCATTGAGCTGTAACTATAGCTGAGAACAGCCTTTGCATCAGGAGATTCAGGGCAGCTGTTCAGCTCCTCAGTGCTTTGCCAAATTTGCATATAAAACCACCTTAGTAATTATAATTTCATCTTGAATAAGTATTGTTTTAATTGTGACCTCTTTGCCTGCTCTGCACTAACTGCAGGAATCACAAAAGTGCAACACGAGGGCTGTGGATGACTTTGGCTTCTTTCTCCAGCCACCTCAGTGACCCATCAAGATCCTTGCTCTGACCCTCCAAAGTCTGTGCAATGCAAAACAAACCCCACAGTGCTGAAATAATTACAGCCCCAGAGGGACTATGCAAAGAAACCAAGTACCTTCCTACCCAGGACAATAAAGCTCCAGCAAAGCTGCCTCAGAACATGATGCCATGTACAGAACCATTGTAGCACTTTCTGGTGATGTCAGCAACTAGAGCTCCAGGTGGTTTCACTTAAAATCAACTCCTCTGACAGGCCACTGGTTCTCAGAGAGCTTAAACCCTCATCAAACCCTCAGAGAAACCCCTTTAAGGTATCACCTACTGTCATCTGAGTTCAATAATTTAATTCTCATTGCATGATAATCTAATATCCAGCCAAAAACCTTGGAACAGCCCGGTCTACTGTAAGGTGTCCTTGCCCATGTAGGAGGTTGGAATTAGATGTTTTTTAAGTCCCAACCCAACAATCTATGATTCTATAAATTATGCTGATATCTTCACTTGTCTTTCAGTGTATGTGAACAGTCATTTATAAAACACCATTTCTGGGACTGATAACCCCTGCCCCCTTAACCTTTTCTGACCTACCTGAACACACTTGACCCTGCAGTTCTGTGGAAGGAGTGGTTCAGACATCTCTCTAATTCGTCATATTTTAAGGCATGATACTTAAAAAAAGACAGTGTCCAGCTGAGAACTCCTCAGCAGTGAGCAAAGTGCATTAATTATTTCCTTCATCTTGCATATGACAGTAAGTGGTGTATCCTTGGAGGAGGAAGAGCAGACCAAGTGGTTCATGGTCCTTTTGAGCTTGAAAGAAAATATATGTAAAATTACCCAGGAACACTTTTAATTAATTACTGCCTACTGACAGCGCTGGCAAAGTAACCCTTTGCCCATCAGCATTCAGACAATTAGCTCTGTCCACTTGAGATGGTGGAGCAGCTCTGTATTTATTCATATTTTGGGTGAGTTCAAAGTGAATCGCTTCTGTGATTTATTGTCTGCACAGAAGAATCTCTACATCACATTTCTTCAAAGAGTGCAGTCTCCAGCTCAGGGATCAAAGAACTGCCAAGGAAACATTCTCCTCTGGGGAGGGTCAGGAATGAGTTTTCCACTTTGTTGGTACCTTTTGGCAGGAGCGGTCTGTGACAGAGAACCTGTCCTTAGAATCATAAAATGGTTTGGGCTGGAAAGGACCTTGAAGATCATCTCATTTCACCCCCTGCCACCTTCTGCTGGACCAAATTGCTTCAATGCCTCACTCTCTGGAATGCCTGTCTATTGCCACCGATGCCAGAATGCTGAAGACACTATGTAGATTTTCCTCTGGAGCATCTCACCTGTGTGCCACCCCGGCTCATCCCATGTGTCTTCAGGACATGCACTACAGTCCTTTGGCCCCCTCAGACCCCCAGCAAGGGGGTTAGTCCCAGCAAGGGGGGGCTCTGGTGCGGGAGGATAGTTTGAGCAATTCCTGAGAGCACAGAAGGAGCAGTTGTCATGGATACCAACATGCAGTGGGAGGGTCCAGTTCAGCTCTGCGTCCTCCCTTGGCCTGTCATGTGGATCTGTGGAGTACCCATTTCACAGCACGGAGGTAAAGAGAATTGAAAATTAAAATCTGCATGGGAGCAAAACCACAATATTTAAGGGCAGAGACCCCAGCCTTTCCAACCAGGACAGCTATTCCCAAATACACAAAGCCAGGACATACGTTGGGGTATACAGTTGCTGATTGTGAAAAGGAAGATGAGGGAAGAGGTACAAGCAAGGAAAGGTGTTTGGCATCTTGGGGAGAAGATCTAAATCCTGAACTTATTGAGGAGATAAACCCTTTCTCAGCTGGATTCAGGCCTCTGCAGAACACTAGGCAACAGCTGTACGTGGCACTTTCCCTCTGGCTGTGTAAGACTGACTCTGTGACCTCCAAAAATTTGAGAAATTTCACCATGTTTTCATTTTTGGAGAAAAACCTCTCCCCAGGTATATAGCTGACAGGTCTGATTATTTTGTGCTGAAATGTTTTGTGTTTCCCATTTGAAATGAGTATTTCTATTTATCCTGTACATTTTGTCTTTCGTTCTGGCCAATCAAACTTTCTCATTGCCTTTTCCCCACAGAGTTCATCAGTGTTCTGGTTGGAATTTAGGCATAAAATAAATTCTGAACCAAACTACTTTTTGTTGTGTTGTTGTTGGTTGTTTCTTTATTTTAAGTGGCATTTATTGTGAGAACTAGGAAAGACGAAATTTTGGTTCCTGAATTACTTCTGAAAAAGTTCTATTATATGCACACACATGCACAGAATTGCTTTAACATAAGACATTTTTGGATCCAGCAGGACTGAAATCGAACATAAATTAGAATATTTTCAAGATGATTGCTTGCAAACATAAGCATCAATTAGTTATCTCAGTCTGGTTAAGCAGCAGCGTGGGCAGATGATTACAAGTAGTTGTGTTGCTGCCACTTACTGCCTTATCACCCCACACCAAAAATCCCTTTGGTTTTCCTAATGATCTTGGTCTTTTTCTTAGATCCCAGTCCAGGGAAGCATCTAAGTCTACACTGACACAAACAACCCCAGATGCTGAAAGTAACGTGGGTGCTTAACAGGCTTTTGAATTAAACCCAAACAGGAGCAGCCTTTGTTTATCACATTCATTAGGAACAGCAGCCCCAGGAAGGCGGGGGGGGGGGTTTAAACTATCACATGGTTTAGGGAAGCACCAGAAATGCACAAAACTTGATGAACCAAAAGAGGTTTTTCACGAATCCTAGGACAGAACATTCACAGATCTGTGTGCCAGACCTGGGCTTGTTTCAGCCATGCTGGACATCTGCCCATCTCCAGGCAACCCGTCCTGCTCTGCTCAAACCTCTTCCATGGCCTGGTCCTTTGAACCTCCAGGAGGAGACTGACTTGGGTACTGGGAATTTCACTGCCAGGCTTTTTGCTCAGCCCTGGATTGTAGGGGTGAACCAGCTTGTATTGAGAACCATCTGCTCCTTCCCCATCAATTTGGACTCAATGATCCTTATGGGTCCCTTCCAACTCAGAATATTGTGTGATCTGTGAACTCCTAGTCCAGCCCACCCAGCCGGGGGCAGGGGAGAGCCCCAGCCCCTGCCCCCAGCCCCCAGGCCCCGTCACAGACCTGCTAATTACACTTTTCTCAAGATTAGTCAGAAGGAATCTGTTCCCTGCAAGCTGAGCTGAGTTTGGGAGCAGCTGTCACTGCCTCCTCATGCCACGCTGTGCCAAACTGGCCTTGTGACACTGCTGGGTCACTGGCACTGGCTCAGCCTCGTCAAGGCAGCAGAGGGGCATTAGCTGTGCCTCATTAGCACGGTGGTGGTTTGGGCTGCAGCCCTGCAGGGTCATTCCAAAGGGGTTTCATAGAATCCCAGAATACCCTGAGTATGAAGGGACCCACAGGATCATCAAGTGCAACTCCTCACCCTGCCCAGACCCCCAGCAATCCCACCCTGTGCATCCCTGGCAGCGCTGTCCAAACGCTCCTGGAGCTCTGGCAGCCTCAGGGCCATGCCCATTCCCTGGGGAGCCTGGGCAGTGCCACTCTATATTTGCAGCCCCCTTCAGGATTTTGCAGAGGGGAGAAGCTGGGAGTGAGTGAGGAGGTTGAGCACATCCAGACTCCACAGCAGAGAGGGAGCCCCAGTGCTTCTCTGTCCCGGTGTCTCAGGAAATACACATATTTCCTCTAGGGGCTTCACCTCCAGCCCAGCAGAGAAACTTTAAGGGACAGACCCAGAACTGACTCACCTCTTCCTCCATCTCCTTTCCTCAAGGTGTCCACTCTCCCTGATTCAGAGATCCTGGAAGCTGGCACTCCCTTCTTCTACACCTTCAGCCTACTGATGCAAAAGTTGTCTTTAAACCCCTTCTGCGGCCCCACAGACTGAAGAGCTGTGAGGAGCAGCGGAACTGTGGAGCTTTATAGGGAACCACAGGCCCTCCTGCAAGCTCCTTCCTGCAGCTCCCACCTGGAGGCTCACAGTCCTACCCTCACACAACCACACACTCATCCCCGACTCCACCTCTACTCCATGGAATTGTTCAGGTTGCAAAAGCCCTCCAAGATCAAGTCCAACCATTCCCCCAGCACTGCCAAGCCCACCATAAACCCATGTCCACTAGTGCCAGATCTGCAGGTTTTTTTTGAACAGTTCCAGGGATCTTGATTGTACCACTTCTCTGGGCAGCCTGTGACAGCACCTGACCACCCTCTCAGTGAAGGAAGGCTGGTCAAGACTTGAAACACTTTGCTCCTCTTCCTTCTCTCAGCTCCAGGCAGCTCCTAGCATTCCTGCTCAGGATGCTGTGGATGAATTGCGGTTCTTTCTTTGTTGAACCTCAGTAAACAGTTGCCAGCCCAGACTTCCTGTGAAATTTCTTGGGACAACTTCGTGCCCTGAAACTACTGAGCACAAGCCTGGAGCTAGGCCAATGCCTCTGCTCTGAGTTTCATTGTATGCTAAAAAGCAGAACAAGCCCCTCCTCCTCCTGCATTTTAGATCCAGAATTTCTTTCCTGTAAAAGGACCCAATTTCTGTTAAAAGTGCCAGCTTCCTGCACAGTATTGCTGCCCTCTTCTGGGCTCTCTGGCAGCCGCTGGGCTCAACAAAATTCCAGCTACATACACCAATCCTTGAAGTCAAGTAGGTGAGAATCCTTTCCAAAGCCCTGTGTCCCCACATGACAAGACCTGGCTCTGAAAATGAAGATATTTGAGGTTGTCCTTTCTCTTGCCTTGTCCTATGAACCTTGACCCTAGTAAATGCTCTGGCTTTAGCTCTTCTCTGGGGCAGCTTTTTCAGTGGTGTGTAAAAAGTGGTATGGGAAGGAAACTGAGTGCAAGACTAACTGGGAATGTTGTTTTCTCTCACCTCATTTAACCTCTATGGGTCTCCCACTAACTCCTAAATCCCACCGTGTCTGGAGCTGCCAGTGTTGCAGAGATCTTTATTAGCAAAAAAGTGGTTGTAGTCAGAGCTATTTGGGATGAATAATTTAGAGAGGAAGGGTGTTCCTCTTCTCCATTGCTGGATATTTCAGCTATTGTGAGGTGGCTGGGGGAACAAACAAAATGGATTGGTGGCTGGAGGGATGCCAGGTCTCATGAGAGTCTTTATGTGGCCCTTACCTGCTCCACAGACCTGCTCCTTCCTTGGGGGCTGTTTTCCCTCCTGCCCCTCTCTTTTCTCATGGGAGCAGAGCCCATCACAGCTGAGAGGAGCCAGGATCCCTCTGCCTGGGATCCAGGCAGCCACCTCCAGCCCAACAGGATTTTGGCAGTGAGTCCAGGCTGCTCTCCCTGTGGATGAAAACATGGCCCAGGACAGAGAGAGAGAGACAAATGCTGGGGACACATTTGAGAAATTTCAAGGCATTGCAGAGAGCAGGCCTGGAGCCAAGGGGAGAGGAGGGTTGGGAATTCACTAAGGCAAGCTGGGAACCTGTGTGGCATGTGGATGGATACAGCCCCACATAGGACCATCCTACAGGCAGACTTGAGGTTGTTTATGTGCTTAGAGGAGAGAAAATGTTGAAATAAGTGGCAGGAAGTGAGTCTGTGGTAAGCAAAGCTGTGGAGACCACAGTCAGAGTGGGACACCTCTGCTCATGTTGGCTGTGACTGGGAAGCCATATCCTCTGCACAGGTCATTGGCAGAGGAGGCAGAGGAGGGAGGGTCCTGTCACCAGCACCCGGACACAGGCTGGATGTAGAGAGCTCCCAGAGAGAGGAGTTGTGGGTAAAGGAGATCCAGCAGGAGACCTCTGCAGGTCTCACCTCTTGGTGTTCCCAGCTGGAGATGGCAAGGTGCTGGCAGGCAGGCACAGTGGCTGGGAAGTCCCAAGGCAAGGATCCCCAAGGGGGAAAGCAGAGGGCCAGTACTCAGGCCCAGCTCAGGGAGTGCTCACCTCACTCTACTTCCTCTCCATGGCTCCAGTCAGTCTTCCAAGGAGTCAGAGTAGATTATATCCACCTTCACACTGACCTTTTATCTGAGCAATTCCAAAGCACCAGAGCCAGCATCCCTGGGGTCCCCAACACCTTGGGTCCCATGGGTAGACATGTGGAGCACAGGGCATTCTGCCTGCTGGGCATTGTGGACCATTCTGTTACCGTGGCAACAAGGAATCTGCTTCTGCCTGTCACCTTAGTGATGCCTCACAAGCTGGGCAGCCTCATCTTCCTGCCCACCTTGCTGACACTCACCAGGTCGGGCCTTTCTGGGAAATATGGCCCTCAGAGGAATCTGGGAAGAGGAAATATGGCTGGAACATCCTGAAAGGAGAGCATGTTAGGAGAGATGATCAGAGGGATGGAGAAGTACGAGAGTGCTATTCAAGGCTTTTTTTTGGTGGCAATTGTAGCAGAGCAAGAGGCAGGGAAAATCCAGAAACCCAGACTGAAGGTGAATTTACCTTGCACTTCATGAGGAAAACTCTGGGTGTCCATCTGCGGAGGGTACCTAGAACTGGCTCTGGGGTGGCTGAAAAAATAAGACTATATTGAAGAAAATAGGGAATTGCGATTTTGAGGGGAAATTATATTTACAGAAGTCTCAGGGGAAGAAAGGACGGAAGTTGCTTAGCAAAGTTTAAGGTGTGGCCACACACTAGGGAGGACTTCCTGCCAGCTTGGGTCATCCTAAAAAGTACATCACCAGCTTCCAATAGGAAGTTTGGATTAAAGCCTGGGAGACTTTAGGCAATCTCTTAGTTTGGATTGGAATATCTTTTAAGAAGGGTGTGTTTTCTCAATGTTGCAGTTTGTCCTGAAAATGAAGTTTAGATTCCTATGATTGTCTATTGAGATCTACAAGTGAGAAGTTTAAATATATTGATAGCCAGAAACTTGGGAAGGGTAAAGCTAAAATCGCCTTCTCACTTGTACCAGCGTTTCTGGAGGTGGGATGTAGGGAGAGGGAGAAGTGCTTTTAGGGTAAATATGTTCAGATCATCCTGCTGGCTTGTGAAAAAAATGTGTCTATGAGAAAACAGCATAAGGTAAAGAAAAAAAGAGAAATATGAAAACACCCACCACTTCATTTAAGATCCAACAGAAATAAAGTGCACACAACAGCTCAGAGAAAGCAGAAGACACGAGCAATTATTCTTGGGGAAAATCTTGCCAGGCTAAGATGTCCCTCCCTCCCTCCCTGTCCTCTCAGAATGAGGAAATAATGAGAAAATCCATAAAAAACTTACACTTCCCAGCCCCATGGCTGGGAGGGGTGGGGAGCAGACACAGCAAGAGCAGCCTCACCCCTCATCCTGGCTGGAGCCAAAGGAAAGGGCAGGGCTGGGGAAGCGTGTTTGTTTCCAGGCTGTGCCTATGGAGAAAACTTCACCCTAGTGAACAATGGGATGAGCAAATCCTTAATGTTTCTTTAAAAAAAAAAAAATCGCACTACACCCTAGATCTAAGATTTTTCCCCCCCCAACAGTTGTAGCATAAATAAACCAAATCTGGTCTGAAATCAATTGGGATAAAACCAAACAGGAGAAGGAATGAAGATTTCCTTGTGGTTTGTGGTGTGGAGCTGTGCATCCCTCCTGCCTGGTGTGGGCTGAACCATGGGGATCCCCCATATCACCTTTTTACTGAACATGCTGGAACTTGATAGTACCTTTGAGATCTCCACTTCATCAAATCGGAGTGAAACTCATGTTCAGAAGTTATTACAAAGAAGGCAGGCAGCCAGGCCAGACTCTGAATGACTCAATGGATCTCATTTCCTGGGGGAACCAGGCTAAAAATATAAATGATCTGAGGCAGGTGCCACATTTATGAAATTCCCTTGTTTTGCATTTATTTTAACTCATCAGCTCATTAAGGGATTTGTTCGTGAGTTCTCAGATGAGTTTAGCAGTCACTGAACATGTGCTGTGGTGGCAGGAGGAGGGATACCCTTCCTACATAGCAAAGAAATTCCTGCTTGAAATACAGAATTCTGGCTCACATGCAAAACTGAACTTGGCTCATCCATAGGAAAATGGCAAGAATATGGATTCACTTTCTTACCACCTTATAGTGTTTGTTATTCCTGTGCTTGTCTTGCAAAGGGAACAACCAGTGCATCAGTAAGTATATGGAAAAGCCATCCCATGTTCTCCTGAGAAGGAATTAACCTCCCTCCTTCCAAAGCAGCAAAGTGAGTTACCCCTACATGCTAACTCCATTTATAAATAGGAATTTATAAGGGAGGAGTTTCTGCACCCCTCCACGGTTGGAAACGAGGTATCTGGGAGTGGTGGGCATTTTGCATTATCCCTTGGCTTATTTTACCCTGTGAAAGGCTAAGGGTTGTTAAATAAAGGCAGGAGCTGCCCTGATACCATTCAGGATTAACCCTGGTGGTGCCAGGCCATTCTCTAAGACCTGAGAAGGGCTTTCAGTGCCCAGGAGAGTCCAGCTCTCACATATGGCTGTTCCATATTTGTGAGCAATGCAGAGGGAGAAGCAGCATAAAAGTAGAGGCAGGAGCAGGGGGACCAGCTGGGGAGCAGAAAGAAAAGAGTGTGAAAGAGCAGGCTGGGGGTGAAGAAAAGCACAGCTACTCTGTATTCCGGATATTATAATATCTGGGACTGGGGTCTGGGTGGTCTGGGGGAGCAGAGGGTTGAGGGGACAGGAGGCTCAGCCTGAAGGCACCGGGAGAGACTCAGGTGCAGGATGATGATGCCCGTATGGCAGGTGACACAGGGACATAAAGGAGGGAGGAAAATAGTGGTGGCCTCTGCCAGAGGGAGGTGAGATAGCGAGAAAAGGACAGCAGAGGGTAGCAAATGCCTGGATTACTCTCCGGGGTTCTTGTGAGTCGCAAGCTCAGCAGCCTGTGCAGCCTGGTGCAGACGCACAGCTCACATCTGGGCAGGTTTTGTTTAAAGATAAAAGGGGGAACAAAGCATTTTGATGAGGTAGATATGTTCTCACCACAAAGGCTTGTTCTGAAAGACATTTCTTTTAGAAATTTCCTGCCAAGATATCCCTAGTGACCCCACTACTGCCAGGGAGAAAGCAAGGCAGAATGTGAGGCTTTGATTAGAATCAGAGAAGGTTTTGACCAAATGAAAAGAAACTTCTCTATGTGGGGATTTAATTTCCCAGGAACAGCAGCAACGTTGGTTGCTATTTGGGCAGCTTCTTCCTAACTTTTAAGGTCTGAGCTTTGCTGGGGTGTTGTGCCTGTGGCTTGCAGAGATGGAGAGTTTCACCCCTGGGTACCCTCCACATGCCACACTACTCTCTTTCAGAGGGGAAGCAGGCTTCCTTGCAAACATACCCAGGTACAAACCAAAAGCCCAGCAGGGCTTTGCACTCATATTTTAGGACCTGAAGCCATCCCTGGGCCTGAATCCCTCTCACAATCCCAGCTGGTCCTGCTGAGGTTTCATCCCTGGCATGTCCCAGTTTCCTGCTGCTCTTTGCATGCTGCATGTTCCCTATTTAATGCAGGGGATGTCTCAGGGGGATGATTACGAATGCTGTAAGTGTAATTACCAGCCCAGGGTTGATCATTAGGCAGCGTCCTTTTCTCCCCCTCCTTCAGATGTAGATTATCCATGGCAGGCTCGGTGCTTGCCTTTGCCCCTAAAGCAGCTGGGAGATGGCCTCAGCTGCTGGCTATGTCGTCACATCAAATAGGATCATTCATCTTTATGAGAGCTGGCTGAACAAGGCTGTGTGTGCCACACCATTCCCTGCCCTCTGCCTGGGGGGATTAGGATTTTTAGGTGGTGAAGGGCACAGAGCCCTGCTAGGGAACAATTGCAGTGGTCAGTCCTGGGGCTGGTGGCATCTGGGGTATCCCAGGGCAGAGTTAAGGCTGGTCCCTGCTCTTCAATGAAAATCTTTTCAATCCTCACTGAGTTATTTTTATGACTGTAGGTGCCTCTGCCAAGCATAAAGGAATGGAGCTTTCTCATTGAGGTGTATTGGAGCCAAAGAGGCTCTTGCAGATGAAACATAAACTTTAAGAGATTTAGAGATTTTGGAGGAGCTAAGATTTTAGTTATAGATAAGCCTTACTAGAGTTAATTAAAATAAAGGGATTCTGTTAGTAGGCCTTGATGAAGTAAAGAGTTAGTAGTGAACTAATAATTGATTGCTTGTCAACACAATGTTTAGTTAGCTGGGTTTATAATGAAGAATATAGAAACTGACCAATAGCTTTTAGGAACATAAGACAATTGTGGGCCTCCTCTGTTCTGAAACCAATTGAAGACAAGGAATGGGAGTTCTACCAAGGTTCATTTGTCATATTTGCATTGAAAAGGTAGAAAGGTCAAAATGAGGAAGACTTCATTTACTTCCTCATTTTGGGACCCCTCCCCATGAAAGGGACCACCGACCCATTTCAAGGAACAAACTACGCATGCTTAATAGCTTTTGAAATGATTAGCATATGAAGCGAGGAATGGGATGTACTAAAGGATGAATATGTATTTGTACTTTGGGTATTCAATTCTGGTGTGGATAAAAGGACTCTAATCATTTGAAAGGCACAGTGTGTATTTGGGAGCTATCCCACATGCTGCGCGGCGTCGCAATAAACATACACTTTCTAACTTTAAACTGTTAGAGAGTTTTTGTCTGTCACAGTTGGATATCGGTGCTAGATCAATATCCATATTTCTTTAATAAATCACAGAGAGACAGGAGAAGCATCTTCTGTGTTCATAGGTGGCACTTAAAGTGATCCCCGCTGCTCATTTCTGTGATGAGTCTTAAGTACAGTAAGTGGGTTACACATGGGACAGGAGCATTTGGGAGGAAGCCTCTTACAAGACTGCTTAAATTCACGGGGCCTGGCATGTCAGGCACATAGAGCAGGAGAGAAATCACAAATCAGAGAGCAAATGGGAGATGCATTTTTGGGCTTGCAGGGTCAATATTCCCCATTTAGGCTTGGGTCTTACCATCCTGTCCTCCTGGCATGGAAATCCACAGTCAAACACAATCCTCTGGCCATGGGATACTGGAAAAGTGGCAGCTTGAAACATCAGCCTGAATCCCTGACATGTCTGAGAACACCTCTTCCTTTCCAGCTGGTTTCCCCTGTGCTGATGGCTGAAGAAGCCACGGTTCCTCTAATTTCAGCTGTAATTAGGGGTAATTTAGCCTCTCTCTGAAAGTGAGAGCAAACAAAAATGCAGTGCTTGGCAAACAGGGTGGGATGTTGGGTCTGTGGAATGGGTTACTCGCTCAGGGCTGGAAAGTGGGATTTTCCACGTCTCCTCTTCTGCTCTGCTTGAGATTATTTGGATTAATACATCCAAGTCACTTTGCTGCATCTCAGTGCCTCCTTCTATGGGAGAAAAAGATTCTGTCTTCTGCCAAATTGTCATGGTTTCACACTGGCCAAACGCCAGGCATCCACAAAAAAACATTCATTTTCCTCTGCTATAGCTGAGCAGAGGAGGGGGAAAAAATCCCAAAGGATTCATGAATTGAGATAACAATTTGGAGAGAACACTCTATATCTAAGGGCAAAATAGGCTTAAACTTAAAGGTATGAAGTAAATTTATCATTAACAGAGTTAGAGGAGGATAATGAGGAATAAAATAAGCCTCTAAACCACCTTTCCCCCCCCAGCCCCTCCCTCCTTCCCACCGACAGCACAGGCAGACAGGGTGTGGGAATTTTGGTCAGTTCTTCACTCAAAATCTTTGTTCAGTTTGCTTAAGGAGAGGAGTCTCTTCTGCTATGCCGTGGGGTTCTTCCCATGGGAGACAGTTCTCTGTGAACTTCTCCAACATTCTTCTAATTGTCACGAGTAGCAGTCCTGCCCAACCTGCTCTAATGTGAGTCTTCCCACAGGCAAAGCAGTCTTTCCAAAACTGCATGGCGTGAGTCACTTTAGCCCATGGGGTGTAGTCTTTTAAGTATAAGCTGCTCTAGTTTGGAATCAAGGGCCCTCTTCCTCTATCTCTGGAAGCAAAGCCCCTCTCTATCTCTGGAAGCCAGGGCCCTCTTGCTGTGTTTGAGTCTCCCACAAGATGACAGCTTTTTAGTATCCGCTCGCTCCAGCGTGAGTACCTTTTCTCATGGGCTGCAAGTGGATCTCTGCATCCCTCCATGGACTTCATGAATTACAGGGAGACAGTTGTGTTATAGTCCTTACCACGGCTTGCAGAGAGATCTCAGCTCGGAACTTGGAGCACCTCCTCCCCCTCTTCCTTCCACTGACTGTGGTGTGGCTATGTTGTCTTCCGCCACATGTCCTCACTTTCTTCTCTTTCTCTAAAAGGAAAATCCCTGCTGCTTGTAAGCACCACTGCCAACAAACTCCACCAGTTCTAAGAGTTCTGCAGGATTTTGCAGTGCTGAGAAGCTGATCTTGCCCAGGCCCCATGTCGGGGAATCGCTCGCACACCTCTCACCACCAGTCCCGTGGCCCCCGCCCTTCTGCCGGCAGCGTGGCTGGCTCGAGGCGGCCTGGTCGGCAAAGCCTGCGGCTGGCCATGCTGAGCTGGCTGCAGCCGCACTCCTCAGAAGAAGTTTTTGAGTTCCTTCTTAACTATGTCATCACAGAGGCGTTACCAGCTTCTCTAATTGGGCCAGCAGCACTTCCATCTTCAGCGCCGTTAGAGACTGGCTCTATCAGACACAGTGGAAGTGTGCAACTTTTCACAGAAGCCACCTCTGTGGCTTCCCCCCCTCCCCAAACAAACAAACAAAACAAAACCAGGCTGTGTTAAAACAACACACAAAGCCAGGTACCAAATCCTAGCCTTGGTGCTGGTACTCCCTGCAGCAGTCCCAGGGAGTGTGGAGGGAGGAAGACTTTGGCCTCAGCAGACCAGACAGGTGCAGATGTTTGTGGCATCGATGCCATCAGTTCTTAGATCTTCCACAATCCAAAAGAGGGACATGAAGATGCAGAATGGTCTGGAGGAGCTGCACAAGGAGTGGCCAGGGTTACTCAGTCCATTCAGCTGGAGGAGAGGGGGCTGAGGGCAGAGCTCAGCAGGGCTGCAGCTCCTCCCCAAGGGCAGCTCCGATCTCTGCTCTGGGACAGGGACAGGACCCAGGGAATGGCTGGAGCTGGGCCAGGGGGATTTGGGGATCTCAGGGAAAGGTTCTTCCCCCAGAGGTGCTGGCACTGCCCAGGCTCCCCAGGGAATGGGCATGGCCCTGAGGCTGCCGGAGCTCCAGGAGGGTTTGGACAGCGCTGCCAGGGACGCCCAGGGTGGGATTGTTGGGGGTGTCTGGGCAAGGCCAGGGGTGGGACTGGTTGAGTCTTTGGGTCCTTTCTATGATCCCTTGATCTTCCCTCCTACACTACACCCATAAAGCAGCACCCAAAATCCTGTCTCCAGCCACAGCAGCAAGGTGGCACAGCTGTCCCAGATACAAAAGAACAGCTGGAAGTTTCAGAGAGCATGGTGCAGCCTGAGGCCATCAAGAGGTGGGTGGGAGTCACACTGAAGAGGCAGCAGGACGATATAGCATAGAAAGGGCCAACAGCCTCTACTTTTCAAAGGAGAGTGGATCTGAGAGCAGTCTGACCTCTGCCCATCTCAGCAGTGACAGTGAAGCTTTCTTCTCTCTGTTGCTTTTTCAGGAAAGAATCTGGCCCAGCAAAGGGCACCTTCTCCTCTGCTGCTCACTGCAGACCCATCAGTCAGGAGCCAAGGCTCTAGTTTACCTTCCTTTAAAGGTATTTCTTCTACAAAGATTTTTCACATCTGGCAATGTCCAACCTTTGCCAGCCTCCATGCTGCCCACCCCAGAACAGGTTTCAGTCCTTGAACTGCTCAGGGCAAGCCTTTGGGATTATTTCCTGGCTCCTCTGGGAACCTCTGATGCTTCCTTTCCTGCTCTTGTATATCTATTCCTCAAGAGGTGCCAGGACAAGGGTGGTGACAAACAGCTTCCCTTGTCCTCAGGCTGTCCATCCATTGCTCCTAGGATGGAGGAGTTACATCACCTACAGTCATTTCTCCTCCACGTAACATTTGAGTAAGACACTGTAGGTGTAGTGGAAATCATTATGCATTACAGTTATGAGATTATTCCAAGGCTGGATGGAAAATAGTCAGCCAGTTTGGACATTTAAAGTGTTTTAGTGCTTCAAATGGGAAGGGAAAAATTTCCCAAATGGGAAAAAAAATCAGGCCAAACTGTTCAGTGATTCATGATGTTGCATTTGCCTCGGTCATTTGCATCTAAATGTTTATTTTATTTTGTCAACATTAGTAATTAGAGCCAAAATATGTTTTGAACCAGAAAACTGGCTTTTTACCTCAAAGCAGCCAAAATCAAAATCTAGGAGTATTTTAAAGCTTTGCCAAATCTTTCCTTGAGGTGAGGAATACCTGGAGGAGCCATCAGCTGCTGAGGAAAGCTTCAATATCTAGGGAGAAATATCACTCTTGGGATGAACAGAAAAGAGCAGACACTGGAGCCAGTGGTCTGGCATGGTTCACATCCATCCTGGCAGGAAGGGCTGTGGCCATGAACTGCTGTGTCTGGGCCACTTGGGGAGGATTTTGCTGCAGCTCTGAGATTACAACAGAGACATCCTTCAGCATCACAGGAAGAAGAATACTCCAGATAAAGGGAAAAAGATGCACAAGGGAGATGTGGGGATCCATCCCAGCGACTTCTGAACTCTATGTGGGTGCCATGGCATTTCTCTGGGATTTACTGGCTCTGAGCTCCTGGCAGAAGTGCTTCTAATTTTCCTTGCTCTTTCATTATTGACCAAAGGAGTGTTTATTATAGATCCCCGTGAAGGCGCGATGACGAAAACTGCTGTTTGGAAAAGCCAGATGGTATTGTTTAGTGAGTCAAAGCAGAAAAGAGAGGAAAAACAAACTCAGGTACACCTTCCCAGACAATGCAAGTGTCCCTGCCCATGGCAGGGGACTGGAACAAGATGAGCTTATTAGATATCCCATCCCAGATGCAGAATCTAGCACTTTCCCTTGTTGAACTTCACACGGTTGGTGATTGCTCATTTCTCTGATTTGTTGAGGTCTCTCTGCAGGCCTCTGCCCTTGACGGAGTCAACAGCTCCTCTCAGCATAGTTTCATCTGTGAACTTGTTTAGTATCCCTTTCAGTCTTGCATCCCAGTCATTTATGAAGATGTTGAAGACCACAGGACTGAGGATGGAGCCCTGCTGGACCCAATTAGTGACTGGTGCCAGTCTGATGTGTCAGCCAGTCACCCTTTGGGCCTGATGTGTGAGACCATTGCTCACCCACCACATGATGTGCTTAAGAGCCCAGGACCAGCACAACCCACTCCAGGTGACAATTTTTCACTTGGCATCACCTTCCCAGGTGCTTTAAAGCACTTTCCTGCCACCATGCAGCAGTTTCACAGCACAGCACAGCAAGACACTAGAAATCTTCCTCAGTTTTGTTTGTTTTATTTCAACCAGTGCAGCTGGTGAGCACCTGTCAGCCCCATTGCCAGGGGTGACAGGGAGCGGGTTAATTGTACCCAGGGTATTTTTAGCTTGTAGACACCCAAACAATGGCAAAACTGGCAGCTGAGATGCTTCCAGTGGGATGAAGAGGCAAATTCCCTCAGGGATATTTTCTCCCTGGAGAACAGTGGCAGAAAAAAAAAATCCCCTCCTTGGAGGATTTATTTGCTAAAAAAAAAACTTAAATAACATTCAGCTCAGAGTTTACACAGAAAATCATATCTGCAAGCTGCAGTTGCTGGTGGTGGAGCAGCAGGATACCTGAGTTCTCTAATGAGCTCCAGTAACCAGCTGGTCTCCAATTCCAGGAGTCAGTGAGGAAAAAAACACCTCTAATACCCTGGTTCTCATGTCTTTTGTTGGTGGGATGAGGTGAAGGAGCAACTCCAGCCCCTCCATAAGGGCTGGTCCAAGTCACTGTCCTGGTTTAGCCCAACAGATCAGTTGTTGCTTGTCAAAGATCCTCAGGCTAACACTTCCCGCATCTCTGGCTGTGGTTGAGAAGCTGTTGGAAGGACGAAGAGATGCTGTGGGGCATCATTCCTCAGCTTTGCCAGCCCCACGCTCACACCCATCAGCCCCCTTTGCTTCTCAAGGGCTCACATCCAACCAGGAGCTGAAGTTTTTAGAAGCTTGAGGGAAAAAACAGCTGAAATCTTTCAGTGAAGTTTGTGCTTATTTTTTTTCCTGCAGAACCAATAAAGGCAGAGAAAGAGAGCCCTGTTATTGAAGAAAGACTCACCTAATCAGAGGTCATTTTCAGCATACATTTTTGTAACCTTTTCCAGTAAAAAATTGAATCCTTTTCAGTTTGGGAGGCAGGGAAAGGTTATTCTCAGGCAATCTGCTTCTGCTGCTGAACATCTGGACACATCCAGGTGATACCAGCAGTGGTGGGAAGGGGAGAGGTACATTCATACCACCCTGCTGCAAAAAGCACTGAAAGCAGAACACAAATTTTGCAACACCACAACAGGAGTGGAGCCTGCCTTGAAATCCCTTTTGGGGGTGGGTGAAAGATGAGGACACACGCAATGACAAATGATGGATGGCTGGAATCAGCACCAGCTCATTGCCAGCCTCTGAGACACCTCCAACAGGGACATGTGGTTTTTGACTGCCTCATTTTGTGCAATTTCTGCCTTTAAGTCCAAGCTGAGCCATGAGGAACAGGGCGTGAGTCCAGATTCAGCCCCATCTAGGCCAACAGCAAGTTATTGCCACCTGCCAGTGCCTGCACAAAATGGGTTTGTTGGAGCTCAGTACCCTTTTAAATGAGTTCCTGGACAGCACACAAAGAGCCACTGTAGCTTTTGGCCTTGGACAGCACTGGGTGACAGCTAGTGGGGCGATCTGGGGGTATCAGGATGTGCCCCTTTTGTTGGGTGCTCTCTGCTCAGACTTGCTCCACAAGAGCTGGAAATCCAAAGGCAATATCCCAATCCCATTCCTGGTTCCAGAGCTGAGCAGGGACCAGGTCTCAGGATGCTGCTCTCAGCCTCCCAGCCAGCTGCCCCCTCTCACACCTGGTCTGTGATTCATGAGCCCCTCCTGCTCTCCTCCTCCCTACTGCTTTGTCACCACTGTTTCTGTGCATATTTGATTGATGTCAGAGGCAGGCTCAGGATCTTTCTGTTCCTGCTTTTCACCATTTCCAGCAAGAGAAGAAAGATTAATCCTGTCTGTCTGAGTTATTACCCTGATGCCTAAAGGCCTATTTACACTGGGAGGAGGATGCTGCTCTCATTCCTGAGTGTCTACATTGCTGTCAGAGATGCTCCTGCGTCACCTTGCTCCAGCAAACAGAGGCTCTGGACTCCTGCAGCAACACAGCTCCAGCTTTGGCCCTGGGATGGAGCTAAGCCACAAGCTCAGGTCCCCATAATCGTAGTCCTGCCCAGCACAGAAGCATCCTCGTGGGTCACAGTGGAAGTTCTTCTCATACTGCACATCATCCATGGCCAAAACCAAGTGCTGGGGTAAGAGCAGGTGTGTTCCTCACCTGCAGCTATTTGTGGCTTTGGGAATTGGTGAGGTAGTTTCTCTGTGCACTGACTCTCTGAATTTCCCTCCTACATGGTTATCTGGTCTCACTCATACTCCCACAGATGCAGCTGGATCTCCTTGAACAACCTCTGGGGACACCAAGCACCATCCTGACCTCTCCCACACCAACAGACTGCATGATAGATTTTATTAGATAAGGCTGAGCTCAACCTCTGGGTAAGCCTTGGCTTTGGCCCCAGGGGCAAAATTTCCTATTTGGGAATACTCGGATTTTCCATCAGAAGCAACAAGCAAAACACTGGTCCCTCCTGGCTTCTCCGCTCCCACCCCTTGGCAGCAGCTGAGCTGAATCCCTTTGCTGAACAGACAGCAGCAGGGTCTGGTCAATTAGCCTGTAAGGCAATAACTGCAGGCAAGATCTGGGTTAGGCAAGGATTTTGCCAAGATTAGCTGTGTTAGCAAAATCTTTAATTCAGCCCTGCAGCAGATTCACTCTAGCTGTGATGGCCGGAGGCAGCCAGCCCAGCGTTGAACAGGAAAGCGGCTGGCTGAGCCCCACGCTGTTTTTTGGGCCTGCCTGGCACTTTGAGAGGCTTTTTATGATGTTGAATTGTATCCCCATTCCTCTGTTTAGCCCAGAAATAAGCTTTGTGCCTTTAAAACTAGATCCGAGAGTGAAGGGGGGAGAAGGAAAAGCGGTGAAGTTTTTGTGGCTGTGTTCAAAACCATAGAGATAACTTCAGTTCTCTCTCGGTGTGTGTTGTCTGCAGCATGGACAGGGAGCGGGAAAGAATTCTCCTTTGCTTTTAGTTAGTTTTTTTAGCTAGCTGAGGCAGAGTTCCCTGGACTGTGGCTTTTTCTTTTCCTGGAACTGTTCAAGCCTGCTCTGGACCAAAACCCAAAAAAATCACTGTGAGCTCACGCCTGTGACCCACCGGGGCCCAGGATGCTGCATTCCAGTGCTGCAGGGACTGACAGAGACTGAGTGAGCTGAGAAACACCCACAGATGACACTCTCTGCCATCTCTTCAGAAGACCAAGAGGTTTTATTTTTTTTTTTTTTTTAATGCTTATGAATACTTTGCTTGTTAAATAAACAGTTTTTTACACTTTTCTTGAAGGAGGTCTAACTCCTGAACAGGTCAGAGGAAGGGCTGCTGAATTTTGCCCTTTAGGGAATCATCCCTTTGGAAGTTGTCTTCCAAATTTGTCCCAAACCAGGACATGAGCAAAGTCACCTCTCCCTTCAGTGCTGTTTTCTGCTGATAATGTTGTTCTGGGAAGAGGAGAGCCGAACCGTGGATTAAGCCTTAAGCAGGGTGGACTAAGTGTTCCCATGCAGGGGAACAGGGGACTGGAAAGCCCTGGGGATGCAGGTAAGAATGTAACTGCCAGGGCTGGGAAGTGATCCAGCCTCCAAACAGCATGTCCTTAATGCAGAAGGAAAGGCACGTTTTCAGGAACATTTGGCTGATTTTGAAGCTGAGCTCTGGGAACTGGAGCCCTTCTCAGAGGCAAGTCCCAGAGCTTTGAAATCAATTCCCACTGAAATTCACAGAATATTGGGAAATGAGCCAAGGCAGCTGTTTGGAATCAGACACCTGCACATGTGACTCTTGTCTGTAGTAAGATATTTTGGTACAATTACTTAGAATCAGCTCCTGCAAGCTCAGCCCTCTGTCCATGTGTTGGGGGCTGATGCCTCATCCCATGGACCAGGGCCCAAGGGTACAATGTCCCATACACTGCCCTGTGGCAAAGGCATCCCTGCGTCCTTCCCACCACAGCTTCTGTATGGATTTTAAATTATTTTTTTCTTAAGTTACACCAGTCCCATTTAAGGGCACAGGTAGCATGACTGGAGCTCTGTCTTCAAGCGGCAGCTTCCTCTGGAAAATCACCATGGAAAAATGGTGATTAAATTGGGACGGTCCTGGACAACTTAATCTTGGGAGTATCACACCTCTTACAGAGTGTCAGCGTGGATATGTACCCATGTGCTATGAACTACTGCATTTACTGCTGGAGGATTCCGTGACAGAGGAATTCTTCGAGGAAAAGGGAAAAAGGGAGTAAAAAAAGGAACAGGAAGAAAAGAGGAGGAAGATGGGGAAGTTGTTGGATTGATGATCTTATGGTTCTTTTCCAACCTAAATTATTCTATGATTCTATGATTACTCTTGTGGAATCAATTCCAGTTTAATCCAGTTTGTGAGCAGCTGGTCGACTCTTAGTGAAAAATAAGTAATAGGACAAAAATTAGGTAGGAAAAGTTATTGTAACTAAACACATATAGTATAGCCAGGGAAGCACTCTCCTGATAGAGAAGAAGATAAATTAAATCTCTGCAGCCTGATGCTACTTTTCACCTTGAAAAAGGCACTGCATTAAACACATTTGGCCTTTGTAGCAGATGGAGATTTTTTTCTATAACTGTGAACAAAGAAACGAAGGATAAAAAAATTCTCATGGGAGCATGTGAGTCAACAAATGTTCATGCTTGAGTCTAAATCTCATCCCTGGAAGTGTCCAAGGCCAGGTTGGATGGGGCTTGGAGCAACCTAGGATAGTGGAAGGTGTCCTGGCCATGGCAGGGGGCTGGAACTGGATGGGCTTTAAGGTGCCTTCCAAACTAAAGCATTCTGTGAATTGCTAATTCTAAATCATTTCCATCCCAGGCAGGAGAGGGGCAGCAGCCTTGGGAAGAACATTCCTCTGGTCATGATGGGATGGCCCAGCGTTCCTGCTTCTTCTCTTTCCTGCATTACCATCTGCCTAAACAGGCTGGTTCCGCATGTTTTAGACATCAACTTCATCTGTAAGGAATGAAGGAATTTGAAATGAGCAGGGGTAGTAAGTTAATAAATTCAGTAAATACTAGAGGAAGATAAAGGTAGCAGAAAAATGTCCTTAGGATCATGCTAGACATGCTGAGTCTGGCTTTCTGCTCCAGCTCCTATTTATCACCCACCTAAGAGGTTTAAATGCTCTGTCACACTCACCCATATCTCTCTGCAGGCCAAGAAATCCTCCACCCATAAAACATAAATTCTCAAAAGGCTTTAAGAGGTTTGGCTTTTGAGCAGTGGCATGGCTTGATTTCAGATTCCTGCAGTTTGTTGTATTTAACCTGCTGTTAAAGACCCTGCAGCATCACTGGCCTTCTCCTGCCTCAAGGAAGGGAAAAGCCAACACAAGCCAGCCTGACAATAAACACTGTGCTGTCCCAGTGCAGACAGTCTCTGGCTGCAGCAGCAATTTCTCTCAGCTGTCAGCAAAGTGTCTCAGTTGAGAGAGAGGATTGTCCTGCTCTGCCCTCGGTTGAGGCAGCCTCACTTCAAGTCTGGAGGTAGTTTTGGGCACAACAATATAAAAAAAAGATAAATAATTATTAGAGAGTATCCAAAAGATGAACATAAAGATGGTGAAGGGTCTGGAGGGGCCACACAAGGATTAGCCAAGGCTACTTGGCCTGTTCAGCTGGAGCAGAGGGGGCTGAGGGCAGAGCTCAGCAGGGCTGCAGCTCCTTCCCAAGGGCAGCTCCAATCTCTGCTCTGGGACAGGGACAGGACCCAGGGAATGGCTGGAGCTGGGCCAGGGGGATTTGGGGATCTCAGGGAAAGGTTCTTCCCCCAGAGGTGCTGGCACTACCCAGGCTCCCCAGGGAATGGTCCCGGCCCCGAGGCTGCCAGAGCTCCAGAAGGGTTTGGACAGCGCTGCCAGGGATGCCCAGGGTGGGATGTTGGGGTGTCTGGGCAGGGCCAGGAGTGGGACTTGATGATTTTTGGGGGAGCCTTCCAGCTCAGGCTATTCTGTGATTCTATTCTCTGGTTGCCTTGTTGAAGCTCTTACTGGCAGAGCAACAAGGTAATATCTCTCTCCCTCTCTGTGCTCATAGCCTGCATCCCAAGGCATGCCTGGCATTCTGGGAATGCAGGGTGAGAAGGAAGGGTCAGTGTTTGGCACAGCCATGTTCACCAGCTGCCTGGTTTGAACAGAGGGTTGAACACAGCACCTGTGGCTGCTCTGAGACAGGGGCATCACAGGGCTCTTCCCACAGCTTGCAGGGTCATTGAGGCAGCTTCAGCCTGCAAGTACCAAACGACTTGTCCAAGCCCTACTTTTTTTTTCCTGGTGGAGATGCTCTCAAATAATCTTGACTTTTCCAGGTGACACCATGCCATGTGGCTGGGGTGGTAATGCTCCAGCTGCACTCAAGGGACCAGGCTGGTCTTTCTCAGAAGCACCATCCTCAGGGAGCCACCACTCCCTGAGGGCAAACCAAGTGGCCAGAAGTGATGCTGCTGATGTGGAGTCTCTTGCACTGTGCAGGGCTGGACGTGGGTGTGAGCATCCGATGCCCTCCCCAGCAGTTAGAATGCTGAACTAATGTGATGCTTTTAATTTTACAGGTGTGCAGGCAGGGCTCTGCCAGGAGCTTCCTACCAAGCTGGAGTGACTTCATGGAGATGGTCTTTGCATCTTAATGAAGATAGAAAACCAGATTATTCCACACAGAATTAATGGACTACCCAGGATGCAGCAGGAGCTGTGTAAAACTGCAGCTGGTCGCAATCCTGTGGGGAAATCCCATCTGATCCCACTACAGGTCTCCAAAAGTCTCCTTCCTGACTCCTTTTCAGCCCCTCTGAAATTTATGTCATCTCTAAGTTCCCCCTGGCTTTGCTGCTACCCCTCCTAAGTTTCCATCCCATCCCAGGCCTCCCTCCTTTGCTCCATGAGTCACCCAGGCATTCCCAAATGTAGCATTGAATGCTCCACACAGAGCCCAGCTAGCTCAGACAGCAATAAATACTCCAGACATTTACTTCCATCAATGAATGCTCATCCTGCCTGTGTGATGGAATTACAGTGCAGTGAAAGCCTCCAGGACTGGGATTCTCCTTTATCTGTGCCCTTCTCTCCCCAAAACAGTGAGAGGAGCTGTCTGAGCTGCCTAAACTTACCGAGATGTGTCAATGTATCCAGTGCTTTGAAAAACGAGCAGGTGCCTGGCTCCCCTGGCAGGAGCCCAGCTGTTGGTGTTTGGCTGCTGCAGGTCAGCAGCCAGCCTGGCCTCTTGTTTCTCATTTTGAGCCTGACACCAGTTTTGTGTCTCTCAGAGGCACCCCTGGAGATAAAAGTGTCACAGTGCTGTGGTTTTTCTGTGTATCCATCTCCCTGGAGCTGTCACAGCCAGGAGAGCCTGGCAACACAGGCATTTCCACCCAGGATGAGCAGCTTTGCACTGTAGCAGCCAGAGGCCCTGCAAGGCCTGGCGGTCACTTGCCTAAGATAAGAAATGCCTAGGCACGATGACTGGACCAAAGAAACCCCTCTTCCGCATTCAGACCCTTGTTATCTCTCTGTAAGACCATAGGTCATATTTGCCCTGACCCTGGCCATTGGACAATTTCCAACACCCCTGTACCCTATATAAAACCCCATTTCTGCCCAGTTTGGCAGAGGAGCTGTCACTGGAATCCTTTGCAGGAGCTGCCAATAAAGACACCGCTGTGGAACTTCAAACAGCCTTCTTCTCTCTCCCTGCATCTGCCGAGGCACTTAGTGAGCAATGAGCTGAAATCACTTAAGAGCTGAATTCACCAAAGACCTGATCTCACTTAAGAGCTGCTCGCTAAGCTTGCCTGCGGCTGGGAGCCCAGCCTGAGGGACCTGGACAGGTTGTGCCTATCAGCCCAGTGCTATCCAGGACACCTATGGCTGCCCAGGCTCGGATGGACCCTGGGGCCCCAGGCCACATTATTGCACTGGGAAGATGTTTTCTCCTAGTTATTCCTTTATCCTCAAGCAGTTGCCTGTACTCATGCACATCGTCCCTATGTTATTCTGGCTGCTGCTCTTTCAGCAGGAGCTTGGTCTTGGAGCTGCGTCAGGGGAAGTTTAGGCTGGATATCAGGAAAAGGTTTCTCCCCCAGAGGGTGCTGGGGCACTGCCCAGGTTCCCCAGGGAATGGTCACAGCCCCAAGGCTGCCAGAGCTCCAGGAGCATTTGGACCCAGGGATGCACAGGGTGGCATTGTTAGGATGTCTGTGCAGGGCCAGGCATTGGACTCAATGATCCTTGTGGGTTCCTTCCAGCTCAGGGTATTTAATGATTCTGTGACTTCTGGTGATGCTTCAGGATCATCCAGAAGCGACATTTCCCCTCCCCCAACTCCATTGCAGCAGGAGCTGCTGCTATGACACAGGACAGTGACACAGGACACAGCAAAGCTGCCACTCTCTTGGGAAACCCTCTGATCAATGCAAAGGTGCATTGGTGTGGCATGAATATGCCCCAGAGAAGAGCATGGCATGCCTTGAGTCTCTTTCCAGCTTTTCCTCCATGAATGAGAGGCTTCACCAGCAATTTTCCTTCAATTGAAAAGACCAGAAGGGAGTTTTCCAGATTAATGAAACCCCCTAATTTTCTAAGAATTTTAGTGGAGGTGAAAGCAATTTAATAGAGAAAAAGGGAATGGGGTCACACCTCCATGACTTTCCCAGAATTCAATATTTGCTGAGAAATTCCGTTCATGGAAGGCAACACAGTGAGGAGCACCTTGCACATCAATTTCCTCAAGGAGCCATGTGAGCAAACCTCACCTTGCCTCTCCTTTTTAGTTTTGAGTAAATGAGAAGAAAATCTCTCCAGCTCTGAGACACTCTGAGGTTCAGTCATTAATTTTCCATTTGAAGGGAATTGAGGTTCTCACAGCTGCTGTGACCCATTTTTCCATGCCATGCTGTCTGTGCTATGCATGCCAAGCTTGGTGCCAACAGTGGTTTCCATCCCCTGCTTTAGTTTTGCAGGGGAAGGATTGGAGAGATGGAGAAGATCAAGGAATGATGGTGTTTAAATCAAGTAATTCCTCACAGGCAAATCAGCAACTCCACAGGTTAAGTCCACTCTTGGGCAGTGAATCAGTGAAGAAAGAGAGAAAGAGTATCCAGATGTGGCCAGGAACATCCAGGACTTCAAAACTTCATCAGGAGCCATGGGGGAAAGGCAGGTCCAACTGAGTCCAGCAGGCAGAAGACACTTCAGTCTCTGCATTTCTCCCTTCCCATTGAATTTTTGATTTTTTAAAAAAAATTTTAAATTGTTTTCTACTGCTGCTGTGGAGAGATGCCACATTAGGAAGCTGCCTCCACTCGTGCATTGCTGCTACCCAAAACAGATGCCTTGCCAATATGTCCCATCTTGAGATCCTTTCTTGGGCTTAAGGAATGTGAAACCAGCTCAAATTAACCCATAAGTCACTGTGCAGGAGGAACTGGGATGTGGAAGAATGTGCTAGGGATCCTCAGCTCTCACCCTACCACAGCCATGAAAACACATGACCTGTAGACAGAGGTGATGAATGCACATCCCCCTCCCAGACTACATCTGCTCTAGGACTTTTTAGAAATAAATCTTAACTGAAAACACTAGATACTAAGAAGAGTTTAGAGGTTTTAAAATATTCCTTGGAAATACTTTCATGATTTTGGTTCCAGGCCAAAACGTCACAGTTTTTCAACAACTGAAAGCTGGACACTTTGCCAATAAAGTATCGCTTGGGCTTTTGATTTTCCAGTGGGAAAGACAAGAAAGAAATACTTTATTAAGGAAGAAAACAGTAATCAGTCCCAAAATGCAAAAAAAATAATTTGACTGAGTGTTTATGAGCCCTGACTAATTTTTTCCTTTTATTGTAGGAAAGAGATGATGGTGAAAAGAAAAACACCATCAACCTGGCCATGGTATCAAAGGATACGATTGTATAATGTTATATTGTACATGAATATTATTGAACTGATGAAAAAGCTCCACTCCCTTGGGTAAAGGAAGCGGTGCAGATGCTTTTTAAAGTGCATCTCTTTGGAAAGTGGATTGGCTATTAAGTGGAGCAGGGAGAGACCTCAGAGCAGGGGGTATTAGGGACAGACACAGAGAACATCAGCTCAACTCCAAAGTCCCCATTAATAAAAGCTCATACATAAATACAGATGTGACCATAAATCAATACAGGTATTGATTTTCCTTTGCAAGCTGAGTGCTTTCTCCTGGCTAATGAAATGCAGCCCCTTCCTTAAAGAGAGGTCACAGTGTGGTATATCCACAAAGATTTAATGGGATGGGAAAATAAATAATGCTCCTGTGAGGGAAAATGCAGCTGATCTACCCACTGGAAAATGTCTGTCCCAGCCTGGAAACAGGAATTCAGACAAAAACATTTTGTGTTATGAGCAGTGCTGGCACGCACTGATGTGTGTAGGCCTTCTGGTGGAATTTGTCAGTCTTCCCTAAAATCCAGAATTACTTTTATTTTGTCCTTAAAGCTTGAAATATTTTGCTGTGACATTTCAAAATTGCATGATGTGGATCCCTCCCAGAAGACAGATTTGGATGGAAATTTACTTTTAAAAGGAATGAGAGGGAGGTGTCTGTACAAACAAAATGTGAGCCTGCTGGTAGATAAAGCCAGATACTAATAGGTGAAAGAAGCAATGGGTGGAACCATACATTTCATAGGAATTCCACTAATTGACACAGCCTGTTACTTACCCAAGGCCATGCTAAATTCCTGGAGTTAGAGAAAAAGAACAGAGATACAAAGAAAAAGATGAGTGAGTCCACATTAGAAGGCGGTCTGTATCAGGCCATTCAGGAATTCTATACCTCTCAAGTACCTCAGGTAACGGGGAAGGAGAGAAGGAAATGTGACTGGGAAGTTAGGATAAAAAGGAGGCTGCATCCTCTAGCAATTTGAGAGACCCCGTGGGAAATTCCCCATGGCCTCTCCCTTTATTCAAATAAAGCTACAGAACTCCTCTCTCTCCTTTTTGAACATCAATGTCTGCTGTTTGTAGATTAATTTTCTTGCCACTTTCAAAGCCTTTTTTTAGGTTGGGTTTGTTTTGCATCTTCTTGGACTCTCATCAGCTCTCATCCACCGAGGAATTCCTAATCCAAGAACAGAGTAAGTGATGGGGAAGGAGGTAAAGAAACACTTTTACTTGACTTTACTTTCTCTTAACTAGAGAAATTTAGTCTAATGCAAGGTGTTTTGGTTTGAAAGACAGGTATCTTCCAAGGAAGGTGAGAGCCTTCCTTGGAATAGAGAATATGACCCCTCTCCCTCTAAATTATTGTAACTTTGAAATTAAGGGACATTCAGGCAAAGATATAGGAAAAGGAATAACAATTCTTTAGTAGTATGCATATAACAAGGCAAACAAACAACAATAATGACAGCAACAACAAGCAAAAGAAAAAAACAAAACCAGAAAACCCAGTAAACAGTCTGTTCCCAGCTCTTTAAGCATTTCCCCTTTGGTGCCGTTCCAGTCCCAGCCAGCAGGGGCGCTGCTGGCTCCTGACTGGGCAGGGCAGGTGCAATGATTCCCCCATGGCTACAGGGGGCGCTGTGGCGTGAGTTCGGGGACGACACGGTAATGCCAGCTTGACCAAGATGGGAACGGATGGAGAAAGGGCTTGCTTTACAAATGTCTCAGTTTTGAGACAATTTTAGGAGGAAAATTCTCTGGAATGAACATCTTGTCTACAGAAGGTAGGTTTTGGCACTCTCTCTCCCACCGATATGAAAGGAATCTTGGAGGGAAGTGAAAAATCCTGTTTATTGAACAGACAGAGGGCCCGCAGGGCACGGGGAAAAAAAATGAATAGTGTTGGACCTCCTTGCTGCAGAGAAAGCTGATGGATTCAGAGTTCTTTCTTTAGCTGGCTTCCCCCGAGGTCCAGAGCTGGGATGTGGTGTTATACAGTGCCCTGTCAGTCCGCGGAGTCAGGCTTGTTTTGGGATTTTTCACAAATGGGACGGGACCCCTAGGATGTGTTCCTTGAGCTTTATTGCTGTGAGAAACTACTGCTCACTTTAAAAATTTAAAGGTTTTATTCAACCTTAACAAAAATACAACAAAAAGACTAAATAAGGAAACACAGGCCTGGAAGCTGCCCTCATGGCTGCCTACCACATGGCTGACTTGTCTTCAAGATGGATGCTTCGCCTTTTATACTCCTGGGGGTTGTATCAGCCAACCCTGGCCCCGCCCAAAGTCTGTCAGTCAACTTTTCTCTGCCGTTTATTGTGGAGACTGCTTTCTTGCAACTTGATTGTCATGCCGTGGCCCCCAGCAATAAGCTTTTCCATTCCCAACTTCCCCATGTAAGAGACACATGTACATGCCTTCTTTCTACCTGTCCTAGGCAACCCAGACTGTCCAATGGCGACAACACAGAGGGGGGAGAAAAGGGAACTATGGGGAGGACAGAGGACATTTAAACCACAATAACATAACTATACATCAATAAAACTTCTCTTAATATTCACACAATATTCATCCCTTAATTGGGAGAGCCAATCATCTCATTATCCATCTATAACAAACCCCCCTTTCTTTTTTATAAGTTATTTGGCTCGAGCAATTAACTCGTTTTTTGATTTTTTTTTACAAACTACTCATGTTTTTCTTAAGTCAAGTTTGATTTTGGATTAGTTATAATAGCATCTGTTGATGTGGGTGAGGACAGTGGAAAAGGGTTTTGAGCAAATTGTTCTGGTTTGAAAGCAAAGCCAGTGAGAGATGCCAAGTCAGAAATACAATTTATTAGGAAAAGGGTAAAAAAAACCCAAATACATGCAATAATACAAAAGAAAAACCACTGACAGGGTCAGAGTACAACCTGACACCCTGTTGGTCAGGGTGTTGGTAGCAGTCCAAATTGGAATGGCTGCAGTCCTCCTGGAGTGGCAGTTGTGGTTCTGTTGGAGCAGTGATCCTGTAGAAGGGTGTAGCCTTCCTCTGAAGATCCAGTGGAAAACCCCAGCTGTTCCTCTGGGAATCCAGTGGAAAGGCTGAGACTGGTGTCCCAAAAAGTCAGATTATATCCAGTTAGGAATGCCTGGCTCCTCCCTCTGGGCGGAGCATCTCACAATGGGATGTTGTAACTTTTACCAGTCATGCAGTGACATTCAATAGGCCATTAACAGCAGATGTCTCCCCGAAGGGAGGATTGGTTTGTGGAAGAGATAAAGAAAACTGCCCAATTAACAGAAAATGACTGCCATGCCTCTAACAGATGGACAATGGAATACATATTGCCTTGCAAGCTAGGACAAAAATGATTGGTGGAATTTGTGAACAGAGGTCCAGTATGGCTTTTACCCCCACCTACCATACCTACAGGGTTGCTGCATGCAGCTGGGTTATAATCTTCTCAGTGGTGAGTACAGGGGCCAACCTGGTCTTGCCCTCTGGTTCCCATCATTCTTCAGTTTTAAGTGAATAATTTTAACACTTTTCACTGTTCCTACCCTTAACAGATACTTGTAATTTTCATAGGACAATTATATTAATGACTAATACAATTTAAATTCTCCATTCAAAATATTACTTAGACAGATATCTAAAGCATGTAGAGTAGTCCTGTGAGGCTTTCACTTGTCTTTCACAAAGTACAGTAACAGGGAAAAACGTTAGTCTATCAATATACAAGAATGAGTTCACACATTTATAAGTTCTAACAAGTCTACAGCAAAATTAAGGCACAAGGTAAGAATAGAAATAACAGCAGTTTGAATGGGCTGGTTTGTATTTCTGTTATAAATTAAGTTGAATTCTATATATTGTAATAGAGTGTACACAGGGAGTTAGGAGCTACTTTGGTCAGTAGAGCTCAGTAGTGATCCATACACATAGACACACACAAACACACATGTCTGTTTTCTCAGCTGGGACAGCAGCCGGATGCACAGAGCTGTGCATCCAGAGCCATGTTTATGGGTGTGCTCAGCCTATGTCTGCACATGGGGGTACGTGCAGAACTAGTACACACACAGGTACTTGTTCACTAGTATAGAGCCTTGGCGTACAGAGGAACTTGTCAGCAGCACACACCTGTACACACACAAGGAGCTGTGCACGCTCTACTTGTACATGCCAGCACACATGTGCCACAGAGACACTCACTTATGTAGTCTCTCCCAATGCTCTACATCCTCACAAGTATGAGACTTGCTCATACATAGAACTTGCGTACATTAACACAAGTGTATAAGTCTGTGCACACTGATATGTGTAATGTCATCAACACATGTATCTTACACAGGGCTTTGTTCACACTTGCAGAGCCTGTGCACACTCACAAACACAGGGCTGTGCACAAACTTAGTCACACCTGAGAGGGGGTAATTTAACACACATGTATATAGTAATCCACACAATAAGTGTGCACCTTGGAACTTGTGTGTGTGCACCCAGAGCTGTGCACACTGGCACACTCAGGTACTGTATGTGCAGACTCACACACCCTGCTACACATGTACACAGAGATATGCATTGGCACATACATGTAAAACATTCCCCAGAGCTCTTCTGGAAAGAGAGTAGTAGGGCATTTACTGTCTGTTACCATGCTGCTACTTCTAGGCAGTATTTTACCCTCTGTGCCTTTGAGGTGGGAACAGACAGTGTTGTTTTAAAGGAAAGGTTAAAGAAAGACTGGGTTCTTGCTTCCTGTCTCTTTCCCTACAATGGCAGGAGGGAACAAAACTGAGTACTTTTTGTTGTTCTGTCTTTCCTAGAGGCTTGATTGTCACGAAGGAGAGGTAATTTATTTAGATTGTGGAAATTTGGACAAGTACTTCTCTTACAAAGAATAATTTTAGCATAACAAGAATAAAAAAATTGGTCTATCTCCTTTATAAGGAAAAGAGATTTCTCATTTGAAATGAATACAAACTAGAACTAGAGAGAAAAGCACTGAAAAGAGAGAAACAAGGTATAGCACTGGCTGTCACCTGTTCTCAGAATGATGAAAATACTGAGGCACTTTCCAGTAGATGCGACTGAAGGCTTTGAAGTGAAGAGGTGCCAAATTCTTAAATTCTCTCCATGCTCCCATGGCATACATTAATATGTCTCATCCTGAACCTCTATTCCATTAAGGCCAGGAATAGATTTGTTGTATCTTCTCTGAAGAGGGCAATACAAAAACCAAACCCAAGTCTCCTTCCCCCAGCTGCTTAAATAAGAATATATCTTTCCTTTTTTGTTAGGTAAAATTCAAGAGGACTTGATATAATGAACAGCATTTAGAAATACAATACAAAAATTCTTATTAAATTAGTTTCTGAATTGCCCTAATTATTCAATACAATCAGGCAGTGCATCAAACCTCCCACACAGAAAGAACAGCTCAGCTCTTTCTGATATCATTAAGATGTCATGTATAAATAAAATTTAAAATTGTTAACAGCATTTCTGTGTTAAGTTTCCACAAGGTATTTGGAAACTGCTTTCTCTGGAAGGCTTTGCAAGTTTGCAAATGAAGTAATTTCAAATGCACTAATGAAAGCAGAATGTTAGTAGAGGTTTCCTAATTTATAACTTCAATTATGTTTGGATCTTCATAAAAAACTTACCAGTAATGTACAACATCTAAATATATGATAGTGATTAAGTAATCCCCATAAATATACTGTTCAAAGAGTAAATAAATAGGTTATGGTATTATTCACCCCTTACACAGCTACACTGTTGTGTTTTGCCAAGGGATACTTCTTACCTTTTAACTAAACGTGCGGGGGTACTTGTGGTCATTGTGGAGGTTTCCTCACAGTTCATTCTTACTACAGGCTGTCTAGACAGAGCCTGCCTCTCTGATAGACTAACTACAGGCTTTCTCGACAGAACCCGTCTCCTTGATTAGTTAGAAGGAGAGAGAAAGAAAGAAAAGATAGGAAAAAAAGAGAACGAAAGAAGAAACTTTGCCTTCTTCTTGGAAAATAAAAGCAAATCATTAGCTTACACTCTAGGAACACCAGTGGAAGCAGCTGCTGAGCTGCTCACATGGTGCTCTCGTGTTCCCGCAGTTCCATGCTGGTGAACATCGCAGGGGAGTCTCCACAGCCTGGTGCCCCTGGGCCAGTCCCACCAGGCGTAGCTGCCCCTGGCATCCTTGAGTTACCACGGGCAGCTCCATACAGGTGAGCCCACAGCACCGGGGTCACCTCCCAGGAGGCACCTACCAGTTGTGCATCCTGCACCCCAAGCTGCTGCCCTGTCGCTGCTGAGGCAGGGACAGGAATGAAGAGACTCCATCTTCAGAAGGCAAAAAATGAGCGTTTATTCAAAAGTACGTCTCTCTTTTATAGAGAACATTGTGAACATTAATTCCATTGGTCTTAAAGTAAAAACATTTCACCTGATTGGTACACTGGACTTAGGTCAGTGTGGTAGAACATATCTATAAACAATGTGAATGGAAAACAAGATAACAGATTGTTTACATTCCTCTCGGACTTTTTCCCAGGCTTAGCCTGGCAGAAATCTTGCTCTTTTTCTCTCTGACTGAACTGAGAATATCCACACTGCCCCCTTCCTGTCGAGCTGGCACTACGCCCCCATGTGTCCCCACTCCGCGTCTGCTCAGCCTCATACTGGTGGGTTGCAGAGAAGCCCCTGCACAACCAAGAGTTTTCGACTCTCAGCAGAGAGGTCTCCATGCAGAACATGTCCCACAGCACCGCCGCCAGGCTAGCGACCTCTGTGGTATAGAAGATCCTCGCACGACCGAGTCCGCCCCTGACCCTCGGCGATGCCACGTGCGAAGCGCCCCGTGTGCCCTGCCATGCCAAGCAGCAGCCTCTCGCTGCCCATGGCTCTGCGCCTCTGAATCTCTCAGTCCTTGAGAGTGTGGCCCCCACTGCCAACAGCACTGACAGACCGATGGGTCTGGGCTCCAACGTACCGACCCCCGGCAGTGCCGAGCCCAAAGGCTCTTGGCACGTGTGGCTCTTGCTGCCAGTGGCCCTGTGCTTCCAAACTCCCCCAGTCCATGAGCGCAGCCTTCACCACTGGCAGTCCCACACTGGCAGACTGGCGGCTCTGGGCTCCAGTGCATCTGGTGGCCGCGGTCACCCTCAGTGGGGTCGGAACCACTGAAAGTCATCACACCAATGCCCCATGACTGCTACTGCCCATGCAGGCTCACCAGTCCCTGGCTTGGAAACCCTGTGCATTTGGTGGAAGTTGTCCCAGTCACTGCCGGCAACCCTCTTGCTGCCCACGGCCCTCTGTCACCTCTGGGCGCCATTACCCACATGGTGCCCAGATCTCACGGCTCCACAGGAGAGCCATGGCAGACCCCACGCCCTGGCCTCGGGACACCCGCAGCTCGGCCAGTTTCCGACTGCTAGCAGCGCTGCATGTAATCTTGGCATCGTGCCCCTGCCAGCCTTTCCTTATCCTCATGGGGTCAGTGCATATCGGAAACTCGCCGCACTGAGCGAGGCTGCAAACACAACTCTACACAGAGTCGCCTCCCCCCCCAGCACCGGCTTCCTTTGTGCCCATGGGTCGGGGAGACCCCGTCCACCTTCTTCCCAGCTCCTGGGAACTCCATCACCAGCTGAGTCTGCTGGACTCTACCACTTGGCGCCACCAAGTCACTGCGGCCAGGTGCGTGGTACTCTTCAGTCACCACCATTAGCAGTGGCACTCCCTCGCACACCTCGGCTGGCAAGCTTTGGAAGTTATCGCGCTGATGGTGCACCAGAAGCTCACCACACTGAGTGTGCCGCTGCTCCACGTGAGGCCATCGTGCAGCCTCTCTTCACCCCCCTCCCCCTTGCCGCCCATGTATTGGGAAAGCTGCTGTGACTACTCACTTCGACACAAGCACCTTCTCCACTGAATGACGATTTTTGCCATCACTCTAACACCCTCTAAATCTGGTGACCCTCAACCTGATGTTTCCAGATGCTCGTGGGTCTCCATAATTCTAATATCTATCACATGCATTCTGCCAGCCACAGGGTCCTCGCCTTCTACGGGATCCCTGCATTCATCTTCTATGCATCCCGCCTTAAAATGCCTAACCACCCACTTGTCCTTAAGCTCCAGTGGATTCCCAGAGTAGGTCCCGTGTATGACTTGCCTGGAGCTGGCTTTTGTACACTTAGATTACAGATGAAAAATTTGGCCAAAATGATTATGAGGATATTTTAAGTTCCATGTCTATCCCAAGCACATTCCCGAAATTAACCCACTCCTACTTCAAGCATACATACACTCAAATACTCACAATCCTCTGGATTTACAGTTTTCAGGGTTTGTTTTTTTTTTTTTTTTTTACTTTTCTTCTTCCCCTTTTTCTTTTTCATTATTTAGTCCTCTATTGTTCCCGGTGCTGACCTGCAATCACCGATGGTCGCAGGAGAACCCAACGGAGCTGCTGAACTTGCAGCAGAGCACACTTCTCCTTCGAGATCTCCTGCAGCCACAGAGACGAGGTATTGATCCCGAACGAGTCCCCGTTTTGTGAGAAATGACTGCTCACTTAAAAAATGTAAAGGGTTTATTAAACCTTAAGAAAAATACAACAAAAGGACTAAATAAGGAAAAACAGGCCTGGAAGCTGCCCTCATGGCTGCCTACCATGTGGCTGACTTGTCTTCAAGATGGATGCTTCACCTTTTATACCCTGGGCGATTGCATCAGCCAGCCCTGGCCCCTCCAAAGTCTGTAAGTCAGCTCTTTGCTGTTTATTGGTGGAGACTGCTTTCAACTTGATTGGAGGGTCAGATGTTGTCATGCCGTGCCCCCCAGCAACAAGCTTTTCTCTTCCCAACTTCCCCAAGAAAGGGACATATGTACCTGCCTTCTTTCTTAGCCTGTCTTAGATAACACAGGCTGCCTGATGGCAACAATACAGAGAGGGAGAAGGAAAGAGAACTATGGGGAGAACAAGAGGACATTTAAACTACAATAACATAACTATACATCAATAAAGCTTCTCTTAATATTAACACAATATTCATCCCTTAATTGGGAGAGCCAATCATCTCATTATCTATCTATAACAATTGCAGTATCAGCCTCATTACATTGTTGAGACAATTGGAAGATGGCAAAAGCTCACGTCCTGCCAGCAATAGCCGAAGATTTCTTTGTTACAGAGCATTTTAAAAACTTTCTAGCCAATAGCATATTGCTAAAGCTTACAGACAGTTGTTCTAGCCAATCACTAAAAGCACACATATACTTGCTTCACGCAATGCTTTCTTGTTTGCTTTCTATTAACAATACTCCATTATTAAACTTAAAACCTTCTACTATCTTGCTAAGCATATTTTTCTGCAGTGTTAAGGTCTATCTTAGCCAAGCCTAAAATTCAAGCTATTGTTTCATGTCCTTGCTTGCTATACTATTGTAACTTTTCTACTTTCAGACTTTGCAGCTGCAGCTAGCTCTAAGTTTTCTGTTCTTTCTGTATCTAAGACCTGCTTTTATAGCTTTCTGGAAGTATTCTTACCTTTACTATTTCCCACAACGCTCCCACCTATGGTCTGGTTTTCGGACCGGAGCTAAGCTGAACAGTTCCAGAAGAAGCCACAGAAGTCACCGGAGGATTGCAGTATGCAGTCCAGGAAAATACCTTGCCTCAGCTAACAAGAAGAAGCTAGCTAAAGGCAAAGAATGTAACTCCCTCTCTGCTGCAAGGCCGAGCACGGGGGAGTATGAGAGCTTGAACACAAACTGTGCCGAAAAATTCCCTCAGCTCCCTCCCTCTTCCAGACCTAGCTTAAAGCTACAGGGCATAAAGCAGATGATAGGGGAATACAGTATTGTCATAAAATCGCCTCAAGACAACAAACCTCCCAGGGACAGCCGATCCTGGTGCCCCAGCAGGACCCTCGGCAGCAGCGAGATGGAACGGCAGAAATGAGCAAACATCCCGGGGTGGTAGACGAGATGTATCAGAAACTCTGCAGGTGTAGCTGGAACCGCGAGAGGAATGTCCCAGGGCGTGCGGGTCTATAGTGCAGCAAAAGCCCGGAGCAGTAGCAAAGCAACGGAAGGGCTGGGCAGTGGTAACCCTGTTCCCGAACATGGCAGAGAGAGGCTCCCTTGGACGGGAAAGGGGCTCAGGGATCCCGGGGTTTCCCCTGAGGCACTCCAGCAGATGGCGAAGGGTCCTCTGTTTGGTGAGGTGACACGACACGGCCGCTGCTCACGGTAGAAGAAAGGCAGCAGGAGACGGAACCCCGCAGTGATAACGAACTCTCCCCACAGCCACCGCAGCCTCTCTCCCCTCTGAATGCCGAGAGCACAGGATGCCTAGGAGCTGTGCCTAGCCCCTTTCTCCCCAGCCCAATTCTCGATAACTTTGCCCTTCCGAGAGAAACTCCTCAGCCCCAACAGTAAAGCCAGCCGCACTGCTGCCCTTCTCCGTAGTTACTTCTTTTGTCTCTCTTAAGTACCGATCATTATTGTTTCTTAGCAACAAAAATGGGAGAAGATTCCCCGAGAAAACAAAAGGAAGAAATCCTAAACCCCAACCCATGGTGTCCTTTCCCATGGCAGGGGTATGGAACCGGGTGGTCCCTTCCAACCCAATACCATTCTGGTGTTCTCGGATTCTATGACTTCCTCCTCCACCACTTGAATCCCAAGTATGTTTTTGACTTGTGCAGCTGGGTAACTCTAGACTGTGGCTTCTGTGGCCAAATTTGCCAAATCAGTGTGTCACTACACCATCTTTTTGCAGCAAAAACTGGGAAAGTGGTGTCGTCTCTCGTTTTCAGGAGTCCATGACACTTCATGCCCTGAGCATTGCAATGAGGAGAGCCACTGGCACTGCACCCTCTGTGCCCTGAGAGCACTGCCCGCGCCCCTTCCTGCACTTCCAGCCCTGTGCTGCCCGTGAGGGACTGCTGAGGTGATAAACGCTGCCGCAGCTGCCTCCTGTGCCATTAAGATTCCTCTCACGCTGAGTAATCGTCCTCTCCGAGTGCGGGGAGAGGCCAGCCGGGATTTTCTCCGCAGTTGCTTTGCAGCTCTGCCCGCCGTGGTGCAGAGCTGCTGGCTCAGGCTCTGCCGGGGGACGGCTGCAAAGAACAATGTGTCTTTCATTTCCAGTGGCACAGATGATTATCGGCCTCTTGTTCATTGTTTGTTATAATACATCCCAACCTTTATTGTGCCACATGCCCAGGGAAGTGTTTTGTCCAGTCCCTCCCTCAGTGCACCTTTGCCTCCAGAAGACTTTAGCCGACCTACTAAACAGGCTCTCCAATTAACTGAAAAACTTTACATCTAAATCCAGTTTTTGCCTCCTTCCCAGACATATTTTACTTTCTCGAAGACTATGGTCCTGAACAGCGTCAGGGGCAGATTTAAGGGTATTTCGAGGACTGCTCTGCTTTGATGGGCTGTAACAAGAGACAGCCCCTGAGTGACCTGCCCCTTGTTAGTGCCAGTGCTATAGTTAGGAAAACAGGTTTAAACTCATCCCAAACCCTGCGAAGGTGACTGAACTGCTTGAGGCTGGATTTTGAAGGCAGGACACCCAGCTGCATCCTGCTCCTGCTCTGCTGCCCTTGCTGTGCCACTGCCGCTGTAGTTTGTCACACGAGTGTGAAAAATGCATATTTTATGATTGGCTTTTCGCAATAGTTACAATGAATATTATATGTGTAATGTTGGGAAGTTATGCTGTATTAATTCTCTCAAGTTGTGTGTTGAATGTATTTTTAGATTATAACACAATGTTAAAATAGAAACTATACTTTTTAACTATCTGAAGAAAGAGATGAGATAATCAAGGAATTCTTCGCACAAAGATAACAATTACAGAAACCCCTAAATTTTCCAGAGGAGAGGAATTTATGGCTTTCCTTATCAACAGAAACGAACTTTTTCAAGCCTGACTTAGACTCAAAGGCACCTGGGAATTAACAGAAACTTTTTGACAAGTACCAGACGAAGTTCTTGTTTTAAATAAAATATATGCATAATCATGAAGTGTTTTGTATATGCAACAGGCTATTGCTTTTAAGGTTATTCCTTTGTTCACAAGGCATGCTTGTCGTGGCTTAAGTGCCCGAGAGCATCCGGACGTCCGTAATTCTTTGCTTTTCATTGTCTTGTAATTGTCCTAACTCTAAATTTTGATTACTCTAATTGTATTACTATTTTTATAACCATTTTATTATTATTAAACTTTAAAAATTTTAAAAACCAAGTGATTGGCGTTTTTCACACGAGCAAGTCAAGAGGCATTAACTACCCTCCATCAAGGAGCAGTAGGCCACAGAGCCTGCGGGAAGGCACCTGCATGTCCTTCCTGCTTTAGCACCGGGCTGTGATACCCCTTGGGAAGAGGAGCTGTGGTTGAGGCCATGAGAAATTCCAGCTCAGTTTCCATATGCCAGAGGCAGGGAGCTGGGGGAGCCTGAGGGATGGGTATTAGCAAGTGGCTGTGAAGTGCAGGGAGCTTGGGGGCAGCCATGAGAAATAGGAACACAGTGCAAAAACAGTCCATGCAGTACCTGACCAGCCCCTTAGCAGGGTCAGTGCCTTCTGCAGCTCTTGCTTGCTCCTTCCAGGCAGGAATAACCCATTTCCTACCCACTTGCCAGGCATACTGTGTGTCCCTAGGGTGGACCCACAGCCTTTAGTCATACCCAGGGTAGCCCAGGAGAAGGGCAAGACCCCCCTGATGGATATTGTTAGACCTCTTCACCATGGGTGATCTGGACATACAGTCAGATGCCTCTGCCACCTGAACGCACCTCCCCACCATACAAGAGGCTTAATTTGCCTCAGAAAGAATCAGATTAATCTTGAAGGGGCTATTCCTGCTGAGGTTTAGAAGCAGATATGGCCATGATACACGGAAAGACTCTAAAACTCAAAGACAAAATGAGTTATAAAGTAGGTATGCATTTTCAGCCAGACGCATACGGGATACCTCCACAAAGGCATGTGCATCTACCTGTTCTCAGTGTTCCTTTTTATCCTCTAAAATATCACATATACATTAGGTTTTGCAGTACATTTATGCATATTCATTTCCTGGTGCCACCATGTCCTGCTTGTATGTTAATGATCTTATCAGTCCCTTGTGCCTGCCTGCTTGTCTCTGGTGGTTGTCTTGGGGGTCCTTGGGGGGGTCACAGGGGGATGAAGTAAGTAGTCTTCATCAGAGTTGACCTTCTCACCCTGTCTTCTTGTGCAGACTTACTCCTGTGGTCACAGTCCAAACCATGAGGTTGGTTTGATCTGGTTCGGGGGTCCGGAGGAGCTTTGTTATCTTGGTAGCCTTGTAACTTTGTCCTGTTTTGATGAACATCCTTCCCTTATCACACATCCCTGCATTCTTTCATGTTGCTCTTGCACGTATACCCTGTCCACCACATACCTCCTGTCTTCCCTTTACAGGCAGTTAGCACAGTAAAATGCAGCAAATATTAAACAATATTTCACCTAAATATCTATTTCTAATCATCACCCCTCTAATTCCTAACCCATGTCTCAGCTGCGTGCCACTCTGTGTCCACCACTGCTCAGCCAGTGCTGTGGCTCGGGCACTAGGAAGGCCCTGTGGCTGCCAAGTGAACGTTCCTGGGAGCAGCAGGATGCGTGCAGGAACAGCTGCTCTTTGCAGGCATGGACAGCTCTGCATGGAGCACGGTGTCACTGTAGAGCAATTAGCTCCTGTTTATATCTGTTAGGTGTGTGATTAGTGTCCCATTAATGCAATTAGCACGGTGACATTAGCAAAAGTATGTAATTGGCACCGAGGCAGCTGCAGCTCAGCTGCTGAGCACCACATGGTGCCTGTTTCGGGTTTATCTGAGCTTGGTGAAAGGAGACACCCGGTAGTCCCCTCTCCAAGCACTGGACAGGCTGATTTCTATGTGCATCCCTGGCTGTGCACTCCAACCCTCTCCTTATTTACTTTAGCTGCAATAGAAAGCAATTTCCCACCCTCTGTTCTTGTTTCAAATGCCGAGAGCTCTTTCAGGGAGCTGATGAGGGGTGTCCCAACTTCTTCCCAGAGCTGCAGGATGCAGAGCTGGGGTTTATCCTTTTAGGTGGTTGGAGGACCAAATCTGACCTCGGCTGGACACAGGTCCTTTTCTAAGCCTTGTATTCTCCTTGTGACTGTCCATGTGGTCACTGCCAGGGGAATGAGGGTGGACAAGGAAAGGAATCACGTCTTCCCACTCCCAGCCATACCCTGGGCCCCATCCCATCTTGGAAAGATATCAGCTCATGTCACAGCTTGGCTTTCGCAGTATTGGCAAACTCTTCCCCACAGCACCAACACTGTTGGTGTGATAGATGAGTAATGCAATGATTGACTCTCACAATTAACAGACAAATATCATGTTTATAGGTTAAGAAAAGTTTTATAGATTTATAGTTATGCTTTACCCCCTTGCGTTGTTACCAAGGGACAGCCAGGGTTGGGACATCTGAGAGGGTCGGCTTGTCACTGTGGCGACATCTGACCTCCAATGAAGATTTAAGGAAGTAAACTCCACCACTGGACAGCGAAGAAGGGGTCAATAGACAGAAGTTTGGGAGGGGCAAAAGGGTTAAAAATCGAAACCTCCATTGTGTGGTTGAGCACATGGTGGGAAAAATCCTTTGCTCCCGGTGCCGTAATATTTTCTCTATTCAGTCTTCTGTTGTATTTTTGATAAGGTTTAATAAACCTTTCTAAATTTCTGAATGTGAGTAGCATTTTCTCACAGTTGGCCTTTCAGGATGTCAGGGAAGGAGAAGGGCTGTGTGGGATGGGGACAGGCTGTGGAGGGTCCATTTCCATCCAGCTCCACCAGAAACATCACCTTCCCAACCACCAGTGTGAAATCCCCAGCCCTTTTCTGGAAAGACCAACAAGCCACTGGCCTCTTCTGACCAGTGCATTCATGGGTGAGGCTTGAGCAGAGGAAGCTGTGGAACATCAAAGTTCCCTGCCAGCCCTCGCTCCTGTGAGGATGTTTGGTTTTGGGAGAGCTTCTGACAATCCTGATTAACAACCTTTTCATCTATTCATGCTGGTGATAAACCATGGGAGCTCTGGGCCTTTGCAGCCCAATCAAGATGGTTTGAAAGAAGCAATTTTCTCCTTCTGCAGCCTGGTTAATTCTCTTTTAATTGCTTCCCATTTTGCATAGATTTCCCTTGTTTGCCATAGCACTGGCTCCACACTTCCTCCTCTCCAGCAGTGCTTGACTTGTGCCTTGTTTTGCCAGGTTGGGATTTGTGACGATTTAGGCTATGCCAGGGCCTTCAAAGCTCTCCACACAATTTAGGTGTACCATGCCCGAGTTGCAACTTCTGTAGGAGAAAATCTCCAGGGGACTGAGCCAGATTTTGTTCCTTGCTATCACATTATGTGTGGGCGCACTGCTTTTGGAAAAAGAAATGTAAAAACTTGGGAATTACACACAGGTGGGAAATTTAGCAGCAGGAAATGTATCTCCTTTGGAAAAAACAAACCCAACCAAGCAGAATTAATTATTTAAGACTGAAAGTTTTACCCTGGGGGTCAAAAGAGGTGAATGGAGCCTTTGTAAGCTGATCTGAATTAAAATATGTGGGGGTTATCACTTTTAAGGTTGGGTTTGTGTGCAAGGGCTAACAACAAGGAGAAAAGGAGTTAGAACCCTCCTGACCAAAGAAATAAGGAAGCTGATGAAAGTTTTGATAAGGAGCTGGGGACCAGCATCCAGGTGGACTCAGTTGTGTTGGGAACACCTGGTCCTGGGTGGAAGCAGTGGGACTGCTTCAGATGTGGGTGAGATACACTTTGATCCAGTTTGTGATTTATGTGTCAAACTTCAATTCTGGCAGTGGAAAGCCATTCCCCTTTTCCTGGTACTCCAGGCCCTTGTCCAAAGTCCCTCTCCAGCTCTCTTGGAGCCCCTTTGGGCACCTGAGGGAGCTCTAAGGCCTCCCTGGAGCCTTCCCCAGCTGAACAACCCCAGCTCTTCTTGCGTGTCTCCAGAGTAGAGGAGCATCTCTATGGCCTCCTCTGGAATCACTGCAGAAGGTTCCATGTCCTTTCTTTCTTGGCGTCTCCAGAGCTGGACACAGCACTCCCTGCATGGAAAGCACTCCCTCCATGCAAATGAGGCAGAACATTCCCCAGAGGGAAAAAAAAAAGTCTACTTCATGTGCTTATTTATTATTATTCAATGTGCAGCCTTTAAATACACCTTAACCACATCAATGCATTAAAATATAGCTCCCTTTAGCCATCCAAATAATTTTAATCAGAAACATGAGCATTTCTATTACTCTGGCTTGGGTTACTGATGGAGTGTCACTCAAACTCCAATCAGGATGCAATTATTCTTGCCTATAGTCCAAGGCTTTTCCTTCATCCTATTTTCCTTTTGAACTAGCTAGCACAGTCACACTGCTTTTTCGTGACTTGTACTAAGATCCTGCTTCTGTGCTTGTGTGTTTCATTCTTAGGCTGCAATTTCCCCTGTCTGTGTTTCTCCAGGTCTCGGGCTTCTGCTGTGCCAATAATTGTTGCTCTGCTATTGGGATTGCTGGAAGTGCTTAACCCAGGGCTAACCTTTTTGCCCCATATTTCACATCCCCACAGAATTCTTCAGAGCCACCAGCTCCTTGGGACTCTCCAGCCATCCCACTGCAGGAAGAGCCTTATCCACCCTCCAAGACATCACCTGGCATGCCCAGAGCTGCAAGCACAGGTCTGGAGACCCTACTGGTTGCAACATCACTGGATCACGTGCTCTTGCAAAGGCTGGTTTCATCCCCAACAAAGCTGACATCCTTCTGGAAGGAGAGAGATATTAATAGTCCCTGGCAGTCAGAGAAGATCCTTTGGGACTGAGCCAGGGGCTCTGACACCTCATGTTAGGAGGTCAGCCACACTCAGCGCGCAAACCCCAAAGACTTTTTGCTGGCTGGGCTTTGACAGCCATGTCACCAATACCATGTGCTGAGAAGGGCAGGCAGGGACAGGTCCTTGGTGATTTGCCTCTATGAAAAATGGGGAGGCAGAAAATGAAGCAGCCAAGGACCAGGAGAGCACATGGACATCTGGATCTCAAGCATCTGCATTGGGCCCACTGGGTACTGGCCCTGTGGGCACAGTGCTCAGTGAGGGAAGTTGTGACCCTTCTCCTGCTGCACCAAAAATTAGGGTCTGGCAGGCCACCTGGATACATCAGCCAGCTGGCTGGAAGTGGAAGCTCAGAACAAACAGCAATCATGTTTGGTGGTGTTGGCTGGCTCATGGTGGTGTGCTGTGGACATTTCCTTGGGGCAGAAGGAGGCTCTAGGCTGCTGAGGAGGGTCCCAAGTCCGCTTCATGCTGGTGTCTCCTGAAACAGGTCTCAGACCTGGATGGAGGATGCTCTGGGGCTAAAGGATGCTCTACAGCAGAGGTGTCTGTCAGGATGGTGCTCAGCCAGCAGAGTCCAATATTTCCCAAAATCCATAGCAAATCTGTACCTCAGTTTCCACAATAGCAGAAGGCTCAGAAACAGATTTCAGCAGCCTAGAAATAACTTTCCCATGGAAAATTTTGCCTGACAGGGAGGAGGGCAGGGCCAGGGATCTCAGCCACAGTGCTTGCAGAGGCTCTCCTAGGAGCAGGTGGTTGGGGACTGCAACTTTTTCCAAGCAAACCTGGAAAACCTGGACAGTCCTTGGTGCACATCCCTCTGGATGAGGGAGCCAGCTGGGAGGATGGACTCTGCTGTGGGTGAGCCCACGAATTCCTGGTTGTGGGATTAACCCATCCCTGCTCTGTGCAGGTGCCAATTCAGCAGGCTGTGTGATCATACACCTCTGCTGCCTTCAGTACAGCCCAGGGGCTCCTCAAGCATCCTTCTCTCCGTGGCTGAGCACATGAGCTCTCCCATGGAATCACTTGTGTCTCTGATCTTTAGTTTTCCTCCAAATTGGAAAAATATGTCTCTTTGAAATGTTCATGAGGGTGGCAGAGCTGCCTGTCTCCTACCACCACCATGTGTGTCTGAGAGCCATTTAACTGCAACTGTGGTGATAAATACCAGCATGAGGTTCGTGCTGGAGAGAGCAGTGAAGGAGGGGGCATTGGAATTAAAGGATTAAATATTTATTTGGGAGTTTAGCAGTGCTCAAAGGACAACACATCACAGATGAGAGGCATCTTGGGGTGGACAGTTATGAAAGCCACACTGAACCCACTGGACTGTAAAACTGCCACAAGATTTCCTCTCCTTCCCAACCTCCCACCCGTTCCAGAGTCCTTACCTGCCTGGGAAGGTACAGCAGGGTTCAACATTCAGAAATGGCCCAAAGCTGTGGGCCACCAGACAGATCTGTGTTGTTTGAGGAAGGGGAATGACAGTCCCGCTTTGCTTTAAATACCAGCCATAAACCCATTTACGTGCCATGGAACTGGGAGGTCCTGGCTCTGGCAGTGGGGATATTAGCAAAGGGCAGCCTAGTTGGAAGGTGGAATGAAGACACAGATCCTCCACAGGGGATTAGCTTCATGAGCTTCTCTCTGCCTCCATTCAGGCTCTGGAGGGCAGGTTTTCTCCACCCTGGCCCTTGGTTTGCTGGGGTTATATCTCAGGGCATCCAAACTTTGATCCCAGGTGGTGGGGCTGAGGGTGGGAAGTGACTCCAGGACTGGTGACAACCTTCATGGTGGGTTTAATGTGCCAACCAAATAAACAAGCTAAATAAAAATCCATCTCAGTGTGTTGGAGAAGCTCCTGTGCATCATCCCACTGGGGTATCCCATGGCACCACGAGATCCCATCCTTGGACTCCTGTTTTGCTTTTCCCAGCCCTGAAAGGTACCAGGATAACATAAAGGGTTAACACAGGAAGATCCCAAGAGGCTTCAGCCTTGTCAAGAGCACTGGATTGGCAGGTCATTAATCTCAGAGTTACTTGGTAAGTTTAAATACAATCACACAATCAGCAGGAACCCATAATTATTATTCATGTGCATGGTGCTTACTAAATTACAGTGCTCTCCAAGGCTCTGTGTGATGAACAAATTAATTCTGCATCAGAAGAGCTTGACCAGAAATCTGTTTGTGTCTGAATTTCACTTGTAAACATTGATGTATGAAATGAAAGTTGAGTTTAATTGGCCCTCCCTCCTGCTGTGAAGCACATTACATTTTTATTCTGTATTAGCTCACCTGGCAAGGGGGAAAACCTGGAGGAATTTCTCCATCCCTGATGGTACTTGTCTGGAAAACCCGTGTGGAATTCTCTTGGATGAGATGGTGTAGATACCTTTGTGGAGAGCCACCTCCATGCTCTGGACACATGGAGTTGGGGTAGAAAGGAGACAAAAAAGCCTCTGGACCAGTGGGATGCTGAGCCCACTGCAGTGTGAGGATGATCCCATGGAAACTGGGGAGGGCCCATGCCAGGGTTGTCTTTTCCAAAAGATAAACATGCTCCAAAAGTCCTTGTAAGAGGAATTGAAGTATTTTTAATCAAACAAGACTGAGAATACACACTCCAGCTATGGAAAGCAAAGTCACATCAGTTGGAGCAGACCACCAAGAGGAGAAGGGAAAAACAGTGATGTGAACACAGATGCTCCTGTTCGGGTTTCTTTCTTTGGTTTTTCAGTTTCCAGCTTCTTTCCACCAAAGGACCCCACTTTAGAAAAGTCCAAATGGAACATGTAGCACGTCATTTTTTGGCAACATCACTTGCAGGAATGAGGAAAAAAGCTCTCTGGGACATTGCCCCTTCTCCATTGCCAGCAGATCATTATTAGCTCCTGACAAAGCACCCAACAGAGAAACCAAGACACAGAAGAAGCAAATCTACTCCTTGTAGGGCACCAGCAGAAAGTGTCCATAGAGCTGGAAGCTGCCCCTTTTCCCATTGCATAACTCAAGGGGTCTTTTTCACATCCATATTTTGAAGGGGCAGTTTTTGGGACTGTTGGCAGTGGCTGAACTTGAACAAAGACTGAAATGTGCCCTATGTGCAGGGTATGGTCCTTGTTGTGGTCACTGTGTCATACTGGGAACTGTTGCTATTCCCAGCAGATTATTGGAGTCAATGGGTTATCTCCAGTTTTGCTGCACTGTAGACATGCAGGTAGAAAATCAAAATGGGAGGGAAGTGGGAGGAATTTGCTCCAAATGACTGAATTTCGCAAATGTTTGAAGAAAGAACCCAGAGTTTTTTCCCCTATGCTTCTCTTTAAATAAAAAGATGCAAGATTTTATTCCTTTCTGGTGGTATATCCTGAGGAAATCACAAAATACTGCAATTTCAAAGATGCTTAAATCTCCCCAGGGCAGGAAACATTTATGCCTGTTCTTTATAGTGGGAAAACTGAGGCACAGAAGCGTGAAGGGGCTCACATCAGACCCTGTATGGCCCCAGTGGCAAAATCCCTGGGATGCAGAGGGCAGACAGCCCATAAAGCTGCTGTAATCTGTCTCCTGCCTGGGCATCCCCAGACCTTGTATGGGACAAGGAAAAGGTGGCTCCAAAGAGGTCAAGGCAAATCCACTTCTCTGCTCAGCTGCTTTTGGTGACCACATGGAAGAGGGCAATGAGAGAGGGGGAACTGGGGACAGTCTGGAGTGCCCAGAATGGGGAGGGCGATAGGAAGAGAGGGAAAGGAGGAAAGGAGGCTGCTGCTCCTCCAAGGCACTTAACCCCAGTGTGGGGATGGTTTGGTGCCATCCCCTGCACAAGAGCAAGGAGCAGCTTTGGCACTGGGCCCACCTGCCCAGGTAAAAGCAGGGCAAGCAGGAGGGGGCAGAGCCAGGGCCTGTCCCTGCAGTACCTACCTTTGGGGCCTTCAGCCACCACTCCACTGAAGGGCTCCCTCACCTTTCCACCCTCTGAGCAGGGACATGGAGTCAGCCTGAGGTCCAGAGCTTTGCAGAGACCTGTGGATCCATCTGGGCTGAACCAGAGAATTTAACTAATTCCTGTGTTTCCCTCCAGATCAAGCCAACTCTGTGTGGCTGTTCAGAGCCCCTAGGATGCATCCCCATGGGAGAGGGAGTTACCTCTCCTCTCCCACCCCACTGCTTTACCCCACCTTTGGTGTCTAGATGAGAAATGACCTAGTCAGACCAAGCAGCAGTTACAGGACACCAGGAGACAGAGCAAGTGACAGGGGAACAACTCAACCCCAGCGCTACAAAAACATAGCCACGTGAAACAATGTCTACAGTCACTCCAGGGCTCTCTATCCATCCCCTTCCAACACATAGGACTTTGGCTTCTCTAGAGGGTCCCCCCATACCAGCAACATTCTAGCATGTGCCCACTGGAAGGCTGACCCAGCTTCCCAGGGAATCAGCCCCATAAGCTCTCCCAGCAATGACCTGGTTTCCTGTCACCTCAAAGCAGACAAACCTGATAAATCATGCCCAAACCCCGAGACATCATGCCCAGGATGGAGCTGGCAGAAAGCTGCTGCAACCTCTCCAGGTCCTTCTGGCTCTTTCTGCCATGCCAGTAGGTCACACAGCTGCCAGGGAGATGGCAAAGCAGCATCTCAGCTGTCCTGTCCTTCAGGTCTGCCCAGCACATGGGGCAGGAGCTGTGCAGGTGTCCCATGACCAAGTGAGTTTGTGCTCTCCTTGCGGGGCTGGTCCTGGGAGGACCTGGTCTTGTGCTGTGCCCCGCTCTCAGGGGCTCCCCACGTCCCAGTGGGGACGTCGGCTCCCGGTGCGGCCTCTTGCTCCCGGCTCAGACAGCCGTGGATTGCTTGATGCTGTGGAAGCTGACACGGGTCGGGGAGGTGGGGATGGACATGGCCCTTGCCACGCGGGCACGGATGGAGTGCTTGTCCTGCCACCGGTGCCACCGCTTCCGCACGGCTGATCGTACCTGGGCGAGACGAATGAGGGACATTTGGTCATCACACAGAGGCTGTTCAGAGGCACCAGCCATCCTTCTCTTCAGTCCTCCAGCCAAAAATGGATTAGTGATATGTGATTTGCTAACAAAACAGGTTCATGCAGGGTAGACTTTCCTGAGTCAGCAAAGGTGCAAGAGCATTTGGAGGAGGCAGAGGAAAGAGCGGCCCAAATATCTGGACCCAGGATTCACTTCTACTGTCAGCTGCTTTGCTTTCTGCTGTTTGTGTTTTGGGTCAGAGCCTGGGAGATATTCTCATCCATGTGCAATCCACATATGTATGGGGCTCACCCTGGGGAAGGATTTCCCTGGAATGGGGAGGACCCTTGGCTCTGCTGCACCAAATCACACAGGTGCACTATGAGAGCATCTGTTCTTGGGAGTGGATTTTCCTCCTCCAGAGGAGGAGACAGACAGCAGCCATTCCTGTCTTGGCAAAATCTGAGGCTGCAGGTATAGCTGGGGCTGGACGTGAAGCAGCAACTCCGATCACCAAAGACCTTCAGATGAGGAATTAGGGACCAGCACCCTCCAAGCCCTGTGCAGCAGTAGAGCCTTGTGCTGAACTTGTCTGCTTGCAAGGAAGGGTGTAGGCCCCCACAAAAAAAAAAACCCAGCCCACTGTGCTCACCTCACTGTTCAGGAAGCAGTAGAAGACAGAGACGAAGAAGCCCTGGAAGGAGACAAGCAGCAGAATCACAGCCAACAGGTACCCCTGAGCCAGGAGCTTTGGAACAGCTCTGGGGTTTGGGTGTGTCTGGTTTTGGGAGGGGGCAGAAGTGGGATGAGACATCAGCCAGGATGGGCTCCTCCACATCCCTTGGTGAGAGGACTGGGATGGAAGCCAGTGTGGAGGACCATTACCTGGAAAGATTCCAGAAAGGAGTTGAAGTAGATGAAGACTATCCTGGAGATCTCAGCCTCCCCGGGGTTGACAAAGAACAGCATGTAGGTGATCCCCAGCAAGGGCAGCAGCACCAGTGTAGCCTTGACTGCTTTCCTAGGGAGAAAATAGGGACCTGAGCTGCTACAGTGCAGCCCTGGGCAAAAGGACTCTGCCCATCCCACTCCCAGCACCAGCATGGCTTGGACTGGTCTGCTGGGACTTGAAAACCAGTGACTAGGGGAGGATGGAGCCAAGTTGGGTGGTTTTCCAGTGCAGTTCCCAAGGGGGTTTGAGCACTGGGCCCCTGCTCTGCTTCTCCACCCTGAAAAGGGCAGTGGAGAGCAGAGGCCTGACCTTGAGCTGGCACGGAATGATTGCTTGGCTGATCTACAGCTCAATTAAAAAGGAATTAAGGAGGGTAAAATAATTCACACCCTTCAACATGAGTTTGTGGAAACCTTATCTCAGGTAATTAGTTTGATATCTTGATGAGATTACAAGTACAGTTTGTGAAAAATCATAGTGCTGATACAGAGAGTGTGGGAAGGATAGGGGCTTGGCACCTCATTCTTTTGGATCAGGGGACAAGAACAATGCCAATTCATCACTTTTTGCTTAAAAAAATCCTATTAATGGACAGATTCCAACAGTAGATGGTCATCCCTGGAGGGTCTGAGCTGGGCAGGGAGGGAGGGGGTCTGGGACCTGTTTTGCAACTCTGATTTAGAGGACAGAATGGTCCCTGACACAAATGGGCTGATGACATGGAGGAGCTGGAGGGAACTAAGTACAGGAGCTGGAAAACTACAGTATAGCACATTCACTGGTGTAGCTTTCCCAAGAACAGAACCAGAATTTTTCCTTTCTCAGGTGAAAAAGCCACCCTCCATGTCAAACCAGCTTCTCTTGACCTGGCACACAGCAAGATTCCCCAATTCCTGCCCACAAAATGATCCAGACAGAGGCAATGATGACGCCCAAAGTGTCTTCTATTCCAGGTACTCTAGAGAGCTGCTCTAACCATGCACCTCTTATGTTGTCTGCAAAATATTCCCCAACAGGCAAGGAGGGGTTAAATCTTCCTGCCTTGTGCTGTGGGAGTACTGTCTTCTTTACAGGGAGGTGTTGGGGTGGCATCGATTCATCAGCTTCCTCAGCTTTTGCTTTTCTGTCAAGCAGTGATTTAATTCTCACCTCCATGCCAGGATTTGCAGCTCCCAGCCTGAAGAGCTCACCAGGTCCCACTAGAACAGGCTTTTGCAAAGATACTCAAATCCCAAAGGTTCACTTCAAAGGCAGAAACAGCCATCCACACTCTACATCACAAGGCTCTCCCTGGCCAGATTTAATGACCATGTGCCTCCAAAGAGCATTTGAGGTGCTCTTAGGTGTCTGACCATGCTCCCATCCCCTTGCTACCTGGCTAATGGGGCTGGTCCCATCCCCACTAATCATGAGAGAACCTGGTTCCTAGGTTGGCTTCTGGCAGGGTCGCTCATGCTCTTACCTGTACTGGATTGTCTCTGACGTGGTTGAAGCTCGGAGCTTCGTCATGAGGATTCGGACAATGTTGAATAGAAAGATGAAGTTGATCTGGGAGGAACAGTGTCACTGGTTAGCGTCTGTTCCCTCAGTATTTCCTCCTGTTTCTTCTGCAATGGCAGGGAGAAGGGGGAGCCTGGGGAAATGGGAATGTTTCCTCTTGAACCTGATCTACTGCCTTCCATGCACCATGAGAGGATGTCTGCCTTTTGTAAAAACAGTTGAACAATAAGATTTAGGAGTTTGGTCAGGGGATCAGGGCAGCAGGGCATGCCAGGAGATTGCCAAGGAAGGAAAAGTGCTAAAGGAATGGCTGAAGGTGAAAAAGCAGAGGGAGAGGAAGAATCTAAGGTAGAGAGTGGCTGTCATCACATCCAGGGTCTGCCCGGTCGCTCTCTTGGCTGCCAAATCACTAATGAGGGAATGGGAAGGAGTCTTTGGAGCTGAGCACAATTGACAGGAATTAGTAGTGGCCTGGCTGCCTGACGGGCTGAGAAATGGGAAGCAGGATCATGCCTGGATGGGAAATGGGAAGCAGGATCATGGGAAGCAGGAGCATGAGCATTCCATCATGCCGGTGATTTTTACTCCCTTGAGTTTTCTCAGCACTGGGCAAGGAGGAAGGAATAGTTTTGGAACTTTGGCTTTCCTCTTGCAAACACAGGTTGGACCCCCAGCTTGTGACCTGCCACCTCTGCTCTTTTTTGCCCCTCCCCAAAAGACAAAGCCCCATCCACGTGACCCTTGGATCAAGCACAGCTACTCAGCTGGGGACCAGGAACAGAGAGGTGGAATCAGGATCAGGGAATGGAGTCAAGGATCCCAGGCTTCTGCAAATGCTTGGCAAAGCATCCACCCACACCCAAACCATGCCATGGCAGGGATGGAGGGACCTACAGATGCATGTTGGGTCTGCTGACAGGACACCCCTGTCAGAGTGAGGTTTCCAGGCTCCTTCTGCAGCCCACCCCTCAAGGGCAAGGGGCAGTTTGGGCACAATGCTGCTGTGGGGCAGCAGAACCAGCCCCAGCAGAGTGAAGCTAAAGGAGGGGGCAATACCCTGTACAGAAGCAGCTGTGTCCCACCTGCACACAGAAGGACTCTATTTAGCACACAAAAGGTCACTTTGCTCTTACCAGAAGCACCAGGATCATGGGGCCTTGGTAAATGTAGTCAGTATAAACACCTGCTCGCTTCCCAAACCAGCACCTGCAAGGCAAGGACAGCGGTGTCAGGGACAAGGCTGACATGGGAGTGACCTGGATAGACTCCTGTCCTTGCATAGTCTCTGTAAGTCACTGTCTGTTAGGTGAAAGCACTAAAGCTCAAAATGCTGTAGCCATTGTGGAATAGCTTCCCTGGGAGCTCAGTAAAAGCAAGTGTGTGTGGGCTTGTGGGGAGTGTTTATGGGCCCCATATGGATGTGGGAGCTGGTTACTGCAGGACAAGCAGGGACACCCTCCTCACAAAGGAGGTGACTGTCCCCACTCTGTTCTGCCTCACCTCGTATGCTGTGGGCAGTTTTGGGCGCAACAATGTAAGAAAGATCTGAAGCCATTAGAGAGCATCCAAAGGAGGGACATGAAGATGGGGAGCAGTCTGGAGGGGCCACATGAGAAGCTACTGAGGACATTTGTAATGTTCAGCTGGGGCAGAGGTGACTGAGTTCAGACTTCATCAGGGGCTCCAGCTCCTCCCCAGGGGCAGCCCCCATCTCTGCTCCCTGTGATAGGGGCAGAACCCAAGGAAAGGGCCTGAGGTTGTGTCATAGGGGAATTTGGGGTGGATAGGAGGAAAAGTTCTTCCCCCAGAGGGTGCTTGGGCACTGAACAGGCTCCCCAGGAAATGGTTACAGCCCCGAGGCTGCCAGAGCTCCAGGAGCTTCTGGGCAATGCTCTTAAGGATGCACAGGGTGGGATTGTTGGGGTGTCTGTGCAGAGCCAGGGGCTGGACTGGATGTTCCTTGTGGGTTCCTTCCAGCTCAGGATATTCCATGATTCTCCATAACCTCACACACAGGTCTGGGTCAGCTCTGTCCTCAGCAAACCCTGCAGGAGCTCACTCAGGTGTATCCCTGTCCTGGGAGCACCTTGTCAGGGTTGTTCAATCAGTGCCTGTGTGAGCAGCACGGGACTTCTGCAGTCAGAGGGAAAACTACCTCTGGAAAACAGAACAAGCTGCCATTCATCTCCATGGGCTCCTTTCAACTTCCCACTCTGGGATGAACTCTCAGGTACCTGTTAAGACCTTCATCAGCAGGTGCCTGTGAAAATGGCTCAGCTGGGGGTAATTTAGATCTCTGCTGGTTAAATCCCAGCTCCCTTTAGCAAACTTATTGTAGGAAATCTGGTTTAATCTCTTTTTCCCCGTAAAAATCACATTTGCCTTTTGAGGAGAAACAAGCAGGGACAGGGCTTGTGCTGCAGAGAGTTGAGAGGTGGGATAAAACAAAGAATGGAAGAATATTATCCTTTTTTTCTTCCCTGACAGAATTCCTGACACAACTGATCCCTGAGGATTTGGGATAGAAAGAAGAATGGAGGATAAGAGCAATCAGGCTCACTTCTCATTGTCGTAGTAGAGCTTCCCAATGGCCCAGGCAACGATGATGGGAAAAGGGATACCTGCAGGGGAACACACAGCTGAGTCTCAGAGGTGCAAGGTTGCCACAAAACCACACCATAACAGAGGATTTCTCACACACAAACCACCCAGTGAGATGAGGTGTCCATGCAAATCCCATCCTCCTGCTCCTTTTTGAAGCTCTTTTTGTGCAAGAAGAACTGGAGCAGAGGCTGGAGGGGGCATCACCCATCATTAAACCCTGGGGACCACTGGGTGAGGGGAAGCCTGGCACTCACACCAGCCAATGCAGATGAACATCCACTTGCGGAGCTTGTCCGTGGAGTACGTGAGCACGATGGCCGTGTGCAGATAGCAACCCTCGCCGAACATCCAGAAAAAGTTGGTGACATGGAAGTAATTGTAGGCAGCAGTGACCAAGCGGCACCAAACCTGTCAGGAGATGTGGAGCCTGTCAAGCTCTGTGTCACAGAGGTGCAAGCAATGCACGGAGCAGCACAGACCCTGGCAGAGCAATCAAACCCGTGTTTCGCATACACATGGGGTGCCTGCCAGCCACCAGCCAGCCCTATTTGTTCTCTGAAGTTGCTTTTGTAGCCACATTTTAGTGACTTCAAACTGAAAGAGAGTAGGTTTAGGGCACAAATTCTTCCCTGGCAAGGTGGTGAGGCCTTGGAACAGGTTGCCCAGAGAAGCTGTGGCTGCTCCATCCCTGGAAGTGTCCAAGGCCAGGTTGGATGGGAGTTGGAGCAACCTGGGATAGTGAAGGTGTCCCATGGCAGGGGGGTTGGAACTAAATGATCCTCAAGGTCCCTTCAGACCCAAAATACTTTGTGTTTCTGTGATCTCCAGGGTCCTCACACACCCCAACTGCTCAGGACTGGGCTCAGCCTGGAAGAGCTGCACCTACCACATTGCTCTCATGCACCTCTGGGTTCATGGTGAGCTGCACCACGAACCACGTGGCATTGCGTAGGATGAAGGCTGTGATCAGGTTCCAGTGGATGATGTTTCTCAGGCACCGGATGCTCCTGGAGAAAGGTGGAACAAGGCACCATCAGAGAAGGGGGACTGGGGACAGTGCTGTTTGTAGAGCTGAGTGTCTCTGTTGGGACCCCAAGGGTGACCTGCTGGGACCATGCCCTGGGTGAGGAGGGCAGGAAGAAGACCAGGAGGTGGAAGGCACCAAGGAGGACCCTCTGCCTCCGTAACTAGGTGCTTTAAAAAAGCAGCAAAAGAAAAACAATCCTGACACAGGCAGGATCCCTCCAGCCTGGAGGGCAGTGGCTGTGGCAGAGTAGATGGCAAAGCACAGGAGCTGGGTCCACCCCTGCCCGAGATGACCTTGCAGGAACACGGCAGCAGGTTTGTCACTCACCGCAGGCGCATGAAGAGGACAAAGGCCACGAGGAGGGCCCCCAGTGAAACACAGTGGCCCAGGTAGTTGATGATGACAGCGATGTGGTAATGCAGCTTGCTCTTCTTCTGGGAGTAGGGGAGATGGGCAGAGAGTCAACAGCAGCCCCGGTACTAGCACAAACCCACCTCCTCCGCCACATCACCTTTGGCAGCAGTACCTCAAATTCTGGGCCCTTTTTCAGGAAGCCATTGGAGCTCACCCTGGGACAGGACAGTGGGAATGGAAGGAGATGGGGCTGATGTGGGAAGGAGAGGCACCAGCCTGGTTTCACATCTCACTTGTACCAGAGCAGCTTACAGGACAGCTCAATGCTGGGACATTCTAACCCCTCCTCTGGGGAAACCCTGCTGGAACTCAGCTGAGCTCACTGGAATCTTATATCTCAGTTCATCCCCCGTTACCCTGGGGGCAACTGAGAGGCTAGGATGAATTTGGGCAGAGGAAAGTGTGAGTGATAATTGAATTAATTGATCACTCCTGCTGTTAGGCACTCATCCAATCAGTAAATAAGCAATTAAGTGAGTGAAAAGAACATTCCTGGCAAGAGATATCAGCATCTTAAATACCAGAGTTGATATCAACTGCAAATGACAAACTCATATCTCCTCCTCTGCTTCAAGGGGTGGCTTGACTTACTCAGGGGCTTGATCCCCATTCTTTTATCTTTTTCAGCTTCCTAAATATATCCTTTATTTCACTGCCAGCAGGGAAGGATGGGGTTTTCACTGAGTGCTGTGTCAGGAGGGAGCTGCAGGAAAGTGACAGGGCTGATCTGTACCCAGAGGCCCTGGGGATCTCACCTTGGCAATCCTCTTGGATTTTTAATGGGGATGGAAACAGGCATGGCTTTATTTCTGATGGGGAATAAAAATCCAAATCACAAAGGGGTCATAATTGCCATGTGCAACTTTGTCACTGGAATGCTGCTGCATGCTCAGCCCTCAGCTCCCATAGGCCATTCCTGGCCTGGATGCTGTTGCCTTTCAAAACTCCATCACCTATCTCTTGCCCTCTTGCCAAGAGCCCAGGGACTCCCAAGCTCCTACCTCTTCACTGAGGATCTCCTGGCACTGGGAGTAGTTGACACGTGCTGCCCAGCTCCCGTTCGCGAGGCATTCCCTGTACCCATTATCTGAAAGAGAGAATGCCCATCCAAGGGTTAACAGAGCATGAGGATAGGCACAGGCTTGTGACCTGACTGTCACTACTTAGGCCAGGCCTGGCATCTTCTGCTTTGAAGGCAGCTCAGCTACTGCCTTGGTCACAATTGCAGAACCAAAATCCTTGGAATATTTCAGACCCACTCAAGAGTTTTGGGTCTGCACCAGCTCTGCTTTTGGCACTGCAGGACCCCAACACCTCCCCACCACAGACAGGGATGCAGCAGAAGCAGCACCAGTTAGACTCTTCCCTTTCACTCTGCTGTTTGCTTGGGTGATCATGTGCCAGCCCAGGCTCTCTGCTAAGATGGCAGTATAAAGTTTCACTTAGCTCTCTGAATTAGGAGCTTTTTTGCCTCCCAGCAAGGACAGTAGGTGTCGAGGCTGATGGGGAAGGAATGGCCCAGGCACCCCGGAGAATCTGTCATTGGTGTCAGCAGTGGGGCAATGCCAGCACTGGGGTGAGACTGGGCTTCCATTAACAGGAGGCTGTGAGCCTCATCAGGGTGATGGGATGGGAAGGGCTCAGAGACAGGCTCAAGTTGTGATTAATGCAGAGAGGCTCTTACAGCGGCACAGGAGGCACCACAAAGCAGGAGCTGTGTGTCTGTGCCATCCTCCATAGCTGCAAGAATGTGCAGGATGGAAAAATCTATGTTTTTTGTGAGAAGCAAGGTATTTCTTTCATCAAAAGCAGTGCTTGGGTGGTCAGAAACACAACCTTATGCTAGGAATCACTTTGGGCACTTTTCATATCGCTACATCCTCTACTCCCAGCACGTCACTGGCAGTGACAGCGCAACCACCTGTGCCAGGAGAAGACAACATTCAAAGTCCACCAGTCTTTGTTCAGCTGGGGGCTTCAGACCCCTGTACCACCTCCAAGGGCAGGGCAGGATTACTCCTCTGCCTGTGTCCCCCAAAATGGGGACATCAGACCTTTCCTCCTCCCAGGAGGACCTGCTTATAAAGCTGCTTCTCTGAAATGACCCTCCCTGAAATCTGGGGCCTGAGGTACTGTTTTCTTTATGGTTGATGAGCTTTGTTCCCAGAGGTGTATTGTCACTTGTGTCCCAGAACCCTCGCCTGCCGTGTCCCCAGCAGTGCTGCCCCTCTTACTGGTGGTGTTGTACCGCACGCCATAGAAGTACTCAGGGCAGGGCCGAGCCACCAGCTGCCCCACCGCGCTCCGGGGCCAGCATGTGCCGATCAGGTCCACTGAGGCGTTGCACTGGGGACCTACAAGGACCAAGAGCAGAGGGTCAGCAGAGGCGTGTGGGCCACCATGGGCCACTTCCAGGCCATTGAAAGGTCAGGATTTGGCTGGAGAGCTGGGACTGCTGCATCAGCTGATGGGTCACCACAAGCTCAGCCCCCAGAAAACCCTCGTGGCAGACACCAAATGGGGGCTGTGAAAGACTTGCAAGGGCTGGTTGAATCATCATGGCCATGACTTGTAGCAGTGGGAACAAAGCAACACAGACCCCGTTATGCATCCAAAGGAGATTGCCTTATTGTAAGATTGGCCCCTTTTTACACCTTTAGCTTTAACCTGACATAACTGAAACCAAACCAAAACTTAACAGAATTTCACAGAAAGAGGGCACCCATTGGCTGGCTTACCTACCATGTTGCTGTCCATTCATCCTACCATCCAATCAGCTTCCTGCTCATACACTGTCCACGGATTCCTCTAGCCAATCAGCTTCCTGCTCATGCACTGTCCACGTGTTTATCCAGCCAATCACAACCTCGCTTCCAGCTGTCACTCAGCTGACTCTCTCCTCACTCATAACTGCTCTCAGCCCTCAGCCACTTCCAACCATCCGGCCTGCAGCTGTGCCTTTCCCACAGGGCCTTCTGGTGAGCATAAGCCGTAGCAACTTTAATAATTATAACCTCATATCCTACAATAACTATTACTCTGGTCCTGTCTAAACCCCGTTCTGGCACAAACTTAGTTTCAGACCTGGCTTCCCTGGCTCTGGTTTCCCAGCCCTGCTCCTTCCTTCAGCCATGATGTTGGCATTCAGCCCCACAACAGGCAGTAAGTCAGACTTGCTCTTCCTCAGTGGTGTGTCCAGTCTGGTTCTAAGCCTCTCCAAACATCTCACACCTCCTAGCTGCAAAATCTCCTTCCCAGCCATTCACGTTTGTCTCTTTCAGTCTTTCCTGGGTAGAAAACTCCAAAGCTGCTGCTATTTCAGATTTCAAAGATTTGTGGGCTTTTCCCAGCTACACAAGTGTGCTGATGTAGGCATTAGGTAGGCCAGATTGCAGGCTTTTTAATGTATAATTTGTGTATATTTAGAACAACATGTACTGTAGCTAAATATGTCCCTGCTTCATCTCACAGTGAGGTCGGAAGCACACTGGCTACAAAATCCATATACTACAATCTCAGATAAGCAGAAAATGGGTGAGCAGGAAATGCTAGAAGAGGCAGAGCTCAGTCCAAAACACTCCTGGGTACCAGAGGTGTTTGTGCTGCTGGCACAGAGACAGAAATTGCCATTTCCTAATACAAAACACCCCAATTCACAGCTCCTTGTGTGCCAGAATACAGCGTTTCCCCTCCCCCTGGATTTGTGGTTGTTATTTGAATGCCTTTCCCAAAAATTCCTATGGACAGAGCTGGCTAAACAGTGACCAAAGGAAAAAAAAGCAAAATACTATTGATGATGACGATGATGAAGGTTTTTATGGAGGAATATATGTTTTCATCGATTATCTGAAAAATTGGCTCCTTGTTATTTTATGATGTTCTCAGAGAAAATTTTCAGGGCTTTCAGTGTCTTCAAATATCTTAGCAAGGAAAAACAGCTTCCAAGCATGTGAGCTGGGGAAGCATCAGAGCATGGTGAGTGTTACCTTCTGCCTCCCATAGCTTGTAGGGAGAAATTAATTTTAACAATGACCTTTGTTTTTAGCTTTGCTATTGTGTAGGGTTGCTATGGCAACCTTCCCGTTAAGTTGTGTTTTAAGTCTGTATTTTGCAGGAAACAAGGTGCCTTTTATCACATGTGTGTCTGTGCTTTTCTGCATCCATTTGGATTTACTGAACTCCTTTGTTGTTTTGACCCAAATTTGACAGAGAAGTAGAGGGTCATAGTTAAAAATTTTATAATAACATTCATCCTTGTAAGGAAAAAACAACCAGTAATTACTTGAACTAAGGACGAAGTTAAATTGCAAGTGCTCTCCCTGTTAGCCACCGAGGTGAAAAGCTGTTTGAATGTCTGGAACAGGAAAAGCTTCACTTGGAACAATGCAGCACAGGAAAATGGAGCTTGCACAGTACTAACGGCCCTGGCTGCTCATGCAGCTATCACAACCCCTCGCGGGGACTGGTAGGGCTGGGCACAAACTCCATTTTCTTTGCATACTCTTTTGCCTCAGTTTCCCTCCTGCATTTCAGGGTCTGTTTTGGGGGACAGACAGAGATTGCTCAGGGAGGACAAACAGGAAGAGTGAATAATTGAAAGTCAGCAGGGCCAGAGAGCAACAATGATGATACTCTCCACCCATAAAACAAACCCACAGCAATGCTATTAATAACCAGCTCAAGAGAGATTCGTGGAAATGATTTAGCCAGACAGAAGCACATCATTCTGTGATGTGTCTGCTCGAGGCTGGATTTAATATCTCCACCTTTCTCCAAGGCATGTGGTAGGATGCTGCTTGGCACTCCTGTTAGAGCATGACAGGATCCCACCAGACACGAAACCCAGTGGGTCCCACCAGTCCCACCACAGGGAAGGTGCACCAGCATAACCAGGAACTCAGCCCTCCTCATCCCATGGGTTGGGGTGGTGCTGTGAGGTGACATTGGGGTCTGGGGCTGCAGTCAGATGAGGAGACGCTCAGCCAGGCTGTCGGATGCTCCTGGACCTCTCTGTGCTTCACCCCTGTGCTGCCACTGGCAGCATTTGGAGCTCTGTCCCACCAGGTTTTCATCTAGTGGGTGGCTGTAATATTTTTCCCCGGCTTACACTGAGAAAGGCTTGATGAAGAAAAACTGCAGAAAGCAGAAGCTCTCTTTTTGCTCTCTCCAGCATACAGAAAAGAGAAAAAAACCCCTCCTGATGGGGAAGTGATATTAAAGCACTGAAGACAAAGAGTGCCACGAGGGCTGCAAAATCCCTTTTGCCCAGCACAACTCCATGCTCCAGCTCCCCCTCGAGTGGCTCCCAGCATTTAGAGCACTGTTTAGCATGGAAATGATATGTAACAGTACTAAATGCTTCCCTGCCTGCTCCATGGCCCATCCGTGTTTGCAGGGGGACTGTTCTCCAGCTTCTGCACGAGTGCTCCGGCTTCTCAGCTCCCTTGGCAGCACAGGTTTGGTCTTTGCAAATTTACAGCACAAAAGGTCAGTGAATTTCCTACCTGCTCTCAATTCCCCAAATTTGGCTTCTTCCCACACAGAAACATAGTGTTTGGAGGAGGAAGGAGTAGGCCCTACTTTGAGACAGGGAATGTGGCACAGGGGAAGTCACTTCAATCCCTTCTCACCCTATTGCCTTTGAGTTGTGCTCTCTGAAGCAATATAAAGCTTCTTCTGAAGAAAAAAGTGTCTGTCCAGGGACTTACACTGAGACAGCTATATCACAGTAACTGTAGCAATATTCCATCTGTTTCTAGAAAACATGCTTCTCCAGCCTGCTCCCATCACTTGCAGAGACCTTCAAGATGGCTCTGAGCTAAAGCCACGGAGCCATGTGACACCTGGCAGGGTAAAGCTCTCCACTCCCAGCTAATCTGCCAAAAGATTTTTGACCAAATGGAGGATGGAGCATATTTATCCTGATCCAGCAGTACCAGACGTGTGGCCACAGTGCTCTTGAGCTGGTGCCAGGAGGTCTGAAGTGTTATCATACCATAAAGCCATTGCTGGGATGCTCTGAAGAGGGGTAAAGCAAAGCATGTAACTGTGCTGGTAAACATATCCTGCTTTACACTGGGCAGAGCTATGCACCAGCACAACGTCCCAGTTTGCTGCTGCGCACAGACACAACTCTGAGGGGTGGAAGGGTGAAGCCTCTCTCCCCTTCTACAATGCAAAGGGGCCAGGAGAGATGATGTAAATCTGAACTACAGGCTCATTCCTGTGGCTGGGAGTGGTAGGGTTATTTATCTAAGGCGTCTCAAGAGCCTAACAGCTGAAAGTTGTTAACTCATATCACTACCTGTCCTGAGCTCTTCTTCAACCATAGTTATTTCTGTCCAGCCCTGATGTCCTCTGTGACTGCATTATCGCTGCTGCATTGAGCCTCTGGTTCCCTGAGAGTGTCCCCTTGTGTCTCTGCTGCAATATTTGCATTTGGCAATCAGGGCTTCATCTCCACATCTAATCAAAATACAACTCACTGTGATGTCTGATGCATCAACTGCGAAATTGCACAAAAATCTCTTTGTCCCTCCCAGGCAGCTCCACCAGAGTGGTGAAGAAGAAACCCATTTCATACCTTATTGCCCCAAAACAGGGGCCTTTTGGGGATGCTTTTACTTTCAGGTGCTGGGCTGCCAGGGAGGGGTGGCTGGGTTGAGCTGCAGAGTCACTCAGATGTTAAATGCTTGAGTAGCACCTTGGGGCATTGAGGGAAATGGCACTGGGGGACAATTTATATAACCATGGGATAGAAATTGGGGTGGTGCAGCTGTTTGCCTTCCCTCTGAGCAGGAGTCGGTGCTCAGGATGGCTGGGAGCAGCTGTGGCTGCCTCAAAGTAGATCCTTACTTACACTCTACCTCCAGCACTGCTTTCAGTGGTATTGGGGGCTTCTATTTACCTTTGTAAGACTCCAGTCCTTAAAAAATCCCCAGAAATCCTCCCAAGCACTCAAGTTCCATGATCCTTGGTGTAAAATAATTACCCAGGCTAATTAACCATTATGGTAGCTATGGGTCTTTGTAATGAATTTTTGACTTGTTGCTGTTCACTGTCACTGACTATCCCCTTGGGTCTTTGATGCTGCTCTGGAGAAGAATAAATAAAAGAAACCAAACCTAGCTTGTGCTATTGGTATCTGATGCATCTGCTCGATGTTGTCACTTGTGATGATCCATGTTCAGATTTACAGCATATATATGTATGTATGTGTATATATATGTGTATAATGTAGTGGGTTGCGTTTGGGGCTTGTCTTGTTCTCCTGACATGAACCACGGGGTGTTTGGAGTTGTTTCATAATTAAGTGTGGCAGGAAGTTCTTTATTCCCTGGGGTTGGCTGGGATCTGGTGGTGGGTGAGTGAAACATCAAAATCCTTCCCTGGCAGTTTTCCCAGCAGAGCCTTCTAGTTTGGCTACAACTGAACAGTCTCTGGCAGTAACTTCACTGCATCCAGTCCAAAGTACAGTTTAACTGCTGTAGCTGCTACTCACACTGGGACATGCTGGGACACAGTTTCCTACTGGAAAACCTCTTCATCTTCCCTCCTCCACTACAATAAAATCTATGAATATCAGTGAGTTGCTGTTGACATCCCTGTTTCCCAGATGATGGAACAGAATGACCTTACTGACACCAGTATATATTTAAATCCACTAGGATTTTCCATATAAATGAGAGTTTTGTTTCCCAAAACTACCCAGTACCATGTCTCTCCCTCAAGTCCCTGCCTAGACTCATTGCTGCATCTTTAACCCTTGCTCAGCTCCTTATTAATATTTCTGCCTCAGTGGGAGAGATGCCAATGAGACTGAAAAGCGTTGCTGGTATTAATTTGACTTTTATGAATTTAAATTCCAGACTCACCCCAGGGGAGTCAGTGAGTGAATGAGAGCGCAGTGGCATGTGGGCTGCTGGAGCAGCGTCAGCGCTTTGGGAGCTGAGCTGAAGTGGGTGGAAAGGCTCTTGGTCAAATTGTCACCCACTGAGAAAGGTGTCACCAAATTTATCTGATAGTGCCTGTGAAGGATATGTTCTCATCACTTACTGCTTCTTAGCCTAAGGATTTTGCTGTATCTGGAACAATTAGATTTGCCTTATTTAATGCAAAGCTACGCTCCCTTTCCCCCTTGAAAAAGCCTTCAGTTAAAAACCCACAGACATTTCTTTTTTTCTGCTTAGCTTTGGTGTCATTTTTCTTTGCTTTAGGTGAACTGGCACTGGCATGAAACATTTCTTTCCTGACAAGGAATTTTCTGTGCTCCCCTCCCTCTCCTAAGCACACACACAGGCTTGAGAGTAAGAATTCATTGTGATAACAAGCTCAAAGAAGTGGATCGTGCAGTCAGGACCAGAAGGGGATGTGAGCAATTGGGTGGCAACTCCTTGGGCTGATCCAGGCTTAAGAGCTACGAATGGCAAAATAACCCTTTGAGAGTGCTCCGAGCTTGCTCTGCTTGAGTGCTTTCTGCTGAGCTGCTTTGGAAAAGCCTCATTATTAATTAGGAAGAGGGTTTCCCATATTCTCAAATTCTCCTTTCCCTCCCCAGGGAAGCAGTCCTGCAGCTGCAGGGAATGCTTTGCTTCGGTGGATGAAATGACCTTGTCCCTCCCTGATGGATTTTGTGACAGGACAAGAAGCAGCTGCGCACAGACCCTAGGGAGCTGAAATCAGCCAGAGAAATCCATGGTCTGAGTCAGTCCATGGGCTGAGAGCCTTTGGGACAGCACCTGTCCACACCAGACAAGGGATGCTGATCCTCATTGTGTTCCTTGTCAAGCCTAATTTGAGACTTTGATGGCTTGCAGATGTTTGGGGGTGCAGCTGACCTGACTTCCTAAATGCACCACATTGACCTCAAGTCCACTGTGATATTCTTTCTTCACTGCTACTGTGGGAGGCATTTCTGATGGAGCATCCAGCTGTGCCCCTGTGTCCTAGTCCCAGCCAAAATTGGGGGCTCACTGACAGGAATTTTTGATGGATACCTAGACTATCAAGTTGGAGCATCACAATGAGCCTGAATTCCCAGGGATATCACCCTGCACTGGGGGCTTGAAGGAAGATGGGTAAAACCATGGTGATAAGATGTCAGCACAAGGGGGCCCCTGGCTGGGTAATAATTAGCATAGACTCCATGCATTTACAAAAGGCTGATCAGTTATTCTTTATTAAGAAACCCATTGCTTTTTTATACCCTAATTCACTACAGGTGGACCTAATTGGTCCTCCAGTCCAAACACTGTCATCATTGGCTAATTAAAAACCAACCTTTGGTAAACAAATCTCCATAACACATTCCACATGTTCACAATACCAGGTGCAGCAAGTGAAGATAAGAATTGTGTCTCATTCTTTTCTCTGATCTTCTCACAGCCTTTCCCAGAACAATGCCTGGGAAAGGTCTGTTTGTCTCTGTGGCCAGAGAGCTGCTGCCACAATAAGAGGGCAGGACAGGAGAGCTCTGTGAGGCTCAAGTGCTCCATGTCCTGGGATGAGAGTTTGCACCCCCTGAGCCTGGACAGCATTACCCCAGTGTGCCTCCACCCTCCACACCACTGCTGTGGCAGAGACTTTTCCAGCTCAGTGCACATGCCTAGAGAGTGCTGGCACCCTGGTGACATCACTGTCCAGCTACATATCATCTTTAAAACTGAGAGATTAAGGGACTGGTGACCCAGGAGAGGAGGAGAGCCCATGGTGGGCTGTGCTTTGGATGAGGGATGCTGCACACAGGCGTGAGGCAGTACCTGTCCATGCATCCAGCAGATCCCCTGACGAGCCACGTGCTGGGGAACTGCTGGGCTCGTGTTATCAGCATGTGTCATTTCCCAAGGGTTGTGAAGACATTAACAAATTAAGTCTCAGGGCCCTGCTGCAATTCTCATTAGCATCATCCTAACAACTCTTCATGTTAAATAGCTCAAATCAAAGTTTCCAGTTTAGTAAATATCTCTCCATAGGAATCACTGTCTCTATCAGGCAGGGCCTAAATGGACTCCAAGGACCAGGACCGTGCTGAATTCCACTTCCCAAACAGACATAAGACAATTAGTTTCACTTCTGCCTCAGGTTCTAAGTCCCCTCCTCCAGCTGGAAGTGACTCCCACATGTGCCAGCCCCATCCAAATGAGTTGCTCAGGAATTGCAGGTTGCATGTGTAGAAACAATGGACAATTTGCAAATCTGAAGCCTTGCATTCTCCCCTCTGCCAGTGAGATGGACACTGAGGTGCACTAAATCCTGATTGTAATCATGCTGATAAATCCCCACTGAGCAAAGCCCAATCCCTGCAGAAAGCAGCGCTCAGTGTTTGAGGATGGTGGTGATTCCAGGGCAATCAAACAGCAAACCACAGCAGAAATTCTTCCCCCTTTCTGACCTCTCTCTCGGGCTTGAGAGGTTCCAGCAGTGCGTGGAAAAGGCCATGAGCTAGGCATGAGGATTCTTTGGGACCTGCCTGCTGCCTTGGGTCAGGATTTAACATGGCCAAGGACAGGCCCTTGCTGAGCAGAGTGATGAAACTTTCAGGGAGCAAAGCACCTGAGTGATGACCAAGTTTCTTGTATGACCAGACATCCAAGCATTGCCATTCCACAGACAGCTTTTGCTCTCCTCTGGCTTTCTGCCTCCACCTCATGGGCTTGGGAAGCTTCTTGTAGGGCAAGGTAGCCTGGATTTGGCCAGCCACTGGATTAGCTGGTGCCAAGATGGGATTTGTTAAAAAGGAGCTGTTAATGCTGCTGTTAATGGGTGGTGGGTAGCCATTCCTCAGCTCTGGGTCGCCATGGCCATCCCTCAGTGCCCAGTCCTGTGGCCATTCCTCAGTGCCCAGTCTTGTGGCCACCTGTCAGTGCCCAGTCCTGTGGCCATCCATCACCCTGACAGAGAGTTCCTTGGTGCGTACTCTGATTCTCATTCAGTCATGGAAGATCAACGCTGCAGCAGCATCCCAGAGCTGGGGAGGACTTTTCTCCTTGTCCCTGTGAGCTCCACTCCTTCTCACACTTCTCCTCCCCCAAAACCTGTCACTGAACCAGACCTGTCACTGCTGAGGTGACATCCAAGTCACATCCTGAATATAGGCTAAAAGCCAGTTTTGGCACAAGCTCTGACCTGATTGGATCAAACCCATGTACAATGTTGAGTAGGAGTGGGCTGTCCATGACTGCTGCTCCCACCCATCAGGGCTGAGCCACCCCTGGCCATAGCTGTGTCCCCAGAAGCTCTTTGTGACTGGTGGCCTCCCAAAGTGCTCAATGGCACCTGTGTAGAAGTCCTGAGGAGCAAAAGTTGGCTGAGCCCAGAGCCATGCTGGCCACACTGCACTGGTGACGTTATCTCCACAAAAAGTCAAAATCTCTGGTCATCATCTCTGGGCAGGGGGATGGTAGAGGAGGATGGACATAGGGGCCAGTGCCCCCATGAAAATACACCTTCCCAAATAAATGCTGTGAGATGTTATCAGGAACAGAGCAGAGCAGGCCCAAGCTTAATAACAAAGGGAAAAAAAAACTTTATTAAACTACTACTACACAAGACACATGGACTAAATCCAGGATGAAGACCTTCTAAAACACACCCCTCCTCCTCCCAGTTTCCAAAACACCCACCATGAAACATCACCCGGGATTCCTGATCAAATTACCACCCTTCAGATAATCAATACTCAAACTATCAAGGGAGAGAGAAGTCTCTCTTGCACCACAGACCCCCCAGGAAACACAGTTGCCACCTCCTGTGTTTCCCTGCCACACATGGCAACCGCCCGGAGAAAATCTGCCAGTGTGACACTCTCCTTTCCATGTCACAGTGCTCTCACCACCGTGCATGGACAGACTGCTCATAGGGCTCCTTTAAGGATGCTTTGCCATGGACCCAAAGATACAACAGTTCAGCTTCTCATCCTGGGACTACAGTCCCCCCCATTTTCCCCTGGGGCCGAGGGTCCAAGAACAGAGATCATCTTCTTCCCAAAGACAGAGGGTATCACCATTCCCTCCTCAGCTTTCTTCGGTTCTTGCCATTCCTGTGCTGTTTGAAGCTGAAACAGGTCTCCTTGGGTCACCACTGCATCCCCCTAAAATGCAGTCTCTATTGCAGGAGATTTTGATTCAGTCTATGGCTAACAAGAAAAGTCCAGCCAAAAGCTACTTCATCATCTCCTCCCACCTAAATATTCCTTCTTCTAACATCTCAGGTCCCGGACTGTCTCTCTTCCAAATCGAGGAGGAGTAATATTTTACAAAGCCCTCATTTCCTGGAAAGGGTTAAAAGTTCAGACTCCCTGGACGGCTGAAATCTCTGTCCAGCATTCCTGTCTCCCACGCTGGGCATCATCCCCCCTCTTTCTCCTTCTCCTCTGCCAGCAAATCTCCAGGTACCGTCAGGCTCTCTGTCACTTTCCCTCGGGGCGGGGGGGGGACAAAGGCATCTCCGCTTCTCTCCACCCTTCCGTCCACAGGAGCTGGCTCGGTTCCAGACCTTCAGCCCCTCGGCCTACCTGGACAAGGCCGCGGGGCTTCCCCTTCCCCACCCAGCCCATGGCTGGGCAGGGGAGAGTCTGCACTCTCTGACGACCGGAACCAAAGAGACAGTTCTCCTGGGAGTTCTTGCTTTTAACCCCCTGTGTGCTCAGAGGTGTGTCCATACTTTCAGTGGTCACTCCAGGTGCCAGTATCCAAACCTGACCACTGATTGGTTTGACCCAACTTCCTGGAAAAAAAATCACTTCCATGCCAAACCACGACACCTGGGCATGGCATAGAACAGGCAGTCAGCCCTGATGTCTCTTTGTCCATGTCTGCCTCTGCCCAACAGACATTTATTTTCTCTATTTTCATCTGCACCTTCTATCTGCCTCCACTGTCACCCTGCAAGGAGGCTGCAGCAGCACCATCAGAGGGCTGTGATGCATCATTCGCATGTCCCACCTCCCCAGAAAAGATCCATGCAGCAGCAGATGAGCCCAGAGACACCCCTTGCACCCTCTTCCAAGCACTGGACACCTGGGGGGTGGCTCGAATGGGCTGGGGCTGGGGGACACTCACCAGTGTGGTTGGTGACGGGCGGCAGGCTCTCGCAGTACTGCTCCTGGATGGAAGTTGCAACTGGGCTATCCCAGAGGAGAAATGCCTGGATGGGGAGAGAGCAGTCAGGGGTGGGGTTATATGTGCAATATGCTGCTTCCCCATCCCCAAATGCCTCCTTGGGTCAGATCTGAGCTTGCCCATGTCTGGGTGGGTACTGCCCCCAAAGCTTGCACAATGGACATGTATCATTTACAGGATGGCTTCCTAGGGAAACTGTGCTTATCTGAACCAAAGGCTGGGGGACTGCTCTCTGTTTCCCACGCAGTGATCCTCTCCTGCCTCAAATACCCGCCTCAGCAAACCCTCCTGCAGACCCTGCTGTCATGGAACCTCTGCTATTTATCATTTTAATCAACACTTTTGGGTTTACCATCTTTCAATCCTGAGAGCAGACAGGGGAAACATGATGAGCCTGACACCACGCTTGGATTTTCAGTCCCTTACTGAAATCACAGCCTTGTAAGCTGTCAGTGGGAAGATGTTCATATACATCCTTAAGGACATCTGATCCACAGACAACCAGCTCTGGCTAAAGTCTTTTTTTTTCAGGAAAATTGTCAGCAAACACCATCATTCCCACTGAGTTGGAAAGCACTGACCATGATCTACTCAGCTCTGCTAAAACTCTGCACAAAGAGCTATTTTGGAAAAATGATTATTGAATTATTGTGCCTTTGCAGGAGTTTGGGGAAAGTGAGAAAGGCAATTGCCAGAATGAAGGGATTGCAAAGATGGCAGAGGGATTGTGTTGTTGGTCTCACAGCTCACCGCGGTGCCAGACGAGAGAAGGAGAGGACCTGATATTTTGCAGAAAAGGGTGACACAGGCTCATCCCCTCTCCTCCACCAGCACTAATGGTGGATGAGGCTCAGTTCCACTTCTTTCACCTTCAGTGACTGACCAAACCCCCTGGAGAAAAGTCACTGATTAAATAACAGAGCTGCTCCCCAGAAGACATCACACACGGGTCCCTTGTGAAACAGCCCTCAGCCTGAAGGCAGGAAGGGCTGCACCTCCCCTGCTTGCAGGCAAGCTCCCAGCTTCTCAGGGACAACAACCTCTGCCTTCCCCATCAGCCAGGCTGTTTCCTAGTGCCTGACCCCCCTTCCTGAGTGCCATTTACCTCCCAAACTGCTCTGAACACAGAGAAGACATTCCTCCTCTTGTCCTTGAGCCATAGAAACACTGTCTGCCCTTGCTGGCATACCCAGCCATCCTCCTGCCGTACCATTAACAGGATTTATTCAGACACAGAGACAAGCTCAGCACCCACTTGCTCTTTTCTGAACAACTGTTTACTGCCTTGGGAAGCTGGTTTTGACAGCAAGAGTGATGTCGGCAGATGTATAAATGGAGCTGAGAATAGCTGCTTTGTTGTGACTGCTCCAGATGGCACAGAGGATCCAGCAGCTCAACCCTGCCCTCGTTCGAGGGCTGTTTGGAGCTCCTGGGTGCTGGTCCTACAGGAGCCCAGCACCTTCTGAGTCTCTTTTCAGAAAGCTGAGACCACCCAAACTCCAGACAGGGAGGAATCAAGGTGTAGGGAGTCTGCTCCCCTCTGCATTGATGCCTACAGCTGGTGCCCACCACATCTGGTGGCTCTTGGCATTGGCAGCTGGGACAGAAGGGTTCTGCCCAAAAGATGTCTGGGATGGTTTGTCTATCTGAATAGGCTTTCAAGTGTTAACTGGATGTGTTTCTCCTAATCCCAGCCTGTTCCAGCCTGGTAGTGCACATTCTCCTTCCAGACACAGGGAGAGGTCTTGGCACTGAGCAGCACATGGACCAAGCCACAGACTGAGAGGGGTGTGGATGAAGCAGTCACTGGCTCTTTGTAGGCTTTGTAAATGAGCTGAAACAGCTACAGAAGGAAGGAGGAAAGGAAAAAAAGGATGTCCAAAACAGAACTACTAAGAGCTTTTTTACCAGGCTCTGAGTCTTGTCTTACTGCAGTGTGGCCAAAGCTCTTGATAGAGGCAGAGTTTTGTCCCAGTCCTGTCAGCATTTTGAGGGGAATAAGCAGGGGTGGTGGCAGCTGCAGGGGGATATGCCCCAGTGAAAAAAATTCTTATTGCTGGTCGCTGTCCTATCTGTTTTGCTCTTTGTGGGTTAGTGCAACCTCTCCCCACGCTTTTACAGAGAGAACAGGTCAAAGCTCTGTCCTTGAGGAGCTTCTCGTGCCAGAGCATTGCTGCTCTATAAGATGCCACATGGTACCCAGCAGGGCCCAGCCTGGCCGGGCTGGAGCCAACCTCACCTCAAGAGCCCCGACACGGCAGTAGGTCGTGCTCGGGCCAGAGAAGGGCCGTGTTCCTCCACCCTCCTGACCCTGTCTTCATACAGCTATGGCAGATCCTGCTCTGCAGGCAGAAACACCTCTGTGACCTCTCTCAGCCTGCCAAAATCCTGGAGAGCCTCAGCTGAGCTCTCAGCTGTCCGGGAAGGAAGGCAGTCTGCTCCTCTGGAAGCAGCCGCTTTGCACAGTGCTCGCAGTTAGCCAGGGGAGCTGCTCCAACCGGGATGGATGATGGTTCTGCCAGGAGCTGCACGGGCCCTGTGAGTGCCCGCACTGGCAGCAGCTTCTTCTCCATCAGGAGCCACCATTGTCTTCCCTGCTGTTTTGGATGCCTCAGCATCCCCCCAGCTCCCTTCCAGGCTCTGTAACATCCATGTTTTATACACAGAAATGGCTCTGGTTTAGTCTTGGACCTTATGGAGCACCAGCTCCTTCCTTTCATGCCCACATTTTCTATGGCAGGACCAGCCCCACCAGTCCTCACTGCACAGCTCAGACATAAAACCCTGACACTGCTCCCATGTTTCCTGCATCCCACACAGAACAAACATCTGTTGTGATTGGTGTCCCACCACCCACCATGCCAGGGCTGTCCCAGAGGGGAAACTGAGGCACTGAGGACCATCTGCCTCAGGTCACTCAAGCTGTGGGGCGCCGTGTGGGACAGATTTCTCCAATCTGGACACACCAACCATGTCCTGGTGCCTCCAGGGCTCCAAAAAACCCAGCTGTTCCTGTGCCTGTGATGGGACAGGATGGCAGGTCCCCTGGGCTAGGAGATGCAGCATGGTGGACTAGGACAGTGTCAGCTCATCAGCACTGGGAGTTTGGCTGCTGCTGTGGGGGTGAGCAGCACAATCACACACACATGGCGTCAGTCTCTGTGACCTGCCACTGACCTGGCAGAAAAATTCAATTAATAACAATTAGGTATTAATGTCCCCTTGCGGTGCTTTCGCTCTCCGAAGCAATCCATGGATACTAATTAATACATTCACATCCAACTGCAGTATCACCCCCCTGCACTGTGCTACTCAGAGACAAGCATGTATCCCCCCCACTATAATGTTGCCTCAGAAAAGAGGGGATCTGCATGGCAGGAAGGGCTGGCAGCTCTGAGCACGAGATAGATGACTTGTAGCCTAATTAGCAATCTAGGAGGTCCAGTGCCGAGGGGCTGTAATTGGAGAGCGGAGCGATTAGCAGGATTGAAGCCTGGGATGAAGCCATGGGAGACAGGGGCTTTGCACAGAGCTGGAGAGGGCAGTGGGAGCAGTGGACAGTGGTGGCCACTGTGACCTTCCTGGGAAGCGGAACAACACCATCCACTCTGGAGTTGTCCTTGCTGTAGGGACCTCTCTCACCCATCAGTTCTGCTCCCTGGCTTGGCTGGGCTTGCTGCCCACTACAACACTTGGTGTGGAAGAGGAAAGACCTCCTGGAACACATGGGCAGGAAAGGGCTGAGCAGCTGCTGCCCTGGACCTTTCCTGAGGTTCCCTGAGGCATTAGGCTGGGATGGAGCCTGTTCTTGGCTCTGAGCCTGCAGCAAAACGTGCCAGACTTTGGGTGTTAAATACAGTGAGTATTAAAAAAGCTGGATGCCAACTTCAGATGGCAGAGCAGCATCAGTGGTGTGGGGAGGGAGCAGCACATCCTGCCAGGACTGCAGCTGGAGGCTGGAGGTGGCCTGCAACAGCCTGATTGAAAGAGCTGCCCCCCAAATGTGCTTGGAGGTGCCTCCAACCCCCACCCCCGCCCCGTGTCTCCTGCCTTCACTGCAGGGAATCTCTTTGCCTTTGTCTTCTCTGGCATTGTTTTCTGCAGCTGGGGATCTTCTTACCTGCTCCACCTTGAGGGCTTTCGCTTGGAAGAGTTTCCAAATGAAATCTCTAGGCAGCATCTGGTCCATGAAGGACCCTCTGTTTTAGACCTGGCAGTAACCTGCTTTGCCACCCATGACCTCAAGGTTCCTCCAAGCCCCTTCATTGCCCTACCAAGCCCCCGTTGCTGCTTCATTTCTCTTCCAAAGCCCCATCCCAAGCCCTGCCGTCATTGAGACATCAAGGCAAAGCTCAGGCAATGGAACACGGCTCAAAGCCATGGGGGGGGGATTTTCCATGGCTAGTGTTACTCAGTGGGAGAGCAGGCAGTGAGAACATCTCCATTCTCCATCTGGCATCAAAATCTGCGAGTTTATTAATTTATCTATATTAGAGGGCCAGTCTTTGTGGTGTGTAAACAGGAGCTTTGGTGAGAGCGTTTATTCTGTTTGGAGTCTCTCTCCAAGTGTGCTGGATGCAGATCCTAACAAAAGAATATCAATCAGGGCTAAATGAATGCCCTGTAAAAACTGATTTATGAGCAATTAAAGGTTTTCCTGGATTAAGCTTGGGTCTCCCTCGCTTGCCATAAATAATTCTGATTTCATTTATCTGTCAAGAGAGACATGAATTTTTAGGGACAGGTGAAAAAATGACTAAGGGCATTTGGGTGTTGGAAGCTAAAGGCATCATCAAGCTGGGGAAGGGCATGCAATCCATTCAGCTCCTATGGGATCTGGATTTGCAGGGGCAAAGGCTGCTGAGGAAGATTGGAGTGATGGACACAAGCCTGGGGAAGAGCTGTTTTTCTAAGGCAATTTTATTAAAATCTCCTGCAGATTGTACATGTGTAACTCCTGTGCATTGACAAGTATCTTCAGTTTGGGATTGGACATTTTTCCCTCCAGTTCTGTCCCAAAACCCTCATCTTGACTGCTCCAAACCCCCTCCTTTCCCCATCACCTTTTTAGGGTTGAACACCCACAACTAAATTCCCCATAATTTTTTTTTCTGGTGTATTCACATTCACAGCTCAGGAAAGCTTGGCCACACCAAAGCTACATCTGCCACTGCTTTTCCAGGGTGGATAGTGCAGATTTCAGGGTGGAAGAGGGACTGTGATCTGCAAAATACCAACACACTTTGCCCTTGGCCATTGAAATAGAGGCGACTGCTCCTAGGAGAGTGACTGTAGATAAAGCAGAGAAGGAGGGTCTCTTCTATAGCTCAGAATACAGTTAGGGAAGAAAAGGAAAAACAACAGATGGGCCTGGGGTATGTTATTCCATCTTCAGAAAGAGCCACCCTCTCCTGAGTGACAGCTCTGAGGTGTTGGACAATGGCTCCTGGGCTCCACTTTGTGAGGGAACCCCATGATTTTGGGGTTGATTTGTGCTTTCTTTGGGTTCAAAAACTGTTCTCACAGACAAATCCATGGATGCAGACTCTCCTAAACACTGCAGATTCAATTGCAGCTTGAGCTTGTCACTCACAAGGAACTTCTAGGCTAACCCTGTGCAGGATTTTGGGTGCGTAGGGCTGGATTTCAGGGCAGGGTTGAGCTGGTGGTGCAGGATATTCTCATTGTATTCCTATACATCCTATGGTGACAGTGCAGCTATTCTGGGAACAGGCTGTGCCTTTTCCATTCACTTCTTTGCTGGAGATGCGAAACCACAGGGATGATTTCATACACACTGAATCAACTCCAGCTTTTAAGGAAAGCGAGGACTGGAAGAGATCCCCAGGGTCAGCATGTCCTGCAACTGTAGCTCTGCATCTTATGCAAGGATTTGAGCACGGAAGGGGCAGGGGCTGTTTTCTGGGCTTATTGCTGCTAGAGGTGGTCAAGTGAGACCAAATCATCAATCCCTGATTTTTCATAAAACGCTTTTGCAGTTTTATCAGCCCCAGAAATGTCATTGGCTCCTGACAGAGCTGCAGGTGGACTGGTTTATTTTTAATCACTTTTTTAGTTTGTTTCAATGACTTGCAAGGGTGCCAGGGAGCACTTGACAGCAAATTTGGCTGCCTGTCTCCTAGTCTGTCTGTCCGACGTCCTGAGGGATGTCTATTCAGTAAAGCAACATGGGCAAACTGATGCTAAAGTGGAGGTGCACGGGGAACACCTAAACTGTGCCAACCCAGTATCTGCAGGGTTTGTCCCTGCTGAGCTCTGGGTTGGAGCTGGGCTGCTGCAGGTCTCTGCACTCACAGGCGGGATGTTGCTGCAGGTACACCTGGCTGCAGGGATGCACCCACAGCTGGAGTTTCATGGTCCTTTAGCCCATGCTGTCCCCAAGAGAGGGTTGGGATTGTTCTGGAAAAGCATCTGAGTTTTGAATGCATGTATTTATAAGGAAAAATAGACAGCTTGACTGCAAAGGGGAGGATGGTTATATATTGGCTGTTTCTTTTTGGAGCCAGCTGGGAGAGGCTTCTCTTTGTCTGGTCTGTTTTTTGTGACCCCACCTCCCGGTCCCAGCCCCAGCACAGGGATGGTTTTGTCTCAAACTCTGGAAGATTTGTGAGGACTTGTTGCTCCACCTTCACAAGGAGAATATCCTTGGGGAACACCTGGGGATGGCAAGGGAGTCCCCTGAGCCTAAGGAGCTTTGACAGAGGATGGGAGCTGTGTATCAGCACCTCTGGGATTCTTCTGTACCACTTTTTGCTCACCGAGGTTATTAGGAGCTGTCACGCTCACATGGCTGTCCCCACCAGAACATGACCTTACTGCACTGGGTCTGTGCTAGACCGGCCAAGAAGGACCTAGGCTGGGGGAAAAGATTCTGCCCTGTCTCACCTTTATTTCTTACATCAGAGCCAAACAAAACCTGAACCAGGAAAGTAACAGCAAAAGAGCTCCCATAAATCCTATCAATCAGGCTTAGTGGGTTGCAGCAATAAGAGAGAGCAGCTGCTCAAAAGAGTTTTTAGAAGCAACACCAGCTAGGCAGGGGGTCTCCTGGTGCACATCAGCTCTTCTCATCATTTAGGTGAGAACTTTCCTGGCCCAGAGATGCAGCTGACGTGTGAGGTACACAGTGGGGTGACCAGTGGGGTGCACAGCTCGCAGGGTACGAGCCATAGTGGTGACAATGAGGAGGGCTCTCCCTCCACTTTATCTGCTGTTTTAACTCTGCAGTCCCAGCTGGGACACTGAGACACCATTCTGCAGCCAGCCAGGCAGATTTGCTCTTTTACCCCTCCTTGACACAGAGGTTTTATCAAAAATCTGATCATTTTGTTTAACTGCCACTATAGGCTTGTTCAAATAAAATTCAAGATTTCACTGGAAACCCCTTCATCTTGTTTGTCCAGGGCTTGGGATTTAAACAAGTTTTGGGGCTGTGAACATTTCCCTCCTTGATGAACCCTCAAGGAGGAGGAATATTGCTTCTGACAAAGCATTTGCATATTGTTCAGAGCTGCAAAATTAGCAGCTACAGTTCCACTCCGAGCAAATTAGAGAGAAAAAGTCTTGTGCTTTGCAGGTGCAGGGCAGTAAAGGAGAGGGTTCCTTAGAAAATTAATTATGGGGGGTACAACTGGGCTCTGCATTTGCATTGTCCACATCCATCACATCCCCAGAGTGGACACCCCCTCCCAGCAGCCTGGGAAACTGGTGGCAGCTGGTTTCACTGGGAGGTGCAAGGCTGGGAGTTACTGGGAGCCCTGGGCTGTGCTCAGGAGGACCTGGCCGCAATTCTCCCCCCCTTTAAATGATCCTTTCACTCACTTCAGCCCCCCTCCCCGATAGTTTTTGAGCATCACGAGCTCTTGCCAAGCCCCAGTGCCTCGACTGGAGGAATTCTACCGAGGGCCCTTTGTGTTGCTCTTTCTCTTTCTACTTTTCCCTTCAAAGAAATTGAAAAGTCACTGCGGAGAACGCGGGCGATGCACGGCGCAGGGGTGATGGGGAGGGGGCAGAAGGGCCCTTATGGGAGAAGAGGACTTAAAGCATCTTACCTGCAGGAGGAGGAGGGCAGGACGTAGGCTGGGCACCATCCTCAGCTGCCCCTGCGCTCAGCTCCCCGGGGCATGGCTGGCAGCGTCCCTGCTCCTGCTGGGCTGCTTCTGCCGTCGGGGAGAGAATCCTCTGGGCTTCTAGCGAAGGAGCCTGGCAGGTCCCCGCAGGGCTGCGCGGAGGCTCCGGGTCCTTCTGCGTCCCAGTCCTCCTGCCTTTTATAACCTCCTCGGAGCCGGTCCTCCGGCTGCCCACCTTCCACTCGCCTGGCGATGGGCTACATCCCTCCTCACCAGCCTCCCACTCCCCCTTCTCTCCCTCCTCCTCTTCCTCCTCCCCTTTTCCTTCCTCCACCTCCCTGGTGCCTTCCAACTATATTTGATTCCCCCCCCCCCCCCCCTTTCTCCTTCCGTCGCTCAGCATCTTCAGCAGCAGAAACTTCCCACCGGTCCAGGGACCGCCCTCCCGCCTCTTCTTGGAGGGGGTTTTCTCCTCTCCACCCCTCTCACTCCCATCGTGCAGACGCGGTGGGGTCTCTCCTGCGGAGCCTGAGGGTTTCCCTTGTGTCTGCAAAGGGTCTGGGGCTGCAATTTGCCGGGGATGAGGGGATGACTGGGTCTTACGCATTTGGGGATTTCGCTCCAGGTCTGTCAGAGGAACTGGGACAAGTTTCCCAGTTTCCCCGAGGTTTCCCCATCAGCCTTTGCAGCCCCTTTGCAAAACGCATGGTGAGCACGAAGGGAGGGCAGAGCCCCTTTTCCACAGGCACGGGGTGGAAGGAGTTTCAGCCCTGCCTTGTGAGGGAGATGCTCCTTGAGGGAAGGACCGGGATGTGGGCCAGGTGGATGCAGGTCTTTCACACGGCGGGGCTGTGCGGGGGATGTTTGATCACAAGGGGGGACCCGGAGGAGGTGGAGGTGCTGCTGGCACCGCGCTTTGTCCCGTAGGCTGGGTTGGTGGCAGGAGCAAAGGTGATGGGACAGGAGCAGGGGGGCTTGAACTGATAGAGAAGGGGGAGGACAAATGTCCCGGGGAGGGTGGGGGGACGGTGGTGTGGGAGAGCCTGGATGATGCTCCTGAGGTCTTGGATAATGACATGTCCCTTCTCCCCTAGCATAACCCTCAGGCTTTAAAGGGTCTCCTGTCTCTTGGAGTTGATATGGTCAGGATTGCGTCCATCCCTGAGTTGGCTGGCTGGGTTAAACCTGCTCCCCCATGCCAGGGCAGTTTCAGAGCATGCCTTCTGTACTCACTGAGGTTTAGGGGGGTGCCCTGGCTGTGGGTGCTGCACCTATCCTGGGAGTAAGCCAAGCTCCATCAGCCTGAGGTGAGCCAGAGCAGACAGCCAGGCAACACGTTGTTGCTTCCTTCTTTCCTTGAGGAAATAAGGATCAATGAGGTGTACTGCTGGGAAGGGGGATGCTGGAAAATATTGCCATGGGACCACCATCTAGGGGTGTGATATTTCCCTTAGCTGATGATGGTTCATCCACCACCAGCCTCTCATGGGGTGCTGGATCACGCTCCCAGCTGCAGCCTCTGCCTCTGGGAATGGCTCTGGAATCAGCAGGTTGCAGATGGATCAATAGGAGGGCAGTATCCCTTGATGAATTCACGGCCACAGCCTCCATCCATCTTCACTGAGCTGCTCTTTGTCTCTGGAGCACCTGCAGCTGCAGAACCAAGGCACAAGGACTGGCCAAGGCTGTGTCCCAGCATGGGGGGGCACCCAGTGACCCATCCTGGCCCCCAAAGGGTAAATGCTCCCGGGCCAGTAATTAAGGGCAATAAACAACACAGACATAAATCTTTTGGCATTAGCTGGGTTAAATCAGTTGTGTCACTGCTTTGGCAAAGAAATCTAAAAATATATAAAGCTCTGGTAAATTCAGCAAACCTTTTGTTTCTGAGGTCTCTTAACATCCCTCCTGTGACAAGTATGGGATGAGACAGACTCCAGAGCCACCCTTGTGTTACCTCTCACTTCAATAAGCCCATGGAAAATGCAGAATTTTCTAATAATGGCTTGAGAAAGCTTGCTCCCAATAATTTTGAGCATCCTGGATTCAGCTGAGTGCATCACAAGATCATGGAATAGTTTGAATTGGAAGATCATGTAGTTCCAAACCCCTGCCATGGGACACCTTCTACCATCACAGGTCTAGGGCACAGCTCCTGGTCACAAAACACACTCTGGTTTTGGGAGCTGCTCAGGGCTTTGTGCACCCAGGGGACAGAAGGGACCTTGCAATGGGAAGCACCAGAGACCAAGGATTGTCTTTCATCATCTCAGCCTGCCCATGGCCACCAAGTGAGACATGTGGGATGGCCATGCTCTGCTCAGGTGCCCTAAGTGTGAGGTGATGCAGGGAAGGCAGAAGTGAGCACTAACTATTTTTAGTTAAGAAATTGGTTGCCAGGGACATGAAGATAATTCCTTCCCCATATATCAGGGAAAAGGCTGCAGTGCTGTTTGAAGCACCTAATTGAGGGGATTTATAGTAAAATGCAACTTGTCAGATGTGGCAAAGGAAAAATAGAACAGTCCCTGAGACACAGAAATCAGTCCATTTGTCATGGTTAATCTCAAACTTCTTGATGCGGCGCAGAGACAAACGTGGGAGATGGGTATTAGGGATGGAGACAATGAAGAGAAATATTGGATCTCCAGGAATGAGGGAGAGGAGAGGTTTAGTCTGACTTATCTGCCTTTGGTAAACTATTATTATTTTATGTAACTGCATGTAGTTTGACAGTCCTGTGTCTGAGCAGCTCCATGACAGCTGCACTTTGGGGCTGTTTGCAGGACTTACACCACTGCCCTGCTCCTACCCTGTCCCTGCAGCCAACCTTCCCCTGGTTTGAGAAAACTCCATGTGTCCCTCCTGCAGTATAGGGATGGGACTGGGACTGGTCTGTGCACTGAAAGGGTGCAGGGAAATGCATCCCTGCTTCTCCCATGGAGCATTGGTAGCAGGGCTTTGCTTCCAGCTAGGACATCTGTAGGAGAAAATAATCCTCAGTGTCCTGGACATTTAGGTCAGGTTGGTGGAAGGGTGAGGTTTGGCTTCTCAGCTGAAATCCCAGCTGAGATCAGCAGTGTGCCTCGATTTCCCCACCTGTGTGTTGGGACTGTTTCTTTCCCAGGAGGCTGAGTGGAGCTGGGAATGCTCGCGGTGCTGCTCGGGGGAGGACAGGCTGTCAGCACGTGGGGCTGTGTTAGCAACTGCAGGCCAAGAAAAAATCCAACCCACCACATTAAGTTTCTCCCAGGAGACTTGTTTTTTGCCCTGCTTTTAAAATTAGTTTCCAGGTTTTCTGTCCTGTGTCCTTTTCCCTCCTCCTAGACCTGCAGTGAGGGGAACATGCTCTCAAACTCTGCCTGACTAAAGAAAGTGGCTGCTGGGACCAGGTTCCCCTCATTCCTGCTTACCACATAGTATAATCATGCCTCAAATTTGAGTATCCCTGTTGTATTTGACCACTCCATATCACCTGCTTCACCCCTGCAAGTCTCACAGCTGCTCTGAGGCGAAGAGCAGGAAAACTGAAGCCACAGCCCCACTGAAAACATTGCACGGAAAGAAACCAAAGATTGTTACCAACCTCATTTAGTGAGTATTACCTTAGAGCTGTGCTGGCAGATTTTCTTCCTCTTGAAGGCCTTACAAAATGCTTGGGTGGCCTCTGGACACTTCAGACCCCTGCTCGTCCCATCAAACTCTGCTGGAGATGCAGAAGTGTCCATGCAGGAAGACAAACTAGTGTCCTGCTGGGAGAAGGAAAATGCAGACACATGGAGCTGGGTTTACTCTGACTCATTGCTCCATGCAGCAAGTGACTGATTCCTTCATTTACATGGATAATTCCGTCCTGCCATTTCTTCTTCCCACACTGTGTGCATTGATAGGAGATCCCACATTTACAAAAACATGGCAACTGCAAATTAAAACAAGCAAACTCAAGGAAACCCACAAAGATCTGGGATCTAACTGAATTTCTCATTTGCTTCCCAAGTTTCTCAAAAGTGTTTGCCATGTTTTTCAAATTGCTTTTGAGAGGATGTGTCAATTTTGAATAGAACAGAAAAACAAAAGCTTTTGTTCTTCAGCTAATTAAACCTCAAGGCACAATGCTAAACTGATCATAATAAAAGTCATAATTATTATTTTTCTCATTCAAAGCAAAGTCAACTGAAATTTCCCAATCAGCAGTTGGCATTTCCCATCAAACAGATCACAGTGGTTTGTGGTTGGGGAAAAACTCCATGGTTTTATTCTGGAAACTGATCTCACCAAAGCACCAGCGGAAGGTGGCTCTGTCTTCACACCGTGTGTGACAGAGAGATGCACAACCATGTCAGCTTTGAGCCTCTTTGTGGCTGTGTCTGGCAGCACAGACACCCATCACGATTCTGCTGCATTGTCTGTTGTTGTACAGATGTACATGAGTTCCATGGATATACAAGGATGTACAGAGGCTCTTGCATGGATCATGGAATCATAAGATTGGAAAATCCCTCCCAGACCATGGAGTCCAACCTGTGCCCCATCCTCACCTTGTTACCAAGCCCAGAATACTGAGTGCCGTGTCCTGGTGTTCCTTGGACACCTCCAGGGATAGGGACTCCAAACCTCCCTGGGCAGTCCCTTGCAATGCTTATTAGCTCTTTCCATGAGGATATTCCTCCTCATGTCAAACCTGAACCTCCCCTAGCAGAGCTTGAGGCCATTTCCTCTTATCCTGTCTCTTGTTCCCTGGGAGAAGAGCCCAACCTCACCAGCTGCCCCCTCCTGTCGGAGTTGTGGAGAGCCAAAAGGTCCCCCCTGAGCCTCCTTTTCTTCAGGCTGAGCCCTCCCTCTGTCCCACAGAGGAATGGGCATATCCAGAGTGTTGCACTCACACCTGTTGGCGTAACTCCACAGCATCATGGATGTGGACGTGTCATGGGTGGTGGAAATGTCCTGCAGAGATTGTGGCAGGGATTGTGACGTTCTCAGAAATAGCTTGTGGTAAAAATACTTCCCCACTTCTCAGGTCTGCAAATGCCCATCAGGGCAGGAAAGGTTCGGGATGTCTTTCAAATCTGGTTATTTATTCCCTGTATGTTTGATGAAATATTAATCTCCTCATCTCCAAAAGGCAATCAAATAAAACTGAGAAGAGATGACGCACAGAGACTCAACACAGACAACAAAAAGCAGCAAAATAAAAATGAAATAAAATTCCAAATGCAATGTAGAATTCTATAAAAGACATCTCTGCTCTAGCACAAAGGGCAGAGACTAAGTGACCTGCTGTCCTCAGGACTTGGCAGGCCAAGCAGGACCATGCAGGGAAGGGGATGAAGAGGACTTGGATCAGGCAATAGCTCAGGTTGGTCTGAAGCTTTTCTGTGAGAGCTGTTGGTGGGATTTCTTTGAAGGTTTCCCCTTCCTTCTCTTGTGCATTAATTAGAGGGTGGGTTGGTGCCAAGGCACCAGCCAGCTTGAGCCACTGTGCTGGGAATGGAGGGAAGGCAGACATGGATGTGTTGGAGGTGGTGGTGGCTGGCACTGGGAGCAGCTGTTCAGCGTGATGGAGACTGGCAGCCTGGTTGGAATGGAACTCCAGAGGGGAAGTCTCCCTGCAGAGCTCCTACAAGGCCCCAGTTCCATCTGCTTTCCTGGTGATGCAGCCTCAAACTGGACTCAGTCACTGTCTGAGGAGAGATGCTGCTCTGTCTTCCTGAAATGGGCCTTGGAATACATTCACTGCTGCTGTGGATGGTACTAAAGGGATTGCACATGCAGCCAAAAAGAGTCTGGCAAAGTTTTGTTCAGTTCGTGACCTCTCAGCCCATTTTCTTCATGTATTTGGGTCACATCTCTGTACAATAATCTCGCAGATAATCTCCTGACATTTCATGAGGCCAAAAACTTTCCACCGTCTCTGTTTCTCTGGCTCTTACCAGTGTGCAGGTGATGTGGGAAGTGGTGTGAGTACCTTGTTTAATAGTTGTGGTCATAAAATAATTTGGTCGCATAGGTAAAAATCCTTTTTCAAATGTTTTTTTCCAGGCACGTGTTAACTATGATCCTGTAGGTCCTCAGTGCTTCAGCTGGGGACAAAGGCCAGTCATTTATTTAGGATGTCTTTGGGTTTCCCCTCTTGTTCTATAAAGTCCCTCAGTCTATGAAAAGCCCAGAGATTACTAGTATATATATAATGCTTTATCCCAGAGAGTTTAAGGTTATAGCATACTGTATTCCTAATGTATTCCTCATGCATATTTTACTCCATCATTGCTCAGTCAGGATTTTTCCTTCTTTAGGAATAATTACCCACTGAGTAAGGGCCAACCAAAGGGGTGCAGTTTATTGCAGGGGAAAGAGGAAATCTCAAAACTGCTCTGCTGAAAGGGATCCAGTTTGCATAGGGATCTATTTCCCCTTTCCTCACATGCCCTTGGATGTGTTGCGGTGGCACCGTGTGTGAATGGGAAGTTTGTGCATGGCAGCTCATGGTCCCTGCAGGCACAGGGAGCATTGCTGTGGTACTGCACAGGTCACTGCTAGGGAGCAGCCAAGAACAGGGCACAGCTGCCCTCAGAACAGGGCAGGTGCATTTTGGGATGTAGAAGAAAAAATGAGAAAAGAAGAGGAAGAAGAGAAAGAAAGAGGGGAGGGGAGGGGAGGGGAGGGGAGGGGAGGGGAGGGGAGGGGAGGGGAGGGGAGGGGAGGGGAGGGGAGGGGAGGGGAGGGGAGGGGAGGGGAGGGGAGGGGAGGGGAGGGGAGGGGAGGGGAGGGGAGGGGAGGGGAAAAAAATCCTGCTTTTCCTCCTTTCCTATCTCACTGAATAGCAGCACCTCTCACTTGCCAATCTCTCCTCTTTGCTCCTCCAATTCTCCTGTGCAGGTCCCAAGCTGTCTGGGATGGGAAGCCAGAGGCATCTCCCACATCCAGGCTTCTGTTTGACCTCAGGCTACCAGGGAATTCCTGCTGGCAGAAATTATTTTCACTAGGGAAAATGCAGCCTGTTCAGACTCCATGCATGCTGATGCAGGGCTGCAGGAAGGCCTGATTTCCCAGTTATTCAAGGCCAGCTCCAGACTGTGTGAGGTCACTAGTCCCTGCCATGACTGGGATGTGCACTGGGCAAGGACAGTCCTCACCATATCCCAGCCTCCTGGCATTAGCTGTGCTGAACTGGGAGATGGAACACCATCCCAGAACCTCCCAGCACTGCAATTCCATCTGACATCTTGGCTGCACTGACAGATATCTGCTGCAGCTCATTCTTCCCTTCCATCCTTCTCCCCTGATTTTTCCTGCCTGCTGCACAGCTGACAGGCTCCAGGGTTTTGGGATCCTGGAGCAGGGCTGGGATATGCGGCTTCAGCCTCAGCATCTAATTCAATCCCACTATCAATCTTGCTGCTTGTGTTTTGCCAATTATCCAGAAAGACAGCTCAGAAAGCAGCCACACAGAAAATGGCAGGGTTACATCTTCCATGCAGGAAGGGAATGGGAAGCAGCTGGAGCCACCTCTGTTCCTGTGCCAGAGGAAGGTGCATTGGCAGCACTCTTACCTGTGAGCAGACAAAAGCCACAGTCAGCTCTGCCAGGCTCAGTCTGTCAGCCCAGCCCAGGAGCTTTCCAACACAACCACATCCTTTCCAGAGCAGGGACATGGCCTCATGGGTCTTTTCCTACTTGGATTTTGTTGCTACAGAGGATGATTCAACACAGCTAAAGCCTCCACATTCCAATTAACTCGAGAATAAGCATCTAAATTAATTAATTTGACAAGGTTTGGCTCCAGCTTGGCACATCAGTGCTCTGGTCTGCCCAGACCTGCCTCTGGCTGGAGGATGTGCTCGGCAAAGGCACTGAGCAGCATTTGTCCATCTAAGGCTGAGTGAGCTGCTTGCCTTTGAAAGCTTTGCTGTTGTTATGAGAGGTGTCACTGTGTCCATGAATTCCCCCCACACAGGAAGGAACTGGCTCTATTTGTTTTCTTGCTGCTTGGGTTTACTCTCAGTCCCAAAATACTGATCTGTGTTCACACACCAGCTCCTGACCCTGCAGGAATGGTCACTGTCCATTCACACAGGAAAGTCAGGAAATAAAGGTCCAAAGTGACCCAAAGACACTCAGCTTAAGAGGGCAAAAACCCCAAAGTGCTTTTTTTTTTTTTTTTTTTTTTTTTTTTTTTTTTTTTTTTTTTTCTTTTAATAAATCACATGGAAATTTAGGCTTTTTAATGACTGGGGCTGTCTAGTCAGTGGGGATGACACACTGAGCATCAGGTGAGAGGCTCCCCTGAAGCTAAAGGTGACAAAACCTTGTTGAGTGAGGCACAGAAATGCCCTTTGAGAAGTTCTGGTCCAGGAGATATTTTTCTTGGCACTTCCAAGGGCAGATCGCAGGAGCTATGGCTGCTTCATGGGAAACTGTCACTTCTGCCACCCTCAAAACCTCCCAAATATTTCCTTCCAGGAAGCCACGGGGAGCAACTCAGCTCTTATAGAGTGCCTGGAGCATCCCAGAGGCTTGTCAGCTGATAAAAGGCCTTTAACCTAAAATTAGCTGTGTGGCCCAGGCAGGGGAGCGGGTGGGGAGGCAGCTCAGACTGGGACTGCAGCGGCTGCTTGGGACACTCACCAGGGTCTCCAGGAAGGTTATTTGTGGTTCTCCTCCGTTCCTGGGGTTACTAGTGCTGGTTTATCTTTCCGACAGCTAATCCCAGCCCAGACAGTGCCAGCTCTGATAACATCACCTACTCAGCACCTTGTACAGATTCAGGATTGAGTGAATTGTGGCTTTGCCCCAATCTCTTTCCCCCCCCATGGACAAGGTCAGGTCAGGGTGTCCTCTACAAGTTAATTTTGCTCCTCTGCACCAGGAGGATGCAAGGATGAGCATAAAAGCCACTCTGGGCTGCTGAGGTTTAAATGGGAGCCTAGTACACCCTCTGAACGATGCTCTAAGGTCCTGGTGTCCTTAGATGCTGGGTAAAGGATCTAAAATATGCCTTAGCAAAGAAAGATTTCTTAAAAGAGAAGGGCTGTGTCCTTGTCCTTGGACGAATTATGTCAGAATGGCTTCCACCAGGGCTGAATCCTCAGCTCCTCTGTGTGCAAGGAGGTCAGGACAAAACGAGTCTCCAATCTGTCAGTGCCTCCAGGCACAGACCAGACGTTTATTATCCAGTGGTACAAGCACAGGGTAACATGTGTCCTGCACTCCCAGCACACAGAGCAGCAAGGGCAGCAGAAGCGATGATTTATATTGTTCTGCCAACATGCTGAGCCAGCGCTGGATCCCGCTGCATCCTGGCCCTTCCCAGGGCACTGAACTGCCTCCCCAGCTGAATCTTGTGCTCCAGGGGCAGCAGTTCCAGAGAACATCCTGCTCTCCAGTGAAAGGAGGTAGGTCAGGGAGCTGCTTCTCTGAAGCACCTCCATCCCTCTCACATGGGGGAGAGGACAAATGCCAGAGTTATTTGCAAGGCTCTGCAATCTAATCACACAGTCACAGAATGGTTTTGGGTTGGAAGGGACCTTCAAAGATCATCTTGTCCAACCAGAGGATAAACCATGACACTGTTAGCCAGGGATCAGGAGCGCTTGGCTTCAGTGGTGGGAAAAAGGGTTCTGTGCATCTTGATTGTGATCAGCCCTTCTTCCCCATGGTGCCATCAGATCCGGGTGCTGCTCTGGTCCCTTTAAGTAGCACTCGACTGTGCCTAAGTTTTACTCTGCCATGAGCTTTCTAGGGCTGCAGGTCCTGTCATGGATCGGGAAGGGAAACCCTGCTGATGCAGACCAGGCTTTAGCTGTGGGATTCTGGGCAATGGCTCAACCAGTTTCTACCCCTAAATCCATGTCTGGAAGCTGAAATCATCCTGTTTCCCAATAGCAGGACAAGCACAGAGCCTGGCTCTCCCCCATGCCACGCCCAGGGGAGTCTCTGCTGTGTTTGTGCTGCTGTGCTGAAGGTGAGGGGGGAGCCTAAGTCACCAAAGCCATCATGGGGAAAGGAGTTTGTGTGATTAACCTCATTATTCCAGCTAAAGGACCTGGAGCAGCCCCAGACAGCCTAATAGCTGCTCTGCGGATATTACCCAGCCCATCCATCTTCCATGTAATCAGCAGGCTGTAGGGATGAGACAGACTGATCTATGGATATCTGCTGCCATTTAACCAGCTTGGAACTGGGAATATTTAACACAAAATGATTTGGGGGCTGGAAAACACCATTCAATGGGAAATGAAATGGGTTCACAATGTAAAGGGCCTAAAGGCATCCTGGTACTGAGCATGGGAGAGGTTTCTAAAGACACTGATACATTTCGCATAGTGAAATTACATATTTTACCTTTTCATTTCAGTTCATTTTGTTTTAACTTTTATATTGCTGCATGGGGAAAAGTTGTAATTTTTCACTATGGAAGTGTCCTCACTGGGACTGGTCACCTTATACTCCTTCTTTCCACCCCAAACGAGACATCTGCTAGATCAGATAAATCAAACCCTTATTGAGTTGTAGACAGAAGAAGGAAGAAAGTTATCAGATACAGGGGGAAAAAATCAGCTCAAGGAATGGACCAAACAAGACATCTGCCAAATCAGATAAATCAAACCCTTATTGAGTTGTAGACAGAAGAAGGAAAAAAGTTATCAGATACAGGGGGGAAAAATCAGCTCAAGGAATGGACCAAAAGCAGAGAGTGAAGTCTGGCTGGGCTGTGAGAAACCTCTGCTTTGAAAGTCAGAGTTATTTTCTGGATAACACATATAAAAATTTCCTAAAACCTTCCTGAAAAATGAGATCTAGTTGAGCTGATGGAAGGGAATTATCCAGTCATACTCTGCTAATGTATTGTGACAAGGTCCCTGCTGCAATGTGTTAAGTTCCCATGTAAAAGCAGCGAACAGAGAGAGCGTGAATTGAGTGAAAGCTGGAGTGAGATTCCTGTGCTCAGCTGTGACACCAGGACACCTCAGACAGGAGCAAAAGCCAGCCAGAGACACTGGCACTGATCCATGGCAGGAGATAGCCTGGCTGTGTCAACAAATACTTTGGATCATTGGTTCTGAAATTGGGCATGGGTGGTAGCATTGGGTTTCCAGCTTTGATGCTTCAATGAGGACTGGAGACTAAGAAAACCAGCCAGGGATCAAACTCTGGTCTGGGGGATGCTGGGGAGCTACAGCACACCACTGGACTCTTCAGTATTACCTGGAGGCTAATAAATCTCAGTCAGATCCTACCAGCAAAAAAGGTGGTCCTAAAGAAGTAGCTCGATGCCTTTGTTGCTCTCTATCCATATCTCAGAATGTAGGAACTCATTTCTCCATTTCTGCTGTTTCAATACCAGCTTTTCCCTGGGGGATTCTGGAGTTGGTACCAGCAGGAGAAAAGAGACTCACCCATGTGAACTGGGAAACAGCAGCTTTCATTCCACAGTGATTTGCAGAAGTTTTCTGACTATGAGGGTCTGCAGGACCATGGAGTGTTTGCAGGGAAGATGCAACCAACGGGTCATTGGGACCAATAGACCAAGCAGGGGGCATCCTTCATCCACCTGGACTGGCTGGATCTGGATGAAATTAAGACATGGACAACACACCAGAGGGCCCAAGGAATCACAGAATCAATTACGTTGGAAGAGACCGCAGTGGATCATCCAGTCCAGCTCAAGCAAATTCAGAGCATGTGGCACAGGACTGGCACAGAGGGTTCTGGAATGTCTCTAGTAAGAGAGTCTCCACACCCTCCCTGGTGTGATGTGTTCTAGCTTGTGGTCACCCACACAGCAAAGTTCTTCCTCAAGTTCAGGGTCAATGACTTTAGTTCAGTGGCTGGAGGCAGTTCTGCTCCAGACAAAGAGTATCTGAAATGCAGAGTCTGAGCCACCTCCTCAAAGCAGAGCTGGACACAGCTGAGTGTGTCCCCTCCTACACCCCCACATTGCAGAGCAGTTGAGGATGGGACAGGTGCTTAACAGGTGGCTCCATTAAAATCCACAGCTGACTTTTCCAGTGTCCACTGCACACAGTGGCTGTTGGATGTCTCACTGCAAACCAGCCAACACCACTGGATGCCAAACACTGCCCTGATGGTGATGGGGGGATTTTCCACTCACAGGGCTGTCCCCCCGGGGTAGGCTTGGACAGAGGTACTTCTCCCTTGCAAACAGAGTGGAGACCGGTGAGGGTCCGTGGTGATGCAGAGTTCCCAGGCGGGTGTGAAGGAGAGCCGCTTTATTCCAAAAACTCAGTCTTTTTAGGCCATTAGCCAGTTATCAGCTGCATCATTTTAAATCCTAACAAACATAATTCAACCAATCACCATATACCATGATGTGAACATGCAATGGTTATGTAACATGTTTTTCCATCCCTAATTCAGCTGAGACTCTTTCCCATAGTCCTTTTTTACTTAGATGAAGTAACAAGCCTGAACCATGATTTTACAAGGCCTCTCTTTTATCAAACCTTACTTATTAGTAGTAACAGAGACTCCTTTGCCTCAGCCAGGCTGCTGGTGATTTCCCTCCCGGTAGAGGGAATTGCTAGAGGCAAAGATCAAATCCAAAGGAACAGATGAGAATCTGAGCAGTGCTGTAGGAACAGATGGAGTGCCAGGTCCAAAACAGAGCAGAGCCCTGCAGCTGAGACCAGCTGTGACAACTGCTCTGCTCCACAGGAAGCTGCCTGCGGGACCTTTGCTGCATTAGAAAGTGTATTTCTGCCCCTAATTGACTTGACAAAAGTACTCCCTGCCAGAGACAAGACATGGTCCCAAGTGCCATCACTTGTGCCCTGGCCACTGACTGCAGAGTTTTCATCCAAGCGACTCCTGATGGCCAAACCTGTGTGTCCAGGCAGCTCCCACACACTTCCTTTCCAATGCTCTCCCTTGTCACCTCCGAAAGGATGCGAGGGCCAGCTGGGTGACAGAGATAACCAAATTGCTGTTCCCCTGAGTCCTCCCCTGTACCTGCCCTTGCTCACTCTCCTGTACCCTCCTCCTGCTCTCAGCTCCCTGGTCATCTGCCATGGATCTGGGTAGATGCCAACACTTCTTTCTTTCCTTGACTCTTCTAGCTGACGTTGGACATCCAAAGCCTTGCAGATGCCTTTTGTAGAATGGATAAATACTCATTCTATGTCTTCCAAACAGACACTTTGCAATGATTCTACAGCCTTGATGGAATCAGCAGAATTTTCTGCAGATTTCCAAGCTGAGTGCCAATCACATACAGGAATGTTCTGCCTTCTGATTCCTCCAAAGTATCACACTGAAGTCAAAACTATGACTCCTTCCCATGGGAATCTATTAAGTCCTAATATTATGAGCAATGTTCATTTAATAATGTTCCTACTTAATATGCCACAAGCCTATGAAGGGTGATGATCCAGCACAACTTGTAGGTTGGTGCCCCAGAAATTTAGAAGTATATTGGATTTTCTTTTTTCTGCGTGTGTCCTGTGCTGTGAGAGCAGCACTGTATGAGGGTGCTCCAAGGCAGGTGGAGAAAGAAGCCGTAAGCTTTATCAGAGAAATTGTAATTGAAATTAAATTGCATTCGATGTATGATGCTTAGCAATTCCAGAGTGAATGTGAGACAAGTAAAGTGACAGTGCTCATGTGAAATGCCTTGTTCAATCACTTCTCCACATTATTAAAATCATTTGGAAGCATCATTCCTTGCCATTGGCATCAACTTGCCTAATCCAGGAAATGTGAACTCTGAGTGTGTCATTCATGGCCCAAAAAGCTGAGAGGGTGGGAAGTGCTTTGCTCTCTGAAGTGTGTGGTACATCCAGGGCTGCCCTGTACAGACTGTGGAATGACAGGCTAGAGAGCAGCTCTGGGAAAGGGACCTGGGGCTCCTGGTCAATGTCAAGGTCATTGAGTCAGCAGTGCTCTGGAGCCAGGTGAGAAATCCATGTCCTGGGAGGCATCAGGGAGGCCAGGCCAGGGAGGGGATTGTCCTGCTCTGCTCTGTGCTGTGGGAGCCCCACCTTCAGTGCTAGGGAAGTTTTGGGCACAACGATGTAAGAAAGATCTAAAACTGTTGGAGAGGGTCTGTCTCAGTTTGAAAAGCCAGGTGTCTGCTAAGGAAGGCAGGAGCCTCCCTTGAAATGGAAAATGCAAACCCCCTCCCTCCGAATTGTTATAATTTTGAATTTAAAAGGCTCTCAGGCAAAGATATGGGAATGGGAATAACAGTTCTTTATTAGGAAAACTAATAATACAAATGTAATAGTATAAACAACAACAACAAAAAAATACTGACAGAGTCAGAATATGACCTGACACCCTGTGGGTCAGGGTGGTGGCAGCAGTCCCATTCCAGGGTGGCTCAGCCCTCCTGCAGTGCCAGCTGTGCTTCTTCTGGAGCAGGATCCTGGACAAGGCTGGAGTTTTCCTCTGAAGCTCCAGGGCTGCTGGAGATGGGCCTGGGCTCCCTCTGGGAATGCAGTGGGGCAGAAAGCTGCTCCTCTGGGAATGCAGTGGCCAAAGGCTGCTGTGCTGTTCCAAGGTCAGATTGGATCCAGGTAGGAATGCTTGGCTCCTCCCCCTGGGCGGAGCCTCTCCCCATGGGATGATGGCATTTTGTCAGCCATGCAGGGACACTCAGTGGCCATGAACAGCAGAGATTTCCTGGAGGGAGGATTGGCTGTGGGAGAGAGAAAGAAAACTGCCCCATGAACAGCAGTGAGCTGCCCCACCTCTGACAGATGGCAAACAGAATACACACATTATCTTTCAATCCAGGACAGGGTCCAAAGGAGGGACAAGAGGATGGGGAAGGGTCTGGAGGGGCCACTCAAGGAGCAGCTGAGGGCACTTGGCCTGTTCAGCTGGAGGAGAGGGGGCTGAGGGCAGAGCTCAGCAGGGCTGCAGCTCCTCCCCAAGGGCAGCTCCAATCTCTGCTCTGGGACAGGGACAGGACCCAGGGAGTGGCTGGAGTTGGGCCAGGGGGATTTGGGGAGCTCAGAGAAAGGTTCTTCCCCCAGAGGTGCTGGCACTGCCCAGGCTCCCCAGGGAATGGGCACAGCCCCGAGGCTGCCAGAGCTCCAGGAGGGTTTGGACAGCGCTGCCAGGGATGCCCAGGGTGGGATTGTAGGGGGTGTTTGGGCTGGGCCAGGGTCTGGACTCAGTGATCCTTGGGGAACCCTTTCCACCCAGGATATTCCATGATTCTAAGTTTAAGCCCATTTCTTGCTGTGGGTGTGGAGCTTTGCCTGAATTGAAAGCCTCGCTCTGTGCGCTGGTGGGCCAATCCCTACCAAAATCATCACCAAAAAGAAAAGGGGAGGAATTTAAAACAGATTTGGAAAGGCTGGGCTAGCAAGAAGTTTACGTGTAAGTAGAGAGGCAGCTGAAGCCGTAACTATAGTCATGTCTTTCCCCCATGGGTGGATCTGCTGCAGATGAAGAGACCTCAGGAGGATATCCCTTGAGTAGGCTGCATGGTACCAATGACACCATCACACAGCAGCAGCTGTGACTGGACTTCAGACTCATCTTCCTGGGGGCTTTAGCGAGCCGTGGCTGTTGTCAGTGTCCTTCTGTATCCAACTGCCGCCTTCTAAATTGTTGAAGTGCAGCTGGAGAAGCAGAGGAGACCAACCTGGGAACCTCATGGAACAGTTTAGCAGAGACTTTCCATTTTCAGTTGTGCATATACACCCTGTAAGCCCCCAAATCTGTCCCTGGTGGCCCACTGGGTTGCGATGCCACAGTTACCTTGCATGGTGGCAATGCCTAATTAAACATCTGCCTCCTTCTCACCCTGTTCATCACCCTCAGTCCCTTATGAGGCTCTTGGTTGTGCTGTACAATTTCTGTGTCTGCTTAGTCAAGCTGGACAGGTTGGATGGGGTTCTAAGAACCCTGGTCTACTGGAAGATGCCCTTGCCCTTGGCAGGAGGCTGGAACTGGATGATCTTTATGGTCCCTTCCAACTCAAACCATTCTAGGATCCAAATGAACCTTTGAGTTTCTCCCTTCTCTCATTTTATTTGATGTACTTCTAAGAGCACAAATGCAGGAAAGGTGTCCCTAAATACTCTGCCTCACTGTTTTCCAGGACCAGGTGCAGGTTCCACTGAAGGAAGTTTTCTGAATGCAGAGCAACAGCATTTCTGTGTTTGTTTATTATTCAAAGGAGGTTCCTCAGAAGCTTAAGGGTTTTCACCACACTGAATTTGCAGTAATGCAATACCAAAACAATAATTTTGAATCCTGAGAGAATGACTCTTAAATAATTCAGTCAGTGAGATAAGCAATTCCAGGATGTTTATGAGATGGATGAAGGATTTTTAATTAGTCAGCAAGACTTCATTTAAACACACGGAACTCCAGAAAGGGGATATCAACTCCTTTGTGGAGTTTTATGCTGTTTCCAGCATGTTTCTAATGAACTTGCTTTCATCAGAAGCAGAATGCAGCTTTTTTAAACCATGATAAGAGTCCTCAGGATGAGAAGAAGCACCCGGGAGGTCCCGGGTGTGCAGCAGGCAGTGCTGGGGAAGGGGTGCTGGAGGAGAATGAGGTTTCCCTTGGAACAGCAGGAAGCTGCTGCTGTCTGGCAGCCTGCCCAGGCAGGGACTGCAGGAATTTCTCAGTCATTGGAGATGCTGCTTCAGAAATGTGACTGGGAAACACCCTGGGGAGCAGCTACACCCCCAGCTGCAGTAGCTGGAATGAGCTAAATCAGCATTTCAGAATGCTCTGTCCAGATAGGGCTTCAACGTCCAGGTACTTCAGAGTGGCTGCTTTTACTTTTCGTTAAGGATGGAAAAGGTAAAGTTTAGCCTGAGTTACATCACCTCGGGGAAGGTGAATTCCTTTGCTGCCTTCAGCCCTGCAGACACCCCCCTTGTGAGTCATCCCCCAGTGCCACTTGCTCAGTGCCTTCTCCCACTCAGGCTGAGTCACTCCCAGCTAGTGGGGTCCCCCCAGGATGGCACCAGCAGCAGGATTTAACCTGGAATCTGTGTTATTGGAGTGTAAAGCTGGGAATCACTCCTTGTTTCTGGGAGGAGGGAGCTAAAGGAAGGAGCTGGGCTTTGTTTTGAATTTTTGGAGCAGGTGCAACATCTACATCTAGTTCCCTGTTCCTGGACTGTTGCATGCAGGTTCATGGAGTAATATGTGACTGCTGCTCACCTGGAGGATGCAGTCCCACTGGAACCCGTAGATAGAACTGCAGAGTCACTACTCAGTTTTCACATCACTGAGCTCTTGAGCCTGATCATTGCTGCTGGACACAGGCTGTTTGCTGGAACAGCACCCAGCTTTGCTCTGGAAACAGCAGAAGGATGGCTTGTCTGTGTTGCATGGATTAGTCATGCTCAGTGCAGAAGAACCTTGTGCCTCATTTCCAGTGCAAAGCTGTCATGGTTCAGATCCTCACCACTGCTTCTGTCTCTGCATTCAAGACCACTTGAGTACCTTGTATTTTCTCTGCAGGGAAACTCTTATTCACTGTGATCAAATCACCTCTCAAGCTGTCTTCTTTACGTTTTTTTCCGTTTTTGAGCAGCAAACCAGACTGAGCTCTGTAAGTCTCCCACAGTGTGGCATTTTCTGTAGCTCTCCAATCACACCTGGTCTCTGGTTTCAGTCCCCTCTGAATTTCCACCTTCTTTTCAAAACCACAAATGCTGGCAGCACCTGAGCTGTCCATATAGGCAGGGCCAGGGCAGCACATATTCATTAGCTGGGCATTTCTGGTTCCGTTGCCTCCAGTCCTTTTGGCAAGGCTGGTGTTTGATGCTCATGTAGGTTCATTTTCTGAGCTGTCAAATTCCCCCTGCAGGTAAGCGTGGCTTGTCCTTAACTGGTTTAGGAAGGATGAAGGCAAGGAAGAGGCATAAAGAGATGGATTAGAACAGGTTTGTTGTATGGGAGACTTGTAACCACTGGCCTTTCTTCTGTTCTTTGATATTCCCTAAATTATTGAGCTTTGCACATGACTTGGTTGCATTTGATTTTCCATCTGCTTCAACAGTGGTGATGAATCAGCAGAGAAGCATCTTCTAGTGGAAGGTGTCCATGGCAGGGGGTTGGAACCAGATGGTCCTTTAGGCCTCTCCTAACTCATTCTGGGATTCCATGATTCCATGATCTGGTTGTGGTTCTGCAGCTCTCCACCAGAAACATTCCTCCCAAAGATGGTTCCTTTTGGCAGCTCTTTATTCACCTGCGTCATCAGCACTTGCAAACCTGGCTTTGCCAGGACAGATGATATCTTTCCACAGTCCAGCTGGGCTGACAAAGCCATTTTTGGTTCAGTGCTGATCTTTTAACTGGTGCTAAGCCAAAGGTCTTTCAGAAATCAAAATCTACCAACTGTAAATTGAGTCTGAAAATCCTCTTGACCAGAGACAGCCTCAGTCAATGAATGACACAACATTCCCAGCCTTCAGTTCCCAATTTGCTAAATCCCAAGATCAATTTTCCCATAATGTTGCCCTTGACAGACACCTGTTAGTGACTGTGGTCTGTGACAGTCTGCTTTTCTTCTCTGCACAAAGCTGCATTAGTTTCTGCAGTTCCCCAAAGGAAGGATTTCCCACCCATTAGTATTTCATCTTGGTGTGCTGGACAACATTCTGACCATCTTTTTGAAGACTCAGGAATAAAAATAACGTAAAAATATTGACTTGAAATTATACAAATACAGTTTTGTTCTCATCTGAAGTTGCCTAACAACCTCCTTAGTTACTAATGGACCAAAATGTAGTTTATTTCTCTGATGCCATACAAGCGTATTTTTCTGCTCCTTCACTAATACAAAATATAAATATTATTTGAAATCTTTTCTAGACTGCCAGCGTCTGTTTCTCAGAGATTTACAGCAGAATGAAACCTCATGAAAGGATGAGTCTGGAAATAACCCAGTTAGTGTTCTCAGGGAAAAATATGACCAGTGCTTTTGTGAGAGAGGAAGCTATTTCTTAAAATACTTTGAAAAGAAAAGCAAAGACAACCTCTGACTCTTGTTCTGCAGATTATACAGTTACACACAGCACTTTAAAGCCCCAAACAATCGTTTATAGCACGCAATGTGAGAAACTGAAGCCTCCACAAAAAGCTAAATGAAAAGGAAGAAGGACATAGAAATAATGGACTAACTGTCCCACTATTCCCTCATTTCTGCTGGAGGACACTGCACATTTCAGACACCCACCAGCTGCTCTCTGTCTCTCCCCAGCAAGGAAATGAGTGTTGGAAGGACTGAGCCTTCTTCTTATCTAAGGCCGCCAAAAAAATTCCAGTGTCCTGGATAGTGAGACTTGCCTTGTGGTCAGAGATGGGATGGAGTTGAACTGCAGGCTGTGGCACGCACCTGCAGGAGCACATCGGAGCACAAAGAAGCACATGGCAGCACAGAGAGGCTTGTCTCTGCCTGACTTTGGGGGGAGGAGGTGCCACGTGGCAGAGCCAGGCAGAGAGGAGCCTGCCGGACGTTGACAGATGGGTGAACAGCCGTGACCACCCCATAGAAGGACATTAAGAAAGTGTGTTGCTGACGTGGTGATGTGTGATTGGTCGCTTACTGAGAATTACTGTAAAAGGAAATAATTGTGTCTTGAAGAAGCGTATAAAAGCAGCTTGTTTCTTTGAATAAATGATTCTGATTCCTTGCTGGTCTGAGTCTGTGCCTCAGTTGTTACATTGCCTCATCCCTGATACACTTTTAACCAGAAAAGGTCTTTGAAACAGGAGTCTGAGTTTCTGCAGGCACCTCTGAGGTTTCGTGCTGCCTCCACTGCTGACTGCAGTCACATTCAGGAGTTGAGGGTGTGAGTACAGCCATGCTCCTGATGCTCCTGGATGTCTCAGTGTCTCCCGGTAGAAGTGCTTTGCTGAGGGCCAGCAGAGCTGTGCCAGTAGGAGCTGGGGCTCCTGTGCTGTAGTGGATGTCATGCTGATTAACTTGGAAAAAAACATTCTGTTTTCTTTCTACTGACAAGGTCTGCATGGTCATCCAAACAGAATCTTCTTTACTGCTCCATCTGAGCCAACTCTTCTGTTGCAAGCCCTTACACAGAATCCCAGTGCACAGAAGGAGGGGTGAAGGATTTGTGGAGTGGCATAGGAGCTGGGGGGAGCAAGGCCCTTGCACTGAGGGTGGGTTCAGGTTCATGAACTGGGCACTGAGCATTCCCCAGGCTCTGAGGAGAAGGGCAGGGCAGGTACCTCATCCTTTCCCAGCAAACACACACAGAGACCCAGCAATAAATCAGCTCCAAAATAAAATGGAATTTTGCCCCAGAAAAACCTGTGTTATGAAGTTTAGGAGCAGGATGACTCAGGTGTCCCAATCCACCTATGCAAGTTTAGACTGATTTCCAGCTTTGACAGAAAATGCCTTTCTCCATCCTTTCAACTCCCTGCAGCCACAGTCATGGGAAGCAAAATGCTCCCTAGAAACCCTGGGAGCCCTGAGCCTCCAAGGCCTCCGTGCCATTGCTGTTTGTGCAGCTGCTTGGAGGGGTCACATAGCAGCACTGGGAACAGGCACTAAACCCTAATCTGTGTGGCTTCTTTCCACAGCTCTCCATGGTCCCATCCAAACCCAGCTGCGGGTGGTGCTGGAAATCCAGTATGGACTGA